>NC_080642.1:11466500-12091000 GCF_027579445.1 Ammospiza nelsoni | reverse complement strand
CAGTGGAGCAGGAGCATCTCTGCTCTTGCTCACTCCCTCTGTGGTGGGAGGTGTTGGCAGTGAGAGCCGAGTTATTTATTTATTTATTTAAGATCCCACTTGTGTTGCTGCCTGAGGCTGCTGGTCTCTGTGCTGGAGCTGTGGTGCTTGCGTGCTTGCAGGAAATGGAAAGACTGCAAGCCATGAAGCAGGAGTGAAAACACTGAGTTTGGCAGTGGTGGGAGGAGAGGGTATGAGGGCTCACTGGCACAGATAATGTCCCTGTCCCAAACACTGAGCAGAAGGAACCCTCCTGAGAGCCAGATGAAGGTGGGTGTGCACCAGCTGCACATCCTGAGTCCAGTCTCCAGCTGTGTTGCTGCAGCACTCCTGTGCTGAGCCCTCTGTGATCCCTGACATGCTGTGGCTGCAGGAAACCCCGCAGGCTGTTCCAGAACACGGCTTTTAAGTCAGATCAGCCCAGCAGTGCGGTTTGCAGCCCAGCTGTGCACAGCTGGCTCAGCGCAGCCAGAGGATGGGAAGTCGTGGGCGGGAGCGTGGCGGGGTGGGAGTCTCGCCAGCCTCTTCAGCGCAGGGAGCCTCAGAGCAGGCTGGGTGTGGCAGCCTGCCCTCAAATTCCCAGCACACAAGCCCTTTTCTGTGCCCCCTCTGCCCTCTTCCCCTGGCCCTGCTGGCACCCGCAGCCAAGGGCAGGTGGGAGCCTTGGCATGTGGTTCCCTGGGGACTCAACCTTCCCTGATGGCAGGCTCATGAATCCCACAGGGCCAGCCCTTGGCCACAGTGTCTGTGCTCTTCTGCAGAGTGATCAATCATATTTTCCAACATAGTTCCTTCTCCTTGGTATTAATCAGTCCAAGAAAGCAGCCTGGACTGATCGCTGCCATTGAGCTTTCTGCTAAATTTACCAGCTGATCATCATCTCTTCTCTTCATGCCATGAATTGGCAGCAGGGAGTGTGTTGTGTAAACTTCACGTTATCCTCAAAACCCTGGCAACCGCAGTGATGCAGCAAGAAAATATTTGGAATCTTTGGGAGGTGCTGCAACAGGCAGCCCTGCCTGGCACTGGGAAGCTCTGCTGAGGGCAGGCAGGCCAGGAGTTGTGTGCCCACCAAGGGTGGGGACAGATGTCTCAGCCTCCCTGGTCTGACCAGGTCCTGAAGCCCTTGGGACATCAGGCATTTCCCCTTGACAAACAGGATTGGTCACAACTTGCCAGCCCTCCCATTTCCATTATTCCTGTATCCATTTAGTCAAGAAAACACAGGATACTTCATGGTGCAGTGCTTTCCTACTGCAGAATGGCGCCTTTGCAGAGCCAGCATCTTTCTTGATGTGTAAGTAGATGGACTCAGATAAATCCAGGGTACAATGAATCATTTGCACTTGGTGCCTGATCTCCCTGGTGTCTTTAGTTTTTAGTTTGGCAGCCTTATGGAGAGCATTAGCCTATCTCACTAATATTGAAATGTATACATAATCTGAATCCTGTAAAATCAGTATTCATTATTCAAGGTGGCAACAGAGCCCAAATGAGTCCTTTAGCTATATCAAGAGTATCAGGACGATCACATGTTACTTGGATTAGCAACCTCATGCAGCCGCGCGGTTTCCCCGCGTGGGCAGGGCGGCAGCGCCCGGTGCCGAGGAGCGCGGCCCGAGGCTCCGGAGCGGATCCCGCCCTGCCCGGTGCCCCGGGAGCGCCGGGAGCGCCTCCATCGCGCCAGAGCTCCGCAAGTGCAGGTGAGCTGATGGGGCGGCGTGCCAGGGGGACACAGGGACGGTGCATTTTTCTTTGTTTTTCTGCCCAGGGCAGGCAGGGGGAGGAGGGGATTTGAAATCCTCGGTTAGCACACTTTGACAGCAGCGCAGGGTGTGTGCTAGAATGGAGTGGTTTCTCCTTTATTTTTCTTTTCCTGCTTGCTGATGTGTAGCCAAAGCTGCCCATTAACGCTTTGGCCGTTGACAGGTGTTAGCAAGGGGTGGGATTTTTGGAGAACTCCTGTGCATTTTCCATTTGCTTTGTCTGGTGCACGGCTGCATGTGCTGGTCCAGAGCTGTGTGCGTGCCCTGGTGCCAGAGATCACGCTGGAGAATCATCCTCATGTGGGCTAATGTGAGATCTCTTGCGAGCTAGTCAAGAATTGATGTGTTACTAATTGCTGTAATAGAAAATACTATCCTTTAGAGGATGTTGTTGTTTTATAAACAAGGGGATAATTTACAGTTCAATTGCTTAAATCATACGTTAATTGCTATGTGTAATGAATAAATACATTTGCAAGTACATTTAATTTGCACAGTTTCCAGAAGTCTAGACATTAAGAGGCAGATCATTATTTGATAAGTAATCTGGAATGTTGTATGAAATGACATTTATTTTCACATGATGAAATATCCTGAAATGAGATTTTGAGATCCTTGTCCTTCCTTCCTTCTTTGCAGTGAAGGGCAGTGTTGTCATCAGCTGCCTCAGAAATGTGTCCAGGCTGCCTGGGAACACAGGGGAAGGCAGGAATCCTCCAGGAGCAACACAGAGTAGAATAGCAAACTTAGCTTTATGCAGATGCAAGTTTTTAATATTACAGAATGTAAAGAGAGAATATAGAGCCAAAAATGGGGGATGTCTGCAGTAGCCTGGGAGGCTTCACATCAGTTCTAACTGATGGCAGGATGGCTGTGGGGCTGTGAGGAGCATAGGGAGTACCTGAGGAGGTGAGCTGGAGTATTGGTGATGAAAGGGAGGCATTAGTGCTGCTGCCTGGGCACTGGTGAGAGCTCAGCCCAGCGTGAGGATGCAAGCAGAAGCAGCAGCAAATAAACCCAGCAAAGGGGGCTTTTGCAGCCTGCTGCTGGTCATGCGTGCCCGGTGGCTGTTGCTCGCACCACGGGAGGCTGCAGGAGTCTGTGCAGGAATCTGTGTCCTCTTCTCCAGGGAGTGAGGAGCTCTCCCTGCTGCTGGGGCCGGGCCTGGCTGCTGCTGCCCAGAGTAAGAGGCCCTGCAAACAGAAGGCACCTGTGCTTCAGTTGCTGATACTGAATAATCTTGGGCTACTGGTGCCCTTTCGCAGGCCCATATCTTTATTGGAGGCTGTTAAAGCCAAACCTCCCAACAGCAATAATATGACTACAAAGCATTCTAAGAATAAAGTACGTGGGAATAAGGGAGATACTGAGATCCCAGCCAATTTCAGTACAATACAAGTCTGAAGTACCTTATAAAGTTAACAAGTCAAATTTAAATGTATACAAGGCTCAGGAGCATACAGGAAACAGGATTGGCCAAACCTTCGAAGGCCCATCATTGTCTTTCAAAACATCCACTGAAGGCTCATGCCATAAAAAAGGTGCATTCACATGGCTGAAACAGTGATAAACCCGGTGGAAAAATGCCAGCAGCCAGAGTGGGCAGGGATGCTCCCTGCAGGGATGCTATGGTGGCCCAGCCCCTTGTTACAGAGTGCGCTCTCTGTTGCTGCACCACAATAAAAGAGGGTTCTTCTGGTGTAAATCTGGGGAGTGTTCAGCAGGTGACTCTCTCCAAGGCAAGAAGTAACCCTTGTCCCTGGCTTTATGACAGGTCATCCAGCCTCTGCAATCTTACTGCTGGAGAGGTAAAAAATTATCTCTCCTGCCTTGCCAAGCACCATCTTCATCCCACTCCTGAGCAGCACAGGCTGCAGCCAGGAGTGCATCACATTGTGGTGGCTTCCCTGTCCCCTGTGACGTGAACACCCTGGATGCCACAGACAGGAGAGGACAAGGAGAGAGCTAGGAGAGACTGCTTGTGCTACATGCCAAGGAGCTTGTTCCTCCTTTCTCAGAGCTGAAAACACCTGTGGGTTAGAAGAGCCTTCTGTAGGCATCTGGTGAACAGTTTGTGAAGTGTTACAATGTGAAAACTATGCCCAAAGGTCCCAAGCCTGCTCCTGTTTAGCTTCCTTGAGTACCAGATTAAGAGCCAAACCTGATCATGAAATGCCAGAGACCCAGAGCTCTTCCAGCCTGCCTGAGTGGTGTCAGTGTGGGAAGCTTACATGCCTGATCTTTCCTTCTCCTGTGTATTATTTGTGTTTAGCAGGCTGTATTCTGCCTTCATCATGTGCCATTGTGTGTTTATACATTTTACACATCCATTTGGAAGCAAGAACCAGTGCCACAGGACTCACCAACCAGCCACACTCTCTAGCAGAGCACCCAAGCAAGCTGCATTGCAAACCGTCCAGAGACTGCAACAAAATGGCAGAAAAGTCTCAGGAAAATGCCCTGCTACAAAGACATTGGAAAATCAAGGTTGTTTCATGGCTTGTTTGTGAGCATGAAGCAAAACCACCCTGATTTGGTGCCTCTGAAGAGGCCAGCAGAACTGGCATGCATGTTGCAGGACTTGGCGTGCAGGAATTCATGAACCATAAGGCCTTGTCAAAACTAATTTTTAAATAAAATGCAGTGTCCTAGCAAAACACATGCCTGAGACTTAAACCAAAACCAAAGTACAAAATGTGGTGTTTAAAGGCTGGGTTCCATCTCAAGTGAATGAATAGAAGCCACATGCATTCATCTGAGATCAGATTTTGGCGTGATCTGAAGTTGTGCTCATGGAGGCTGCAGTGAGAGCGGGCAGAGGAAATCTTCATCTCCTCCTACAATCCTGTACACAAGATCAGCCTTTCTGCACTTTCCAAGTGAAAAGGTTTCTGTCACCAACCCTAGGCTCCCCAGGTGTGGGATGGAGCATCCCAGGGCTGCTCAGCTGCTTGCTCCACACTGTGCAGGCAGCAGTGAGGCCACTTTCACCCAGCCTGAAAACCTGGTGCAGACTGCATCTCTCTCCCCTTGCTGCCCACTGTGGGTTTGGGACTGCGAGCTCCCAGTGACACCACTCTGTAGCAAGTGTCCTGCAAAAGAGCCAGTATTGAGGCTTAACCTTTATTAATTGAGGAGAGGAAGAAATAATGCTGGCAAAATATTGTCAAATACTTCAAATTAATGATTAATTCTAGATGGAGAGATACTGTTTGATGTGGTCTTTGCTGGTTTAAACAGGAGAAGGGTGATTCACTCTAAAGGAATTTATAAAAACACAAGTATTTGCTCATGGACAATAAATACTGGGGCAGATAAAAAGGGGGATGAAGTGTTCGGTGTTGTGATAGCAACTCTGCTTGAGAAAACTTTTGACCTTCTCACATCCTAAATCAATGCCCCCCCCCGCCTTGCTTTCCTCCAGGCCTGCTCTGGAGGCTGAGGGAGCGGGGTACGTGGGAGCACACCGGGCTTGCCCTGGGCTGTGTTGCTGGCAGGTGCCCCCGGTTCCCTCTCGTTCCCACAGGGAGGACAGGGCGCCTGCCGAGGGGCACAGGGCAGCACCCGACAGCAGTTTACACAATCTGTGTACACAGCCTAATCTGTCAATTTGCCTGTTGTAAAAGGAGGCGCATAAACCTGGTGCTGGAGCTGCTGTGGTTTACAGAGCTGCTCCACCTGGGAAGCTGAGATTTATGCTGTCCACTGGCGAGCGAGGCATCCCTTCCCATCCCACCCTGTCCCCTCCCAGTGCCGCCAGGCAGGTTGGCCTGGAGGGCTGGCTGCAGGCAGCAGAGAGCCCATGAGCAGCCCAGTGGGAGCAGCAGCAGAGGTGCTGTGCCTGCCCCACGGCGCCTGAGAGCCATCGGGTGGGTACCTGGGAGGGAGGGAGCTTGCTATCTACCTTTCCCGTGGGAATATGATGCAGTTGAGATAACCTCCAGACCTTGCTGGGACTCTGCCAGTGTCATTAAAGTGTTGACATCTGCTGATTACCCTGACATGATGCTGGTTTTATTGAGACAAGATTAGCCACTCGCACTTTGAAGGGAGGCTGGGCACACATGGTTACTGGCTGTCCCGTCAGAAAGGGCTTCAGAGCCTTTTCCATTCTTGTCTTTTTTCTTTATGAAAATCTAACTATTTATGCCCTAAAAATAACAGCATAGGAGTGAGGGCACAGAGCAGGCAGAGCAAAGTCCCTGAGCTGGTGTCCAGCCTTTCCATGTCTGTTGTGGGCTAGGCAGCAGTGCAGGGTGGCCCTGGTCACATCACCTGTCAGTGAGGGGCTGATGGAGCAGAGCTGATACCCACAGAGGGGCTGAGCCCCTGCCTGCAGTCATTCCCGCAGCATCGCCTCACAGGCTGTCAGCAAGCCTTTCATCACAGCCCCTTCTGACATCAGCCTTTCCAAAACACCTGAGCTCCTTGTGGTCCCTGTGCTCATAACACTTGGAAGTGACAGCAGCTTCTGGTTCCAATTAACCCAGGGGCAGTTTGGGGACTATCTGATTGCACTGCAGTGGAGGGGAGAGGAGAAAGAGCCTTTCTGGGAAGCAGCGATTGAGTGTGTGGGTGAAGAACTTCTGAAAAAAGCAGATGGTTTCTCTCTTTCCTTCCTCCTTCTTTTCCTTGTCTTTTTTTTTTTCCCTGAATTCAACTAAACAGACAACCCAACAGCACATTTTTCACCATCAAAGCTTTGCTGAAGGGAATTCTCCACTGCTATTTCATTTTTTCCTTATGTTCAGAGATTGTAAAGAAAACGGCCTCTGGAGAGCAGGGAGGGCAGATCTGTCCCAGGGTGACAGCAGAGGACTGGCTGACATCCTTGGGGCACGACAGGCTCTCCCTGGCAGCTGCTGGCACTGGAATCTGGGCCACAGGGATTTGCCAAGGTCCATAACCTCTGCCTTGGACACCTGCACAAGGTTAACAACTGTGAGCAGAAGCTGCAGGCAGCAGGGGAAAGCAAGCACCAGTTCCAGGGCTGGCCCCACTAAGTGATGCTGTCCTGGGAGGAGATGCACTCACAGGTCAGCAGAGGCAGGTCCCACCTGGAGCCTTCCTCCCCCAGCCTTCCCACGGTCACACCACAGCCAGATATCCCTAATATTATGTCTCTGGGAGAAACAGGGAGGGAGGAAGCTGTAATCCCGTGAAATCCCAGCCCACACTGTGCCAGTCCTTTAAATTGCTCTCACATGCAACATGTTCAATGCCTGTTGAAAGAAAGGTGGTTAAAGGAGGAGATGTAAATGGAAAATAAGCTTGAAGGGCAGAGGGGGTTTGGAGAGTTCTGTCTTGTTAATCCGAGATCTGTTTTTTAAGACCATTTTTAGACCTGGCAATGCAGCTGATTGCTGCCTGCTGTGGTGCCTGGCAGCACTGGTGTGCTGTGGGAAGGTGCTCTGTGGAAAGGAGGAGTGAGGATTCAGCAAGGAGCTGCAGCATAGGGAGGGACATGGCAGCCAGTTGTGCTTGGAGGGCTGGAGGATACTCTGTTGGCTCTGTTCTCCTTCCACCACTGACTTGGACACAAAAAGGGAGCATTTTCTTGCAAGGTGTGCTTCCCCAGCCAGGAAAGTGAGATGTGGAGGCTGATGTGGGGCCAGGAGCTCCTGGCATTGGAAGGTGGCTGGACAACATGCTTGCTACACATGCATGGCTGAGTCAGAGGAAGAAAACGTTAGAAGAGAATGGCAAAACTACTGGCAAGAAAAATGGGACTGAAATGACCACTGGGACCAAGAGGATTCAGAGCAACTCCCAGCTGGAGCAGTCACAGTCAGAAAATAACCTCATTGCTCATTGAAACATGCGCCACATGTGAGAGGGTCAAGGCAGCACGGACTGGCAGGGAGAGGCATCCCTTGCCCTGTGTCTCCATCACCTCAGTCACCACTGCTCACACAGCAGCACAAGCCTGCTCCTTGCCATAGGCTGGAGGAGGAGGCACTGGAGAGGAGCAGCCAGCCCCATGGGGTTTATCACTGGTATGTGTTGTGCTTGTCACCTCTGACATCAGCTCTGTGCTTTGAAGATGTCCTTTGCCTAAGGAAAAGCTGCTTCCAGCTAAAAGGCTCCAGACCCAGGACAGTGAATGGCAGCGACCCTGGGCTAGGGGTGTACTGAGGGGATGGTGCCACCCCACACTGTGATGCTGCTGGTAGAAATGGGCTTGTCCCACCTCCTGGGGCTCCAGAGTTGCTGACCCAAACGTGGCAGATTTTGGGTCAAGCAGGCTATTTTTGAAGGTGCTTCACTCCACATGTCATAGGGATGCCCAGTGAAAACAGGGCTGCTTCTCACTTTCTCCCTGCTGCACGCCAGGAACCATCCAGCCCCACTGAACCGAGAGTGGGGTCCGTGGGAAGGGGACACCCGTGGGGCTCTCGCTGGCAGCCCGACCGAGCCCGGCGGGGCAGGAGCAGCCCAGCCCGGGCAGAGAGCTGCTGGGTTTCACACCCGCCCGGCCGCGGAGCCGCCCGCTGCCTGCGCGCCCGCGAGGGTCAATTACCGCCATTACTTCAAGGAGTCAAACCGGCTGCCGGCAGCGCCGCGGAAAATCTTTGTTTCCCGTTTGGCTTTGTCAAAGGGAAGGAAAGAAGCGCCTGGGCATGCGGCGGGGGCTGAAAGAGCCTCTGCTCACGGAGGGCAGAAGTCAGAGGGCGGCTGGGTGCTGCGGGGGAGGAGGCTGCCCCGGGGACAGCCGCCCTGTGCTGCCAGTGCCACCGAGCAGCGCTTGGGGCTTGGGCAGCCTCCAGCACCCTTGGTCACTCAGAAAGGGCCTGTAAACAGCCCAGTGATTGTAGAGAGAAGCAAACCAGTCAGTGGTGGAGACAGCCTTTAAAAGTGAACGTGAAACCTTGGTAAGTTAAAAGTAAAGTCACAATAAAAGGGATTTAGAAGTCTGTGGAAGAACATGCAAAAGGTATTAAAACCTGAAAATAAACATATTTGCATAAATGCCAGGAGCAGGAAACCAGCCAACAAGCTGATGCAGGTTGTGAGTGATGAACAGAGCACCCTGGGAAGGCAAAGTCTCAGCAGAAAAGCTGAGTGGTGGCTTGAGAACGCTCAGACAGTGCCTGTCACCCTTCCTGCAGGGCTGTGCTAGGGGCCTGTCCCACAGCATGGGCCTGCTGGAGATGTCTTTCAACAAAATGAGGGGCTACAGGTGGCACTCATGGGGGACGAAGCAATGCCAGCCCAACTGGTGGTACCCAGCTTTTCCTGGCAGCCTAGGGCAGAGCGTGGGGAAGGAAACATGAGCTGCAGCCAGAGGGGCTCAAAGGATCTCATGGGCAATTTGGGAGAGCTCATCAATAACGGATCTGGGTCAATGCAGCACTTAGGGGAGACTCAGCACCACTTTGCAGGAGGAAGCCATACCTCACAAATCAGCCACGTCACCAAGCGTGCGGAGCAGAGCAATGTGCCAGTCATGGAGCAGTGACACTTCCAAAATGTTTTGGTTCTTTTGCCTTGGCACCTCTCCAAAAGGCCTGATGCCCAGTGGACTGAAGGGACATTCTCCTTGCATGGAAAAACAACTGGTTAAAAGACTTACAGACAGCAAAAGTAAAGCTGGCTGCTGAGGGAGACCTGGCATCAAACTGGAACAGTGAAGTCATGTTAAGAATATGTCCAAAACAAGGAGGAGGAAGCCTTTGC
The DNA here is from genome assembly GCF_027579445.1 of Ammospiza nelsoni. Lineage (NCBI taxonomy): Eukaryota > Metazoa > Chordata > Aves > Passeriformes > Passerellidae > Ammospiza > Ammospiza nelsoni. The sequence goes on along the minus strand of NC_080642.1, from coordinate 12,081,518 downwards.
CTTCATCAGCACTGCTCAGCTGTGAAACCCTCGGCCACAGGCTGTAGTGGCAGCCAAAAGCACAAAGTGGGGAGAGCTGCACCCACTGATGCTGAGTCTGTCTGACACAAGTGCAAGCAGCTGAGACACAGCTCACACACACCTGAGCTCCTCTGCTCCCCCCAGTACCTGCCACCTTCACTGCAATTTGGCAATTCTTGGCCTGGAAAAAGGGTGAAAGAACCAGGATACCAGACCATAAGGCTGAGCTGAGCTCACAGAGGCACTTTCTGAGATGCAAAGGGTCAGGCAGGAAGCTGTATCTTGGTGCTTTGTTTTCCACATTTCTGCCAGGCAGAAATGCTGCCCTGCCCACCACTACCTCCACTGTGCAACACCTTCACCCCTCCCTGACTTTTATGAGCAAGGATTGACCAAGATTTCCTCTGCCACATTGACAAATACCTTGAGTCAGGAAGAAAAAGAAGCTGAACCTGTCTCTGCATTGCACACTGGCATGATGTCATAGGCTCATGCAATCAATGGTTTTGGTTGGAAGTAACCTTGAAGAGGTTCCAACTCCCCTGCCACCAGCAAGGATGCTGCCCACTAGATCAGGTTGCTCAAAGCCCCATCCAGCTTGACCTTGGACATTTCCAGAGATAGGAAAGTGTTCTGGGTGTCTGGACAGCAGCTGCTGAGTGCACAGCCTGGAGCTCCTGCAAGGAGAGGGATGCAGCAGGACTTGTCTGTCAGGGCAACGCCTTTGGCAAAGTGAGGTTTTTTTTTGGTGCAAAGCCATTTGCTGCCTATCTGGCTGGCCAGCCCTGCTGTGAGCCTGGAGCAGTGGCAAGAGAGCTTAGCACCTTCCACAGCTCCAGACCAGAATCCAGCCCTCCAAGGTCCCTTGTGCCCGCGGCAAGCAGCCTGGCCAGCGCCCGTGCCCGGCACCCTGCCACCTGCCCGGTGCTGCCACCCCGCACGCGAGGCCGGGGGCAGGGGCTGGCCGCCAGCATCGCTCACCCTCCAGGGCGCGGGTCCGGGCTGGGATTTGTGGAGATTATGCCGGAGGAATTACAAAGGAACAGACTTTCCCACAGACGCTTCAACCGCTGCCCTGAGAAAGTGTGTGAGCTGAGGCAGGCCGCCTGCCTCACGGTGCTTTGGGGAGCGCACAGGAACAGCACACACGGTTTTTAATAATTAAGTAACTTTAATTGTCCTGGGAAAGCAGCGCTTGCCTTGGGGCACTCTGCGCAAACTCATAATTAATGTTACCAGGAGAGATTACGGGAAGGAGAACTGAGAAATTATTCACTTTTGCTTTTTAAGCCTCTCCGTGTTAAAGCTGTATTATCCCCTGGTTTAAAGCCTCATTTAGCTGTGAAGAAAGCCAGTGTGCTCACGGGGGGAGGTGGGAAGAGGCAGGCAAAGCACCCTGACAAATTACAAACAGCCGCGCCGGCTCCGCCACCAGCCCTGGCGGGATGGGAGCCGGCAGCCGGCACAGCTGGGAGCATCCCGGGTGTGCAGAGCAGCAGCGTGCTGCAGAGGAGTGAAGGATGCTCATCACCAGCCCTGCCCGAGGCTGCCATGTGTGTGTACTTCCCACGTGCACCCTCTTGCTTGAGGGCTTCAAAGGCAGCTGCCAGCACAGGAGCTGCCAGACAGTACTGGGACAAAGACTGGTCTCTCCCAGTATTGCCAGTGCACCAGAGGGCTAAATCCTGGGAAGCCTGAATTTGGCAAAGTGAGAGCTCCTCCTTGGAGTCAGAGGGTGACAAGCCCTTTGTAAATCTGATTTATTCCAAGTGAATAAAATGGGCATTTAGCACCCTAAACCTGCCATAGCCTCCTCCCAGCCCTCCAGGGACCGGTGCTTTCCTGTGGCAGCATGTCACCACCTTAGCTGTGCAGCAAGCAGGACACATGTGGCAAGGGCTGACAAAGTCCCTGTGTTGGGACATGCCTCAAGCATGTCCCCAGATGTCTCTGAGCCCCCCAGAGCTCCAGCCCTCCTCCCTGGACAGCTGCCTGCCCCTCTGGGTCTGCTGAGCAGGGGGGGTTCATTCAGCTCAGCAGTAATGCTGATGCTGAGCCGAGCCCCACGGGCAGCCCCGTGGACAGGCACTGCCGGTGCTGCACAAAGAGGTGGGCAGGGAGGGAGGGATGCAAATCCTCCCCGGGGTGTGCGGCGCCTGGGATCCGTGGTGCTTGCTGGTGCGTTTCACCCACTTTAAAACCAACAACCTATTGGACTGGAGCACCTCTTTTCTTTCTTTTTTCCTTTTCTGTTTTTTTTTCCCCTTCCGCCCAAAGCAAATCATTGGACTCACACAGGACACAAGGTATTTTACTCTATAGAAATCCTTTTTTCAGGCAACTATGTCAAGAATGTTTTCATACTTTGGGCTGGATGGGAAAAAAAAGGGCTTAATCCCCTGAGATGGTTATTTCTCTGAAAACAGACATGCAAATGCTGGACTTGTCAAACCTTAAAATGTTTTCTTTATTCAGGGAATTACTGCCTGCCTGCTGAGCCCGGGTAATGCTGACAGGCTAAGCCTGGGGCCTTGGCAGCAGAGCATGCAGAGTGTGGGAAAGGGCGGCTGAGGCACGCGCCAGATAAGATCATACAATAAATGATACAGCCCTCCGGAGCACACGGCCACTTTCATATGCAAACAGGCCTCCCTGTACACACACACACACTCACACACACACACACACACTCACTCACACTGCCCAGGCAGGAGGCAGCAACCTCCTGCACGCCCGGGCAGACACACCTGCACACGCATGCACACGGCTGCAGGGAGAGGCAGGGGATGCAAGGCAGGTTTTGCTCAGCCCAGTGAGCATCCCAGGTGCTGGAGGAAGGGAGATCTTCCCACTGACCCAGGGTATGGCCAGGCACATTCCCCAATTGTCCTGTCATGCCTCAGTAGTTGCATTTTGGTGCTGCAGGTGACCAGGTTCTTGCTGCACTTGAGGCATAACAGGAAAGTCATAATCTAATAACTTGGTTACTTCTTTCTTCCACCTGTGGGGTAAAACCTGGAAACGGGACTCAAATGGCTTAGAAGATGACAAAGATGGTTCAAAATGTACAGGACTTTCAGTTGCATTATTTTAGCTGCTGTGTTGTTTTGGACCTAAGTGAGGCTTTTTGGTACACATGCCTGCAAAGCATGGGGGCTTTGCAAAGCAGCCACATATTCTGCCCTCTGGCAGGGCTTCATTTCTAAAGAGAAGCAAAGAGCATGATGCCACTGATAGGAGCAGCAGGACTGATGGTGCCATGCTCCTGCTGCCCATGGAAGCAGCGCCAGCTTCCCCCCAGGCATGCACAGAGCCCTCACTTGAGCCATTTTTGCTTTCTTTGCAGTGTACAAACCTGATGCAGCCGGGAGACGGGCGGGCAGGAGGCCGGCATGAGCCTCCCTCAAGCTCTAAGTGTGGCACCTGCACATTTATTTTAATGACGTGGTGCCTGGCAGAGCTGCCGTCATGGGTCACAGTGCTGGTGGGTCACACAGCCAGCCACAGCTAATGACCCATGTGCTGGGGTGGGAACAATGGCTCTGAGCTACTGAGAGTACAGCCAAAGCCACCGTGGGAGGGAGCTGCCACAGCAGCAGCATTTGGAGCCAAAACGGCTCCCTCGGGGGGCCAAGTGCCACCCCAGAGCAGTGCTGGCACCAGCCCAGGCCCCCTGTTGATGGCCATGGTCATCCTTTCCTGTCCCACCATGGCAGCATGTCCTGCTCTGACACCACTACCCACTGCTGCGAGGTTCTGCTGGGACATGTTTTGCAGGGTGCATCACTAAATTAATCGCAGCACAGTTCCTCCTAACCTGAGCTTAACTTTTGACATGGTTACAGTTGTATTTTTAGGGCGTGCAGGAGCCTGAGTGCGGGGGCAGGAGGCTGCTGAGCACACGAGGGGTGGCAGAATAGGTGGTCGGTGATGGATGGCTGCCCTGCGCTCCTCCAGAGCCCTGCACACTCACAAATCACAGCTCCTCACTCCTCACTGCTCTCAAGGTAGCTGGGGAAGGGGGATAGCCACGGTGGGGGGGGTCCTGGCATCCTACTCCCGGCTTAATACGGTGCATTCACACAGATAATCTGTCAAGGAAAAAATGAGCCAACAAGCTATCTATTCTTGTCTGTGCTATTTTCCCATGTCAGAAACAGGCTGGGCTGAAAAATGTAGGTTTCCCCTTTCATCTTGCCTTTCAGAGCCCCTGAACAAGATGCCTTTCTTTGCCAGCACTCGCCGAGGAGATCTTGCCTCGAAGAGCAGAAAAAGGAGCTTTCTTTTTCTTTTTTTTTTTTTTTTTTTTTTTTTTTTTTTTTTTTTTTTTTAATATCTTTGCCCAGGCTGTGCCAGTAGCAGGGATGTAGAGTAGCTTTTATTTCCCTCGGGAAGGGAGGGTGCTGTGCTGATCTCCTCCTTGAGCTCCCACTTTTGTTACTGTTTCCACTAAGCTGAACTAGGGGTGACAACAAATACTTCCCTTCCACTTTTTATTTTTAACATGAAAAGAAGTGTCTGGGAAGGCAAAAATAACATTTCCCCAGGTGGGAGGCCCCGGTGAGCGAGAGACAAGTGATGAAATGCTGCTGCATCCTCCCCTCAGCTGTGTGATGCCCACACATCAGTGCTGGGCACTCAGCAGCACCCATCCTTTCACGAGTGCCACCATCCTGCTGTGCCTGTCCCCTCCCTGGCTGGGTCCTGCAGGGATGCCTGACCCTGCTAGCCAGGCATGCTGTGGTGCAGCCTCCTCTCCCCCCATCCATAGGGTGACAGGGAGCATGAGAGGCAGGCAGAGGCACTGCACACCTCAAGTTTACAAGGTGGTGGCAATCCTTGCCCTCCTCTAGCCAGGCATCTTGGGCTCACATGCCCTTTTCATACATTTGCTTTGGTTTAATAAAAGCAAGAAATGTGTTTTTATAGGCGTTGTGGTCTGTCTTTCATTAATCACATTTCTTTGCGTTCTTGTTGGTTTGTTCTACTTCAGTGACTGGCAGTGGCCACCAGCTCTCCAGCTGCGTAGGCTGTTCTGCTGGTGCTGGGGTGTGTTTGTTGATTTATGGAAGTGATTTTCAAAAAATAATATTTGAAATGGCCAGGTAACAGCCAAGTGCAGGGAGAGGACATATCAGCAGCACTTGTATAACAGTGATCCAGCTATCTGGTTTCTTGTAAAAGCAAATAGTTTAAAGGGTCTTAGGCTGTTCTGCTTCCTTCACAATTTTGAGAATTTTGAAAATTGTGGTCTTCTTTACTATGGTTTCCCTGACCTGGGGATCACACATGGCAAACAAACAAACCCTTTCTGAGACCCAGTTAGTGGTACCATTGAAACCTAAATTTTTAATTGTTTTTTTTATGTATCCTTTTGAAAGAAGAGATGGATGCTCTTCCCTCCTCCCAGCGCAGAAAAATGGAAAGTCAGGCTCTATCCCCAAAAGTTACAGGAGTCTGTCCACTCCAGTTATCAGTGCTAGAAACCTGGTCCTTACAGCCAACTTTGACACACATTCTTGCTCAACTTCTATTCCCCTCAGCTTTTCTTTGAGGTTTTGTGAAGATGATCAGAAAGAGGAGACAAAGCTCTGAAAGCAAATGCTTCTTCCCTGGAGGATGCCTAAGCAGCCCCCAGTCACTCAGTGTGTTTGGTTCCTGCCACCTGTAATGAGGACAGGGGCAGGAGCTCCTGCAGGGAGTCCTACAGAAGAGATGGCCAAAAGCTCAGGCTGCCACAAGCTGCAGCAGCAGTGCCTGCTGAGCCTCACTGGTGCCTCACAGGGCCAGCACCCACTCCCACCAGAGAGCTGTCAGAAGGGCTGGGGATGTGCTTCTCCACCAAAATGCTTCTAAGGCAGGGCTGCTGGAAGGAAGCGCAGGGAAACAGGGATCAGACAGAGCAGGCAGTTAATTGGGAGGAGCAAAAATACATAGGTAAGATAAAAGAGAATGTTTGCATTGTCTGGAATCCCCAGGCCATTCCAGGTTTGCCTCCAGCTGTTTGGTGAAAAGCCCTTTCCAGCCTTTGAGAAGGTCATGGTTAGTCTGGAATCAAAATGAGCAAGCGAAGGCGAGCAGGCAGGAAGGCATGAAACCAGCTCCTTTGACTTTGGGAGGACTGGGAAACTTGTAAATGCAATTGCTTGTGGTGGTGTAGCACTCAGATTGCCACAGCTTTTGCATGACAGTACCAAGACACCCCACCTAAGGCTGGAGCAGCTCCAGGCTCTGGAGAGAAGAACCTGTGGCCTGAATACACAAAACAGGAGTGGAAACAGGCTAGAGAGGACTTTCCCACAGGCAGAGTAGGGCAGAGCTGGAGCTGCCATCGCCCCAGTTAAGGCTGTGGCCACCGGCTGCCTTGCCCTGGGGCAGGCTCAGGGCTCAGCTGTGTAAACCTGTGGGGACCTGGGCAAGGGCTGGATGAGCCCAAGGAATTTTTGGGAGCTCAATGTACGATGTAAGTGGGAGCCTGGCAGGGCTTTGAGATGTGATAGTAGGACAGAGACATCTGGGCAGTGTGATGTACTGCCGGCTCACTCAAGTCTTTGTCCCTGCTGCCAAGCAGAGTACCTTGGGACATGGAACACTGCGGTCCTTAAACCTCAGCCTGGGAGTCTCCCCCATGAGAGAGGAAGGGGGAGGCAGGCAAAGGCAAGGTCATCCTCAGCCTCTTCCTTCCTCCCACAAAGTTGGGCAATGGTGGAATGCAGCAGGGACCGTGATGTGCCTGTCCTTGCTTTGGGCTGCCAGAGGAAAGGGATTGAAGCCACAGGTGCTCCATGGGAATGAGCACTGCAGCCTCTGCAGGGTTGGGAAACTGATGTTATCACAAGGGAGGGTTCACCTCAGCAGAGAGGTGAGGATCAGCTCCCCCCAGCCCAGCCCCACAGCCACTGCCCCAGGCCCTGTGCCAGCTCTGCAGGATGGAGGCCCTGGTGGAGGCGGCTGGGAACCACCTGGACTGCTCCAGCAATGCCAGTCACAGCCCACTGTGAATCACCAGCCCGGCGTGCAGCCCGATCCTGCACCTGGCAGGAGCTGGCAACACCTGGGTACACTCATTTCCTGACACAAGGGCCTTTCCCTGAGCAAGGCAAGGGCTTGGAACAGTCTCCTGGCTGCAAGGCAGGGCTGGGAGCAAATGGACAGCTGAGGCCCTGGAAGATACTTGCCTGGGCCTCCTGGGAACCTGCAAAGTGCTTCTATGGGCTTGGAAACTCAGACCCCCAGCCTTGTGTGGAATGAGGTTCTGAAGTCAGCACAAATTCAGAAAAAATACCCAGTGCATGTGAGGGAAAACATTGCCTGCAAAGGGGGCCCAGACCCTGGGCAGCTGCTCCTCCACTGCCGTCCTAGGGAGCATGTGGGAAGACCCTTCCTTTCCCCACCAGGATCTCATCTGACACCTCTCCGGGTGCTCTGTCGGGCTGCCCCAGCACCCACAGGTGCCCTGGGACACTGCCAACCCTCTGCACCCCTGCCTGGCTCCCAGGCAAGCCGGCCAGCCTGCCTGGGAAGCGAGCCTGCTGCTTGGCAGGAACGGCTGTGCTGCTCTCCAGACTCCAGCACTTCCCCCGGGCACCAGCCCTGGCCCATGCAGCCCCACCTGTGCTCAGGGGACACCGAGGGACACCAGGGGTGCCAGGGCAGCGCGGGCAGGTGCCGGTGCCGCGGGCAGGGAGCGTGGGCTGCTGGGCATGGCGCCGCGGGCTGGGCAAGGCCGGGCAGACAAAGGGGAGCCAAACCCCCAGGGGAAGGCTTGGATCAGAGCCTGTCCCAGAGTGTTAAGCTGTTCGCACAAAGCTCCTTGAGCCCAGGCTGGCTCTGCCCCCTCCGCTGCCTTCTCCCTCTGCGGGCAGGGCTGGTGCCAGCGTCGGAACCTGCTAATCAGTAGCTGCAGCAGCCGCAGCCTCCCTCAGGCCTCCCAGCCTCCCTTCCCTCCCTCCCGCCTTGACTGCCGGCCAAGCGCGGCCGAGCCTGCCGGCGCAGGAATGTGTGAGAGCCATGTGTCACTTCTCCAGACTGTGGGAAAGTGCTGCTCCAGTGAACTCACAGCAGCTGCCCTGCCCCAGCCCCAGCCCCGGCCCTGGCCCCGGAACAGGAGCTGGGCTGGCCGCCCTGGGACGCCGGTGCACTCCCACTCCACTCCCCTCAGTGTGGGTCCCCTGCCAGCCCCCAGCCCTGCGGGTGACAAAGAACATCTGAGCCCCCAGCGCCTGCCACAGCTACCGCGGGTGGTGAAGGAAGGGCTGCTGACCTGGTTTTCCTTTAGATACAGTTGTTTCCCTGCACTTTTATGTTGATTTTTTTTTCTTCCCTAGATGAAGGGTGTGGGGTGCTGAGAACAGGAGCAGCCACTCGGGGAGCCAGGAGCTGCTCCCATGCCGAACTCTCACCACCTGGCACTTGTACAAGGCTCTTCGTCTTCAAAGCCCTGAGCAGACAATGGCCCCTTTCAGGCTGCGTGGTGCCTGCAGCCGGCCAGACCCCTGGCCATGGTCAGCCCGCCTGGCATGGGCTCGGCCCTGGCTCCAGCACTGGACATGCCTGCCCTCCTCACCCAGAGAAAGCAGATGGTGCTGTGTGCTGGGGGGATGCTCCTGAACCCACATTCCTGCTGCTGGGGGAGTGCTCAGCCCCTTTCCTTTTCTCCAGCATCCTCCTTGCCCAGCACAGCCCTTTTGGGTGTTGCAGTGGCCCTCAGCACGGCATCTGCCGGAGGAGCTTGGCGCTGGAGCATCAGCATGGCCCTCGGCTCTGTGTGGAGGGGTTGGCTGCCTCTCTGTGGGAGTCCCCACTCCCGGCAGCTCTCAACGCACACAAAAGCAAGACCGAGCTGAATAGAGGGTGGGGAACAGCCTGTCCCCTTTTTCCCCCCAGCTCCCTGCCAGGGGATTAATTGCCGACCCAGGGAGCAGGAGAGCCGGGCTGGGGCTTGGCAGGAGGGCAGCAATGCAAAGCACAGTGTGTTCAATGGTTGGCTGGTGCCTCTGTGCCTGCTGCCAGCCCTCCCCAGCTTCCTCCTTGCCGTGCTGGTCCCAGCCAACCAGGCTCTACAGACAAGCACCTATTTCTGCCCTCATTTTCATCTCCTTCTCCTAGGCCTGCCATGGGCTCTCATTAAAGCTGCTTGCTGGGGACTCATTAACTTGGCAGGCTCAGTGAACCTGGGTCAATTAAAATAAAGCTCCTTAGCTTCTCTACCCTCTGCTTTTCTGCAGTGTTGCCCCACTCTCCTACTCCTGTCTACATCCCAAATGAGGTAGAACAAGGACAACAGTCCCTGACCTGCAGTGTGTCCTGTGTGTCAGTCCCAGGACCATCTACCATAGCTCCTGGCCCATGTTAGCACCAGTGATTCTTGGGGAGCACACTTGGTGAGAACCTCTTCTACAGGAAGCTGCAGCTCCCAATAGGTGGCTGAGGTATTTGTAATAAGCAGGGTAGGATGGCTACAGTCTGAAATTGTGCTACTGACATGCCCTTAGCCTCTGCCAGCACAGCTAGCTGCAGTGCTCCTTAATGAGTCCAGTGCTGACCTTGTCCCTGCAGACCCCCAAAACATCTCCCACCACGTCCCCTTAAAGTATGAGTGCTGTTCAGGAGCAGAGGCAGGTCCCCAAGCTCTGTGGTGCCCAGGACTTGTTGCTTGGCCAACCCATGCTCAGATGCCCAATTCACCTGAGAATTGATTCCACAGCTCTTGATACATTTGCAGAAATGTTAGGATGGGTCCATTGTCAATGATAGCTTTAAGGGGTGAGAAGAGAGGTAGGCATGCTCCTTTTATACCGAAAAATTATCTGGATTCTCTGCAGCCAGTGGAGGGCTGGAATATATCTGATAGTGCCCTACTACTGATTTCTTAATCACTCCAGTCAGCATGTTGTGTACCTTTTGCTATTTCAGAAACTTTTTGAGAATGATGCTGACTGTCTGTTTAGAGCTATGCAAATTCAGAGGGACAGGCAGAAGCAGATCTCATGCTTTCACCCCCTTGTAAATCTGTTGTCCAAACCCAAACAAACCAAAGCTATAATAAAATTAGCTTGGAGTCTTTCCTGGGTAGCATCTGTGCAGACTGGGAATCTGCTGCTGCCAGACAGATGATGATAGTAGCGGGTACAGAATGAGGCCATGGGGTGTGAGAGACCATGGGCCAAGCCAAACACTGGATGCAAATGCTCCCAGGCCTTGGGAAAAGCCTGACCCAGGCACTGACTGGACAGCATGGCTGGGGCTTATCTCTGCAAACCAAGGAAAGCACTGTGGCTTCCACTGTGGACAAGCTCCAGCACAGTGAGAAAATCTGGGGCCTCAGCATCTTACTGGCACCTTCTTCACTGCCTGGCCACCACTGTGATGGCTCACATGCTTTCACATTGCAAGGCCAATGTCTGATGTGTCACCTGTACAGAGCTGTGTCCACCCTGGGAGCAGAGGCAGACCTTGACTGCAAGACTGTGCCTGCTGCTCCCCTACTTGACTGCAAGTATCCCCACACGGCCTCTCAAGTGGAGAAAATATTTGCTCTCAGCATTAGGTTTAGACCTAAAGCCCTTGCTTGAAAGCCCTTGACTTGGGACAGCTCACATGAGGAGGAACTGTGTTTGGAGGCTCGGGGTCATCAGCTTCTCCTTGCCAGAACAGAGTAAGAAAAGCAAACAGTTCCTGCAGCCCTTCTCTGGTTTGGGTTTTGTTACACTTTCCAAATGCATCAGTCAAATATTCATGAAGGATCAGCCAAATCTTTCCCAGGCTTACAAGCTCAATTCCAAATAAGCCTTGGCCTTACTGACACTCCAGAGGTCTGATTGCACTGCCAGGAGGAAGAAACATGGAGTGTGAGGTTTAATGAGCCCTGTGCTATGGCAGCTCATCATCTCTGTAGTGCTGGTCCAGATCCTTTTTAAAAGCAGACTGGGCTCCCTTGTCACTCTGCCCCTCCCCAGTGAGTCACTGGAGCATGGATCATACATGTCCTTAAGTGCTAATGGCCGTGTTTATATCCCAGCTGCATTTGCTAGGCAACATTTGACTCTCATGTGATGCAAAGGTTGGAAGAGCGAATTAGCTTGCTTAAACCTCTCCTGTATTCATGGAGGTGCCCAGCAACACCCAGGATCACGAATGCACCATCAGTGACCAGCTCTGTGTGGCCCAGCTGGGCAGAGCCATCCCATGGGAAAGGCACTGGCTGTGTCCTTGTGCCTGCTGAAAGCAGCCTGCAATATCAGCTGGATGCTCAGAAATTAGGGGCAAGAGGAATGCAGATGATGGGTAGTTTTTGTTTCATAACTCAGGAGTTTGGGGGTGCTAGAGGTTGTTGGGAGCTCTAAAGATAATTACCTGATTTCCAAAATTCCTTCTCAGGGGGCATCTGAGTACTCTTTTAGCAGTTACACCCATTCCCTACCAGTGAACTAAGAAATGGTGTGCTGTGCATGAGAGGGCTGAACTACAGCACAGATGTATGGTGGAGCTGCTGGCTGCCCCAGTCCCATTGCACTCCAGTGTCCCCTGGCTGGCTTTTGCACAGCACTGCTGCAGTGTGAGAGGAGTCCTACAGCTGCCTGCCATCACCAGTGCTGGGATGATTGCTGGGATGCTCCTGGCCACTCCTCTGTGTATGGGGCCAGGGCTCCCCCACTGCTGCCAGAGGTGCCACTGCGCAGACTGACCCTGCTGCTGAAGGCACAACTGCAGCAGCATGGAGCACATCCCCACAGCTCCCTCCCTTTCAGCCAGCTGGGAGGCAGCAGGTTTGGCAAGCAGGGCAACAAAAATACCATCAGGGGATTGCCGGCAGGCCGAGGGCTCCGATAGCTTCCCCTCTGCTCTGACCTTAGCTGCTGAGCACTCATCGGGATAACGTTTCTCCTCTCTGCTGATCCTGCTTAGCGGGCACATTGCTGGGATGGCAGAGCCATCCTGACCTCTCAACACCCAACGCAGCCCACGGCTCAAATTCAGGGCACCTGCTGCCATAAGGCAGCTCAGGAAACCTGGCCAAGGGGCTGCCACAGTCTGAGCCCCCATCAGTGGGCCCAAATCCCCCGACAGCAGATCCTGCACTGCCGTGTGCAGCATATGGAGCACAAGGGGTGGAAAGCAGCAGAGCAGGTTCCACAGCCCCTTGGCTACCCTGAGCTTGGAAAAACCAGGAGCCCCGTGAGGCACCTCTGGGTGCTCAGAAGGGTATAGGGATCCTGCACACGGCACAGAGGTGCCACCTTGCCCTGAACTCCCGTGCTGGGTTGCTGTCTCCAAGGGGCTCGTCTTGTCCCCACACCAGAAGAAAGCGACTGTCATCCCCCAGCCCCACAGGTTTCCCCAGAGTCAGCACTATGACACCGTGAGCTGCCTGTCACCACTGGCCCTGGGAGAGGTCTGGGGGTCACCATCACTCTCCCACCATGACAAGGGAGGAACAGGATGATTTGACAAGAACTCAACCCTGCCAAGTCCTGAGAGCTCCTGCTGCTTTGGAAAAGGAGGGGATTTAGCTGGTCAGAAAGAAGCATTTTAGCCAGAAGTTTTGATTTTTAAAAATATTTCCAACTACAATTTCTAATTTAAATTCAAAAGGAAAAAACCTCAAAATGCTATCATTATAAAAATCTGGTTTTATCAAAATAGTGGTGTCATGAAAATCAAAAGCTTTTTTGTGCTTGAAATCCTTACCCTAAAAACAAATGCTGTCTGTAACAAATACATTTTTAATAGCAAAAAAAAAATTAAACCAAAACTAGTTCTTTGATGCTAAACTTTTATTTTGGTCAGTCTTTGGTCCTATCATTAATCTGACTCCATCCAGGATGGGGGGAAGCTTCAATGTTGAGAATGACAGCAAGCATGGGAGCAGGGTGTGGAAGGAAAGCCAGGACAACTGGGCTAGATCTTGGCTACCTTCAACCAGATACCTCCAGGGGAAGGCAGGGCAGGAGGAAGACTTTAATAATTAGTCCTGGGCTCTCTGGAGCATTTCCAGTTTGCAAATTACCACTGCTTTATTGGGCTCTAATTCAATCTGCTCCAGGACATTGCTTGCAAAAGCCTTTTTGAAGATGAGGTGTGGGAAGTGCCCTGGCCTGTGGCTCATGCATGGCCCGTGGTGGCACAGCCTGGATGGTGCCTGCCCTGGCTGGGTTCCACCCCCTTCCCCATCCTTTGCAAGAGAGCAAAATGTGACCCCAGGGCTGATGGAGATGCCTGACTGCATTAAGTGGCATGATAAATCCCATTGCCATGACAAGATATGCATTTGTTAGTGTGTGTCCATAGGATTAGGTTTGCTGCAAATCGGGGTCTTTTGGGCAGTGATGTCGGGGTGAGGGGCTGGGGAGCCTGCTCTGTGCTGGGAGAGGGAAGAGGCTGAAAGGACAGTGAAGCCTCAAGTGCCATCAGAGCTGCCCAGGCTCACAGCCCAGCCTGACACCAGTTCAGCAGCCCAGGCAGCCCTCCCTGCTCCCCACGGGATAACCTAAAAGCCTCCCAGGCTCCCTTCCCAAGACGCTCTGAGTGGAATAGGGTTTTCCAGCACAATTGATCTGGGATTGCATCCATCCCCCACTGGGGGGTCTGGCTTGCACAGATACACAGGCACACACAGCCTGCAGCCTTGTGCCAGTGGTGTCCACAGCAACCCAGCCTCCCAAAAACTGCCTCCTTCCTCTAGCAGCTGAAAATGTAGTCCCTAACTAAAACGTGACAAGTCTAACTTTTGGGTGAGAGCCCACAAGATGGGCAGAGTTTTTGACTTCTTGACTCAAAACCACACAAGAAAAATGTGTGGTTGGACATTGCCACCCCCAGAGATGCATTTTTCCTGTAAGTGTGACCCCTTGGTTTAAAACTAGGTGATTTTCATCAAAGGAGAGAAGAAATTGCATGACATCCTATAAGGACGCTAATGAAAAGTGCAAGACTGAAAACCCCTGCCCCTAAACCCTAAAAATGGGCTAGCTTTGGCTCTTTCCTCCTCACATGGCAGAAAGTTCTTGTGCCTTCTGAGTTCACTTCTGAGAATGAAACGCTCTGGCAAACAGGGTGAAAGGAGAGGGTGGAGAAGAGGGAATGAAGAGGATGAATGGGAGGGATCCAGCCCTGTTCTTATCTGATGGCTGCTGAGTGAGGCATGATGAATTCCCCAGCAACAGGTCTGTTTTGTCAGAAGGCCTCTTATCAGATGGCACAAGCCCAGTGGTCTGGCCATGGCCATTAATCACCCATCAGCAGCTCTCCTCCAAAGAGAAAAGTTTTCCCCCTCCTTTTCCCCGTTGGCCCCAAGCCCTGCTCTCATACCGCAGGAAGAAACTTCCTGCAGCCAAAGCCCTCCACCCCCAGACGAGCACAGGAGATGGCCCCGAGATGGGGATGGTGGGGACCTCACACCCTTCAGATAAGGGACTGGAAGTGGGTGTGAGGTGTGGCAGAGCAAACCACCCCAGTGCCATGAGCCTTGTTCCCCTCTGTGCTGAGTGGGACACAGTGGCAGGGCCATGCCCCTGGGACCAGCCGGAGTCCATCCCTGCACTGGGAGAAGCGGCAGGGATCAGAACAGCAGGGTGACTTACAGACAGCCCCCTTGTCTCATGTCTGCCACCACAGCCAGAGCTGCAGAGCCTCTGGCCCAGCATCCTCACACCAGGGGCTGTGGGGAGCAGGTTTGGTGGCTGGTTTGGCTCCCACACCACACCAGGGGCCCTGGCCTCCCCCTTGGCTGTACTCTCTAATCCCCAGGCTGCTGCTCTGTCCTGCCTGCACAGCAGCTGCTGGCTGCCTGAGCTGCTCAGGGCTCTCAGCTCGCTCCTTTTTCTCACGGTGCTTTGTCTGCAGCTGGTGGTGGGTGACAGGCTCTGCGAGCTGAGCTCTAGGAAGCCCCTTTTTATTTTATAACCTTGTCTTTCCTGGGTCAGCTGTGTCTCAGGAGTGCAGATGCCCCCACCCCAGGGTGACAGGGGGACAGGAGGAGCCATGAAAAACATCTTTAATGCAAAGCAATTTGTCAGAGCAAAGGGAGAAGATGCAAATGTGCATATGTGTCATCTTGTAATTTATGTGGGCATATCAGAGCCCAGACATCAGTGTGGCCCCAGAAGGTGGGAAGACACCTCATGATCAAAGATGTCCCTTTGCCTGTGTGACAGCCCCAGGCAGCACCTGGACTGTGCATGGCCCTGGACCTCTTGGGGACACCAGTGGGCTGCAACCCTGCAGGGCTGCAAACTGCTCAAACATGGACACAGATCAAATCCAGGCAGGGGTAACCAGTGTCACTGAGGCATCCAGGAATGAGAGTGGTGTTTGAAAGGCACCAGAGATGAGAGAGTCTGGGGAGAGGGAAGAGGGGGATGCTCATTTCATCTGGCCACAGATGTCTCAGCCAGACCAAAAATAATTGGAGTCCAGCTTTTCCAAGACAGAAGAGTCACCAATCCACCGACACATCTTCATGCAGCATGCAGCTGTCCCTGTAAAACCTTCTGTATGCTTGAAGCATGCAGAGGTGAAGTTGCATGAAGGGGGCAGGTGGGGCTTTTTTTAGGGTCACACTGCCTGGAAGCAGAGCAGGAGTGTTCCTGTTCTAGTGCTCTGCTGGATGCAACTGAAGTGAGACATCTGCCCCTGGCCCTGGCTGCAGTGGGACTGCAGGCTGGAACATTTCAGTCAGGAGGAGAAAGGAGGGGTCAGTGTCAGGAGCTGGCTGCAGTGTGTTGGTGTTCTCTTACTCCCTCCAGAGCCATGCCAGGGCTGCTGGAGGAGCCATCTGCGTGCTTTGGGTCTGGTGCCATCAGCATAAAGGTGACATTTGTCCCCTGGTCACACTTTCCCCAAGCCCAGATGGTGCAAAGTCCTCACTGTCCCAGTGTCAGCTGAGGCACGGACCAGGGATGCCAACTTGGCAGCTGACACCAAAGACAGACAAGGGGGGTGCAGGCAGGGGGTTGCCATGTGTGGCTCCCAGTTCAGGGAGCTGAGCACATCCACCCTCCCTGAGAGATTCTAAAACTCACTGTCTTTTGTCACAAAGAGGACAAACAAGGTTCTTCTGTCTCCTGACATCTCATTCTGTGAGACATGGGACTGCTGCAGCAGTAAGCCACTGTGGAATGAGGGTTTACTGCCAGAAGATTCACCCCAGAAAAGTAAGTTTGACCCAGGGTCTGAATGAAGGTGAGGTCCATCACTGCATGGTGGCAATCTGTTTGCTCAGCTCCTGGTGGAATCCTGGGTTGTGCCAGTGAGGCCAGCACTGGGCCCCACTGTGCCATGCCATGCCAACTTGATGTCACAGGAAGGAAAAATAGCTGTGAATGAGAGCTCATGGCCATGAGTAATGGAAAGCAGTTGTCTCTTGTAATGCCTGGCCATAAAATGTCAGATAGATGTAAAAGTTATAAATACATTACAGAGCAAATAATTACAGCATGGCTCTAACTCCTTGCTTCAGGAGAGCTGCTGACCTCCCTGGGGAGTGCCCAGCCCTGGGGAGATGAGCCAAGGACAACCTGAGCATGGGACCCAAATGTGTGCAAATTTCTTTTGCTGGCAAGTGCTTGTCTGCTGCCTCTGGCAGTGTGGATGATGCTGGTGCTTGCAGGGGATCTCAGAGCTGCCCAGTGCATTGCTGAGTCTCACAGGTGAGATATCTGTGTGGCTATGTTGGAGGATGGTGTGTGCCTTGTGGTGTGATTAGCCAGGTAAAAGCCAAGGGCAGACATGTGCCCAGCTGCACTGACCCTGGGAGGCAGCAGCCTGTAAGGTTTTAGGGGGAGCATGTTCTGATGGCTGGGAAGTTTGCAGCATGTGGGTGTAACAGCTGTACAGCAGAGCACCATGGATGGGGTTGTTCATGTACCTCCCAGTGAACAAGCACTGAAGGAGGAACAGCAAAATCCAGATGTCCCCATCCTAGCCACCACTATGCAAATGACACTGGCACAGCCATCTGGATAAGGGATGTTCAGCATCCCCTTGGTACCAAACTGATGGGTGCAGCATTCCCAAAGCAAGTGCCTGTGGGTGCTCAGGAGGAGCAGCCAGAGCAGGGTCCTGCTGAGGACCAGCTCTGCCAGAGGGGCTGGATGCACTGCCCTCAGTGCCAAGGAATTACCCTCCTGCTGCTTGCCATTGTGGTGGGATGCCAGAAATTTCCCATATATATATACACACATACACTCACACATCTATACATGGCTGTAGCAGTTGAAGCAGACCCAAACCCTTATAGAACATTCCTGAGAAACCTCTCGCTTCTGCAGCGCCAAGACTTCAGAGCATGGTCTCAGAGCTCCAAAGGTACGACTCAAGGGTGAAACACAAGCCTAGCATGGAATTCCTGCAGGAGGGTTTCACAGAAGGGCAAGATGCAGAGGAGAAGGAGGGCTCAGAGGAACAGGTGCAGGCAGTCTTGCAATGCTTCCCTCTGTCTACAAATACACCAGTGGAAATAGTGAGAGGAGCAGGGAGCAATGATGCAATAAATCTTTTAAAAGAAACAATAAGAGCAGGACAGCTGGCATAAAAAGGAACATGTTCCCCTGGCTACCAGTGGCTTTAGGAATGAAAAAAGTGGAGTGAGTGAGGGACAACATAGTGGCAGGGTATAAACAATGATCCCAGAGAAATTTAAATCCTGGGATCCTGAGAAAAATTCCTGGGAAAACTGGGTGCTTTTCAAAAGACTTAGAGGAGAGTTAGTCTCTGTCCAGAACACCATGTCAGGAAAAGAAATGCCAGACATTGTGGTGCTTAAGCTAAATACAGAAGGAAAAACAGCAAAGAATATGTGAAATTTTGGGTGTAGTGAGAAGGTATGGGAGGAGAGGCTGCTGAGGGAACAAGTGTGGAGGAAAACCATCCATCTGAGTTCATCTATGCACTTTACACACTGGTGTTTCTTTCCAAGACTCATGGGGTTTATGCCTTATCTTCAGTCCCCAGCACCTTAGCCAGGGAAGCGCCACTCTAATACTCAGCTCCAGCCTTGGCTCGCTGGTGTCTTGGGCTGAGTTTTCACTTCTTAATAATCTGTTTCCTTCTTGTCTAGCTGTGAATTTGCTACTATTTAATTTCTTTGCCTGGCCCTCTTGGTCTGGTACTGCCAGAGACTCCAGAGACTCTAACACAGGCTCCTGTGCTCCCCCTTAGTCTCCCCCTCTCCTACTCACAGCCCCTGTCCAACATGAAATGAGAAGCAGCTTCCCCCCAAGCTGCCCCTGTGTATGCCTCCAGCTTGTTTCTCTTTGGCTACATTTCTGTAGAGGAACATGCTGGAATGCTACAGCTGTGGTAATGAGTAACACACTTCTTCAATGGGACGATGCTTTCTGAATGCACTGTGCTTTACAGCTACCATAAATAATGAAATCAGTATTTGTAAACTATACTTTAAGGAATCCATTCTTTTCCAGAGATTTCAAAAGCGTGTCATTTTCCAGATTGAGAAGTTTGCCAGTTCATCTATTTTTAGAAATTCTCACTCTACTGATGTGGTCAAGACAGTCCTTAAACAGAAAAGGGTGGCTGCATGCCTCGAAGGTATAAACAACCAGACATGTGATGGGAAATGCTTCAGAGGTGAGCCCTGCGGACTCCTAGACATCAAAGTTGTTGGGTGGTGAAACTGCAGGGACAAATCAGTGTGCAGGCTGGAGGAACAGGCGCTGAAAAACATCTTAGAAGTTACTTTTCTTGGGGACCTGAAGACTCCTTAAAATAGTCTCACGTCCCAGGAAATGAGACAGATCCTGCGGAAAACTGGCAGTGTGGCCTCAGCCAGAAATGCACTTCCTTGGAATCCTTACAAACAAATAAAAAAACCTGCAAGCATGCCAGGCTGTCCGAGAAGCTCCTCTGGGCTGTGTGGCTGTGCCAGAGCCACCAGCTCCCTTAGGTGGCTTCTCTTGCATCCCCCATCCTCATCCCTGAGCCACTGCAGAGCCCTGAGGGTTGTTTAGGGAGCAGGGACAGCCCTGCCCTAAGCAGGTGTGAGCCCCACAATTGTGATAAGGGAAAACAGACCCAAACCTGAAGACCTCCCAGTATTTGATATCTCCCAAACTTGGATCCAGCTGCCTGTGATCCTGCCCTTTACCCTGCCTCCAGTGCAGCACAGCACAATCTGGTCAAGCTGCTGGGACTTAGGAGTTCTTTGAGGCCTGTATTCCTAACTTGTTTAGTATAAATCAATTTTTTATTGCACTTAACGTTTCAAAGATGCTCAATTTGATCAATTTCCTTCCTGTGTACATGCTTTTTTCTATTTAAAAGCTGTTGATTCTTTTGCTTAAAATGCATGCATATATTTATTTGGTTAGCAGATAACAAAACTGGGTCATGCCTTGCTGCTGCAGTCTTCTCATTTTGATTAAGATAACAGACTTCAAGTATTTCTCTATGTATTCAGCTTAAAAGTTCTTGCCTTTATTTTTCACTTTTCAGGCCCCAACTTTATGTTCCCTGCAGAGAACACCAGCTGCACAGAAGGAGTGTTTCTCCCACTCCACAATGAGACCTTGTCCTTGTTTGAGATACACTGGCCAGCCCCCATGGGAAGGGATCATCCTATGTAATTTCAGGTCCCCTCTTGGCCACAGACAGTGTCCTGTCTCCAGCGGCAACTCTTCCTAGGTGCTCCCAGGAAAGATGACAAACTCCCTGGCTGCATAGAACCAGTGCCACCTTTGGAATGAAGGACCTCCCTGACTCTTGCAGGTGCTTCAATTATTTTTCAAACTTCTCTCTGCTAAGCTGGACCCCTTTTGCCTCTCATTTCAGGGCTTGCCTAGCCAGGCTCTTTCTTGGCCTCTCCTTGTGTCCCCACATTCTCCTCCAGGTGCCAATTTCAGCACTGATCACTGCATCCTTGCAGCACTCCTGTCCTGATTGCTCCTTCTTCAGACTCCTTAGGCCTGAGCTGGGGCTTGGACCCAAGGGGACTCCCAGGTCCTCCTCCAAACCATGACTTTCCCAGGCAGCCCTGGCCTCAGGGCTGGGGACCCATTAGGACTGGCTGTGATCCTGCAGCCAGGTGTGACCCCATTCCTGGCTGCAGAGGGTGAGGTGCACACCCTGGGACAGCCCCTCTCTTTGTGCTTTCACACCTGGAGGAGCAAGCAATGGTGCTCAGTCCATCACACAGGTGGGGACAACCCTGCACTGTGGACACCGAGCTGCTGTGGCAGCATCCTTCCAGCCCATGGGCAGAGCTCCCACAAGGATTTGCAGCTCCCCTTGCAGAAGCCACCCCAGCTCTGCTCTGAGCTGCCTGTCAGGACAGGACAGCAACACAAAAACACCTCCCTGCATCCTGTCTCCCTCTCAAATCTGTTTTTTCCAAACCATGAGACTCCCATCAAACCTGGCCCTGCTCCAAGGTTCACACAGGCAGTGGTGGGGTGGGAGGAGGAGGGAAGCAGAGAGCAATCCATAACCTTTGTAGCACTCTTGAGAGCAGCTGTCTGGCAAATGTCAAGCACTGTCTAGGGCTATTTTGGGCACTTTATTTTTATAAAGGATGCTTTGAGCTGGGGGAAGGGTGCAAAGGGGGTTTTCTCATTGCCAGCACCTTAAAGAATAAAATCCTAGGGAGGAAAATTCAAGAACCCTCCTTGGTCATGTGGTCGATGCCACATCCCATTGGAGAATCCCTGGAGGCTCTCAGACAGGCAGGGCTTTGGAGAAAGGCCTTGGCTTCGCTTGTGATAGGAGAAGACCTCCTGGAGGAGCTGAAGCCCTTTGGGATCCAGAGTGAGGATGTGGCTCATGCTGTGGACATGCAGGTACCATCCCTGCAAGGGGGACCAGCACCACATGCAGCCCAGCCTCAGAAGGAGTCTGGGGTGAGAAACCACCAGCTTTTGAATGTTTCTTCCAAGGAGTCTCATAAATATCATCTTATATATCATCTTATTTCATAAATATCATAATCTTCTGGGTGTTTTCCATTGCTGTCCCATTGAACCCTCCAAGCCCCCAAGAGCCCTCAGACTCCTCCACTTTCAGCAGAGCTGAGACCCAGAGCTGAGATATTACGCAAGGAGGAGCAGAACATCTTAAAGATCCTTGCCTGAAAAATGTATGGAGCATAACTGGAACATCCAGCAGAAAAGCATTCCTATTGACCAGAAGGGATGTTCTTCCAAGAGTGGAAACAGTTGCAGAAAGTCTGGGTGTTTGTCTTTGTAAACATTTCTTCCCATGAGCCTGGAGAAAAAGTAGTTCTCATTTGTAATAATTGGAGACTTCAGTTCCTCTGCAATATGCCCGTTTATCTGAGACAAAAGTAGCATGGAAGTAGGAGAAACAACCCCTCAGTATTTTTTACTATAAAATGTTACGTGGTGCACTTAGTGTTTTTAGACTGGATGATCCATTTTAGGATTAAACTGAGATCAAACTCCGTGCAAGGATCTCAGAGCCATCAGTGCCTGGGAAGATGCTCTCTTAGTAGCCCGAGACTATCAACCACAATACCCATCTAACTGAGGGAAAAAGGAGTGGGGAGCTACAAACCACTTCCCATCCCAGAAAAATGCTGGCATGAATAATCTGAAGCAGTTTTGTGAGCATCTGGAAGTTAGCACAGAGATGAGTAATACCTGATATGACTTTGTCAAGAGTGAGACACGTCAGGACAGTTTAATTTCCTTCAGCAGCGGGGTACAAGGAGCCCGCAGATGGCGGAGCAGCGGTGCCTGTGGGAGGGGGATGCTGTGCTTGCCCTGCTGCAGGACGGGGACAGGGCCAGGCAGGGTGCTCAGGATGGGAGCAGGGGCACTTCTGTGACAGCAGCTCTCAAAGGCTCACTGTGGGGCTGGAAAGCCGCAATTGAGCTCTCCCATTAACAGCCAGCATGGAGAAACAGAGAGAGTATTTATTAAATTTGCATGCCATAAAAGGCCGGGGCTGCAGACAGAAGAAGGATTGTGGCAAACTGGAGAAACGGGATGAAAAGCTGGGAGGAGACTGAGGAGGAGGAGGGGAGTGTGCTGTGGCGTGCTCCTGCTAGAAGGGGCAGGGGAAGATGTCCCCTGGGCTGCTGCTGCCTGCTGCCAGCCCAGAGCTATGGAGGCAGCCCCAGCAGGTGCTGCTGACCATGCAAATGCAGACAGGAGCGGTTCCCGTGCAGCCCAACAGAGCCTGCAGTGCCTGGGCAAACACAGGTGACAGTCACCTCTGGGCACCCACCACATCTGGGCTGGAGTGCAGTGCACCAGCTCTGACACATGTGAAGTGCCATCAAGTTGACATACCTTCAATTCACAGCACTGTGGTCTGAGCCATTTCTGTTTTAAATTGAATCGATTTAACAGGGGAAGCTGTCAGCACCAGCTGGGTGGCCTTTCTTACGGATAGTAGTGCAGGCAGGGCAAAAATCAGCAACAACTCAAACTCTCCTGCACTGGTCCCAGGAAGCTTGTCCCTTGCTGGAAGGGAAGGCATGCCTAGGAACAAAACCCTGGTACCCAGCTGCAGCCAGCTGCTTTCTGCCAATGCTGGGATAAGGAATGGCTTAAAGTGAGCTACTGAGGGTCACAGTGAAAAATGAAACACGAGCAAATGCATCTCCCTGCAGGCCCTGAAGGATACTGAAAGGGGGATATAACTGCAGGAAAGCTGGGCACCCCATGGCTGAGAACTGGTGGAGCTGGAGCTGTGGGGCAGCTGCCAGCCTGGGCAGGGATGTCTTTCCCCTGCAGCAGTGTCAAACAGAAATGGAAAAGAGTTTACTTCTCTCTTTTGTCAGCCTGTGGAGCCAGAGTGGAAACAACCCCCCAGATCCTGTTTTTCCGTACTCTCAGAAGAATGTAAACCTTTTTAAACAAAACCAAAACTTCTTAGCAAAGGAAAAATAAAAAGAAAAAAATAAAGCAGGTCCAAACTGTTAATTTCTGTCAAACTCCAGCAGTTCAACAGGAGGGAAACCCTGGTGGGGAGGCATCAAGACCTGTGGACAGTTCAGCTCCCTGGTGTGATGTGACCCCCTTCTTGCCACCCAGAGAGGATGTGACATCCCAAAACTCTCCTACCCCTGTCCTAGAGCAGGGGCCAGCCACATCCTGAGCCGCTGTGGCCCCGTGAGGGCTGGTGCCGAGTGCTGGGAGCAGGACCCCAGCCCAGCGCCAGGCCGGGGTCAGCGGGGGAGGCTGGGGCAGGGCAGGAATTTGCCGGCGGGCGCTGGCCGCCTGGCTGGTCCCCCAGCGCAAGGCCATGTGGTTTCCCTGAGCAGGGAAATAAAAGGAAGGCTTTGAAAGTTGGCGTGTGACGGGGCGTCCCCCCGGGGAGCGGGGCGGCAGCGAGCGCGTGCGTCTGCGAGCGGGCCTGGCCGGCCGCCACGCTCCTTCCGTTTATTTACGGTGCTTTATCGGGGCTGTGGGCTGCGATAAAGCTTATGAAAATAAAAGGCATCTCCAGCAGGCCGGGGCGAGAGCAGGCCCTGCCGTTTCTTTCCCACACTGATTAGGATCTGGGCAGGCTTTGGCGCTCCAGATCTCCGATGAAAGCTGCAGGACCGGCAGCGCTTCCCTTCCTGGCCCCCGCTCAGGGCCAGAGGCAGCGAGAGGTCAGCGCGCCGCAGGCTGCGCCCACACAGCTCGGGCCGCACGCACCGCGCCTCGCACGGGGCGGCGTGACGGGCACCGCGGCGCCAGGCTCTGCGGCACCCTGCCAGGGCACACTGGGACGGGCACTACGGCACCCTGCCAGGGCACACCGGGCTGGGCTCTGCGGCACCCTGCCAGGGCACACCGGGATGGGACACACTGGGCTGGGACACACCGGGATGGGCACTGCGGCACCCTGCCAGGGCACACTGGGCTGGGCACTGCAGCACCCTGCCAGGGCACACCGGGCTGGGCACTGCAGCACCCTGCCAGGACACACCAGGATGGGACACACTGGGCTGGGATACACCGGGCTGGGCACTGCGGCACCCTGCCAGGGCACACTGGGCTGGGCACTGCAGCACCCTGCCAGGGCACACCGGGCTGGGCACTGCGGCACCCTGCCAGGACACACCGGGATGGGACACACTGGGATGGGCACTGTGACACCTTGCCAGGACACACAGGGATGGGACACACCATGCCGGGCACTGTGGCACCATGCCTGGACACACTGTGCCTGGCACCATGGCAGGACACCATGCACCATGCACTGTGGGCACTCTCCACTGAGCACCCTGCACTGGGCACTGCAGCACCCACCATGTACTGAGCACTGTGCTGTGCCAGCCAGGTTCTGTGCACTGTGCACCACACCATGCACCCCGGCCACTGTGCACCTCATGCCAGGCACCCTCCAATTCCCTGTGCTCCCACGCTCCTCTGCTGGAACCTGGGGAAGGTCCCTTTGAAGGAGCACGTGGGACAGCAGCAGGGTAAGGCATCCGGCTGGGATGCAGCTGGGGCAGGAGCAGGCCTGTCCCCAGCAGGGCAGCTGTCCCCATCCCCAGGGTGTTGGCCAAGGTCATGGCTCCTTTCCGCCAATTGTCTGGTGGAGGCCAGGCTCTGGCTTCCTCCTGGTCACGAGTCTGACTCTCACTGGTGTGAGTGCTGGGGTTGGTGCCTCAATCCCTGGAATGGGCATTTCCAGGGAAAGCAGGCTCCAGGGAACAGAGTCTTCTGCAAGCTATACCTGCAGAATTCACTGGGCTGCACTGCCAGGCAGTCTTGGCAGAAACAGGCACATGAGGAGCAAAACGCAGGGAGATTTGCTGGCTGGAAAATGGGAGGGGTTAGGAGGAATTTGGGCAATGGCAGTAATGGAAGGTTCCATCCCCCAGTTGCTGCTGGGTTTGGAAATGTTCAGTTAAGTGTGGGTTTTGTGGGAGATGGTTTTATTGCCCCTTTTCACCTCCAGCACACTCTGTAAGAGGTGCTGGGAACCGAAACACTTAAAAGCAGCTCATGATGAAACCTCAAACCACACAAATCGTGCTTGGTCTGGGGTTTTCTCACAAGCTCAGAGTACCGGCATGGTCCTCAAAGGAGCCGTGAATCTCTGAATGAGGCTGGCTGGAAGCTTGTGGTTTTAAGAGAAACGCAGCTCCTCCTCTCTGCCACCTTTTCCTCTCTTACAGACTGTTTCCCTGCCTGGAAAAACCAGGTGAATGCTCAGAACCAAACCTTGCTTCGGGTGACACAGATCCTTGTGCAGACCCTCCTGGTGACCTGGCAGCCCCCCTCACCACCACCCCCTGCAAACCAAACCGTGGGGAGGGCTCTTTCCTTTCTTACAGCAAGTGTTGAGATTTATGGGGCACTGGCACCAGATCAAAAGCAAATTCAGTCATTTACAGTAAAATCAAAGCAGGCAGAACAATGAATATGAAGTGAGGTTAAAACACCTTGTTACAGGATCAAATTGTGCAGCTGACATCAAAATAATGGAATTTATGTCCCTGCTAGTTGAAGCCAAATTATTTGCAGTGGCATTTGTTGAAGCATGAGTATCAGGAGAGGTGCTTGATACTGCTGCTAAGATATTTTGGGGTCAGGCAGCAGCCTCACATGGCATGAGCAGCAGGGGAGGGCCAGAGCTCAGGATCCAGCCCCTGTCACCATCTCGCATGCTCTGGGGTGGGAGGATGTGGGGAACCCCCTACACCTTCCTGTGTGGTCTGCACAGGACTTGCCCTGGCTGTAAAAGCCTGGATGCATTTCTGTTCCTGGCACCTGCCCAGGAGATGCTGCTTCCTCCCTAATGAATTCAATATGCCCTGTAGCCCCAGAGCTACATATTAGGTGTGACTGGCCCACAAGCTCCATACTCTCACTCGAGGTGGCCACCAGTGTGGGTGGCATTGCCAGCTCCTTGAGTGGCAGCTGGAGTTTCATCCCACCCCTCAACTCCCTTGTCTTCCCAGTAATTTGAGGCAGCATGTCCTTTTTCCTTGCCTGCTGAGCCCTGGCTGTGCTCATGCATCTCACACTTGCCAGACCCTGGGATGTCCCAGTGCATGTCATGGCTCTGAAAATCCCCCTACTCTTTTCACCTTGCCCCTGGCACAGAATAACCCCACTGCCACCTCCCAGGGCATGGATTGGGCTGCCCAGTGCTTCCCAAGGGACAGTCCCTCCCTGTGCCCTGCCCCTAGGCCTGTGCCAGGCTGGCAGCCCCCAGGAAGGCAGGTGACACGTCCCACTCCAGCAGCTCTCCCCGCGTGCAGTGTGGCCAGGCTTGTTTTGAAAATCTATTGTGAAGCATTTCATTGCTATGGAGACTTACTTTATGGACAAATAAATACTTGTCTGTTTCTCCTCCTGCCTTAAAAGTCTGTCTCTTCTCCTTGCTTGCCACATCCTTTTGGCTCTGTGTATCGGGTTATATTGCAGGGTCTCTCTGCTCCTTCCTCATCCTCCTCTCCTGTCCATGCATGTCCTTCATCACCCCTCAGCCTCTTCCTCCTCCAGCTCACTGTGATGGGGCCCCTTCAGCATGAGAGAGAAGGAGAAACCCTCCCATCTCAATTTTTAAGCATTTTTGCTTTTTGCGAGTATGAAAATTATTTCATTCTCTTGATTCTTGGTACTTGAATCCCAGCAGCAACAGCGCAGCTGCTTTCAGCTTTTCTGGTCCCAGTGTTGTCTCCTTGGATGGGCTCCACTTGCCATGTCCAGTGTTTCTCTCAGGATGGTTGGTCCCTTCACAGTTGCTCCTCATTGTGGCCCCCATGTGTCTCTTGGGATTTTTGGGGGGGGTTTCAGGAGGTCTGGATGAAGATTTTGCTGGCACAAAACAAAATCTTCACCCAACTCTCCTAAAACCCCCCCAAAATCCATTAAAACTAGCAACTGGCAAAGCAACACCACCAATTAACAGTGCAGGGGAAGGGGAGGCAAGACACAAATGAACGTCCTTCATTAATAAATCCTAGCAGCTGTGGAAAGTTTGAGGCAAGTGAGAGCACCCAGACAGAAAATTAAAAAACTAATAAAGTCCTCAGTGTGGGGGCACTGGCATCAGGTCAGCTTTACTTCTGTAGGCACCTCGTAAAGAGACATTCCAGGACACTAACTCATAAGGGAAAGCTGCAGGGGTCAAGGAGAACAGTGGAAAGCTAACCATGGTAACTCAAGTATGCTGGAAAGGCAGCAGAAAAACAGCAAGGAGTTGGGCTTTTTCTTTTTCCCTTCTTTTTTTCTCTCTCTGTTGGTTTTTGGGTGAGCAGAGCCTGCAGTTTCAAGTGTCTTGTGCATGGTGGGGCAGCCAAGCAGAGCCCAGTGAAGAGCCCTCTCCAGTGGGATGGGAACAGGCTGTTTCCAAGGCAGGAGCAGAAGCAGCTCACTGCCCTCTCCCTGCCCCAGCTGCACTCCTGCCTGTCTGGGATGTGGCACAGCCTGAGAACACCTGCTAAAATGCACAATATGCTTCAGTGTTAACCATAACTCTAAATGGCGATGCTTTGCTGTAATGGGGGTAAAAGCTGAAAATTATTCCTTAAAACTTTGTATCTCTTTTTATGCGTCCCCAGGCTGGTGCTGCAGCTCTTACTCCTGGAACGTACTCCTACCCTCCCACTGCCTCCCCTCGGGATGGTGAGGGAAACGTGGAGTGGGGTGGAGTGTGCTGCCCACCTGCAGCACCTCTGTGTGGGACCAGGCATTCTCACAGCTGGTAGGGGATGTGTGTGTATCCCCTGCAAGTGCCATGTCTTTGGGGGCATAGAGTCATGCCCAGCAGCATGCTGGCCTCTCTTCTCTTTTCTAGCTATCCTGGTGGAAAGAACAAGGGAAGAAAGTAGTCTTGCCTGCCCTGGGAGATCATGCTCACAGTGAAACACCAGCCTGCAAATCATCTTCACAGCTCTTTAAAATAGGCAAATGCATCTATCTCAAAGTCAGCTTTCCAGGAGTGAGAAGGGGTGGGGTGAAGGGAGGAGGCCTGGATGTGTGCTTGTCCCATGGGCAGGCAGCACACCCCAGGAGCGAGCAGCCAGGCCAGGGTGGGATCCAGGCTCAGCAACTGCTGGCCAGGAGACCCTCTTACAGGACTCTGGCCACTGCATTAAAACCTCCTGCCAAGTGCTGGGCTGGTGCCATTCCTGGGCCATGGCTGTCTATCAGGCACCTGGACCAGGATGCACAGCTCTTGGCCAGGCTCCAGGCGAGGCACACTGTGGGTATGGTTATTGCAGAGGAGTGTGGGGTGGTTTCCTGGTCCTTGTCTGGTGGCCAGAAGGAGCCAGGAGTCCTGGTCCCACACCCTCACCCTGCTGCAGCTCACCAGCTCTGGCTGTGGTGCTGTGCCTCTAGTTTGTCTTTTGGTAAATTCACCTTGTTGCTTGCATTGCCACATCACCCGTGAGCCCGGGATCCCACGGGGTGAGTGCTGGCCAGGCAGCCCTGCCCTGCCCTGCCTGTCCTGCCCTGCCCTGCATGCCTGGGGACACAGCACTGTCCCCAAGGCAGGCAAGGCCACTCAGGGGGTGTCTCTGGGCTTCCAGGGCAGTGTGCCAAGTCCTGCTGCCCACACAGCTTGCTGAAGGAGCCCCCTCGATTTGCCTGCCCGTGAGAAGCAATGTGCGAGTGTGGGAGCAGCTGCATCGAATATTTCAGCAGAGAAACGTGAGTTTCCCTGGCTTGCCAGAGCCCAGCCTGGAGGGCAGTTTCACAGCCAAGCTATAAACCTTGCAACCAGGGGTTTCTAATGGAAACATTGACATAACCTGTAGCTGACAGAGCAACAGCTCTGCTCATGTTAAGCCTGTATTTTCATCCCTAATCCCTGCAGCTCCTGGCCTGTCTCAGGAATGGACTCGTGCAGCTGGCTGAGCATCCCCAGGGATCTGGTGCATGGACTGCCAGGGGGGGTCACAGGGATTTGGCTGCTCCCCACCATGCCACACTGCAGGCAAGGGGCTGATGCCTGGGGAGGCACGACAGTCCTCTGCCACCAAAAAGGCAAAAGAAAACGGCAGAGTGGTTCAGTTGGTTGTAAAAATTAATGAGTTCAGATACAGACTTGCTTTATTCCGGTCCAGCTGCGT
Organism: Ammospiza nelsoni; assembly: GCF_027579445.1. Classification (NCBI taxonomy): domain Eukaryota; kingdom Metazoa; phylum Chordata; class Aves; order Passeriformes; family Passerellidae; genus Ammospiza; species Ammospiza nelsoni. The sequence goes on along the minus strand of NC_080642.1, from coordinate 12,052,495 downwards.
AACCACGGCGATTGTGTCCGGCACACTAGACAGTTACATCAGCTCCACACCCCTGTACAATAAGACTCTGTTTGATCTCAGAAACAAGATCAGACTCCCGGGCTTTGCACATCCTGCTTCCTACATATGTAAAATCATTTTATTACCAGCCAGGAGAGTTCATCTAAGCCGCTCTTGCTGTGCAGCTGATGTGGAGAGAACATGCCCCTGTCTGCACTTCTTTTACCAGATGGAGATCTACTGAGAGATTGAAGAGCTGCTTCTCCTCCAAGTTTGTTTTGTTTTGTTTTGCTTTTCAAATTTCCTTATCTTAGATTGGAAACTCTGGGGCAGGACCTGCCTGAGTGTCCTCATGTGTTTGTGCAGTCCCATCACAGTGGGAGGTGTGTAAGGCTCAGCTCTCCTGAATATAAGTGGTAAATAAGCAGCCATGTGTTTCTGCTTGGCTTTACCCCCTTTTTGTCCTATCTACCCAGGAGAGGAAGTTCTTAAAAAAAGTCTGCTCTGCCCTTCAAACATCTGCTCAAATCCCCCTCTGTTTGTCAGGTCCATGAGACACTGGGGAACTGTCAGATATTTCACATCCTCCCTGTATTGAAACATTTACCCTGCCCCACATGAGTAACCAATGTCACCAGGGCATTATGAATGTGCCCAGGCAGCCACAGGCTCAGCCTGACCTGCCCAGCACCAGGACTCTCTTTTGCTGACCACAGATCACTCAGCAGAGTTACAGGGCACTGACTCCCCTCTAACCATGGCAATTCCAGTTACATGGTCCCACCGGCACTGGCTGCTGCTGGCCCTACATATCCCAGTGGCTGAGCTGCAACACATGAATGCTTTTGTGGTGATGGCACAGCACTGGTGTGCAGGGACTGCTGGGTTTTGGGATGTGTCTGCAGTGCTGGTGCACATCATTGCATCCCAGGATGCCTCTGAAGCACTGGTGCACAGAGACAGTGCCATAGGGCTCACCCAAATGAGGGCACATTCCCAAAGAAAATGCACTTAGCCCAGGAGTCCTCTGCTGCTGATGTCTGCAGGGCTGTGTGGCCAGAGCTCAGTGACTCACTGCACACAGGTCATCCAGCAGCTGCGGGGTGGTAACTCTTATTTACTGCTCAGTTGTGGTTGGATATAAACCAGCAGCACAGGGGAAGGGAGGGGAAATCCCCTCCTTCCCTTCCCAGCCCTGCAGAGTCAGCCAGTCCAACTGGAGCAGCTACTCTTGAGTGCATCTAGTTTAGGGCTTTGTTTCATCCTGAGTTTCTAGCTCAGTTCTCCTGGCTTTGTTATATTTCCAGTCCAAAGGCTTCTGGGTGCTTACAGCTTTGGAAAAAGCTCTTGGAGCCTAAGCCAGGTCACACACCCTGTAGTCCAACAAATCTAACACCAGGACACATCTGTTCAGCAGCAGCAATGAAAATTGCTGCCACTCCACACTTACTGTCCTGTTTGGAAAGGAGAAGCTGTGCCCAGTGTAGGAGCCACCACCATGGGCACAGGCATCCCCATCCCATCCAGCCCTTGTAGCCTTCCTTGGCAGCACTGACCTGCCTGGATCAGGCATGACAAAAGATGCTGATGAGTCCTTTTGCTGAAAGACATTGCTAGTACATGTGCCAGACCAGATTAAAGTTCAGCTTCCCTGTACATGTCCCCTGAAGAGCTCTGCTGATCAAGTCATGCTCTTGGGGCAGGGCCACCATTCTGATTCACATGTGATGCCATCCCTTGCCTCCCATCTTTGCCTCCTGGGCCCATGAGTCAAACAGGGATCTCATCCTCTCATCCATCTTCTCCTCTCTCCCTGCAAGGCTTGGTTTGGAGAAACTGAGGCTGGCACTTGTGCTGTAGGAAGCTCTGGCCATCAGGGTGGACCAGCACTGTCCCAGCTGGTTTCATGCTCTTAAGGATAATTGCCAAAGATTTTGCATGTAGCAATGACTTCCTCCTCTCTGGGTGCTCCCCAACTCTTCCAGACACATTCCTGGCAATTTTTTTTTCTGTGTCTTGTCTCTCCCCATCCTCTCTAGATCCTGTTATTTGTAAGCATATTTTGACCTCAGCTCAGGACCATGTGTGCGTGTTTTCACAAGCAAAATAAACCAAAAAAAGCCCCAACTGCCTCTGCAGCCATTCCACGGCAATGCTGGAGTGCCTGCCATTGCCAGTGGCTTTTCTGTTGTTGGTTTGTAATTACCTTGGGATGCCATTCCCCACATTGCTCTGACAACTGGGATTTAAGGCCCTGCAAAGAACAGAGCTGCCTGATCTCCAAAGCCTCCCAGGTTTACAGCCAGCATCGTTCTCATCAATCATCTTCTGTCAGATGGGGAATTTGAGCAACCCCAATCCAAATCAGAATATGGAAGGCAGGCCTTCCCCAACCCACCCTCCTCTGTTTGACAGCTCAGCTCGAATAAACAAAACCTGAAAGGGCCAAGGCAGCTCAAAAGGAAACTGTAAACGATCCCATCTGTGAGCCTTGGCAATATCTTCTCCAGGAGGGGGGTGTGGGGGAGAGAAAACAAGCTGAAGGGTCTTTTTTTTCTCTCAGAAGGAAATACCATTGTGTTCAAACGTTGCTACTGCTCCAAATGTCATTCCAGAGCCCAGACCCAGGCTCCTCCTTAGTCAGGTCTCTTAGCCAGGATGGTGGCAGCAGCCTTCGAGAGAGGTTGTCATTTGCAGGGATAATTAACACTAAAGGCAGCTGAACACAGGTGAACTGAGCTCAGGGTTGAAGGTGTGGATCAGGGAGCAAAAGCATGGTGACACATGATGTGTGTAAAAGTCACATTTCATAGTGATAAATGTGTTTTGTAAGGCAGTACAACAACATCCCTGCTCTCACTGGAGCACCCCAGTTTGCTGTGTTCCTGCCCATGACCCCCAGGCACTGGTGTCTGGGTGCTCCCAGCTCAGTGTCAGCTGGATGGGGACCTGGGAAAAGGCAGGTCCTGGGGTGGCAATCAGCAAGAGCAGCACCTATGCTCAGGCAGCAGCCTGGAAAGGTTATCTGTCCCCAAGTTTAGAAGTCAACATAGTCCAGGACCATCAATTCATCATCCTTTCCCCATTCTTGAAACTTGCCCAGTTTTCCATTTTTCAGGGCTGCACAATGGCCTGTTAGCCGTGTCCCCCCTCCCTGAGCTTTCCCAAGCAGCCTCTCTGCCTCCTGGCCCCAGACTCAGAGGTTGGGCTGAGCACTCGATAAGGGACATTGCAATTGCATTGGCAGCCTGGGTGCATGACAAAAGCACTGGCATCACAAAGCAGCTTTATCTCACCAGGTTCCCAGCTCTGTTCCCCAGTCTCAAAGGCTGGGATTGTGAGTAAGGGCACTTAGCATCTTCAAAGAGAAGGAGCAGTTTCGGGATGAGCCCAGGGTACCCTGGAGACCTCAGCAATCCAGCCCCAAGGGAGTCTGAAATGCAGATCTGGGTTGTGGAGCAGGAGCTGTGTGTGCCAAAGGCAGCTGGGAGAGCAGGAGATGCACTGGGAAATGCTCTGTGCATCACCCACAACCACTACAGCCCCTGCTTGGCTAGTCAGAGAAACAGCTCACCAGAGACAGATGCAGAAGGCAAAATATTCCAGTGCTTTTGATTAACTGTTGGCTTTTAAACACGAGTTAATAGTTAATTGAGAATTCAACTTTGAAGCATGCCAGTGAGAGTGAGGAATGAATGTTTAAGACAATGTTAATTGCACTGGAGATGGGATGAGGCAGGGAGAGGGACCAGCAAGTGATGAAGGGCTTAGGGTGAGGACTAAGAACTTTCTGGTTCAGAAAGGAGGATTTGGCTCCAGCAGGGTGATACTGTGGCTAAACACCAAGTAGATCCTGGGACACTGTCACAGGAAAGAGCTTATCACCTTCTGGTGCTCGCACTGCAAAAGTGTGCTGAAAAGTTGGCAAGTGACAAGAGAGTCACAAAAATTACTTGAAGGCAAAACTGAGCTTTCTGGAGGTTTCAGAGCTCAACCTGTTTTGCACGGAAAAATGATCAGGTGGTTAAACTAGTAAAAATGATGATAGGAAGAAGAAATAAAAGAATATTCAATTTAGTGGGGAATGTTATAATAATACTCAAACCCAGGAAAGGGAATCAGGGCAAATTTAAGAGGAAATTGGGAATTTATCTTTAAGGGATAGGGTCAGGAACCACTGTAACAAGCCAGGAAAAGGAGAAACACATGCTCAGTCCAAGGAAAGAAGATTTTCTATCCCTTCCTGGGGTCAGCTCAGGCATTTCTGGGGAAAATGTGATGCCTGTGAAATACAGGCATCCTGAATAAGTCCCACCAGCTCCTGCAGCTGTAAGTAACATATGCTCATAGAACCAGGGAGAAAATGAGGAAAATGACATCCAGGAGCAGAGTGGGTGGGTGGCAGGTGCTGGTCCTGAGCCTCTTGAAGTGGCTGAGCTGAGAATGAAGTAAATGAGCATGAGAGTGTAACTGCAGTGGGCATAGGGCCCTGTGGAGGGCAGGCAGTTCACTTGGTGCCAGGCTCTTCCCTTCCACTGCCCTGGAAGTGTCACCCCTTCAGCTCCCCAGGCACAAACTCACCAGGCTTGCCTTAGGATGTGTGGCCTGGCTGCTCCTGGTCCCCTTTGCAAGCGCTGTAAAGCAGAGGGGGAATGCTGTTTCTGCAGCTCTGCCTCTGCTCATTAGCTAATGTGAATTAAATCCCTTTTATCTTCACACTCATTTTCTAAGGATAATAATCCCTTTTTGTGTGCACCCACTTTAACTGTTCCCAAACTGAGCTGTAATTGCTGATAGTAATTAAGTTAATACATATTTATAGCCATGTAGAGTTATAGAAGGTCTCCCGTAGTTTTATTTGGGGCATTTTCTTTAACCTGCTATAAAATCATCAACAAGTTGTTCAGTGTTAATTGCCTCCAATGTTGATCTCATCCCCTTGCCTCCAGACAAGGCAGGGCAGCAGATGGCTTCCCTGGACAGACACTTTCTCTCTGCTCCCACCCTGGCTCTACTGCAAGGCAGAAGTGACCTCAGCTGTCTTATCTTTTTGATCCAGTTTTGGCAGGCTCATCTCTATGGACAACTTTCCAAGGCAATTGCAAAAAGAGCCTTGCAGGGGTTGATGTGCCCATGTCCATGCATGCCATGAGGATGGATGGGGCAGTGGGACCTGGGAGAGCAGGGATCCAGCAGGATGCAGTCTCAGCCCCTGCCTGCAGCTCTGCCGAGCTCCGTGGCAGCAACCCCCCCAATGCCTGATTTTCTCCTGCTTGCATGTGTGCTTTTGTGCTTGCCAAGAGCCCCAAGGCACTTGGCAAACAATGTGTGTGGTGAGAGATCACCCCGTGTAATCTCCGGGCGAATCCCCCCATTATACAGTTGGCTAATTAACTCCGGGTACAGGGTCAGTGTGAGTTATCGGCCCCAGGAATGTCCTCCCCAAAGGGAAGTAAATATCACTGCCAGAGCAGGGAGCCCCTTTCTATGGCAGTGAATCCTGATAAAGAGCTTCCCTCCATTCTCCTGCTGTTGGCTCCAGCTTAGTGTTTTTAAAGCTGATTCTCCCTGTGCTAATCTGGAGGGTCCATTGAGCCCCAAGCTCAACATCTGAGTCTATTTGCCAAGTGTGCAGCTGTGTCAATTTGCAAAGACAAAGGAAAGCTCCTCTGTCAACAGGTCGGGGAGCTCAGGTAGCACGAGCGAATTGAGGGCAAGAAGTCAAAGTGGTTTCACAAACCATCAGACCATGTTTAAATCCCATCCAGCCTGAGAGGCCAGGGCAGTGCAAGGGATAAAGGGAGCGCAGAGGAGTGGACTGAAGGGCCAGGGCTATGAGGCCACCAATTAGTGCTATTAAAGAAAGATAATTAGATCTGCTCCATGGAAACCCCAGAGAAGACAGAATGTAATTTCCATTTGGGTTTATTTTAATAAAGGTTAGAAGTGCCCGGAGGTGCCAAAATTGTGCTGTTGGCAATATGAGCAGGGCCCTCAGTGTGGGGTAGAGGAGTTACAGGGCAGCAGGAGAGGACCACAGCCCTGAAAGGATACACAGGAGACTGTCTGCTCAGTATTTGTGCTCACAGGATGGTACTTGAAAACTTTGAACTTCCAGATAAAGGAATTTTGTGCACAGATGAAGAAATTCAGCTTTTTAAAGAGGTTTTGCTTATCAGGCAACTTTTCTTTCGACTCTGCACACAGGCAGAAGCCACAGAGATGCTTAGTGGTGATGTGCTCTGAGCTGAGAGCAGGGCAGGAAATTGTCATTCTCAGGGTGCCCAGGATGGAGTTGTGAGGAAGGCAGGAGTCATCCTGATGTCCCCTGAGAGAGCACAAAAAAAGTAATCGTGGGGAGGAAATTGAACTTCTCACTTAGACCATTAATCTCAGTGCCATCAGGTCAGGGAAATTCTTATCCCTAGTTCATGCAGGAGAAAGAGAGTCTCAGGAAGACAAGTCTGAGATTTCTGAAGTCAGCCTGTGGTTTAGGATGTGGTTTAGCCCTGTCTGGGCACTCCTTAGCCATTGGCAATTGAGGACCATGGCACTGCAGAACCTCTTGGGTTGGTGGTAGGGACCAGCCAGTGTTTGAATGGAACACAGGAATGTCTGTGGGATTTGTAACCTTCAGAGTTAATGAGAAAAGGGAATATGGAGTCATCACATGGTCAGTGTAGGAGAAGGTCCTAAGTCTCCTCATTTGTAATAATCTAAAATACTTTGCTGTGATTCAGAGATCTACAAAATAAGCTGTGTTTAAGCAAGTCCATTTTGCCACTGAAAACTTCCTCATCAGAAAAACTTCCACTGGAAATAAAGGCAACTTCAATCTTTCTTTGGATTTTTGAGACAAAAGGTAGGACCTTGGTTCAGAAGGATTTTGCTGAAACTGTAACTTTGCCTTCGGGTTGACACTACATGTGGGAAGAGGAATTTCAAATGTGAACAGCTGGAAGGGTAAAATAGCCAAGCATGGTTGATTTTGGTATCAGTCATGTGCTGCTCTCACCCCCAGCTGTTGGCCTTCCCTGCGCCTGTGGAGCAAATTTAACTGCAACAAGTCCCATTAGGAGGAGATTTAGATATTGTCCATTGGATAAATATTCACAGATGTGCAATAATAAACACCATTAAATAGCATTAGTGGATGGAGTTAGCAAAATATACATCACATATAGGTGGATCTCTAGTGAGCAAGGAGAACAGGTGAATTTCCATGTTGTTTCATGACACAAGGTCCAAAATTATATTCTGCCCACCTGCTTCTCCATTCTAACAAATTACCAGGGCACATATATAGAGATGTACAAAATTTGACCAGATACTACATTTTCCTCTTACAGGTGAGCATATTTATTTTGATAATGTCTGGCAATATAAAACCTGTAACATTAATAAACACTGTCATCCCTTTCAAATATATTTCATACTTACTGCATTTTTTTCTTGGAGATAATAAATCACATGAATAAACCTTATTAATCATTTAAGCAGACCCTTAAAACACTGTTGAAAAGATTTTCCAAGTCAAACACCTTTTAAGACGCAATGACATCATGTCTGTCGGGACATTGTTATGCAGTGAAGATTGTGAGACATTTTCTCCCCATAAAGTTGCTGTAATAAAGTTTGTTACTGCAATTATTACATTCATGTTGTCTTCTCTTACCTTCTTCCTTTCTCTGGTGCTTCCCATTGTTAGGGAGAAAGAGAAAACTTGCCACAGTGAAAAATTTGTGGATCTAATCATGGAGCCTTCCACAAAGCAAAATACCATTGATTTCAGCAAGGATTGTAATCTGTCTTACACTGATTCCAGGGGTACTTGGATCTTCTTGAGTAGATAGAACAAGCATGGAGAGAAAGAAGAAGGGAAGACACAAAATTCTACCTGGAAATGATGAAAAGCTGAGGAAATTATATTGTTTCATGGAGCTTAACATCCTGGAGGAGCTAATCCTCATTGGAAGCCTTCACTTGTGCTATCCTGACCCAGAGGAAGGTGCTGGCCAAGTTGACAAGTTCAACAGAGGTTTGCCTGCTGAACAAAGTGAAGGTTTGTTTGACTAAGCTAAAAGAGAGCGCAGAGGATGAGGGTGATGAGATTTATAATTTGGAGGCTGCAAACGCTTGGGTGGCAGCAACTTGCAAGTGTCCTGAAAGCCATGATAAGGATGATATTTGGTGTCTCTTCCTGCTATTCCAGGAGCTGAGCTCTGTGCTGCTTTGAACAGACCCTGGAGGGTGCTGCAAACCCTGTGCCAGCAGCTCCCCTGAGCTCACCCAGCTGTGGTGATGGCTCTTTGGTGGCCTGTGAAACCAAAACCTCAGACGTGCCATCGGTGCCTGTGACTCAGATCCGCTGTGTGCTGCCTCTCTCGCCCTGCCCAGAGGAAGAGGAGCATATGTGAAAATAAGTTCTGGCTTTGGCTGCTTCCAGAAGTGCCTTTCTGGGCAGATGGTCCCTCTGGGAAGGGAATGGGAAGGGAATGCTGTGGAATGTGTTGTGTCCTGCAAGCAGGGACGTGTGTCAGAGCACCTTGAAGAGCACTCTCAGCCTCAGGGTCTCAGAGGTGAAGACTGGAAGAACCTCCTGGATGCACACACAAAAATCCACCTGAACTCAACCTCCCCTGGTTGGCAGAAGACAGTTCCATGTGGTAGAGCTGTGCCTGCTGCTGGGTGGCCCCAGTGGGGACCAAGATGGAGCTAAACTTGCCTGACATCCAGCGTCCCAACTGCCCTCCAAATTAGTACACACAAAAAAAGCCTAATCCAAGCTCTGACCTAGCCCAGCTGCAGTCCCTGCAGCCATGTTTCCTTCCCAAAAGATACCCTGACCAACTTTAAGACAATACCCAGGGGCACACCTGCCTGATGCTGATTAGAAGCTGTCTCAGATGCCCTGTGCCACCACACTGCCTGTGATTCCAGCAGTCTGCCTCTGAGGACAGTGGCACCTCTGCCTAGGAGCCTGCATTCCTGGCTGTCTTCCCTCCTGCCTGAAAACTAGTCAGAGTGCACAACCCTCTTTAACTGAACAATTAAGCTATTAAGCAACTCAGTTAATAAATTCAGATTTTGCCCTAATACATTTCTAATGACCTTGTCTAATAAATTCAAAGCAATCTGGGAAGAATGCTTGTTCTTATATTTTAAAGGCAAAAGTGATTTATATTTGCTGAGAGAACAAAGACAGCTGCATGTGATTTATTACTATCAGTCACTGTATCTTTCATCTCTTTAATTATTTTCTCTACAGGCAGCTTCAAAAGTGCTCTTGAAGGCCAAATGGTGAGTGCCTTTCAAATTCAGATTCTGCTTCAGCCTGCACTGCTGATTTTTGCCTTTGTATCTGTAGCTTCAAGTATTAATCATGGAAGCTGCAATTTAGTTTGCTTAGGTTGGACTTAATGCAAGAAATGATCTTGCATGCTTGGTACCCTACCAGGGCCAAATGCCTGAAACCTCCAAGGCTTTTGTCTGTCAGTGATATTTTCCAGTGTGAAAGCCAGGAACAACTACCAATATCCATAGGCTGATTGCGTTTATAACAAGATTTAACTTTGTTGTCAGACTATAGGCAGCACATTTGGGACCAAGTCTGAAAGCTGCTCTGGTTTTATTGGACAAAAAGACCAACTTTTCCATCCTTCCCAGAGAGGAGATCTTGCTTGGCATTTGCTGTGCAGCCAAAGGAGAAGATGAACTAAGTGTTGGAAAGCCTGAAGCCAGGACAGGACAAACACAATTACATGAAGAAATCAATCTTGTTTCCAGAGGGAAAAAGGCAGGAATCACCACTTAAAAGCCCCCCTTCTGTCCAGGAATGTGGGGAGGTTTCCAAAGGAGCCACATGGAGTTTGGATCGACGTCCCAGAAGGATAGGGGAGCCAAGTTCATCCATCACTCATGTCCTTCAGAAAGCCCAGCGTAGAGCAATAAGGGAAATTATTTATATGCTTGCTCTCTTATATATCCCAGCACTTCTTAAGATTTGAGAAAATTGGATTTAATCTTTGTCCAGCTTCCAGTCCCAATCAGGGCTCAAACTGTGGGAATTTTTTCTGCCAAGCCTGTCTTCCAGTTATTTCCAGGTAGTTCTCAAAACAGGCCTGGCTGGGATTCAGGCAGGAAAAAACATTTCTACAAGATTTTCTGCCTGACTTTACAAGCCCTAAAGGTCTGGAGAATACTGGTGAATCACACAAAACCTCGATAAGTGCCTGTGTGACTCATGGACAGAATGGACATTGGGGATGTAGGACAAGTCCCGGCTGGGTCCCTGCAGGGGAACCAAAACTGCCTGTCCTGAGCAGCCTGGGCTCCCCTCACAGGCACAGGGGAAGGAGCAGCTCCAGCCCATCCAGGTCTGGAAGGATGTTTGTGTCCCAGAGCTCCCTGTGGGCAGTGTCGCAATCCCAGCCTCTGTTTACGGGACACGGTCCCACCACCGCCGTCTCGCTCGGTTCGAGTGCTCTGAGCTAAACATAACAGTGAGAAACAAGGAGCTTCCAAGGTTTCTTCTTCAAATCTCTCCAGACCCCACTCTGCTCAAGCATACATCTTCTCGAATGACATGCCCTGGGTTGAGTGTCTACAGTCAGAGGAAACTTGTAGCAGCATTTTTTGGGGTCAGTTTTTCATGACTGAGACCTAGTCATGCAAACAAAGATTTATTTTTCCTTCTGACCAAAACAACTTTAAGGAGAAAATTCTTTCCCATGACTAAAGCCAGGCTGGAATTTTTTAACAGAATGTCAAAGCAGAAAGTTTCAGGGTAGGGGTCAGTTTGGGGCAATTTTACATGTACATTCTTAAAATGGGAAAAAACCCACATCTGGTATTTAGTGATTGTCATGCAAGTAAGTATCATGGTCTTTACCAAGAAAAGAGTCCTTGCCCATTCTCACTGCTAGCTAGAACCACTACCAGCACCAGTTGGGATTGTTTCTTACAGCATTGACTGGCTTATGTGCTCATTTTCATCACGAATAAGGTGAGCTGTCCAGTCATGACAGCCAGTTGAAGCTCAGCCATCCTGTACCAAATGCCTCAAAGCTCTAAAGGTATGTAAAACTTGAATATCATCACCATCTAAGGGCCAAGATGCACTAGCACCAGGAGCCTGGGTTTATTTTTGATTCAAAAGGCAGTAAGTTACTACCAGGGACACAGCATCTCCTCAGAGGAGCATGTGAAGGGCTGTGTTCTTCAGCCCAGCTTCTGCTCCTACGCATCCCTCTCCTAGAGCCATGGGAACTCAGATGGAGGGGCCATTTCTTCTGTGCAGCAGTGGAAGGTGTGCACCCACAGGCAACAAGGGACAATACTTTGTCTCAAAACCAGAGACCTCTGCTCTCTCATTCCCATTATTTCAGGGTGTACAGAAAGCAATAATGTGGTATTTAACCAAGTTACCACCACCAAAGCTTTGAACTGTCAAGCTTAGAAGGGTGTAGAATATTGCTCTTACCATTTTCTGCCACGATGTTAAAGTCCAGAAGCTGGCAAAGGGAGCCCCAGCTACTGCACTGCAGGGAAGTACAACCCTCCCAAAAGCTGCTCCAAAGCCTGGCTGTCCATCTGACTGCCCAAATAAAATGCAGCAACAATGGAAACAGAATTCATTAAACTAAAATAGACATGATTTTAACCTTGTTGGCCTAACCTCAGTTCCTTGTACATATAAAGCTTCCATTTGTGGGCCTCGACATTAACAGATGAGTTATTAACTAGCCATGGCTAATTATAGATAGCTGCATCACCTTCTTAAAAGAGAGACATTGTCAAGGCCAGCTAGGGCCAAGGTTGAGGTCTCATGGAGTTAATCTTATTGTAAAAGCCACTCAATAGAAAATATTTTGTTTTACCTTCAGCTTCCACTGAAAATCAATTTTATGGTAATTTGAACAGTTTCCTAAAGTGTTTGCAAAACAACCATCAAAGCAGGGCAGAGGTAAAACAGGTTAGTCTGTCTTCATTGTCTGAGCTGGCACTGAGCAGCATGTATCGGTGAGAAGGAAATCATTAAGCCTTTAAACTTCCTTTAATTTAGATGATATACAATATTGTTAATGAACACAGTTACAGGCATTTGCCTTCCCCAGCTGTATGACTTTTTACTTAATACCACACTTTTAATCTTCCCACAGACTTACAGAATTGTTATCCCTGAAAGGAAGCGAGACCTCCCTCACTGATGAAGATTTACTTTGCTAATGCTTTTTGATGAGGCAGGAACACAGCGTGGAGGAATTAAAGGAATAATAAAATAAACATTTCTACCCACAGAAAGAGGAACCCACCCTCCCAAAGCACCCCTTGTTCATGGGTGGGTGTCCTGCCTCAGGGCCACACCAGAGCCTGGGGTCCTCCTAAAAATACTCAGCATGGAGGGCAGAGCAGGGTTTGAATGGTGTAAATGGAGAGGGGGGTGAGTTCTGAGGTGGTGGAAGCCAGTGTTGATGCCTGGAGTCTGAGCCAGAGCTGATTTAGCTTGAATCACGACCTCTCCAGAAAATCTCCAAATGAAGACATGTGTGACATTAGCTAAGGCTTTCTAATTAATGGAGAAAACAAATCTGCTCCACCCCAGGCAGCTGCAGCTCCAGCCAGCATGTTACTTATTAGCTCAAATTATTATTATTATAAAAAACACTTGACTTTCTTGTTCAAAAAGTAAAAAGGGATTAGCGGGGTCTCTCAGACAGCTCTCCTCAGACTAACCTTCAGCATCTCAGACAAAGCCTCAACCAGAACAGAGGCTTTCTCAGGGCATGGACAAAACAGATCCCAAACGGCCGCAATAGAAAGCCAAAGGCAATACTTGACATGGCACTCAACTCTGTTTGCTGACTTTTCCTAATGCATACAATAAAATTCAGCCCAAATATGTCACTGCTGCCAATTACCCAGGGCAACAGCCGGACCCAGGAGCTGGTAAATCACTGGAGATGCCAGAGAAAGCTGCTTTCCCCAAATGTGAAGTAGGTGGAAGACCACAAATGTGAGAAGCACACCAGGAAGGATTAGGGGCTGCAGAACAAAACGTGCTGGGAGGGCTCCAAGTGAGTGGGTCCCCTGTGGCCACCACCCCTCCCAGCCTGGGCTTAACCTAGGGCTGCACAAACCTGTCCCTGGAGAGGCTGCACCCCAGCCCACTCCCACCCGAGACCAGAGAAAAGGGGGATGATTCATCCAGCAAATGAGGATGCCAGGAAACCCCCATAGGAGGTCTGAGGGGATGGGGCTGCCTGGAATGTCAAAGGCAGCTTTCCCCAAGGCAGCAAAGCCCCAGGCTGTGTGGGAGGGGGCAACCAGGGATGGTGTTGGCATTTGATTAAAAATTATTTGATTGGCAAATCCAAGCTGCCTGGGACTTGGTAGATAACAAGCCACAGCTTAGGTGTGAAGAGCTCTCTTTAACCTGAAAGTATTTTCCTGTTAAGCAAACTGCATCATACACATCCTCATCTCTGCCAGCTCTGCTCACAGACTGAAGCTGTTCCCAGTTTTGATGGCTGAAGCACTGAAATAAGTGGAATCCAGTAATTTTTATGGAAATGCTGAACAGCAGTTGGTGTTTATCATCAGCCAGGCCCACCACATGTGTCTGGGTGCTGTGCAAATGCAGTCCTGGGGGTAACAACACCTTTTGGGATACAGGCTGAGTTTGGAAAATGGCTGAGCCTTTTCCACAGTGGTTTCCTCACCCGTTATCAGTCCTTATGGAGAAAAGCTGTGCCTCACAAAGAGCCTGCCAAGGACCACAGTGTTTGCATCAGGAGGATTTTGAGGAGTGGGATGTTCCCCCACTCCCCTTCTGAGCTTTGCAGCCCTGCGTGGTGTGTAATGGTCCAGAGAAAATCAATTGGACACTGCATTTGAGAGATAAGGGTTGGGATATTATTCTGAATAACCTGGTGACCCCAATCAATCTCTGTCCCCAAAGCTTCTGAAAGTTTGATACTCAAGCCTGCAATTAAGCCTCCACAACCAAGAACTCCAGCAGATGTTCCAGTTAAAACACCTTTATTAACTATTTATTTTTTATGAATATCATGAGATAGCAGCCAATGCATTTAAAGGCACACCACAGGTTCTGCCTGACTGGTACATGGTCCAACTAAGTTTTTGAGTTATTTTTCCCCTGCTTTTAAAGTTTTTTTTTTTTTTTTTTTTTTTTTTTTTTTTTTTTTTTTTTTTTTTTTTTTAAAGCTGATAAAACTAAAACAAACTGTAAAATCCCTCAGACTTCCCTTGTGATAGTGGCTCTGGGAAAAGAACTTAAGCCAAATTGTCACAGTGGAAAAAGAGAGTTTGAAATGTGACAGGGTATGAAAACACTCTGTCTCTCTCTCCTGAGAGGGAGCAGGGCTGGGATGGTGCTGGGTGCTGCTCTGGGTGCACTTGTTCCATTTGAATCAAACAAGAAATTATACCTGGTGGGAATGGCTGCTGCTCAGGGCAAAGCAGATGTGGGAGACAAAGATGAGTCTGGAGAACAAGTATTGAACATAAAGGTTAATTCCTCAGATAATAACATTTCTGCTGAGCCAAACTTAAGCTTGCTTCCTGCTCTGTGATGCCTCTGGGACAGATGTTCCCTGCAGTATGCACTGCTGCTGCATGCCTTCCTTGTGCGCTTTTGGGCATGGTTAGCAGGGGACAAGAGAGGAATAAATCCTGTGTTTGTCAGGCAGTGTGAGGGCACACAAGGAAGATGCTGTCCAGGGTATGCACAGAAAAACTCTTTCCCAGAGCTGCTGCCTTCAGATATGGACAGGGCACTCCCTAGTGCAGCAAATTCATACACATAGGGCTATCCTACCCCAAGGGCTGGACTTTTGGCTCTGTACCATGCTGCAGAGCCCTCGAAAGCCTTTCCCTGTCTGCTGGGCAGCTCAGCCCAGAGTTCCCTCATAACTCCTGTATATCCTTCAGCCACACGCTTGGCCACACAGGGGCTGACCCTGAAGTCCCCAGGGCACTTTTTCCTGGTGGATATTAAAGTTGGTGAGTGATGCCCATTTACACACCCTGCACAGCTGGCTCTGCCTACACCAAATCCCCCGGGCTGGCCCGTCCAGGGCAGGGGGAGAAGGGGCCTTTGGCGGGAAGGTGTTTTTCATCACCCCAAGAGCTGTGTCCGATGGCATTGTCAAAAACAGCAGGTAGCATGACAGGCAGGGTCATTCCCCTGCCCAGCCCCAGCCCCTATTGTGGCTCCTTTCAGAGCGAGCGAAAGGTCAGCCCGCAGCCCCAGCTCCCAGCCTTCGCTTTTTTGTTATGATTGTCACAAGGTAAATTAATCAGATTTACGGCATTAAGCCTTGCCGTATCTTGAGCCTTTCAGTCCTTTCTGCCCCCAAAACTTCCCTTGTATGAACAGGGTCTTTGTTTATCCTTGCCCATGCAATCTTCATTTGGTGATGGGGGAGTGGTAGAGGGACAAAGACTGGAAGAGAGGGCTGCTGCCTGCAGGTACCCTGTGTCACAGTGCTCACTGCCCAAAACACTGGTGGGTCCATCACTTCAAATATTTCTCCTGGCTAGCCAGCTGGGGAAGATCCAGTTTTCAGAGCTGCAATGCCACTAGCACATATTTTGGGAAGAGTTGCTGCCCCTCCAGTCAATAAAAGGCAAGAGCAATTCTGCAGCAGGGGCAAGACGGCACCACCATGAGCACAAAGCACAATTTATGTCCCTCTAATGTACCTACAGCATATGGGACCACTTACAGAGTTGTTTGCCATGGTCAGTGGGGCTGCTGAGCCATTGGGGAGCTGGGTCTTATTTCACTTTCTGACGGGGGTTTGGAAATGACCGGCCCTGCAGCCAGCCCAGGGCTCCCCAGCCATGCTCCCAGCGTGAGCCGGCAGCCAGGCCGGGGGAGGTGACAGGTATCTTTATCCCACCACCCAGGAGAGCTCACACATCCTGCTGGCAGGAATTTGTCTGCAAATTTTCCCCCATTGAAAGGAACGAGGTGGATGATATGATCACTTGATTAAGGGGCAGGCGAGGAACACTTCAAAAGATTGTGCTCCAAGGAATTCCCTTCCCTGTGGGAGACTGTGATCCACTGCTCCCCTCTGTTTCTCACTCACGGGATCTCACATCCACATCTGCCAGTTTTGTCAGTAAGTCTGATTTCTGCAGAGTATACAGCTTAAAAAACCTATACCTAATCCATCCATATGGAAAAGCAATCTTTAAAGGAACAGCAATGAAACTCAGAGAGGGTAATAAATGCAGCTGCAGTGAAATTCACAGCCAGATTGGGAATGGGTGGGAAACAGTATCAGTGACCTTATCTTCCATAGGTGCATTTGATTTTGATTTGATTATCATCAGGGCAACTCATAACCGTGAAACATAAAATACATGAATGCATTTGTTTTGGGCAATGGCATGCAGATAAGAAGATTATACACCACATTTGAATGCTGGGTTTGTCTTGACTTTTCTGCTTCCAGTTTTTAAACTTCTGCACAAAAAAAAAAAAAAAAAAAAAAAGCAAGATGATGGTACATAGAGTCTACATTCAAATGACCTCTCCATAACCAGAAAACTTTTGGTGTATATTTAAATTGAAAAAGGAGAACCAGATTGATATCCTAAATTCTCATCATCCATCATTCTTTGCAAAAAGACCTCTTCCCAGAGGCAGCTGGCAGGCTGACTGCCTTCTCTCCAAAAATAAGCAGCGTGGGTGAGTTTGCACATAGTCTTTTGGCCTGGTGCTGATACACAACCAAAGATGTCTGTAGCTTTTGGAGTGTGACTGGTGTCACATTGAGTGAAAAATGAGAATTCTGGTGAGCTGAGAATCCTCTGTGGCTCAGAGCTGGTCTGTGGATAGAGCCAGCAGCATTTGCTTCCTTCCCCTGCATGGGGGCTGGCCCCCCACAGCTCCTGGCCATGCTCCTCCTTCTGCAACCCCGAGCCCATGATTCATTAAAACCATGAGGACTTCAGATATCTGGGCTGCATCTTCCCAAAGAATGGGAGGGTGAGCCTGGCATGAAACCATAGTTCTGCTGAGTATTCTGTGTGGTGGCAGCAGCAATTCATCCTTAGGTAAGATTCTATCAAGAGATATTTAAGTTTTTTAATGAAAAACATAGTCCAGCTTTGAAGAGGAGATTGATTTGTTTTACTGTCACTCCCTATTGACACTGTCCCACTGGGAAAGCTCCCACAACTCTCCACCTTTGCCCATCCAGCACACAAGCTCTACCTGCTTCACAGGGATGAGGTGTTTGCAACAGGTTTTTTCTGCATTCTCAGATGAAAAAGGCCTTAATCAGTATAACATATTTCCTAAAAGAAGAAGAAAATAGATGTGAGTCATGCTTTGGGCACACATCTACTTAAATGTTTTGCCAGAGTACATCAGCTACAATCATCATGGTGATTTCCTCAAGATTAAAAAAAAAGAAGAGGAGGGAGGAACAGTCACTCCTGACGGGGCCTGAATTTTTTAAATGGTGTCATTTTTTTGGCTTTGTCATTATTTTCATTTCCCTCTTCTCCCTCTCCTTAGAAATTATTAAATCATTAAAATTATTTTAAAAATAGCAAAGCAGATGTCTGGCCTGTTTGATCTCAAGCCTGAATATGGAAGAAAAAGGAGTCAAGACTCTGATTATGGAAAAAAATGTAGAAGAGAGGAAAAAAAATTCTAACAGGAAAGTCATGAAGGAGAAGATTTGGCTTTGATCTCCACACTGCACTGGCTTGGCTGGGTGGGGGGCTCTGCTGAGCAAAGCTGGGCTGTTGTGTGGCTGCTTCATGGGCTCACAGGGGCAACACTTTACACCATCTGTTCTAAGGCAAACAAGTCACTCTGAGCAAGATTTCCATCCTTTGCCTCTGAGAAAGCAAGCAAAATACATATTTTATATTTGCAGAATGAAGCTAGACCTCAAATCACAGATGCTGTTTTGATTTCTACACAGCCAGCCTCCTTCAGCTGAAGGAGACCGATTATCAGGCTGCAGCCTTGGTTTGCTTAATCATTTTAGTGCCTTATTTGGATACCCTCCTTTTTCCCTGCTGCAGGGAACCCAGAGGGTAGGAAACAACCATTAGAAACCAGAGCAAAGAGGGTTAGCAGGCATGCAAAGCTAACCTGCTCACACTGCTCCTGGTGATTTTCAACAGTAGAAAGTATGCTAGGAACAACAAGGGATCATTTGTCATGGACTCACTGCTAGCAGAGTCTGTAGCTATGCTGGACAGAGATTGAGATTTCAGCCACTTACATTTTCACCAGGTCCCAATTGGCCCTTTGCCTTTGAGGATTTGTCATTTCAATCAGTCTCTCAAGGCTGCTTGAATTGCTTTCTATCTGGAAGGAAAATTATAAAATTATGAGGATGGCCTGAGAGCAGGACATATTACTCAAATCCATCCAGAATTTGGCAGCTCTGATAAAAATATAAGTGGCAACATGGTGTTTGGGATTGCAAGTTCCTCCAACTTCACAGCCCCACCAACACATTCCAGCCCTTTCCATAGCAAGATAGAGAAAGGGGACAGGAACTGTTTCCTGGACCTGATTTTGTTTGTCTGAGAAGCAGTCATACTCATAGGAGACTCCAGTGAAAACAGTCCAGTCTTGCTTAGCACACCTGCTCCTTCCTGAGCTATGGGTTTTACCTGCTGCTTGTACAGCCCCCCTCTGAAAATCCATCTCAGATGTGTCAGAAGGAGAAAAAACCCCACAAAATGTGGAGGTGGGGAAATCTACCCCACACATATCCCACCTGCATGACTGGCAGTGATGGAAGGCATTGATCTTCCAGGCCTATTTTAGGATTCAGCATCTTAAAGTCTACATGTCTGAAAACAATAGATTCCTTCTTTTTGTCAGTGCAGCTCCAGGGGACAGAAGAGGCTGCTGTGATGTCTTGGGCACCAACACCCAATACAGCTTTTTTCTGACAGCAAATCCTCTGTGGGTGGTGACTGTAGACTAAAGAGCTCCAGGTGTCTGCTCAGTGTAGGGCTCCTGGAGAGAAATTCTTCTTTTCAAACATTTGTGTGGAGCCAGTTTCCAGATGATGCTAGGGGAGAGTCATTCTCCTGCAGGATCCACATTATCCAAACTTTTCTGCCCTTCAGGTGCTGCATGCAAAAGCTTCCCACCACCCGTGACTGCCTCTTTGCCTGCTGGAAAATTTGCCAATAGCATTTGAATGAGAGCAGCCCAGTCCTGCCAATCTACTGCTTGGAGCATACCAGGCATCTCATTTTCCAACTGGAAAAGTCTTTTACCTTAGCCCTGCTGATGAGAATTAATTGAAGACACATGTTCACAAGACCCAGAGGACATCTGTGTAAAGCATTCAGTGAGGAGATCAAGACTAACTCACACCAAGAAGCCATGTGCTTAACCAGCATCACCTGTGCTGCTGACTGCAGACAAGCAGGAGTGGCCTCAGCGTGCCAGGAGACCCAGTTTTCATGGTAGCCACACAGGGAACAGTCCTGGCTGGCCCTGGGTATGTTTTCAGCCATCACCTCCCTGGAGAGGCAGACAGTGGTGTTTGCTGAATGACAGAAGCAGCCTCTGATCAGAGAGGAGCCCAGGGACAGGCAATGGCATGAGCAGAATCCCCTAGCAGGCAGCCAATGCAGAGGATGAGCAAAGCAGGCAGGAACTGCAGCTACACAGAGCTGTATCAGCTGGGAGGTGTTCCCAGGGGCAGGGTGGGCTCTGGTGAGGCTTTCAGGGGGATGGCACCTGCCAGCCTGGTCCCTGTTTTGGACTGTCTGTCCCAGCCACGTGCCCTGAGAAGCTGGCTGCAGCCCTGTGTCAGTGGGGAGGGCAGACATCCTCTGAGAGGTGCCAGCCATGGAAAGGGCCTTTCCAGAAGGTCAGAGCAGGGACAGATGGAAAATGGTCTTTATTTAGCTTGGAAAGGTTTCCCTTTGGGTGGATCTAGCATAAAGGTGGGCGTTCCTCCCATGCCCTTTCCAGAACAAGGCAGCAAATAGAACAAAACTAAAATAAGAAAACCTCAATCACACCTGATCAAACAGAATATTTAACTCAATCTAAGAGAAAATATTTTGTTTTGTTTTCATGTGTTTCACTTATGGTATTTTTGATTCATTTGGGTTTTTTTTAAATCTAAGCTCATGTATTAATTCAAAAATAGTAAATTCAACATTTCATAGTGGGACAGCAGTTCAACACAATACACAGAACTTTCTCAATTCAAAGTGTGTGTTATATTCTTTTTAAATGTTTATTCTTCATCTTTTTTCCCTCCAAAATTATCCACTGAATGTGATCCTAATTCATAAACAGCCCCAGCCACTGTGAGTTTGGCCACACTGCCTTTCCACTAGACCAATAACCAACTCATAATGTCAGCCAATGTTACTGGTGCCACTGCTGAGAAAAGGGATCTTCTGATATTTCACCAGCATTTCTGAGACTGTCTGGGAAGTTTGCTGACTGGCCTGCCAAAGGTGAGACCAAATTTTTAAAACCTGAAGGTCACAAATCAGGCTTTTGAGCAGCTGAAGAGAATGTCCTGGGCTGTGAGGGTGCATGAACCAGCACTGATATACTGCTGTAGTCTTGGTCCTGCTGGTGGATGCTTCCTACAAAGGAACAGAGTAGGTAGAAAATATGGATTTTGCCTCATCAAGGCTCACCAGAGCTCATCTGGAGGCCTCCTTGAGCAGTCCAAGGGAGACCCCTCTACTTTGAGCTAGTTTGCACATGAAGTTAAAGCAAGTTAAGTCCAAGTGTCAATTTAAAGCACGGTTGATCAAAGCACAGAAACACAAGGCAGCATTACTCCAAGCTAAGAATTCACCCTGCTGTCAAGTGTCTCCTAAGCACCTCTCCCAGGCACTGTGATCTTTCTGTGGCTGTCACCAGCTGAGAGCCAGAGCACGGAGGGGATGCTCCACTGATGGTGCCTTTGACACACACCAATGAGCACGAGTGAGTCTAAAACTGGGGAAGGCTGGGAGGAAGCCCTGGATCCCCCAGCCCTCCTTGCCCCTTGGGCAGCAGGAACAGCAATCCCTCCACTTGCTGCTGTGGGGAACATGTGCTGCACAGACATGGCTGAAAAATGTGGTGAGTACTCATCCAAAAACCCTGTGCAGAATGAACTGCTTTAAAACTGAGATTTTAAGAAAATGGTTTCATTGCTTGAAAAGCTCCTAGTCCCAAAATAAGAATTATTGCTCAGTTTCTGTAAAAAAAAAAAAAAGGCAGTAAAAGCATCAAATCCCAAATGTAGGCCTTATCCAACTGTATTTCTATAGAAAATACTCATTTTCCTGTCTGGTTTGATGCTGAAGACACCTGGTCTTGGTCACTGACAAAAGTGTGCCTCAAGAACCTCCTCTCACTTCCAAGGAAAACAACACTGGATACTCAGCCAGGAGCATCTTTTCATCTCTGCCTACTATAGATTTTGCCACTGGCTTTAAGGGTAGCAAGAGCCAGCACAGCACCCCCAACACAAGCATTTGGAAACGGTTTGCTCTGCATCCTGCTCCTCAGTTGTTAGGGATTAAGAAGGGGAGGTATTTAAAGCTGTGGGCTGGTAGGATGAGCTGGGGCTGCCTCTGGGTGCAGGAGTGGCTGGAGGCAGCCCCAGGGAGAGAATTTAGAGACAGCAGCACTGCCCCTGCCAGAAATGTGTCCTACAGCATGGCATTGTCCCCTTCTCCCAAGGGTTTGTACTCCAGCTTCATCTTCAGAAGCCTCCTCAGATAGCAGGAGGCACCTCTGCCCTGGGCCCTGGGCAGCATAGCCTCTATCTTGGAAAGAAAAACCCTTCCACTGCTGGCTGGTGTAAGGCACGAGAGGCTGCATATCATGGCACAAAGCTGCTGCTTGAGGCCTGTTTAATACCCTTACGTCAACAGCTTCCTCCTGGTTCTCACAGGCACCAGTGATGTAAACACAGTCCAGCCCACAGCACAGGAGTGTGCTCTTGGCCAGAGCAGCTGCAAGTGGTCTCCCAAAGCACAGATAAAGCCTGAACCACTTGGACCAAAGCCATAAGCAGCTTTGGGAAGTCCTCAGTATTGATGCTTGCAGCTGGGCCAAAAGTGTCCTGGCAGCAGTGTGCTCCTGGCCCTGCCCCAAGCAGCACCTTCCCCAGGCAGGTCCAGGAGGCTGGGAATGACATCTCTGCTGAGCTTTGATGGGGTGTCTGGGGGCACATCACAGGCTGCACAGGAAGAAGTGCTCAGGCCTGCCAGGGTGACTTCTCCCCTCCACACTGTGGGCCTCCCTTTGGGACTGTGGAGTGAAAACCAGTTCCATCTCTCCATCTGCTTCTACTCCCTCCTCACATGCTAGCAGCCATTCTGCTGCTTGAGGTGGCATCTGAGCCTGCTTCAGAGCTGGAGCAGAGGCATATGAAAGCTGAGTTATGGAGAGACTCCTGACAGGCTGGCAGCAGCCTCAGTGACTCACTAACTTGTGATTTCCTCTGTGGTGGTTTTCCAGCACAGCTGCTCCCGGCCGCAGCACATGGCAAGCGCTGGCAGAGTGAGCACTGTGTCATTTCTCAGAAGGCCAGGCTATGTGGGCAACCTGTGCATTGCTCATGCAGATCCCCACAACAAACTCTAGTAATTGCCTCAGAGGATAACAGGCCATAAATCTGGGCAGCTGCACATGTGAGGCACGCATGGTCTGGCTCCTGGAATCAAAGCGCGTGTGTTTTTGCTGTTTGCAGTGGCTGAATGTGTTTCTCATTCTGGATTCCCCTTTTCAGAGGAAACTCCCTCCATCCCCCTCACTTCTCTCATCCTCTTTACGAGAGGACCTCAGGCACTCTGGAAACATGGGAGAGGTTTATACCACTCCTGTGAGACATCTCACAACTTCTTTGTGCCATTTGACACACGAGGAAGCTTCACACAGTAATTTTTAACACAGAGCTTGCAGGAGATGCTGAATGAAATAAATGATAATTTTCTGGTTTCCTGGCCCCATATTTTTTTCTCCAGGTTTGAAATAATAGCATTTTGGTTGTCCACAAATTTGATTACAAAACACCCAGACTGCTTGGGTTACAAGCTTATTTGCAAACCTGAAACTTAGTTCTAGGGTCACAGACTTATTTTGTGCAAACTCAAGGCTAAGGTTTGAGTGAAAGAAGAAAGAAATCTTTTTACTCACAACTCCATGGAGGAAAAAAAATGAAATTTAAAGAGGCTTTGTCAAACAAAACCTAACCTGGCCGGTCCAGGAACCCCACACAAAGGGGCATTGTGCTCTGCTTAAGAAATAGCAAGTCCAGTCTGTCAAGACTGTGTCCTGTACTGCCAGTGCTCAAGAAAGTTGGACTTAGGTAGCCAAATAACCTGATGACTTCATGTCTGAGAGCTGGGTAAAAAGTATCTTTCGGCCTCCTTTCCCTTCTCACTTATTTACAGGAGGGACTCTGCAGGACAGATCAGACTCAAACAGGAGCAAGAGCGGACAGAGTCAGGGGAGGGGGTCAAGCACCAATGCAGCCAGTGGGACCAATCAGCAGTGGGACTGCAGCAGGAACCTGTTACCCACAGGGCTGGCTATGAACAGCTATGAGCATGGGGAGCAAGAGCAAGCAGAAAAAAAAAGGAGTGGTCATTGAGATCAGCAACTGGAAGCACAAATGCACTGGAGTGGTTCTGACTGTGGCAGTGCAGCCCAACACTGCAGTGCGCCAGGAGCCGTGCTGGGGGTGGCACTTGGAGGTGTCCAGCATCTGCTGCTCCTGGGGCATGGGCAGAGGGCACAGGAGTGTGACTGCCCAGGCTGTCCCTCCCAGCTGCTCAGGGAATGCTCTCTGGAGGATGCTGTCCTTATTTCTCCAGGACTGCTGGGGTTTCCTGGCTTGACATGCTATTGCATGTCCCTCTCTCCCCAACATCTAGCAGTGCACTCATATATTTAATTTGCTGCCCAAGAGTAGAGGGCACTAGAGCTCCAACAAAACACTGAGCAGGTATTTGCACTTCAGTGCCACAGTAAGGAGCCCTAGGAATGGCTCCTTGGAAGCAAATTAGTGCCTGTTCCCCTCTGACAGTGAAACCAACCCTATGTAAACAAAGACAGCAGCTGAGATCCCCGTGCAGCACATGTGCACATTACCTGGATGGTGTTCATAGTCTTTTATGAGCATCCTGGGAACCTGCAGCATTCAAAGGGCTGCCAGCATCAAGATTTCTGTCCAGCCCATTGCAAAGACCTCCAAGCTAAATGAGTGACCTCCCTGCTGCATGCTGCATGAGGCCTGGTCTCTCCCTGATGTGCTCTTTTCCTGTAATGTACCTGAGACTTCAAGCCATGCTTTAAATAAAACAGCTGTTCTGACCACTTACAAGAAGGCAGGGAATGCAGCCACACTTTTCCAGCCCTGGAAACCACATGAAAAGCCCTACAGGCAACATTCCCCAGCATTCCCACTCTCCTTCATACAGGCTAATCCCAAGAAAAGCTCGGCCAGAAAAAGATTTGCAGAGCTGCATGTCATAAATCCAGGGTTTCACTAGCATTTGCCAAAGGGTTTTCCCTCTTCTAGGAGGGTGCCTAAATCATCCTTGATGATTTAGGGAAGTTTTTTAGGGAAGATGATTAAGTTAGGGAACAAAAACCACCAGGTCTCTATAGTCAACAGTATTTCTTTTTTGCTTCTTCCTGATGAAACTGTTAGTTGTATTTCCAAATCCCTCAGAGGAGGAGCCTTCCTATCCCTTACTTTTCATTCTTTCTGATATTCTTCCCTTTTGTTTTCAGTTTTTGTTTTGCATTTTACTGCTATCAAGCACAGGAGAAATACTGTTCCATTTGTAGCTCTAATGACCTCTCTGGTGTCAATACAAGACTGTTGGTCCAGTCTAGTTTGCAGCCTGTGAAAAGTCCCCTAGAACACAGCAGGATGAAACCTGCAGGTCATACAGGAACAATTTTAACTCTCTAAGCTAAGCAGAAAACAAAGCCTTTTCTACAAGGTTTCAGGGAAAAAACTACGGTTTTAACAGGGAATTCCATCTCCATGGGTGAATTTATAGATAAAAATACAGAAAAAGAAGCACTTCCTGCCTAGAGATCACTGAAATGGAAAGCACTCCTACCACAAGCATTGCTTTTTCAACTGAGCCAACATTGTGCTCTGGAAGTGAAAATGGAAGATGGTTTCTTGGATGTGGGACATTTAACAGGACTAAGGTTTGGGGCTGCAGCAAAACCTGCTGGGAGGTTCCTGTATCACAGCTCAAGTGGGTTGGCTACATAAGACAGATCTGTGGTGCCAAAGCAACCTCCAGAAGTTTTGGGAGAAAGGACTGGGAACACACACAGGCTAGATATGGACTTTCTGCCGTTGGCAGAGTTAGGGCACAAGCCACCCATTCTGAGTGGCTCGAGGAGAGGGGCTTGATCCCTGAGGGTTTGTCCCATGGCCTTGGAGGACCCTGGGATTCCCTCCAGAATGGAGCCCAGAATGGGCGGGTGGCAGTCACTTTTACTATGCCCTGGCTCACACCCGGGCCGTTTCCACAGCCCTTTGCAACCTTTGTAAAGGACCTGGATGCTCCCCTGTGGCCTTAGGGCTCTCCTTTCCTGCTACACAAGAGGGAGAAGGGTGGGTTTTGTTCAGCAGCTGGACTGGCCAGGGATGTAGGGCACACTGAGAATGGGGGGCTGCAGGCTGCTGTGCCCTCCCAGGTACCAGTCACCTCTCCCATGTCAGTCTCTGCCACCTGTGCAAAAAAACCCATAATCCACATGGAATAAATATCATTTGCTACTTTAATAAGGCCATTACCAAATGGTTTATTTACTTCCTTATGCACTACTTACTTTCTCCCCTGCTTTTGGGCTTCATGAGTAATTTTTCTCTCTCTGGATTAAAAAGATTTGTTTTTCTAGTAGATGCAGTAAAATTGCATTTTGTTCCTGCTCTATTATGTGGGCTTCCTATTTGCCATTAAGCCTGTTCATCACTTTTAATGGCTGTTCCTTTCTCTCCTCACAACAGGATGGATGAGGAGTGTGGCCATATCCTGAGCGAGCAGAGACCTTCCTCTCAGAGTTGTTCCAGAGCAGAGGCTCATCAGTTGCTGCCACACTGTGATTGCTGCTCTGTGCTGGCACATTTATCCCCTCTTGCCCTTTTCCACAGCAGGGCTCTTTGTCATCTCATCTCTAGTAACACAACCAGGGCTAGAACTCCTTTTTTTTTGCCCCAAACTGGTATTACACAAAGCTGATTTCACATTTGGAGGCAGAACTCGTTCTCTTCTCCTTGTATTTAAGCTCAGCTGTGAGAAAAAACTGTAGAAAGTGGGAATGTGTGTGACATGGGAAAGTGTGACAGCAGTCAGCAATGTCCCCTGCAGCAAACCTGGCTCCAGTGTGGTCTCAAGCAGTGCTCAGCCCCCTGCAGTGAGCTGCTCTGCCAGGGCTGGCTTAAAGGATAGACCAAGCAGGCGTCTACCCACCCCCAGGAAAAGCCTGGGCTGCTAAAAAGCAAGCTTGCTCAAGTAAAAATATTTATTCTCAATTTCCTGTTAAATTTGGCAGGAACAATGAATTTTTTCTTGTAGTATTTTATTAGGAGATAGGGATTTAATGGGAAAACCCAGCAAAACAATCTACCTCCCCAGGAAACAGGGTAAGTCCAGGGTGACATTTCTGTCTCACAGCTTTAACAAGGACACATCCCCAAGCTTTACCCTTGGACACTGTGGAGAAACCTCTGATCCCGTGGTAGGAGGCACAGCTTCACACCCAGAGGGACCTTAGCAACAAGCCCCTCAAAAATACCTTGAGGAATGGCATTTAGGGAAATAAATGCCTCTGGCAAGAGCAGCTGCAGCACTAAGGTCACCACATAAGCCCACTGGGCTGGCACTACCCTGCTCTTTCCAGAGTCACAGCCAAGCTTTCAGAGAGCAGCACAAATGCAGTCCTGAAACAGCCTCTGGCTTGCAGCAGGCTGTGAGGGCAGGACACAGTGGCTTCTTTTCTAGTTGGGAAAAAAAGCTGGAGTGAAATACCTTCATGTTGCTTTGAAAAAAAATTGGTTAATTAGTTATTTTCCCTACTTTCCTTTAAAGCACCAGAATGAAGTTAAAATAGGATTGTACATCAGTGACCTGAATGTGACAACAGACACTGGGGACCTCCCCACTTTGGGCTGGTTTTAAATCTAGTGCTTTGCATGAAATATTACAGTGTGATTCATCATAGAGTCAATTAGGCTTCAATCCAGCTGCAGATTTACCCACTCAATGGTTAAACCTGTCCTGGTTGCTAATGACCTCCTAATAAGTCAGGTACTGGTGTTTTGTTCTAATTTAGAACATTTAAGTCCTACCTCAAGCTATTAACATGAAGTGAAGGTTGGTTTGTAACACAGGGAAGCAATATAAAGTTATCAGCATTCATTTTGCTTTGGGGAGGATGAAAATTGCCATACTTACCATGCCACCACCACCTTGCAGGATGGGTCAGAGGAGCTGACACTGCATGTGCCCCCCCAAAATACAGCTCATCTCAGAAAAGCTTTAGATAGCTCCCTGCCATCTCTGTTCACCAAGGCACTTCACCTTCCCCAGACCTTTCCCCTCAGAGCCTTTTCTCCTAGGAGCATGAGACTGCAGTAGGAGAGGGCAGTGAGCTAGAGGCTCTGATCTCCAGAGACACCCGAGTCACTCCTAGATCAGACACCACCCACAGAGGTTTATCTCCATTTTCTGTTTGGAGCCTCTCATTAAAGTCAATCACTTTTCTGCTGCCCTGAGAATGATCTCAGAGACTCTCCTCTCACCTCCCTTTCTTCCCATCCCTAACACAGAAGCTTCTGGACCATAGCCAAGGAAGGAAAGCTCCCCTCCCCACAAGAGCTCCTTATCTCAGAGCAGCCCTTCTCCCTCTGGGGAGCAGCCAGACTGCTTCCCCTGCCCCAGCCCCTTTCTAGCCAGTACAGCAGTAACTCACCCTTCTCAGGTCAGATCAGCTGCATGTTAATGCAACATGCCCATGGGCCTTATTTTCCAATTTTGCAGTCCCTGCTCTTGGTTGAAACACAGCTGCTCTCACCAGGCACAGCTGAAGGCCAGTGAGATCTTGGCCCAACACCAAGGAGGCCAGAGCACTGCAAGTCTGTGAACAGCCACCATGCAGGAGCTCACCCTGCTCACACTCTCCCTGCACTGAGCCAAGCTCCTAATTGCCCTCCTCAAAGATCAGTCCCCTTTAGCTCAGTGTGCAGAGCATGAGTGCACTCAATACAGAGCCATTTTAGCAAGCAGCTGTGTGAATACTCTGGATCCTGCAGGAAATCTGGGGAGCACTGGCAGATGCACAGCATGGGAGAGAAAAGGGACTTGCAAGGAGCCAGGATTTACTTGAGAAATACACACCCATCCCTCTGGCAGCTCAGAGAATGCTAAATAAAAGCTCATTCTGTTAGCAGGAAAGCAGCTGGCTTGTGCACAAGGGAGGAAATCCTGCTGCTACCTGGGAGCTTTCCACTGCCCACTGGGGAAAGCAGTCAGGCCTTTGTGCACAGCAGGAGAGACCATCAGTGAGCTCTCTCCTGAATTTCCAGCTGGCATGGCCTGAGCCAACATAACCCCGTTCCCCAGAGCATGTCTCTGTGGGTAGACCTGCAAGGTCAGGCTGTGCCACCCCTGTCTGGCACTCCTGCCCTGGGGGCCTGGCTCCAGAGAGGCTGTGTGTGTCCCAGGGTGCCACTGCCATGCAGTCAGGGAGGAATTTTTCACCTTTACTTAGCTTGCTGGAAACCAATTGTGAATACAATGGAAAGTTTCATGCTGTGCAAAAAACTCCTTCCCATAAAGCAAACATCTACAGATGGAAAGTTTTCATCCTGTCCAATGCCAGAGCTGGGAAAGTAGGGCTGCACAGCCACACCAGGAAAGAAAATCCTGCAGATTACTGTGCCCAGGATGCAAGGCAGAGAAGACAGGGAGGCAAGTGTGGTGGACAGAGACCACCCTGTGAAAATTCCATTTACACTTGTCACCCAGTACACCCCAGAGAGCAGTCCAAAGAGCAGGTCTGGGTCCCTGTGACCTGCATGGGCTGATAACTGTGGTGCCTTCATTTGAAAGGATCCCCCCTTTTCAACTTCATCGATTTTGTGTATTTAATGGCTTCAAAGTCACTTGTGCTAATGGGCTAACTCTTACTTGCTGAAAAAGATAACCATCACTGCACCAACGCCTGCAACAAAGTCAATATTGACGGAGCTGGCCTGGCTGCATCCTGCCTGGCCAGGACTCCCAAGTGTGCAGCAAGGTTCTCCTCCAGAAACTGCTCAGGTGGGAACCAGTGGAGATCAGAACCAGGAGCCACAGAGCATGTTAGACAGGAACAGTCTGGGGAGCAACGTGGGGTTTCACAGCTCTCCAGACACAAGCAGCTCTGTTGGCTACCCACAAATGGGAAAAGCTGTGCATGCAAATCACTGTCAGACCAATGTGTGCATTATTGATTTTAATAATCAGACACAACTGGAGACAGCCATTGAGTAATTATTCCCATATTACAAGAGAACACACATAAGCCATGGGACACGACAGCTCTACTGATGGAAATGATCTGTAGCTTTCCTTTCTGCCTCATGCTATTTTTCACTTTGCCTCCATCCCAAACACATGTTCATGTTCTAAGTGCTCTGAGGCTTTCTGTGCAGAACTCTCAGGCAGAAGGGGCAGTCCTAGGGGTGCAGACAGTCCCACTGGAGCCAGTATCAGCCCCCAACCCAAACATCACCCCTGGCTGTGGTTCACCTCTCCTTAGACACTGCTCAGGGGTCCTGCAGCACACTGAAATACTCCCCCAGGGTCAGACACAAAACAAGCAGAGGCAGGAGGCCAGATGCACACCAGCTCCCCAGAAGCACGTTGTGTGGTGCAGGGCTCTCGTGCACAGATGGAAAGGCAGTGTTGGGTAGTTTAAGTGAGGGATCAAGCACTGCAAACAGCAAACTTCCAGAAAGGCAGCTGCTACAAATAGTTTGCAAGCAGCCTCTGCACTGAAACAGCACTTGAGCAGTCCTGAATGATAAACGTTGAAAGGAAAAGTCAGTTCAAAGAGAAACACTGGTCCTCCCACAGGAAAAAACCCTTGGAGGGAAAGAGATAAAGATCATAAACAATTAAAGAGCAATGGTTATTGAGCACACTACCCCTGTGATTAGAGCTCCTGAATCTGTTTATCAGGAATGGGATGGGTGCAGTGAATACTGCATAGCCAGAAGCATCCAAATTGTTGATGAATCATGAAGGGCCCTGTCAAAACAGAGATGGTGTACAAATGGAAACTCTAGTGTCCCTAGCACTACTGGCTGCTCCAAACAGGAAACCTGTAGTGTGAATTTAATGGTGAACATCTATCTCCAGCATTTAGCTCTGCCCTTCAGAGTTAGGACAGGAGAAGTGAGTTTGCTCAGCCAGAGCCTGAGTCCACCACAGAGAACAGGATTTGTGGTGAGATCTGTTTTTAGGCTGGACTGAATGGTTAACCAGTCTGATTAATAAATGCCAGAAGGAGGAAATAACAGGCCAGTTAAACAGAAGAGAAAAATGTCCCCCTACGTGGCTAGATAGCAAAAGTTTACAAGAATTCTGTGTCTTGTGGATAATTCTCCCCACTTCTTACTTAACACTGTTTTAGAAGACATGATTGCAGCATCTCTGAAGTACAGAGGTGGTGGGATTTTCCATATCAGCATGTTCCTGGAGGTTCCCAGCCATTTCCTTCTCTCTTTTCACTTCCTGGAGGAAATGAAAGATGGGACACATGCCAGCTGGAAGGAGTCCTTACCTCAGCAGTATTATCTGATGAAGGATGGTTGATCATAAAACACTTCTTTTGTTTCTTGAGAAAGTATTATATTTTTATCAATTTACTATTAAAATTTACAACTTTTAAAAATTAAAAAAATTATTTCACAACTTCTTATAGGAAGCAGCTGTCATTTTCCCATCTGTGGAAGAACAGAGACACCCAAGGACTTGTCTGGGTTTGTAAGGGGCTGTGTGCTGCAGGCAAGAGAGGTGATTCTAGGTATATGCAAAAAACAAAATAAAAATTCCAAATTAAAATGGTGGAACATCCAGTGGATGGAAGTTTAGGGGAAGAATTTAATGCCTGTGATTTACACTAACCCATCTGCTACCCTTATGTGATGATGATTTTGAGTGTTTAAGAAGCAGAACCTCTGTTCTTCATGCTTGGGAAGAGAGTTCCAGAGTGTGACACAGAGCATGTCTGCAGTGAAGCTGGCTGCAGGACTTGTGGAGATGCAGAACAGTCGATGCTGTAAAACTCTCTGGCTCAGATACCATCAGGGGCAGATCAAAGTTCTCCTGGGCCATCTGTCCCATCATCACCTTGCATTTTGGGAGCTCTGGGCCACAGTGACAAGCCCACTAAAAGCAGTTCCCAATTTCAAGTTACCCAGTGTTTTCACACACGTGGCCATCACAGCACTGCCTACAGCAGTGACTGTTAATCAGGTTAAAGTCATGTAGGCATGTGGTGACTTAGCTCTTACACATGTATACTGGCTTTCAATTTTTTAGCCAGGATCTCTGTATAAAAAGCTGGAAAAGCAAGAGGATAACATGAAACTAAGCCTGCTCCTGCTAGAATTCCTGGTGAGTTTAGACTGGTGGGAATGTGAAAATATGCTCGATAAAATGGCAAAAAAAGTCTGCTATTTCTAGAGGTTTTTCTCCACACACTGCTTACTCCAGCCTCCTCTCCCAGGGCAGACTAACAGATGGCTTCTGGCTGATCCTGCCCACTGAGCCACTGAAACTGATG
This sequence comes from Ammospiza nelsoni, assembly GCF_027579445.1. NCBI lineage: Eukaryota > Metazoa > Chordata > Aves > Passeriformes > Passerellidae > Ammospiza > Ammospiza nelsoni. The sequence goes on along the minus strand of NC_080642.1, from coordinate 12,020,640 downwards.
AACCGGAGGAAAGCCAGTGGGAAGTAATTCTGGGACTCTGTGGTCTGTTTCTGCTAGACAAAAGCCTATTGCTACAGCTCCATCCTGAACACCAGCACAGCCTGGCCCGTCCCTGCCTGCAGCAGCTGCCACGTGCTCTGCCCACACAGAGGCTGTGGCTGGTGCCCAGCAGGCACTGGGGGCACAGGATCCTGCCTGGGACAGCCTCAATGAGGCTCTTGTCCCATTCAGCCTTGTGCTCATCCTGACACAAACCTGGGAATGAAAAACACGACAAGGCACAGGGAATTTTGCTGTGTGAGCAGAAAGGATGTGGAGATTATTACTGTGCTCTTCCAGCTCAGAGAATTCTGCTAGAAAGGAAAGGATTGAAACTGCTTAAGAAAAATTGTTTGCTGAGGTCCCAAGTATCTAACAATAAACTCAACACTGAAGTCAAAAAGGCAAAACTCAAGGTACTTACCTGCACTGGAGCACATGGAGAGCCAAAGCTGGGTGTCTAACAGGGAAATTGACACAGATCTTTAATGCTGCTGAAAAAAGTAAATAAGAAAGCTACTGAATAATATTTTCAGTGATTCTTTTCTTCAGCTATTAATTTATTTTTGTTTACCTATTAGAATTATTTCTGTAGTCTGGTTGAGCCTTGTTTTGGAAGCAGTCTTTCAAGCTCAATGCAGACATTTGATATACAGAACTGAAGTAGTCTGGGTATGTTGGATTGGATACGTAAACCAGGTGTCATGATTTCTTTGGCCAAATGAATGCAAATCTTGGAAACACTTCAAATGGTCTTTTTTATAGGTTTCAAACTCACTTTAGATAAACATTTGCTAATGACTTCAAATTGACCATGCCAGTAAGCCCATTTGATAAAAAGGCAAAAGAAAATGCATACAAAAGGATTTCAAGTACTGCAGTCAGTTCAAACACAGATCCAAGCAGACCATGACTCTAAGGAGAGCTCTGTCTGGTGACACAAAAGTTCAGAGTGTCCTTTTAAGAGCACTCATCATTTCCTTAGCCTGCCATGGCTGCCACGTGCTGAAATCTGCAGTCTGGGAGTCCCAGAGCCCTGGGCAGCTCTGTCATCACAGGCTCTTATCACTGGGGATGTACCAAGCAGCTCTGCAAACGCACAAGGCCTGCCTCAGCAAGGGAGTCCTGCATCAGAGTGTGCTCATGAACTCATCTCTCCTCCCAAACAAATTAATCCAAAGTATTAGTCACTGTGCCAGAGGATTGATCTGCCCTGCTCTGGGAGCATACACGTGCCTGGGAAGCACCAGCTCCCGTCCTGCAGTGGTGCCTGGATGTCTCCTTGCAGGCTGCAGCACTTCCACATCATCCAGAAACTCTGCTCCCTGTAGCTATAAGCACTTTGCCTGGCTTTCATTTCTGTGTAAAGCCTGTGGCTTCAGTCCTGTGGCTGAACAGGACCTACAACAGAAATGAGCCAGGGGTTGCAGAGAGATTCACACAGTGAGTGAACATTTTACATTTTCAGCCTAAAAATGTATTTGTATAAAGTCCTTTTGAGGCTCTTTTCCATAAGCACTGTTTGCTCCCCATTGCCTGGCTGCAAGGGAGGGTGGAGAAGCTCATGCAAACATGAGATGACAGGATCTACTACTCTCATGCAGTACTGCAGCTCTTCCATAAACACCCAAAAACCCACAGACAACTATAGGAATTTCCAAAGTCAGAAAATAAAGGAGTAAAGCCTCAAGAGCAATGAAAATTTGTAAAATCTCTGAATGAAAAAGCCTGTCCTTGGAGCCTTCACCCTAAACTGCCCATGCCCTCTGCAACCCTGAGTCCCCAGCCCTGGCAGCTGAGCACAGCACTGACAGGGAGGACAGTCCTGCATGAGAGAGGGGATGTAGCCTGAGCCCAGGCAGTCACCCTCATCCAAAAGGAGATGCTCAGAGTACACATGGCTGTGTCCATACAGCCCCTGGCTGGCCCTTAGTGACACACAGAGCTAGGCACACCAAGGAGAGGAGCTGTAGGTGCAGCAAAGGCCACATTCACAATAAAATCTCCCAAGCACACATTTTATCTCTCAGTCATAACATCGAGCTCCTTTCATTAGACACCTACTTTTTTATTTTCAGTCTATCTGTAAAAACATGATGTCTTTTTTTTGTGACATGGTGGAAAGGAAAGCACACAGAGCCTGATATTTAAAGTGTAAGACATGTTGGTTTAATCCTGTCAGGACTTTAATGTAGATTATGTAGGGACAGGCAATGACCAGAGGGAGGGAGAGAGGTGTAAATAATCCAGAGGAGTGTGGACTTGTTGGCAGGGTGGATTTATGTCCTGTCTTAATAAAGTGTCCTTTCATCTCTGGAACCTGGGCTCAGAAGCCAGTCTAGACAGGAATTAATGGGGCTCCTTCTCCACTTACAGATCTCAAGGTTTCCCAACACTGAGACCTCAATCAGCCATGGATACTGTTTTTTGCAATGAGCTTTTAAACACAAGTTCTGACCATTTGCCGAAAGGAGTCTGCTGCTAGGCCAGGAGACAAATTAAACTCACTTTCTACTTTTTTATGTGATTACTTTTTCTGGCTTTTTTATGTGATTACCACCCTAAGGTGAAGCCAAGCAATTGTGAGCCTGTTCTAAAGAGATGGAGTAGGGCATGCCAAGAAGATATTAGTGTGCATTGGTATGGACTGGGACTTGGTTCTGCCTGGAAACCATGCCCAGGAACATGAGTTACTCAGGGCAATACAGCACTAAGGCCTGCAGATTCTGAGCTGTATGAAGTCCCCTATTGTGAGGGGAAATTGTTGACTTCTTTTCTGCTTGCAGTAAACCTTCCCTTCTGTTTATTTGTCTCCCTTAGGGGTCCAAAAGAGTAGGTGGGGATGGAGCATTCAACAGCATTTCTGGTAAAGGATCTGGGATTTCACTGGAGTGTGCAGTCAAGAGAAGCAAAGAAAGCTGTGAGCAAAAATGTACATGGACAGTGGGATTTAAAGCATTTAAAGCAAAATTCTTTGGAGACAGGTTTGTTAAGGATTATAATTTCTTGATCTCTTAAATTGCTTTTCCTGGGAAAAGGTCACATCTTAATCTCTCATCTCCAGCTATGGACAAGGACCCCCAAATGCAGAGAGATTCAGCTCCTAATTTTACATCTGTTTAATCTTCAACAAGAGGACACAGGGAACAGCAGGATGCACTACCAGCTATTAGGGAGCCCTTTTATTATGCAAAATTTGGATCTTGTCTAAGTACAAGGCCTCCAATGAGTAAAGGCAGAGCCAGTTAAAGGAAAGGAATAGGAGAACAAAGTGGTCTCCAAAGGCACAGCAAGAGGTAAGAGCCCACTGTATGCAGTGATGGACAATGTGACAGGTTCTCTTCCCAGGGTATTTCTTCTACAGACTTTTGGACAGTACAGACAGAAGTGGCCAAAGAACTTCCTTCTGGGAGCTCAATAGCTGCTGGCTAGGCAGAAGGACTGTAATTTGTAAACTCTTAAATTAAGATATACAAAAGTCACAGGCAATATGTAAGCAGTCCTCTGCATGATATTTTGTTCTGTTTATATAGCTTAGCACTCAGAATGAAAAAACAATGATGTCTCATTGTGATAGTTGCCCTGGGCTGCCTGCACCATGCCAAGGGCAGCAGGAGCCCTCTCTTTCCTTCTCCTCTTCCCTGCAGGGTCAGTTTCTGCGCCATGAGGATCCCGTGCCTCAGGAAGGAAGGGTGGCAGAACCTTTGTGTTTGAGGAATGATGGCTGCAGGACCATGGGTGATATGCCCAGCTCCATTCATTAAATAGCAATTGTCCTCTTTGTCCCAACCCAGGAATCTCCTGGGACTGCCTTGCAAAGCAGGAGCCTCTGCCAGGGAACATGATTTAAAACAGCTCCAGGCCAAAATGCAGGATAACTCCTGGCCTGGTGGAAACCCAGGTGTCCTCCCTGTACAAGAACCAGCACTGAGACTCCAGGAGAGGAAGCACCCAGGGTCAGTTAGCTCACTTCAGGATTATGCACCTTTAGCACCTGCTGAGCTGTGCTGCCTGTCCCCAGTGGAACTCCTCAGCTTGAGCTGGAAGCCTTAAGGGCCTTGGAAGCAAGGGCATGGAAGAAGATCAAGGGCTGCTTTGTCATGCAGGGTTTTTTGCACATTAGTGGAATTCATTAGTGGAGCCTGATAACAAAGAGCAGTAATAAAGTGCATTTGACTACCCTGTGCCTCCAGAGCTGTGCTGAGCCAGGCTGTGGCAGGCTCTGGGCTCTCCTAGCTCATATCTCAATCTGCAGCCAGAGCACAGCAGCAGTCAGAGAGATCCAAACCAGATGCAGCCTCAGCCTCAAGTAGAGGGCCTGAGCCCTTGCCTGGGCCAGCCAGGACTAAGCTGGAGCACAAAGCAGTGCAGGCATGTGCAGGGTGAGCTTTACCCCTCACTGCTGCAGTCCCAAACATGTCATGTCCATGAAGGCAGGCTGTGCTTCCTTCTGCCAGGTCCCACTCTATAGACAATTCATAAACTGGCACAGACTCTTCTGAGATTGTGTTTTGGGCTCTGTGCTGGCCAGCTTTTGGTTCACAGCTTCAATCTTGCCCAGGGCTGGGTGTGGAAAGAACAGAGCCAGGGTGGCAAGAGCTCTATGGAACAGAGGAGAAATTCCCCATTACACACCCCCTCCTAAGAGCTCACATGGCAATCTAAAACTTCCCACTCCCTGCTAGGTAAGGAAGACACAGAGGTGGAGAGCATTTCATGTGTTGGGACAGCTGTGGATGACACAACCAGCCATGCTCTGTACAACTGATGAGGGTCTGGCTGCTCCCCCCACACCCTCTCACTGCCCTGCAGCCCCTTCCATCCCTCAGGAAAAGGTGCTGCCTTGGAGATGTGTCAGTAAAGCACCAGCCTGCAAGGTCTGTGCTCACAACTCTTTTGGCATCTGCATCTGTTCTCTGCTGGGCTAGTGAAGGTGTCAGGGACAAGACCTGAGGCAGTTTTTCACAGCAACCTCTCTGCAGTTGTTGAGCCCAGTGACTGCCATTGCTGCATGCACTCAAGGCAGCTTTGTCCCCTGTCAATGCCATGGGGCTGTCACCTGGCACATCACTGACACCTGTCCCCATGTGCCCCCCTGCCTGCAGCTCTGCCACTGCCTGGGCACAGGGCTGAGGAGAGGCTGGGCTTTCAAAGGAGCCCTTTGGGTTTATGGCCCCGCAGATTGCACAAGCAATTTGCACAACTGAGCAAGATGCCACCCATTGTGGCTAAAGGGGACTGGCCTGAGCTCTTCCTCCCACCTGCACTGTCCCCTCCAGTGTCTTGCAGATGCTAATGGGCTGTGGGGGAGGCTGCCTCCAGACTCAGGAATGCCTCCAGTGAATTTTCCTGGCTTCCTTAGATCTGACAAGCATTCATCAAGCAAAACTCAGAGCTGTGTGCCCACAGCAGCTGCAGGTGTTTGGGCCCCAGCTCCTGTGTTGGATCCAGCACTGCTAGGCTCTTGGTGTAGGGAAGGTAGGGAGTGAGGAGATGTGAAGACATCTAAAAAGTGTGAGCTGGATTGGATGGACTCCACACTGTAATGAGACAAACACAGCCTGTGCCCTGGGAGCAAATCCAGCCTAGCAGAGGTGGCTGCTCCTGTCTAGGCTGGTCAGGATCAGAAGTGTGAGGAGCTGTAAAAGCCATGATGCTCCATAAACCATGCACACTCACAGCCCTCTACCCTATCAAGGTAAAGGGATCTGGGAGCAGTGGGGTCCCATGTCCACTTTCTTTAGCCTCTCTTAACACTTGGCACTTCAGTCCCACTGTGAACCATCCACTCACCTATGAGGACAGTCACCACTGACTCTCACTTTCCATCACATGAAAGGTGTCAGAGTGTCCCAGTGAGGGCTGGGTGCTCTCTGAGGGACACTTCCAGGCTCCACAAAGTGCCATTCCAGGGCTGGCCTGCTGCCTTGAGCACAGCATAGTGACAAGGGAGAATCCCAGCTCAGGGGAAGTGGTTCTTTGTTATCTTGGTAGGGAGAGACATGGGAGATCAGTGTTTGAAAAATGAGTGAGGAGAGATGGATCCACAGTCAGTGGGCAGCACTGGAGTCTCCCCAGATGGACCTGCATTCAGCCAGTGACAACAGAACCTTTGGTGCCAAAGAAATAACTATTTCAGGAGTTTGAACCAAAGTGAGCTGAAAATTGTTGTTAATCACTGACCCCTGTGATGCTAAAAGTGCTGCATTAGGGAAGAGTTGAGTACATGAAACAAAAGCCTACAATTCCATTCCAACAGTGATTAAATTGACAGAGGTTGTGTCCTGCAATGCAGCATTATGGAAGACAAGGCAAACAAGATTAACTCACATTGACAAGGCATTTATCCATGGCTAAGAAGAGACCCATGCCACAGTATCTCTGTCCCACAAGTTTACACCAGCCCACAAGTGTCTAATCCCTCATGGCCTGTCAAGCTATTAGGCAAATCTCTGGCTCTCATTTGCCTAATCCAATAGCTCCCAGCTTCATAAGAAAGACCTCCTAGGGGGCGTTAACAACCATGTTTGTTAGGCCTTATATAAGTAAACAAAGCTCTTAAAGCCGAACAGCTTCCTCTTCCATATGGGATCTCAACACTCTCTCAACCTGGAGATAAGTCCAACCACACTCAGGGAAGGGGGATGTGTTTATAACAGGTTGAGTTCTGCCTCCACAACAAGCAGCATCTGAGGGATTTTGCCATCACTAGCTTTACACTTAACAATCCTTTCAGAGTTGCCAGGTGCCTTCATATCTTCAAGGATTTATTGCATAGTCATGAGGTCACAGTGCTCATTCCCTGTTGTGCCAGCTTCAGGAAGAATAAGCAGGGTAAAAGCATCCTTTCAAGACCAAGATGTTTTGTATGAGCATGTGTGAACATCACCAGGAGACCAAACACTTTCACAGGTTTGTGCACCTCAATCTACAAATGCTGTATCAGAAACCCTCTAAAATATAATTTTTCCGAATCCTACCACTGGCAGTGATACCTCTGACATTAAACAGGGTGCAGGTATTTGCTAGTCCTTGAATTTGAGGTCACCATCACCTCTGCTCTAGAGATACACCCTTTCCCAGGTGTTTTAGCCAAAGATCCAAACTGTGTCCAAGCTCTCTGGATCTCCTGGGGCTGAGAGCTACTCTCATCTCTGACACATCATTAAAGATATCCTTGGCAATGTGGTTTGCTCCATGGACAGGAGAATCTTTAGGGAGGGTTCCGGCAGGTGTTACTCAAGGCTTGGCTGCCAGGCTTCTGGGGATTTGGAAACTAGACTGAAAATAACACAGAAACAGGTTTCCTAAGGGGCCTTCCCATACAGCTCAGGTGAGGCTGAGGTCAGGAAGCCATAATCTCATTTTCTGCCACTTTCTCCACAAAGTGCATTTGCAAAGGTGGAGCTGAGAGAGCACATGAGAAGGAGAAACACACGGCCAACAAGAGAGGTCCAGTGAGCAGGAGCTCTAGGACAAACACCTCAATGGAAGAAAACCCAAGGGCTGTTACAGACAGTTCTGCACTGGCTGCCCTGGCCTTAGGCAATTTGGAGATGACCTGGTTGTGGAAGCAGCAGAAGAGCTCTGTGGAGAGGCCACAGGCAACACCTGAAGATGCAAGGATGAATCTTTGTCATGCTGTCAGGACTATTCCATCTCCACCCTGCTCTTCCACCATGCATGATAATTTCAAGGGCCAGGGCAAGACTGAAAAATTAGCATTTTCACCTAAAAATATTCAAAGGCTTCAAGAAAAGCTTTTTGGCCATTTGAACTGCCAGCCTCTGCACTTGCCCAATCTCCAGGGATGCAAGTATTAAACATTACATGTTTTCTATCAGTCTGGAGAAGAGTTCCCTCAGAGACTGGTGGTGAGCAGGGACCTGATCTGGAACTGTAAATCCTTCACACCCACCAGCTGAGCAGCTGTTCAGGTTAGGTCTCTTTTATATGCAAAGCAGTTCAGCCATCAGCAGAGATCTCTAATGATGCAAATCAGTCGTGTGTCATCCTAGCAATGAAAGTCAAGGGAGCCCTTACTTGCTTGAATCCAGCACATTTCAGCAAAAGTGCCATTTAGTAAAAGAAAGGGGATTTCTACTGTGGAGTGTGGCCCACTACCCTCAGTCACTTTCCAGCTGAGATCACAGCTAAATCACTTATCTTTACATTTTCATACAAATCTGATTATCCTTGAAGAGCTAATTGTTTCGTAAGTGCCACTTGGAAGCTCTCCATTTCCAACACAAGTAAAGAAATTGCACTATAAAACTGTCTACCTTTGCCATGAGTCACTTCAGCACATCAGATGAATATTTGGCACTCTCCACTTTTTCAGATTAACTCGCATATTTATTTTGGAAGAAAAAAAATGGACTGCTTTAATTCCTTCCCATCAGAATTCCTCATATTTGCTTAGCTTATTGAAACTTTTTTAATAGACCTTACAGTATGTATATTATATAGTGAGTGCTGATGGAGGAGACATTCACATCTCCTTTCATGTAAAGAAAAAGCTGAAAAATACCTATGAGAGCATCAGATATTTCACTTAGAGAGTCAGTAAACCCGACAGATTATGTCACCTGCCATGAAGAAGGGTTTCATCCCTTTGGCTGAGGCCATGGAAACATCCAGCAAGGAGTTAAATTCAGTGTCTTCTGGACGGAGTATGTGTTTCTCTACCAAAGAAAAATTCTAACATGTTACAATTAAATTTCTTAAAGACCCGTTCTGAGCTAGGCTGGGAAAATTCCTGAGAGAAATAAGAGGGTTCTGAGCTTCAGAAACCAAAATTTCTTCAGCTGTTCACTCAGTCTCATGAAAAAGTAGTCATACACCTTTGCACAAGGATGTTGCTTAGCCTGAGTAGAAGAATTCTATGTATTGTCCCATGTGACCACATACATAAGCCAAAGTCTAAAAGACCAACTGAATTTAGCTCAGGATCAGTTAATTTTACAGTTTATTAACATCTTTGGACTACAATCTAAAACAAAAAAATAATGCTCTTCTAGATGGGCCTGATCTAAATGTCGTATCCAGGAGCTGAAACAAAGAGTTCTGACTTCTGAAATGAAAAGTTTTGCATTTTTCCAACTAAAATCCTGCAGGGTGGAGAGACTGCAGGAAAAAGAAACAAAAGTTGTGGACATCTCCCAGAGTGCAATCAGAGGTCCCAGACATGTATCTCTATGCTGTGTATTCTTGGCCAAGTCTGTGAAATGTGGCACTAATTAATGAATAGCCCGGGAAGAAATTGCAGAGCAAGATAACCAAGTGGTATAGCATTACGAGAAAGGCTTGTATCAAAGCCTAATATTTTTATAAATGTAGGTGAAATGGATTCATACAGTGACCTAACCAAAGACTGAAAAGCTGTAGGACATCAGAGGTAGGAGGCAGGAGCCCTCCATTCTAACAGACTCTGCCTCTGCAGGAGCTGCATGGCCTCCATTCCTATAAAGGGCAAGGAGGGCTGAGGGCGCTCCTCCCTCCCTAGATCGAAGCCTAAAATTGTCAATTAGGAAAACAAATGTGGGTACTAGACATCTTTTTGTGAGAGTCAGTGCAGAAAGCACTTTATTATGAGTAATTTTAGTATTGAATGTAGTGCAATTTTGGTAATTTAGCAAAGTACAGTGATGGATTGAAGTGCCTGGTGATAGACGTTTATTTCACCTTCTGAAACACAATTATTATGCACTTTACTCAATAATAGTATCTTGTTCCAACTAAAATACACGTTGTGTAATTCTTTAAGCTGTAGAATCATAGCATTAGAGAGGGAAATGGCTGATTAGGTCACTGATTCCAGGTTCTTGCCTGCCCTGTATCAGCTGAAGTTTTCCCCAAACTCCTTTCTTTTTCTTTTACATGTTTTAGTGATGATGATATACATTAAAAAAAAAAAAAAAAAGAAAAGAAAAAAGACATACTTCAACCACAGTTGAAAGATTCAGTTTTCTACTACAGGAAATCCTGATTTTTTCAGTGGGAAGGGTCTGAGAGGTTTTTACTTTCTCATGGCAGCTGGCTGAAATGCTTTCAACCAGAATGTTCTTTTCTCATGGAAGCAGCTTTGCTGAAAAAATTTCCCAGTTCCCCATCTAAGTTAAAAGTTAAAAGTATAAGTCCTGCTTTTCAGTCTGAAGTTCCTCTTACTACTTTTTGCCTAATCACAGCTTAGTATTTAGCATTTGCTAAAACAGAAACAGAAAGAAAAAATAGCCTGACTGAAATTTTACTCAAGAAAAGCCACCCTTCCTGACCTATACTGGCAGAGGGGTGGTTGGGGATGTGGTTTCAACTGGTCTTTTTAGAGAGCTCACCTGCCCAAGCCATGTCAGTGCTTGAAGTTTATTCTGCTGTCAGATGCTGGCTTTGTGCCTTCTCTGCCTTTATCCATGGGTACTATCCTTAAGAACAGGTGCAACCTATGGGAACAGCACGTCTTAAATAAATAAAAGAGAACTCCTTGAGAAAGCAGCTTTCAGTGTGAGCTCATGGAAGCAGGTGGGCAGAAAAATCTGTGGATTTGTGCTCTTCCAAACACTGAAGAACAGACAGCAGGGAGCTGCCATGCAGCCCACACCCCAACAGGTGCCCACCCCTTACACGCGTCGCCCAGCTGTGGATGGGCCAGTGAGGCACTGCCAGGCTTGGCACGGCCAGCAGTGCCCTTGGTTTGCCAAGCAGCTGGCTCCAGCAGAGGACACCATGATCAGACATACAATATGACAGGCTCTCCTGTCACAGATAAGCTGAGCTAATGGTTAAAAAGGAAAGAAATATGTGATTATTCCAGACAGCTCAACCAAGCAAGCAGAGCCACAGCTTCTGTCATCCATCCATAAGGCCAGTCCTCACTCCATCATCCAGCACAGGCAGCAGCTTTAGCTACATCTATGAGAGTCAACAGCCACCTCCTGGACTAAAATACTTTCTGTGCAAACTGGCATTAAACTCAGCCCCATGGTCCTTTTCCTCTCTATCTTACCAGCCCTCTGAGCCTTCCCGCCTGGTTATTGTCCCTTAAGGTTATCCTGAAACTGAGCTGCATACAGGGACATGATTACTGGTACAACTGACCCAAAATTAAGCACCACACTACTTCTGTTGAATTTCATAGTTTTCTGAGGCTTTAGCTGCATAGTGAATGCCTGTGAATCTGAAGACTGGGGGAAAAAATTCCCCTGGTGCAACTGCCGGGTGCCATTCAACTCCAGCCATGAAATCACAACATTTACTTTGTAGGGCCGTGCCTGTGTCTTGTCAGGGGCACAGCCTCTCACAGCACAGGAACAGGCTCTGTTCCCAGCTCTACCACAGACTTCCCGCATCTGTCTGGAAAAAAATCACTGAGAAGCACATCTGAAAAAATGTTACACACAGCTCCAGACATTTGATCTAACACCTGGCCTAGCTCTCAGCAGCACTGGACACTGCAAACACTGTTGGCCTCGACTGGGGCACTTGTAAAATCCAGACCTGATGGATGCAATGGGGATGGAGGGAACATCTGCTTCTTCAGTGCACTACACAGACTTCACATTAAGGTACCTTTTCAAGGGAGCTGTGTACAAGTCAAACCAGTTAAACCAGCGAACAGTTGCTCTTTGTTCTGCACACATGCCAGAAATTAAAAGCTCTCACAGTTTGGCACCAAGAAGACAGAGACCCAAAGCTAGGGACTGTGTTTGGAAACAGGAGACATAAACTCTTTTAGTTCTGTTTTCCCACGTGTAAACAGAGGATGCCAATTCCTGCCTGGTACTTAGGACTCCCAGGCATTTGGAAAGCACTGAGGGCATCCCATAGATGGCACAAAAAGCTGCTTGCAATACTTCTGCTTTTAAAAAGTTAGTGAGGTGTTGGCTGGACACTAGTAATGTTTGCTATGTCAAGCACAAAACAAGATACTGTTGCACACACTATAAAACAAATTACTGTGGAGCACGCTGAATACAGGGGATGCTTTTTGATGTTTCATCCAGTGGGTTATATCCTGCCCTAGACAAAGAATGAGTCTGTAGAAATCATTGAAAACTGGAGATTGCTTTAAAAGAAGATAAATAAAAAGTTTCAAAAGTGTTTCTCTGCCTTGCTGAATTTTTTTTTGTGCCTTGTTGGGGCAGCACACCTGTGTTGCACAAGCACTGCACACAGCAGAACTGAGCATGCTGCCCTGCAGGGGTGGTCTGTGAGAAAGGAGCATGAACCTCATGCTCCAGCAAACATCCATGCTCTGGATGTGCCATCTCAGCTGAGGAGGCAGAATATGCTGCTTGTGCACTGCCCATCAGTCCTGATGAGGGGATTCTGCTGGTGCTCCAGGAGCTGTGTCTTCCACTGCAAGATACCTGGGGATGGGTTTGATGGGTGATGTTTGCTGCTGTGGAGAGAAGAGCAGTCTCAGACCTCCTCCTGTGTGAGGGTAATGGCAGGCAGCAAGGGAGCTGCAGGCAGCAAGGGTGCCTTTGCTCCCCATCACCTCAGGGGCCGGTCAGGCAGCACATGGCCCTCACTGTCACACTCACTGTCACACTCCACCATGTCTGCTGGGACATGCCACAGCCAAGGATCACTCCTCATCAAGGCTTTTTCAAATAAGCAAAAAAAGTGAAATGTCAAATAAAATAGAGTAAGAATAGAAAAGAGGCATCTTGTGTTCCTCTTATGTCCTTCATTCCCAGGAATCTCTGATGCCTTAAAAGAGTGGCAACCTTTCTGAAAGCAAACCTTTTTGATAAATGGTGCAGTTATTTATTTTGCAGAAAGCTGAAATATGTCATGATGCCGTTTTCAAAGTAACACAGCAGCTAACAAAGAGAATCATTGGTGATTTACTGCATGACACTCCATTTGTCTCACAGGGAGAAAGATCTTGTTTGAACCTCAGGATTTGAACCTGTAATTCGACCAAACCAAAGGCACTGAAACCTGAAGTTCAGCAGTTTTCTCCCTGAAGATAAAGCTAGGTTTTCCTGTTCCCCATGAATCACCACAACCCTGCAGGCTGCTGTGGAACATGAATTGCCCACTGTACAAGAAACACCAGCATCTGTAAATCCCAACAGCAAGGGGTGACCAACACAACTGTGCAGCCATCCATGCCACCAGCTGCTCCTGCTGGTGGTCTCAGGTTGGATGCTGAGGATAAGAGAGTGAGATCTGGCATGTGGGATGCCTGCTGTGTCTCAGTGCTGCAAACTTCCAAGTTGCTCCACAGTTTATGATCACTTCAGCTTCTCCCAAGGCATCTGACAAACAAACAAACAGTTATTTTCCTTGCCTAAAATCCCAGCTTTGCCTCATGCTGCCTCTGCTAGGGTATGTTTCAATGATTCACCAGGAGAAATACATGTGAATCCAGAAGCAACTGCAGGGGCCACCCGTGCCATCACATTGCAGATTTTAAGCAGAAGGTGACAAACTTGGAGCTGATCTGGAAGTCCTGCTTAATCTAAATCCCCTCTGCTCAACCCAGGCCCCTGGCATTCATCCTGCAGCTGAAAATGCAAACAGACAGATGCAATCTTTCCAGCTTGGATCAGCACTTGCCTCCTCTGGGAAGCATGACCCCATTGCTCTGACTGGTTCTGATGCAACAGCAGCCATTGCACCAGCAAGGACCTCAGAGACAGCCCAGGGCTACACTATCATTGTGAGATAACCACCCTGAATTGCTCAAGAGATCCTGTGATGATCTGAGGGTGGAAGGGCTGTGCTTTCCTATTCTGCTGTGCTGACCGTGACACCCATGAGCAGCGAACCCATGCTGCCCCTGAAGGGCTGTGGTCCCTGGGAGCAGGCAGCCACCCTTGAGGGAGCCACTCTAGCCAGGCTGAGTGCAGGCACCCCCCTGCTGCCAGGAATGGCTGGCTCTGCACACCCAGCTGCTCCCCCAGCCACTGCCAGTACTGAATTGGGGCAGCAAGCTGAGCACAGGAAAACACTGGGGTTTCCAAGGAGAGAAGCATGCAGCTGGTGACAGCATTTTCCCCAAGTGTTACCCAAATCTGCAATGAGTTGTAACAGGCTTGTCATAAATCTGCACTACCAAACTCTCCCTGAAAGAGTCTCTCCTGACACCCAGGAGGCCAGACCTCCCTCCTCAGAGAGGAGGGGAAGGAGGTGGGTAACCAGACACTTCTTCACTGTCCCTTCTCTCTGCCATGTGCTCAAAGCAGCTTGCTATTTTGGAGGGCACATTTTGGGAGGTCAGACACCTTGGGAAGAAGGCTGCTCAGCAGGCAGGCTATGGGAGCTGGGCTCTCTGCCCTAGATAAGCCCACGAGGAAGGAGAGGCTGCCTCCTGCCCTGGGTGATAAACCCCCAGCTTTTCCCCAGCTCCTCTGGAGAGTAGCTCAGCTGTACCACCCATGCTGTGGCTCACAGGCCCTCCCTGTAGGCTCAGAAAATCCATGTTCCGTTCCCAGGGAGAAGTTCTGCCCTCACACACAACTAGAGAGCAGCTGCCTTCATCCTGCACCTAGGCTGTTCTGAAGATCACACCAAACAGCAGTGGGACTGGGGAAGGGGGACCAGGCAGGTTGTGGAGGCTTTCCTGTACAAGAGAAGGAGGGGTCATGGCCAGAGCACAGGACAGGGACCTGGGACATCCAGGGCAGGATCTGTGCTGACAGACTGAGCAGCCTGGCAGGCATGGTGACATCCCCTGTCTGTGTGAGCCCAGTCCTGCTCAGCTCAAAGCCTTTCTGCTGCGGTCTCCTGTGCTGTGCTGATGCTGTCACACTTGGCATAACGTGTCTGTGGGGGATCTGCAAAACAACTCCAAGAAAGACTGATCTGTCCCACCAATTGCCTCACTTTTTAGCATCAAGCTGAAGTAAAACATTTCCTGGTGTTCTGTTGTGGGGAAATGACACTCTTCTTCCCATTTTAGTGTCAAAAGCACAGGAATAACCACAGAAACATAGTTAGCTCTCAGATTTTTGTCTGGAAAAGGCAAAAAAAAAAAAAGGGTGGGGGGGGGGCAAGGTCTAAGGGCAATAAGGGAGATTCAGGCCAAGCAGGACTCCCAGATCAGCTCCCAGATACTCCAGGGAAGAGCATCCAAATCAGACCTGAACTGCAGTGTGGAAGCAGTTTGTAAAACAAAATCAGTGACCAAGTAGCCCCTCACACATCCTGCCAGGCAGGTGCCACTCCCCTCTCTGTCACTGTCATCTGCCAACTGAGAGATCGAGAATGTGAATGTCTGCATCTGCCAGCCCATGAACTGGGGTCAGAGTCAGCTGCTGTGACACACCTGTGACATAGCTGTGACATAACTGTGACACACTTGTCATGTATCCGTGCCTGCCTGGCCCTGCCCACAGCAGAGCCAAACTGGAGCACAATGGTTACTGATAGGGCTTTAGCAGCAGGAAGAATTAGCAGAGCCTTGGATCTTAATGATATTCTTTTCCAAAAAAGCCCAGGGTCTCACTGCAGTTTCCAAGCAGGAGGAGATCACCTGAGGGCTTTGAAAGGGAAAGAAGAGGCACTTCATTAGTGCCACAAGAGCAGAGCTCGGCAGGAAGGGAGGGCAGAGAGCTGAGCCCAGGCCATGCACATGGCAGGGCATTGCTCCATCTGTGGCATGGGCATCCCAGGATGCTGGCTTCCATGTTAAGGAATACACACTTGTGCATATTCTTCTATACACAAGTGAGATGCCACTTGAAGGTCACACTGAAGCTGGCCTCCCTGTGATTCCCTAGGAGTAAAATCGGATTTGAGGCTATAGTAATTTAAGAAAAAAATGCCAGAATTGCTTTTTAGGCTTCACATAGCCTGGGATCTGGTTTCAGGGCCTTTGCAGGACATTCCATGCCACTTCCAAGAGCT
This sequence comes from Ammospiza nelsoni, assembly GCF_027579445.1. Classification (NCBI taxonomy): domain Eukaryota; kingdom Metazoa; phylum Chordata; class Aves; order Passeriformes; family Passerellidae; genus Ammospiza; species Ammospiza nelsoni. The sequence continues at coordinate 12,004,743 of NC_080642.1, read as the reverse complement.
TGTTAAAAAATACTTCATACCAGCAAAGTTCTGTGGGATTTTTTTTTCTTGCTAGTCCTGCAGGCTACCATGGGGAAATTCACTAGCAGGATTTCTGTAGGACTCTGACTCACACAGGAACTTTTATTACTGCTTTTAAATATTTGACTGCCTTTTGGCTGCTGGCAGAAAAGTTGTAAAATATTTTACCAGACAAGACCAGAAACTCTTTATAAAAACATCTTGGCCTGGCATGAAGCATATGTCTCTACTTATCTCTGTAGCATGTGCTCAAAGCTTTCACATGCCCCTGGCAGTGGAAGAAACTTTGGATATTCATGTTTCTAGGCTGTGGATAAACAGAGCATCCAACATCCTGTGCTTGTGTGAGTAGATCTTCTGGCATGGAAATAGTCCTGCTGCAATGGGCAAGATATATCAAATTTGCAGGACTGAAGAGGATGAAGTCCTGGTACAAACTCTAGGTTATGGGTTACATGCACAAGAGCTCTTATTCTTGCAAGTAGTCAATGTCACAGGTTGGGTGGCATTTTCATGCTGTGTGATATGTTGTTTCTTTGCTTGAGGCTCTTTCCCCTTCATTGTTTTTTTCTCCCTTCATCTTCCTATGTAAATTAAGATGAAACAAAGAAAGTGTCCCACAAAGACAGAGCAGAGATGAACTCTGTCTCAGCGCTGCATGGAAGAAAGCAGGAATAAAATCACTGCCTCTTTTTATTTTCACAGCAGCAGTGAATCAGGATGTTCTGCTAAAGGGGCTGTTCAACAGAAGGACTCATGCTTGTATTTTGTTGCTCTACTCCCTGATTATTTTGTCGTGTGATGACCAAAAGCAATGACCAAAAGCAGTGGGTTATCACTAAAAGTGACTGCTGCTTACCTGCTTGGATAGCTGTGCTTCAGGAAATTAACAAACATTTCACCTTCTCGGCATCCCTCCGTGGCCATCCCGTGTCTGACCCCGCCTGCGGCAGGGATAAACACGGCGGGCGAGCGGGAGGAGGGAGGATGTGCGGGCCAGGGGCTGAGCAGGCTGGAGCAGCCCCATCCTACTGCATGGAGCGGGGTGTGCCTCCACTGCCCCCCGGTACAGGGATTACCCCTGAACGGAGCAGCTCTGGGCCTGCTGGCCGCACACCGCAGCAGCTCAGGCTGCCGGGGAATTCCAGGAGCCAGGCTGCCCCAGGATCCGGGCTGCCCCAGGATCCGGGCTGCCCCAGGAACCGGGCTGCCCCAGGATCCAGGCTGCCCCAGGAACCGGGCTGCCCCAGGAACCGGGCTGCCCCAGGATCCGGGCTGCCCCAGGAACCGGGCTGCCCCAGGATCCAGGCTGCCCCAGGATCCAGGCTGCCCCAGGATCCAGGCTGCCCCAGGATCCAGGCTGCCCCAGGCTCCTTCCCCTGCTGGCAGCAGCCAGCCTGGAGCTGGCTCAGGGCTGTCTCTGCGGGCCGCACTGGAGGCAGAGCTCACACCGCTGTCAGCGAGCCTGAACTCTGCTGCAGCTCAGGGGACACTCGGGCCCAGCCTCTGACCTGCACCATTTCACTGCGGATTAACCTCAGATTCTGCATTTCAGTGATTTCTCTCGGGGTGCAGATGACAGGGTCGGGCCCCGCCAGGCGGGAGGCGGGAGGCGCAGAGTGAGGATTCCCAAAGGCTGGCGGTGCCCTCCTGGGTGCAAGCCCCCGCTGCACCCCCGTTCCCCTCACACCTCCCCGCCCATCGCCAGCACGGCCCCCAGCAGCACCCCCGGGCCCGGGGACGAGCAGCCGTGCCCCGAACGCCAGGGGCGGATTGGGTTCGCAGGCTCCCTCCTCCCGCGGGTCCGCAGAGCCGGGAGCATCCCCGTGTCCGGCAGCAGAGCCGCACTAGCGAGGGCCGCTGGTGCCCTCTGTTGTCGCAGGAACGCAGAGGAGCTGCCGGGAGCACGGGCGGGACCGTGCCACCCGCGACGGGCCACGGCCTGCGCTGCTCTGGGCTGCACTGGGCTGCTTTAGGCTGCTCTGGGCTGCTGTGGGCAGCTGTGGGCCGCTTTGGGCTACACTGGGCCGCTTTGGGCTGCTCTGGACTGCTCTGGGCTGCTGTGGGCTGCTGAGGGCTCCTCTGGGCTGCTGTGGTTATTGGGACAGGGCTGAGCCTGGCAGTGCCCAGGGAACAGCCCGGGCTCGCTGCAGGCAGGGCTCGGTGGCCTTGCACCCACCCAGGGCAGGAGCGGCTCCAGCTCACTCAGCTCTTTCACCTCCTGGCTGCAGCAGCCAGGGGATCTCAGCACATCCCAGGATGCCTCCCAAAATAGTTAGGGATGAGTCTGAAATAGTCCATGGAAATCACATCCAGGTTTCCCGACTATATAGGTATGTGTGCAATGGAATCTGCTTTTTCTTTTAAAAGAAGGAGTGCAGCTCTGCCGTGGCTGATGGCTCAACATGTGCAGAGGCACCAAGGCACCCGTGCTGAGAGCAGGGTGCAGCCCTTGCTGCCCAGCTCAGGGAAAAGCTGCCAATTCACACATCGCTGTTCTCAACACGACTCACCAGCATGTTCCAGCACTGTCTGCTCTGGTAATTTCCCCAGTTTGGGCACAGGATCACATCAAGTACTTGCAGGGCTGCAAAGTGCTGCTAGGAGGGACACAGTGACTTGTGATTTTCTTACAGTTTTGGCCCAGAGACCCACAGTAAGGGCTCTGCAGGCTGTGGCCCCAAAAGACACATCTGACAATCCAGCCTGTAGCACAACTTTCCCCCATCCTCTCCAGGGGCACCATGCCTCCCACCAGCTTCCAAGCAACAGCAGAGCCCTCTGAGCATCGATCAAGCCCAAGGTTTTGGTCTCTGTGAAGCCAGGCTGCAGTCTCCCACCTCATTCCCAGATACAGCAGGGTGCTTACATTCCCTACTCACCCACTAAGAGAAACCCAGCCCTGCTGAACAGGCATCTGTGTGTCCTGCAGAATCCTCAGGCTCAGATGCATTTCAAGGCTTGCAGATGATATGATGATACAGCCATCACCTTAAAAATTAATATATGAAAACAGAGTCTTAACTGGAGCAGAGAGCTTTGACTCCATTCAGAGCAGAACAGACATCAGCAAGGAATGGCTGGGTTCCATGTCCACAGCAATGGTCAGCTGTAATTTTTGTGCACATCACAAGGCAGCATTAGTTAATTATTATTTTAATACTATTTTTTTTTTCATCTATCATAAACAAACCCCCTCTCCTTATGGTTTATACATTTTTGTGTAACCAAGTCTTAGCATTAATCGTTACTGGAGATGGAAGAAAAATTGCTACCTGGTCAACTCAATAGAAATTTTACTCTTTGTGAATTATCTCTGGAAAGATGCAATTTCTCCATAAGTGTTATTAAAAACAGCTGCAACAATCGCAGACTCTGGTTCCTGTTAACTCCTTGTTAATGTGGCAGCTCAGGAGTTTCAGATGTAGCAATTACATGCTGTATTTCTGCTGTTTGGGAATGGCAGTAATGACATACAGGAAATCTCTCCTAAAAAACTGCACTGCTTCCTTCAAAGGCCACAAACACACCTGCCTGCAAAGCCTCATTGTGAATATCTGTGGGAATTACAGGCTAAGGAGCGACAGCCACAGCTGGGGCAACTCACACAGCCCTGAGAATGAATATCAATCACATACTGGGCAGTGCTGTGCCTTCAGCACCCATGACCCTCCCTAGAAGTCAGAGTTTTCTCAGAGAGGGCAGCAGGGCTCTGTTTCTCACCAAGGGAAAGTTTTTCACCCAGGCAGTCTCAAGCTCTGCCCCATTGCTCGAGCAGTCAGTCCCAGAGCAGAAATGCAAGGCCACAGACAGATCTGGGCTGTTCTCTGGGCTCTCACAAGCACAGCTCAGAGCACACCTTACACTTGCCCTGCCAGCTGCCAGACCAGCCCCAGCCCTGCATGGTGCTCCCCACAGACAGAGCCTCTGCACGGGCAGCTCTGCTCACAGCAAGCACTGCCAGACTGCACAGCCTGCCCTTAGGAACTCCCAGATCAATGCTATTTTATTTAACAATCCCATTTCCTTTTCCTGAATTTCTGGAAAGAGTGTGGCATAGATCCAGGTTTTTCTCTTTAAAGTGCAGCCTACACATGGAAATTAAAACATTCAGAAAGGTATTGGGCACGCTAATTGATTGAACACCTCCAGCAGCCCCGAGATGCTCAAGGAGCAGAAAGAGGTGTGGAGCTTCACACCTCGTGCCGTGAGCACAGCCAGCCTGTTTGCAGCGCCAGGAGTTTGTCTGTGCATTGTGTCCCTCTGTCCCTCTGTATTGATCTGCTGCAGGCAGGGACTGCCAGGCCAGACCGCGCCGGGCTCCTGCACGCAGAGGGATAACGAGCTTTAGGAAGGATTGATTTCATGACAAAACCCATGTAGAGCACAGCACACACAGTGCTCTGCCTGCTGTAGACCACACAGATATGCAGAACTCCTTGCAGTGGCCTCAGTATTATTTAGACCAAGTAAATGTTAATATAATAAATAACAAGTGGCTTAGCTGCATTTTGAAGATGGGCAACAAAGCCTTTGTGGACACCCCCATGCATCTGTATAAACCAGGTAGGATCAGGCAAACTGTTATAAAGATCCTGTTGTGATGTTACAATAACATCTTCAGGATGTTTGCGCTTCCATCTGGATCCACATCCCCTGAAAGTGCATTGGAAATGCTCCCTCCAAAGGGCTCATCCATTGCAATGAGGAGAGGACAGAGGAGAGCAAACCCCAGGCTAGAACAGTACAAAGAAGCACCCAAGCTGCTCTCATGGCCAAGAGCACTGTCTGGTTCGTTTGAACTTACGTGATCAGAGGGAGTTTGGAACTGTTCAGCCTGAAAAAGAAATTTATCAATTTGCATAAATATCTGCAGGGAGGGTGGAAAGATGCCAGAGCCAGGCTCCTCTCAGTAATGCCCAGAGAAAGGACAACAGGCAATGGCACAAACTGAAACACAGGTCCTACTTAAACAGAAGAAAACATATATTTACTGTGAGAGTGGTCATAAACCAACCAGTGACCAGAGGGAAGCCAAATAAAAAGGGAGCTGGTAGTCGCATCAAGCTGAGTCCTTTCACTTCTCAGACTGCTTTCTTTCTGAATAGGACAGCCAGAGTAAGCTATTGCTAGAAATATGTTTTTAGGATTATAAATTTGAAAATTTTACTTCGAAATTAATTTTTACAAATAAATTTTAGTTATTGATTTATTTTTAAAATATAGTGTATGGTCATTATTCAGTCTGACCCTGTATTTCTCCAGGAAAGTAGGATTTATGTCCAAATGCAGCATTTTTCTGGGCTTTTAGATTCACAAGATAAACACAGTAAAACCAGGTATCTTGCCTCATTGCAGGTAGAGAAAAGTACAGATTTCTTGGCATCTTAATCACCCCATGAAGATCAATGGATGATTTTATGCTTTTTTGTGGAGAAAGACAGGATAGGGGAAAAAACCCCATATATATTGATTCTCACGCATCAGTGAAATGAATAATAGGGTGAAACATCCTATCTAAGTTCTTTGCAGGTCTTGTGAAAGCTGCCTGGCGAGGAAATGTAGCTGTGCATGTAGGTTGTGATTATGCTAAAGAGGCACTAAATTAGTACATTACATGCCCCATTTAGCACTACTGTGCAAAATCTGAAAGTGCTAATACATTTTGTTTCTAGGGTCAAGAATCATTAAAGAATGGATTCATGGTCATTCATTAGCCAGGAAATTAAAGTTTGACAGCTGCTTTTCAGTTCTGATTTCTCTTAAATGGCAGTGTTATATTAGAAGCCTTTTTTTTTTTTTAACCTTTGAGGCTGTAGAATGATGTGTATCATCCCTAAAGTACAGTATCCCCAAGCCATCCAGCCAGAGTTTCTTCATAAGAGTGCTGTGTGGCTTTGAGGAGTATTTACAGGAGCTGAAAGTGCTGCTGTGTGCTATTGAGAGTGGTTTCTTGCTCAGCTATATGGCTGTGAATGATCCGGGGCTGGAGCTGTAACCCTTCTCAGTTTGCATTACAAAGGCATCCTACTCTGAGCAAGCAGAACAGGGTCCTGCAGTCCCCTGTGGGCCACCAGTGCCGGGAGGGCAAATGCCAGGTGCCCATGTGTGTTTAGAGAGAATGAACCTCTTTGTTAAAACAAAAGGAGCAAGTAAACAACAGTCCTCTCAACTCTCAGCTGGGCTCAAGGTAGCAGAAACGCTGCTTGGCCACTAAAGCAGGCACATAACTTGGGAAAAGTCCTTGGTAACCCTGAGAAAACCCCTGGGATTAGGGTCTCTGTTCTGCAAAAGCCTCTGCACGTGAGCCACATCCATGAGCTCGGTGGCACAGCTCACGTGAGTGCACAGCACAGCTCACACACGGGTGTTTGGTTTGCCAGAGCTCTGGCCATGGGACAGCCCAAGGGACAGATTAGCTGACACTTGAGAGGCTTTTGTTCCCTGCTCTGCATCAGCTCCCACTGAAATATACAGGCAGACATTCCCCTTTACTGCTTTCCAGCTTGATCCTATGAAATTTATATCAACAACAGGAAAGGTCCTGCTTGCTCCACTCACAGACATCCTAGTGAGAGCCCTGCTTTATCCATAGTGCTGCTCTTCCTGACAGGCCTAAAAGCATCTTGTACACTCCAGCACATGTTTAAGCATCCTCACTCTCCTATGAAGTTAACCCTGATTTTCTGTGTGAATGCAACTAGTTTTGTGCTCATCTCTTTGAAGGGCTAGTACCTCTCTCTGTAAAAAAGCAGCTCTGAAATGGCAGCTTTGCATGGGAGAAAAGGATGGAGCAAAAAAAAAATTATTCTTGGAAAGCAAAATAAAACGAAACCAACCAAAAAACTCATAACACCCCCCCCCCCCAAAAAAACCAAACCCAAAACAAAAAACGCAAGACACCCAGCAGCCTGGAGCCTTCTATTGATCAGAGCCCATGGGCTGCCTTTGATTAATAATCTCTGCATCAATATTGCAACTGACATAATATTCAAATATGTTGCATCAAAAATGCCAACATCCAACTGGATTGATCTGGTTATTTGTACTACAAGAGACACTCAGTTCCAGTAAGAGGAATAGCCATATGATCATCTATATGGCTAAAGAGCAGAACTTTGAAAGAACAGTTATTTCACATTCCACTCACCAGAAAACACTGTCCCTTCCAGGCAGGCCATCAAATAACACAAAAAGTTACAAAGTACATCTGAAAAACTTAGACACTTAAACAGCAGAAACAGACTAAATTCAATAATTTATTAATTAGCAATTATTTCCCTCCCTTATAAATTTGTAGAATCGAAAGACCATATTTTAATGATAAAGCTTTGCTTAGTTCTAAAGATCCTGTGCTCTTTGATAAATTTATGCTGAATGCATTTCCCTTTTTCTAAGATGTTGCTATCCCCAGAGAGCAGAGCAAGAGCCATGGAGCACTACCAGCCTGACTTAGAGTTAAGTGCTTTACCCAGTCCTGTCTTGGAGGTCATCTGCACCAGAACAGCTTGCCACTATCCTTGAGGATTATTCAGGTGCCCTGATGCCCCTTGTGTGCTGTGCTCCCAGTCCCATTCAGGTGATGTGATGCTGAATCTGGGTCTTGAGCTTGGTCTGGTTAGGAGGAGCTCAGTGGAGATCCTGTCTCTGCATGATGGGATCCCAGGCTACCTTCAGTGCTCACCTCAGAGCTTTCATGGTGAGCAGTGTTTCCTGGACCCATGAAATTATTTCCATGAAGTGCAGCTGGTGGTGTGCCATAACCAAGTGACTCCAGGAGCTGGAGTCCTCCTGAGAACACACGAGTACCCAGAAAATACTCAAACAGCCAGACCCTCAAAGCAAACCACCGAGAGCTGCTGACACACAGCTCTGGTGCTGGCAGCCTAGATGGTGCTTTTTCAGTCCCAGCTCAACTTCCTGTTGTATTGGCTGGTACAATGACAACTGAGCAGGAATGGGGACCCAAACAGCTCTGTTGTGCTGGGACCAGCCTGCACAGGTCCACAGTCAGGTACAGGCATGCTGTGTCCTTTCCCATTGCTGCTGGCCCCATCACAGCCATCCCACTCCAACAGCAGCTCTGGGCCATGCCTCACAATGCTGGTAATTATTCTCTTGCCAGGCTGTGAAAAAACAACTCTAATTAGTGTTTTCTGGAGAAGCCCCCTCCCTGCCACCCTTGGAAAGATGCTGCAGGAGGCAGATGTGGAAGCACAAGGCGGCGGGGCAGAGAGGAGGGTGCTTGCAAATTCTCCATGAGACTCCTGGGCCAAGCGTTATCTCCTGTTTCCTTTGAGAGCCCACAAGACATGGCCTTCCCAAAGCAACCTCTGAGGTGGCTCGTTCAGCTTTTGTCTCTCTCAGCAAAAAACTTTCTGCCCCAGCGGCTCCGAACAAGGCTTCCATTAACTCCGTCCCTGCGAGGGCAGCACGTGGGACAAAAAGCCCAACACTGCGTCCCAGCCCTCAGACAAGCCTGGAAACAAACGGTGCAGGAATTTGTCAGAATAAAATCACCCGCTCGGTGTCACTGCATAAATTTACCTACCTCAGTGCCTATTCAGGGCCCTTCCAAAGGGGCAATATTAACAGACAGAGATCGGACACCATCTCTATAGCAACACCAACCCGGAAAAGTTATGGCTTCCCCAGCAAAGGGAATCCCTGTTTCAGGCACACCACCAAGTCTAGAGGTTAGTCTTGGTTTTAAAAACAATTCTCCTTCAACTTACTTTTGCTCCTTGCAGTAAAACTTATTTAAGCAACAAGAGCACAGCAACCTGAATGGAAGGAGAGCAACCAGTGGATGCCCAGCACAGAAGGGATGCAGCAGAGGGATGGTGTGAAGTGCTGCAACACACATGCCTGTCAACAATGTAAATCACCAGCCTGCTGCTGAGGGGAGAGCTTTTGTCCCCACAGCAAATCCCAGGGTACAAAAGTTATCTGATGTCATACCTGAAAGCTATGATGAAAAGCATAGGTCAGAGTTCCAGTTTTTATCAAATTAATAATCACCAACTTCTCATTAAAAAAAAGTGTTCTTGAAATTAAATGAAGTGTCTTTAAATTGTGGGCAAAAAAAGGTGAGAAAGCAAAGAAAGCTATTAGAAAGTATGAATTGGTGGAGGAAAGTGGGACTCATTGAAATGAGAGCTTGATCCTGCAGAGGATATTAAAGCCAATCTTGCCAAAGATCCTTTAACTCAAGTCACAGAGACAGGTCTGCTCTATGTGGGGTAGAAATGAATGAGAATTTAGTTATGCCCCAAACTGGATGAGCACAATGCCCCAGTTTGTGCATACAGAGATTTGAGCCTGAGAGCAGAGACTGGAGGACTAATGGGAACAAGCATGAGAAAACCTCCAAATGTCATTTGGGGAAAATCAGCCCACGCAGGGTCATCCACTGCAGAGCCAGCAGCAGCTCCATCTGCATGCGTTTTGTGCTTCTGGCATGATCCAGTCTTTAGCCTCTGGTAATGCTTTCCATGTTGGAAAGCATTCCAAATGCTTGGAAGCTTGGATCTCAGGTGATGAATTTCTAAATTTGGTATGCAAAAAGCAGTTTTGGAAGGCAGGTGATCCAGCAGCATTGCAGACACTCTTACTTCATGATTCTTGACAATTTATGACACTGATCTGCATTAAAACCAAATGAGAAAGCTTGAAATAGCCCCACAATTATGCTGCAGAGAAGTCTTAGGTGACCTTCCATTAACACCTGCTCTGCAATAAATGTTGAGCATCAATTCACACCAAGATGAAAACTGGGCTTATAGCTGGGTTTAACAAGTTCTCAGCACCCCATGGCTTCCCTGGCTGCAGATTTGTCCTCCTGCACACCAATATCTTAGTGAAGGCATCCCAAATAATGGCAAAGGCTCAACAAGCTCTCCCCGTGGGGACTTTGGGTGGACAGCTGGAGGAAAGACCCTGATGTGCCCACCTGAGCCGTGGCTTCACACAACTTTCTCCCACTGAAGTGTAAAGACTTCTAGATCTGGAACTATCATAACTTACTTGAGTCTAATCTGCCTGTCCAAACTCCAGCTGCAAAGTAAACTTGTCCAGCTGAAATACCATGGAAAGATTAATGCTTAGCAAATGCATTAAGTGCTGGGAAGGCAGGAGCTAAGGCAGTTGAGATAAATAAGGGGAAGTCTATTTCTAAGGCACATTTGTACAGTTACATTTCAAGTATGCTTGCCAGTAATATGTACTTTGGTATGGCTTCAACAAGTAGAAAAGATAAATTGCAGTATATTTGCACCTGATGGTTTCACTAGGAACATCCTGCAGTGGTGCCTTCCCTTCTCTGTGGCTCCTTTCTCTGACAGATATATGAGATTCCTCCCTCTGCTTGCTTCTTCTTCCCAGAGCTCTGGGCTTTCTCAGCTCCACAGCTCTGGGCCCAGCATCAGCAGATGATGTGCTCTTCAACATCTTCATAAATGACTTGGACATAGCACTGGGAGGGATGCTGAACAGCTCATAGACAGTACAAAATTGGGAGGAGCTATTGACTCCCTCAAAGGCAGGGAGCCCTGCAGAGAGACCTCAACAAATCAGAGGGCTGGGCAATCACCAACCATGTGCAGCTCAACAGGGGAAAGTGGTGGGTTCTGCATGGCACAGCCTGGGTGTAGGGACAGACTGGGGAATGAGAGGCTGGAGAGCAGTGCCACAGAAAGGGACCTGGGGGTCCTGATCATTGGAAAGTGGAATGTCAGTCAGCAGTGCCCTGGCAGCCAGGAGGGCCAACCCTGTCCTGGGACGCCTCAGGCACAGCATGGCCAGCTGGGCAAGGGAGGGGATTGGATTGTCCTGCTCTGCTCTGCTCTGGGGCAGCCTCACCTCGAGTGCTGGGGCAGGTTTGGGCACCACAATGTAAGAAAGACACCAAACCATTAGAGAGCCTCCAAAGGAGGGCTGTGAATGGTGAAGGAGCTGAGGGGAAACCGTGTGAGGAGCAGCTGAGGGCACTGGGCCTGCTCAGCCTGGAGGAGGCCGAGGGAGGCCTCTGCAGCCACAGCTTCCTCCTGAGGGGAAGAGGAGGGGCAGGCCCTGATCTCCTCCCTGTGCTGACACTGACAGCACCTGAGGGAGCGGCCTGAAGCTGTGCCAGGGGAGGTTTAGGTTGGATGTTAGGAAAAGGTTCTGTCCCCAGAGGGTGGTTGGGCTGGAACAGGCTCCCCAGGGAAGGGGTCACAGCACCAGCCTGGCAGGGCTCCAGAAGAGTTTGGGCAATGCTCTCAGGACATGGTGTGACCCTTGGGGATGGTGCTGAGCAGGGACAGGAGCAGGAGTTGGACTTGATTCTTGCAGATCCCTTCCAGCTCAGCAGATTCTATGATTCTGTGAAGCTTCTTGCCTGGAGCTCTGGGATTCCCCAAGGAGAGATAGTGGAACAGGTAAGAAAACACAGCAGTAGAAACCCCACTGCATGGCTCATAAGACCTCATATCCATAGCCAATACACAGGCACAGTTTATGACAGGAAACAGCCCTTTCTCTCCAGATACCTGCCAAAAGCTTTCAGAGACCAGTGCTGTTACAAGAGAGGCTCCCTTCTTGGTCTCTTTTTTCTGCCCTGCCAGATTTACTGGATAACCTTCTCTGCAAAGTGATTGTCTCAGTCCCAATGGTAAGAAATATTTAGAGGCTGATGCTGCATGTGATAAACAGCACAAGCCTTGGCAGCAGTAAACCAGCCCCTTCTCCTCAGCTGTGACCACAGCTTCTCCTTGTTAAGCTCTTTATGCCATTAAGTGGCCCCACTGGGAACAGCAGAAAGCACAACTGGGAGCATTAATGAAGATCTACAGCATTACAAGGAAAAGCTCAATGAATCAATGCCTTGTGCCTTATTCCCATGGCTGTGACCTGTCCCCATTAGTAACAGGAGAGGGTTTGAAAGGGGAGAGATCTCCCCTTCTCTTTCTCCCCTGAGAGGTTTGTAGTACTTGGCACTGATAGATGCTTGCAGCCAGCAGAGGTGAGTTGTTGCATCCCTTGTGTGGATCCTCACGCCCAAATGGTGCAGGCACCAGCAGCTGGGGCCAGCAGTGGCTCTGTCACACCCCTCTGGTGTCAGCTGGCAGCAGCAATTTCACTGCAACAGCAAACACACCTTCTCTTGTGACAAAATGTGCACGAGGGCTCACAAGTGCAACCAGCAGGAAATATGTGGCAGAAAGGGAGGATTAGGAGATTTTTAGGCTGCTTTAGGAAAACCCATAAGACATGCTCAGAGGAGAAGCAGTTCTCATGTCCCGAAATGAAGATCTGAGGCACATGTTCAAAGTGTACCACGGGAACCCAGGTGCACGGCCAGGGGATTAGGAAGGGGCTGTACACCTGCCCACATTCCCTCACAGCTGGGTTCATGCTCTGATCAAATGGCTCAAGCAGCAGGGGGGGCTGGGTGAAGGAAGGGATCAAGGGATGGAGCCTCCTGACCCTTGCAAAGTGATTAAGACAGGCCCAGATCTGACAGAGCCAAGAGCTGCTGTGCTCTGTGAATGCCACCAGCAGCTCCTGTCCAGGTCCCAGCCCTGCTGCACAACCCTGTGGAGTGAGGAGTGCTTTAAGGGCTCCTGCACCCACAAGGACTTACTGCAGGAACAGGTCTAGGGTCACACCATAAAAACAAAGAGCTGTCTATCTGCAGGAATAAAAATTGGTGTAAAACTTGGAAACTTTTGTTTGATGTTTCCTGTACAACGTTGGAAAATAAACCAGTAACCCTGAATTGCTCAACTCCATTGAATTCCATGCTTAGAGTAATCCAGCCACAGAATAGGGAGATATGTGCATGTGCCTACCCATGGCACAAAAGACATGGCAGAAAAGCAGCTCCAAGGCTGACTGCAGGGAGTTGTTCTGCTACACAGACCCTGGACTTCCCTGTTGTCCTTAGTACCTAGTACTGTATTTTTTGTCAAGAATAGTAGCAAGGACTATATGAAATGAAATTAATTTTGCATTTCTTTGCAAGGGCTTTTTAGAGGCTTCTCTCCAGCAATGGTAATATGAGAGCTCAGTGTTCTTGCAGGACAGCACTGAGGGCACATGGGCGGTAATAAGGCTTATACTGAAGATAGATCAAAGGGGTCTCTGGATGTTTAGAGCTTTCTAGCAGGCTTGGCAGGAATCTTTACAGCACTTTCAACATAGGTTTGGGACACTGATAATAATGCTCATGCTGGTACTAATCAACCCCATCAACCTTTCCCTGAAACACTGTTTTCTTGCAGAAAGGATTAGCAGTAACAGTTGTCTGTGGAAAGAAAGGAACAAAAATGTTAGTGTGTCTGAGATCCCTTAGAATATGTCAGGAAGTCACAGCCATCCCTTCTTAGACCTGCCTTGCTCCTGATAGGAAAAAAAAAAAGGGAGTTGGGTTCTGTTGCTGCCCGGTGAGTTTGCTTACCCCTCCCAGTAAGGTAACAAATAACAATTTATCTGTGAAAAGACTTAACACTTCCCCACCCTGCTGTAGTTTCCTTAGGTACAATCCACAGCTCCTGCTCTCTCCATTCCCTTCTCCACCTCAACAGCCACCAGTGCATCTTCTTTCTCTGGGTTTCTCTCCTTGGCCCTCAGATGTAACCAGCAACACAGAGTGAGCCCATTCAGGGCAGGATGTGCTCCTGCCACTTGCCCCAGTGTTACTGACACAGTGACCACATCTGTTCCTTGCAGGAGAGCATTCCCCAGATCCCTGCCCAGTGCCTTTCACAGCCAGGACCAGGGAGCTGCAGTTAGGGACTGGCTGGCACCACACACCCATTTATCCAAGTGTTTGTCATGGTCTGACCTTGCCACCAGGCAACTGAACCTCAGAGATTTAAAATCTTAGAGAAGGTCAGCCAGAGAGTAACCTTCCCTCAGACTGGAAAATCCCGGAACAGGACAGTGCAAAGCAGCCCCTTTCAGCAGCTCCCAGTCCAAGAGGGCCACAAATCTCCTTAGAAAGAGAGGACATAGAAGGGACTTCATCTGTTTTGGCCTCTCTGCTGCAAAGCACAACGAAAAGCAGGTTAGCCATAGCTCACACTGAAATCTGCCTTTTACAGCACAGCAGTGACCAGGGGTGTCAGCAGTGGCTCCTCTGCCCTTCACAAACACCTCGAGTCCTCCGTGCAGTGCCAGATCTGGGAGCCCAGCTCCAGCTCATGCTGCCTCATTATCTTCTCAGCCTTGTTGAGTCTTTGTGTCCAGGGTAGATGGTAAACTCTCAGGGGCAGTGACCATGACTCAGTTCACTGAGTGCCAGACAACTGCTGGAGCTCAGTTAATGACAGACAACTCCCATGGGCCCATTGTCTTAAGTGGGAGTTTTGGCAAAGTGAAGACTTCGGAGATTTGCCCAATAATAAGTCAGTAATTCAGGATGCACTTAAAGACACATTCAATGTGCCTTTGCAGCAACATCCTTGGGAAGTGAGCATTTGTACTCCAGAGCACAACTGCAAGGAAGTCTAATATTAATTAGGAAGCAAACTCAAGGGCCCTGAATAAGCCCTTATAACAAAAGATCTTTTATTGAATAACTGTAGAGGAGTGCAATGCCAAAGTTTCCATGCCAAAGTAACAATAAATGAACTGCAATTAATGCCTTTAAGGCCAGTCTGTGAATTCAAACTTAGCTTAAACAAAACAAGGAGCTTCTAAAAACATCTTTTACAAACAGTGAGAGGGGAAAAAGAATGAATATAAACTTAAATAAAATACACAGGTTGATTCAACCTGTTTCAGCTGATAAACGGCATAGTACTTGTTCTGTGCCAAAGTGACACTTGACCTCTATATATCTTCTTAATGAAGTCAGCGGAGAAAGACACCCAGTGAGCCTTTGTAACACTGTAAGCAAGTTGCAAGCTGGGCTTCACTAATGGGAGCTGTCACTTGGTTTTTTCCAGGTCACAAACTAAGAAGAGCAATTAAATCAAATTGGAGGCTGTACAGATTGGAGCAAGCCTCAATAGACCAGGTACCTAAATCATTAAAGACATAGTTCTTTTCCATGATAAATTGTTGAGGAGAGTGAAACATGCTGCTGGTCATTAATCTAGGCTAATCAGCTTGAAAGCTAGGTTGTTTTATTTAGTAATTAACTGGTTATTTGAAAAAAATGATACATGGCCTATAGAGCTGCCATCCAGCAGATAATAATGCAGAGCAGTAGGGAATCTCTTGAGGGCAATTCACGCCTTTTCAATTATAGCCATTGGCAAACTCTGAAAAATGGCTCTAGGTTTGTATTGACACGTAGTAAAGAAAAACACTCCAAGCAACATAGCAGGCATCTTGTGCATGCTGGTAATTGCTCTGGCCTGCCCCTTACAGACTGCACTAAAGCAAACCAAACATTTTGGAGGAATCCTTCTTCCCATCTCTTGGATTTAGTGTTTGTCAGACCCCTCTGCTGGAGCTGGGGGAGAAGAGCTGCTGCATGTCCATGGCCAGCTCTGCAGTAAAGGGGTCCAGCCTGCACTGCAGGGGCTGCATCTCCCCACACCAGTGCTCAGAAACCAGTCTGGATTCTCCAGAGGTGCTCCATGGCTCCCCAGTTGGCTGAGACCAAATACAGTCTCAGCAAAGAAGCTGAAGTCAAATGTCTGCAGAGCCTGCTGAGCAAGGGCAGCAGCTGATCAATGCTGCTGTCCCACCTGGTTATTGATGGGCAAAACACACAGGGCTGGCTGTGCTGCAGTGAGAAAGCACTGTTCCTCTGAGAGGAGCCAGCCAGGCCCCCCTGCCATGGCAGTGACAGACCTGTCACTCAGAGCCACCCACAGCCATGACAAAGGTGTTTCACACTCAGCCCTTCCACTCATTTTGCACAGGGACACCCAACACCTTTGCTCCAGCCATGGATGTATAAATAATTTTCCTTTGGTGACTGAGACAGGTCTTTTAGCATCATCAGTAATTGCATCCAGGTGTCCATAAAAAGCCACCCAAATGCAGGGATCATGCAAGTGAACCGCATGTCCCCAGAATACTTTTTGTCTTTTGTCAAGTTATATTGAACACATAGACAGCAGCTCTGGCTCAAAAGGCTCCTAACCACAAATATCATGCACACTTGTCCTGTTTTTCACTCTACCCTGAGCATGTGCTGCTGGCTGAAGTTGGAGACAGGATTCTGGACTACCCAGGCCAGTGGTCTGGTGCAGCAGGACTGCTCTTTTGTTAGGTACCTTCTCTCCCTAAGACTCAGAGGGAAAGAAATGCATGGCTGACAGAGCAGCAGTAAGGATCTGGGCTGGATGGAGGGGCAGTACTCTTAGCAGGTGGGTAAGCACTGTGCAGATGGATGGGCTTGTTGCTCAGTCACTGTATCCAACCAACTGTACTTCAAAAATATTTCTTCTTTTGAGAGTCTTTGATGGAGGCAGGAGGAGAAAAGAATGAGCCTGATCAATGGGGCAGGAAGCAGCATCCCCTCTGCAGAAGCAGCATCCACCATACACACAAAGCTTGCAAATACAGGCCATGCAGGGTTATTAAACCTGGTTGTGGGGGTCAGGAGAGCCCCCAAGCCAGCAACATCCCACAGAGCAAGCAAAGCAAGTTCCAACCAGCTTAAAAAAGCACCCGCTAATGAAAAACTCTACCAGGAAAGCAGATCACATCAAGGCCACACAGAAGCCTCAGATCCTTTAAGCTGCACTTTGAAGACCAGTGGTGACAGACTGACAGATAAAGGCAAGGTCACAGGCCATTGAGACCCCCTCCAACACACCGTGCAGCTGAGTTGAAAAAAAGAAGAAAAATCATTGTTACTATTTGACTAAACATTATGAACTAAAAATAGCTGAATATCTCTGATTAGGAGAATTCCAGGGGTTTACAATCCTTGCCACTTGGGGTCCAATTTTCCTCTCTTTTATTATGGGCATTAGGTTTTGGACAATGCCAGGGCTACAGAGGGCGTATGTTAAGTTAGTCTAAGCCGGCACCACGCGAACCTTTGCACCCTGTGGGCTACTTTGCTGAATATTTCTGTCTCCAAATGAGCTGTAAAGGTTGCAGTTTTTTCTGGCAGCAGCCAGCACAATTCCCATTAACACATTTCATGAGTATAATTTTCAACAATATTAATAATTGTCCTCATAAAAGTCCATGAGAGGAACTTAATAGACTACACTGGTTTATTTCCATGAAATTCCTGCTCTTTTAAAAGCTCTCCATGCCTGGAATTAATATTTTCTACTTTCAGATCTTGACCAACTGTTTCCAGGCATAAACTTTCCTACTTCAAGTGGGCTAATGCCAAATGAAAAGCAAAGTGATCTAAAGTTCTGCCAGACCCAGCAAGTTGGGTTAAAAAAGTCAAAAATGAAAGGGGCTGAACTGCCAGTCACTCCCAGATGACCAGGGTGGGACTTTGGGGAATCATTAGCTCCAAGAAAGGATTTTCTGACTGCACTGGAGACCTCATCAACCTTTGGGAATGCTCACTGCAAGGCCTATTCCACAAGGGATGGCAACCAGCCAGATAGGGCCACACAGACATAAAACCATGATCCAGTTCCAGACCAGGACCTTGGGCCTGGGGTCAGTAGTGGAGGAGCAGCAGCCAGGATTGCTGAGCTGGTTTTGCATGTTTGGCTCATTCAGCCACTCTTAGTTTCCATCAGCAAAGCAGGTTGCCAATCTCTGCAGGCACAGAACTCTCTGAGCATTGGAAAGAATTCTGGCTGAAGCTGGGAGGGTCTGCTTGGACATGCAGGTTCAACACCTTTGCTTAGGCTAGTAGGGAACAGGATAAATAACCTCCAAGTCAGCATCCAGTCATAATTAACACTCAGTGATAACACACCCAATTCAAGACAACTCTTAATGCATCAGATAAAAGGCAGAATGAAATCTCAGTGCTTGAAACTACAGCATAAACTTAGACAAAATAAGGTGGTGTTGTTTAGCAATGACTGTAATAAGCTTAGCAAACTTATCTGGTGACCAGATCCATCACAGAGGATTGTCACATTAGCCCTGGATGCTTCTTTATTGCAAATCTCCCTTAGCCCAGCAGAAATTTGGTGCAGATGATCACAGTGATCCATTCTCATTTTACCACCAAGGAATATGAAATAGAAAATAGAAATACCAAAGAGTATGAACACAAACACTTCTAACAAGCTGATTACAAGTAGGTCACAGATTTTTATTCACTCCCTGACACCTCTAAATTTCCCAAGACAATCTGTTATAGGAAAATAAGGAAAAAATCTCAGATGTAGAAATACTTTTCTTTAGCAAATATTTACCTTACACTGGAAAATTACCTTGTAAAAACAAAAAAATCAAGCAAGAAAAAGCACAAACGCTGTGTCTGACTCAAATATTTCATGTCAAGGTTTGCTGAACTCCTTTAATTTCCAGTGCAAGTGGAAACAAATAGCAGCAAAAACTTCATTTAAGTCAGTGGACCCCCACCCAAACAATATCAAACAACCTTGAAAATCCAAGATTAATGTTGATAGAAGGAGACCAGATGATCATTGATGTGTGTTATACCTCAGAATCTCCTTCTGACCAAGCAAACAACTCACCTTACCTCTGTATCTTGGACCTAACAGGTCTGTTTTCAGCTTATTGTAAATGAAATGGTGTTATCTTGAAAATGTTTACCTGAAACCTGTTACACCTCTCACTCCCTAACCCTGTTGTCTTCATTATCACCTAAAGCCCTCAATTTTGCATGGAGGTGTTTGACGGGGACAATCTTTTTGAGGTAGTTTTGCCCTTGTTTCTCATTAGAGTAACTGCAAGCAAAGTTCACATCACTGTCCCAGTGATGACTGAGCAAACTCAACTAACAGGAATGGCAATTTGGGAGACCTGGAAACTGGAGTACTGGCAAAATTCCTGACAACAAAAGGATAGACATGCTTTCTTGGGAATTTATGCCATAGTTCTCCTGAAAGGTTTTGACTTATTCTTTGCACACCCTATCACTCTTCTGTCATCTAATCTGATGTGATTTCAAGGTGATCCTTTTGTCTTTTGACTACAAATTAAGCCCTTCATACAGGAAAGCTATTTCCAGGAGGACTTGGAAACAGGGGATTTCAGGGACAGCATATTTCAACCATGAGGCATTTTCAGAGAAAAAGGCTGTAGCAAAGCACTGGTTTAAGAATTCTAACAAGCAAAAAAGGCACCCTTGTACTTCTCGTCAGCCACGTGGGTTTGCACAATTAAACCACAATAGTTTCTTCCAGGGCTTTGTTGAGCCTGGAATAGCCCAATGTGAGTGTGCAGTGTGGCATACCCTGCCCATTCTCTTCTCTCTGCAGGTTTGTCTGCCCAAGGCAGCTCCTCTGCTCCATG
The DNA here is from genome assembly GCF_027579445.1 of Ammospiza nelsoni. Classification (NCBI taxonomy): domain Eukaryota; kingdom Metazoa; phylum Chordata; class Aves; order Passeriformes; family Passerellidae; genus Ammospiza; species Ammospiza nelsoni. The sequence goes on along the minus strand of NC_080642.1, from coordinate 11,985,369 downwards.
CTAACCTCTTTCTTCCTAACTGTTGGAATGGAGTTGTAGTTTGCTGAGTTTGAGTAGTGTTTCTGATAATGTTTAGGATCAGGTGCTAGTAAATTCCAGGAAATACTCAGTTCAGGTCACAGTGAAGCCTTTGTTCAAGCAAGTATTTCCTTAAACCAGAATGCAATTTTCACATTAGCATTTATTCTAAAATGATCAGGCCCAATCAACCTGACAAATTCTGGGAAAACTCTCCAACCATACATGAATTAACATTTTGAGAGATAAAAGGTCTTATTCAGGGCTTTATAGGTCTTATTCAGGGATTATTTTCATCCTAAAATCAACTGTGCAGGTAAAAACCAGTGCAGCCAAAAGTTCCAAGCTCGGTGCTTACTATACACTCTGAATATGGCTTAATGCATATTTCCACTTTTTCTGAGTGGAGTTGATAGAGGCTAAGGATTGCTTGGCTCTTTTCCATTACAGATTCTGATTATCAGTGGCTGAAAGAGCCATTACCAACATGTAAATGTTCACAATAAAATTTCTTCTGCTGGTTGGTTGGTTCCAGTTGATTTCTTTGTTGCTATTGAATATGGAGTAAAAAGGCTGAGAATTTCTGGAGCTTCTTTACTTAGGAACTGGACTTCAGATTGATTAGAATTCTAGTTCTCAAATATCTTCTTAACTAAAAATTTGCCTTTTTGGGGTTAAGACACAGTTTTGGATAATTTTGAAGAATGCATTTGAAGACCACAGTTTCTGCTGGTGCAGAGTTAATAAACTGACCCCAGTGCATAGGGAACTCCCAGGCTGTCACACACATATGCAGTTTTCAAGGCAGGCACAACCAAACTGTGAAATAAATAGACAAGTATTTTAAATGGCAATATAAAATATTCTTGCCTTTGTTTAATACAGAGCCAGGTCCATCTGCAGAGGAATGGGGGTTTGTTGTTACCATGTCATAAATCCAACTCCACAGCCTCTGCAGGATGGAGAGCTGCTGCCAGCTGTACTTGGCCTGATGAGCTCCTGCTGGGAGGGAACCTGGAAGATGCTGCCTCACACAGAATCCAACTTATCCATCAGAAGGCTGCCATTCCCCTTCCCACATGTTTTTACTGAGGTGCCAGGCTGTCCTTTCCCCCTCTGCTTCCTTCACCCAAACAGCCCACAAGCTCTGGCTGAGCCTTTCTGGGAGCTGCTTCCTTCAGAAGGGAAGCCAGTCTCTGCAAGTGAGTTGTCTCATTCCTTGCATAGAGTGCATATAGATGAATGCCATCTAAAAGGAAAAATCACATGAGCTGAGTGTATTGTATAAAAATGAGCTTTAAACCTGTGAAAAACTCAGACACCAGAAGTGGGTGGCAGCTGGGAAATCAGTTTCTGCTGTATTAAGCTTTGGCTGGCTCAGCCACAACAGCAGCCACTTCTGCCATCCACACTCACAGGTGACACAAAAATACTGCAGCTTTAGGGGATGGTCAGGCTCATCTCTCTCCTAGGGCTGATGGCTGCTTCCTTTGTCTACTTCACAGCTATTGCTGGGAAAAAAAACAAAGTACTTGCTTTTGCAAAAGCAAGAAACAGGTTTGACTTCTCCCTCCTGGCTGGGATTTCAGTCAGGGCAGCACAGTGAAGGCCTTGTTCTCCCCTGAAAGTTCAAGACAGTTTTGTTTAAGGGAAATAGAGGCTTCACCAGCTGCTTTTTGGTAAAAGGAGCCTTAAAGACAATAGGTGAATCATACCCAAAAGCAGTCACTTGACATCAGCCACAAAAGCTTCCAGCCTCATGACCAACGAGCCTCTGAACTAATATGGGAAGAATTACGATGGCATTTTCCTGGAGCGTGCAGCTTTGTCTCTCCCTTTTGCTGGGAGCACAATCACAATCCCATCTCTCATTCCCTTCAGCTCTGAGTGTCCCAAGACAAGTCTGAAATGCACAATGGTCACAGGACTTGTCCAATCTCAGCACCTGGTACTGAAATCCATGCTGGCCTCTTTCTATTTTCTAGGGCCTTAAATTTCTTTTTAGCATGTGACTGCATTAACCTCAAAGGCAAAGCTATTGTTTTTTTTCTGAGGCAGAAAGGAAAAGGAAGCACCAGTAGTTCAACACAAAAAGGCAACAAACAGCATATGCTGTTGTTATCTGTGTCTCCATCAAGGATAAAAAAGGTTGTGGATTAATATTTTATACTTCTGTGGAGGGGACCAATCCTCCAAGCTGGTGGGCACCAGTCTAGAGCAGCAGGATCCAAATGGCTGTAAATGCTCTTTCTTGAGCATTTCTTTCTCCATTCACTGTTTGGAGCAGTGCTTAGCTCAGGTAACAGGATGCTTGTGATGGAATTTTTTCAACTCCATTTTGGCTCATTAGTCTTTTGTTTCTCCTAACATGCTCTCCTGGAAAAGAAAGAATTGACAATGGACTTGCAACATAGCATTTCCTTTCCAGTGGAATTAGTCTTAACTGTACCAATCCAGAGTGATTTTTTTCTGTCAAGTATTATTTCTCAGACTCCTGTAGCCTAGTCTGGGCTCCCCAATGTAGACCTGCAACATAATAAGGGAGGGTGGTACAGACAGCTTTCAAAAAGAGAAAAGAGCTCCTTCAACAGCAGTCATGCTGTCATCCTCCAGTGTTTTCAGGAAGAGAGTGGATTGTTTCAATATCAGTTTGAAGTAACCATGGTAGAGACAGATGTTTGGTTTTAGAGAGCAGGCAGTAAGTTTATATTGTCAGAGCAAACACTTGGGACTCTAGAGCACAACATCCCGTGTTGTTTACCAAGTGTGTTATGTCAGAATCAGATGTGAAGATGCACTTCATGGTAACAAAGGAGGACAATGCTTTTATCCTGCAATTGTCAACAGTATTACAGTGCCGAAGACTTTAGTTCAATATTTGCCAAGCAGTAAAATGAGCAACGCCTGTCAGTTTGTTGACCTAGATGCATCAGTTACTAGAAAAACTATATTGAGCAGACAGCAGTTCAGTTTCAATTGTTGGGGACCAAATTCCAGCCATAGAATTAAGTGCTATTAGTTACATTCAGATTAACAGAAAGAACTGTTGATGTATTGCTTGGATGCTGTCACAGGGACACAACAAACAAACACCCTTTTGATGAGACACTCTGAAAGCAAGTTTGTAACAACAGTTTTGTCAGAACCAGGCACTGCAGCTCCTGCAGACTGAAATTCCAAGAGGGATTAAAAATGATGTAACCATCATTCCTGGAAAGGCTAAAAACTTTTAAAAAGATGTTACCTTTGCCTTGTTGCAGAATAATCACTCTGGCTTCATGGACAGATGTCCTGCAAGAATTAGGCTACAGCAAATGTTGGCATGAGGGTACATTTTTACCAAACCATAATTCTGCAATCACCTGCCTCAGCACAGGCAGAAAGGCTTGAGCTGACTATCTGTCCCTGCTGGGAAGGCTGATGGGCCTGGAAAAGTGCCTGCCCTTGTCATATATCACAGCACATATAGGGAGGATTGGTACTCCAATTTCACCCAGCCCTGGAAAAGTGGCACAGGCCTGAGGCTGACAGCAGCCTAAATGTCCTGTGCTTGCATTCACCGCAGCACCTCCCACTGCCAAACCACTGATCTATAGCTGCAATCCTTGTACAGGAGAGTCACAAACCAGCAGAATGGGCTGGCACATTCCTGCAGAGATAAAGCAAGCAACAACACTTAGTTAGAGCAAAGATCTAGCATGGTGTCCTCTGTTTACTGCAGGCACTGTTTCAGGCTTCAAAGGGATGACAACACTTAGACTCCAGCTAAAGACCTGACAATCATCCCTACCCCATCAGGCTGAACATGCAACTTCATGCCTGCAGGTAAAAGCTGTCAGAATCAGGACAGGATCAGCATTTATGAGAATCCCTCTTCACCTACATCACAGTGAGACAATTTTACAAAACCTTCATTGATGTAATCTGCTATAGACTATGCCCTTGTGCTGCATTGCAGAAAAGCTGGCAAAACACTTTTGCCCATCTTGCCCAAGGAATCTCCCTTTCACAGAGCATCCCCTGCCCCTCACTGGCCTGGAACAGTGTCCTGCATCAACCCCATGCTGCAGCTTCTTCCAACTGCATGGACTCCACACGAGGGTGTTTGCTGACTAGCAAGCACACAAAAACAGGCATGACAAATAGCCAGTATATTAAAGGCAGAGGCCCACAGTTGGCTCCAACCCGTGCTTTTCTGAGACAATGCACATATGTCACAGAGATTCCTCTCCAGCTTATCCAAGCTCTCAGAAAGGCTTTTCACTAAGTTTAAAAGAGGCCTTGGATGCTAAGATACCATTCTGCTTTCTTAAGTAATGTCACAAGACTTCTGGTTTGACCACACAGTTGCTTTTTAGAAATGAAAAGGAGATTCCGTGCTTCTGCTAGGGACAAGTGGCAAAACCACTGCAATCTTTTTTTATAAAGAATGGAGGTGAAAAAAAGAGGAGGAAAAAAAGGATCAGGAACTGAGTTCAGTCACTCTGGGAACTCAGCCTTTATGTACTGTTTACCAAAAGGATGAGCTGGGGAAAGGGGTGAGGGGCAATAGTGTGCATTAGGTCTCACCTGCTGATTCTCAGGAGTCATGAATATTCTCATAATCCCCATCTCTTGGCCCAACAGGCTACAGGCCTTTTCATCACAGAGCTTGATTTCAGTGAGGATCTGGGAGTTGCTCTAAGCTTCAGCAAGTGCTATAATATTCCCTTGTTTCCACATGAAAACAGCCTCTTGCCATGAACCACTCTCCAATGTTTCTTCTCTGTTACTTATCTACAAGTGGCATTTGTCTTTCAGGCTGGATTAGATAAATTCTGGTTTGGGCTAGGCACAGATCAGTCAGCAAGTCACGATTTCTGAGGCACTCAGCATGTTTTTTCCTTGCATAATTATGCATATGTAATATAGATGTTGAGATAGAGGTATATTTATAAAATGTGATACATGTCTGTAGCTAAAACCAAGACATTAAAAATAAAACTGAAAAGGGACATGAGCAGCAGTAGACAGAGAAATTTTACCTTATATTTTCGAGGCAGATTATTGCAAGCATCTCATCTGACATGCAGCACCTCACAGGCCAGAGAATATCACCTGGTGAAGGTGTAATTTTCATGCCCATAGGATAGAGAAGGACAGGGGAGGAGGTTGTGCTGGCAAGGAAAGCAAACAGGGTATGCAAAAACATCCAACAAAGCAGAGTCCAGAAATGAACCTCACCAGATAACCTATGGCTAGCTGTACTTCCATAAGCTTTATGGAATCCTAATTTTCAGGCACTAGCCAGTGGAAAATTATTTTCTTTTTCTGACAAGGGATGTGTTATTTCCTCCAGCTGAGGGGATGGACTTTGCATAAAGTGATATGAGGGAAAAAAAGGACTTTTAAAAAGGGAAGCTCTTATTCTCCTTATAGCAATAGTTTCCAGTGGTAACAAGTCTTGGGTCATAAAAGAAACATTTAATAGCTTAAAAGCTGCTGTCTTGCAAAAAGATCTAATTGATCAGAACTTCCAGATAAAAACTAATCTTCTGGCCATTGGTGAGAGCAGTTATTATAAGAACAAGAGAGATAACATTGTCTTCCTGGTTATTGTTGGAAGATTTTAAAAAATAGTTATTTATATGTATTCTTGAAGGGCCTTATAAAGATAATATTCCTGCTGGTCTTGCTTGTGAGATAGTAAGGATGGCCTACACAAAGCTATACATATGCAGTACTGGAATCTTGTGAAAGTGTTAAATGTTTTAGCAAGGAATCCAGGCAGTGGGGCAGCAAAGCTTTTATCCATTTGGATAAAAAATTTAGTCCATAATTAGTCCCAAATTACAAAATAGTTTGCACATGCAAATAACTTTTAGTTTAGGTGGGTTGAGATTACAACTGTTCGATGAACTCATCACCCCCCAATATACAAACATAGCACAGAGAAATCACAAATGAAACATGAGCAGAGTTTGTTTTGGGGATGCCACAAATCTGCGCAGGATGTGGAAGTTTGCTTTTCAAACTTAGTATTACTTAGTCCATAACATGTCATTGTTATTAGTCTATAACTGTATGCAGAAAATATGTTAATATGCATAGGCATTGCTGTGATAGGTAACATCCCTTATGCTTGCACTCAGGCTACAGTCTACCAACAGAAAACCATTAGTGTCTACATTTTTTAAGGCAATATGGGGTATGACCATCCCCATTCATCTCCTTTATGTCTCTGTCTTTTGTATCAACTCTGAGGCCTGATGTTCTTACAGATTTGTCCCAATTTCTGTTTTGGCTTGTGGAACCTTTAGGAAAGGATACCTGCCCCACAAAGTGTTGGGCTCAAATGACAAACAGGCCTGTCACCACCTCTGTGCTGGCCTGGGCAGGTGGGGACTTGAACTGGACACTTCAGGCACTGCAAATTTACTGTGTGCAATGAAGACTTGGAGAGAGCAGTATTTTTGCAGGGCCAGAAGCTGTACTTCAATGATCCTTGTGGATCCCTTCCAACTCAGGAAAGACTATGATTCTATAATTTGTGCTCTCTTTGAGACCTTTGGAATCCATTACTCAGGAGGTATGAACTGTTTCTCCAAACCTCATGGCACTGACAGTGCAGAGGGCATATTTATGACTCTGCAGGACAGCTGTAGTGGTATTCCCACCTCATGGTTTGTTACTGCTCACATTCCTCTGGTCTTCTTTCTACAAAAGTATCTTCAAGGATGCAGAGCTCAGACAACTCTGGTGTAAAAAGTCTCATTGCACCCAAGATTCAGTCCTGGCATGCAGGAAGGCTTTGCCTTCCTTATCATCAAAGATCAATCCCTTAAACAAACCTGGTGCTCTTCAAGAAGTGCTGTGCCAATTTCAGACATCAGTCTGAAATACTCCTCTGAAAGCCACTGGTGTTTGGTGTGTGCTGTAGTCAGCTTTTGCCTCAGCCTCACCTCCTGCCCAGCTAAAACACATAACACTGAGCTGCTCAAAGGTCATTCTTTGTTTGCTTCTTGACTGCTCTTAAGACAGATGTTCCAAGGCACGACAGAGGATATAAACACGTGCACACTGGGGAAAAAAAAGGTGTCCAGGTGTTTAAGCAATGCCAAATGTGAAAGAATTCCAATTCACTGCCTTCTCCTTTAATCTGACAATTCCAAGGGACCGAGCACGTCAAGACTTGTACCCAGAGCACTTTCCGCTCGGGTGAGTTCAGACAAGGTCTGCATTAACTCCCCAACCTGCGAGAAAATTATTTGAAACAAAAGGTTCAGATATGTCCTTTTCCCTCCAACAAGCCTGGAAACAAATGGTACAGGAACAAGGTCAGAAAGGAATCATCCGCCTACCATACCCCTGAATTCATTTACCTACCTCAGAGCCCATTCAAGGAGAGGGGTGGGATAGGGAACAAGGAATGATATAAAGCGGAATGAAGCTCTGGGGTCGCTCGCTACATTACAAGATTTGACAGGCCTTTGCCAGCCTTCAGCTTCTTTGTGTCTTTCACATAATAGAGAAACACAAACTGAGCAGCCTGTGATCTGGGGGTTGCACTATTAGACAGAGCAAACCCTTTGCAAATGCTAATAGTATTGTAGCATCCTGTCAGGCAGCAACACAAAAAAGGATGTTGATTTTCACATGAACCAGAACAGACTCATTGTAAAGAAGGCTGCAATGAATGTTCCATCTCTAAACATCAAAAGCTACAGGCAATTGGCTTGTGGACATGAGGCAAACTGCTCCCAATGTTCCTAAATATAGGGGGCATACCGCTACCTTAATACTTATTTCATGAGGCTGGCAAAGAGAGGGCAGTTCCTTGAAACAGAAGTGAAAATGGTTTTCAGTTATGATTTCTGTAGTGAAATAATATCTAGATCTAAAGAGGCTTTTGTTGTGCAATTTACTGTTTTTCGGCAGTCTGGAAGAGATGATCCTTTATGAAACGTGAGTGTGCAGATTCAGTCCAAGGTAGAGCTTCTGTCACTTCCAAATTGTAATGCTGGTTCTAATAGAGCACAAACATGCTTGTCCTTTGCAGTTCTAAGGATGTGGCAGCTGTCAGTCCTGTCCAGTAATGCTCACTTAGGTGTTTCCTGAAAAGGGTCTCTAAAATGGATGTAATACTCAAGCTTCTATTCTAAAACTTATTATAAAAGACCCTTTTAATTCAAACTTCACATATTCCCCTGTACTAATAATGGTATAAGGCAAGGTGTTATTGCACCACACTGACTAACCTTCAAAAAGTTTCTTTTTGTCCTTTGGGTGAAAAACCTGAACAAAGCTCACTTTGCTGCTTGTCACTACAAAGGATAGTTTACAAAGCAATATTAAAGTCATATTGGGAAATCATCACTGCTCTGGAAGTCCTCTTGGAGCCTACAGACTGCCAAGAGCAGCAAATAAACAGTCTTCTATCAGTGTTCTGCAACACAAACACACAAGCATTTGCAGCTATGTGCAATGAACTGCTTTTCAGCAGATAGGACTAGAAATATTTCTGGAATTGGCACTGGAACAGCACCTAAAGCCAGTCCCAAGAAACTTGAGTCAATTTCAGAAATGTTTCCAGAACAATTTGTGAATTTGGCTCTAGGACTGTTTCATCAGTACCTTCAGAACTACTCCCTCAGTCACTAGTAGTCAAAACTAAAATAATGTCTCTGACTTTCAGCACTTCTTACAGAACAGCCTGGATAATTTCACCTCCTGATGTGCTGAAGCACTGAGGTGATGGCAGATGCAAGCAAGATTTGTATACACAGAAATTTGCATGGGTTTTCCATTCCAGCACCACAGTATAAACAATCATTACAATCTCTATGCCATTTCAGCTTCTTCCCATCCTTTCTACATAGTACTTTATACTAAAAAATTCCTGGCAACAGATACATCCTGTGAAAGCTTTTTGATAACAGCCATCTAGAACTCATAGCACTTGTAAAAATACAGCTTTAGGAGTTACCTGTCTTGCAAAGGTTTTATAATACATGTAATTTATCTTACTGAATAAAAAGTAGCAAGTGATTGATCACGGTCTATAAAGATTACTGCAGGGGAAGATGGATTACTGGACTAATTAAAAAATAGAACAGGATCCAAGAACTTTAGACTGACATTTAAAAAGAAAAAGGTTCCTGGGATATGGTAAATCACTAAGATGGCAAGTTTTTTCAGACAGAAATCCCCATATTTCGACATTTCGAATTATGAAATCTCTTGCATCTTTTTAAATACAATTGTTAAGAATTACTAAGCTACATTAAGTTACATGAAAATTCACAAAACCTTTAGCCTTGGAACTACATCATAACTCAGCTTATGTCCAAAATACACTCAGCAAAGAACCAGATTCATGTGGCTTTGATGATGAAAGAGCATACCAGTGTGTGAAATAACCAAGAACTTCATTGATGTATTTACCCTCTATGTTTGGTTTTTACACTTCTAAACATTTCCAAAATATTAATTTCTCTCATAGTCTGATAACTTAGGATGAGGTTACTAGTAACCACTGAGAAGGAGTAATTTCTGACATTTGAAAAGACATTATTTGTATCATTTTTTAAAAAAAGTGTCATAATACCTCTTGGCCATTTGTATTTAAACCTTGACTTGTAAATGGTTCATTTTATAAAGACCAGAAATAACTTAGAATATCTACATGATAGTAATGAACATGCTTTGGAAATGAAATATCTATTTACGGAACATCAACAATATTTACATTTCATGATTCTCCTCCCTAAACTCAAAAAGATACAGAAATTTCAGATTAGTCATTGCTCCTTACAATGAATTGCTGTCTCCAGAATCTGAAGGCAGCCTATGAAACACAGAAAAATATTGTGAACTTGTGCAAACCAGTTTGGAATAACATACTTTCCAGTACCACATGAATTTTAGGCAGTTCAAATAATTGTGTTTTCTGCCTCAATACTGTTGTAATATTCACCAAATTCTTCTTATGCTGGTTGATATAAGATCTTTGTCTAAATGTATTACATAAATGGTACATTAATTTATATAGCAAAGATAAGAGTAGGTACAGTCACCACTGACCTGGTGCTGATCCAGCTCTTCTCAATCAGACAATTTGATATCATTAACACATACTGGTATCATTAATGTACACTTGTTCACAACTTAACCAACGAGAAAAAGAAAGTCAAAGTGACTTCTCAGTTAGGTGCAATAACACCGTGTTCAAACCTCACATTTTATTATTCCTTCAGTTACATTTTTATTCAATAAATACCTAGTTTCCATGGAATACATCATGCTAAGTCTTAGATGAGCAGCACAGAGAAGTTGGAACTAAACCCATAGGAACATCACACTAAAAGAAATGAGCATTGGGCCACTGGATGCGATATTTTGCAACATTTACATTACACAGAAGTTTCAAACAGTGATCTCTAGGTAAATGCAAAAGTTTTTGTTTGTTTCTTTGTTTGGTTTTTTTTTTTTACAAAGTACAGACTTCTTTCACTTGCTATACACAAAGGTGTCTGCCTTCAAAGTTGGGCAAACTCACGTTTCTGAAGTTATCTTCAGAGGATGGTCATGACAAAAGCCATTTTTTCATTTTTCAGTTCTTAAACACTCATTTTCAGGAATTAATTTTGAACAGAAAATCTCCAAACATTCAGTTAGATCATCCTGAAATAGTTAAACTTTCAACATAATTTTAAGCTCTATGTTAGCTTTTTGTCCACATGGCTGAGTATTTTATGTCCAAACATTTGGGGAACATCTTTCCAAACTTTGTATTGTTTCCTCTTAGAGCAAACCAAAAGGTATCTGTTGGAAAACATTCAGATTCCTCTCTTTTCATTTCTACATATCAAAATCAATTGTCTTTTCAAAAGGGAAAATAAATCCATGTCAGTTTTTCAATGTACATAATCAGATAACTGCAACACAAACTGTTTCAGGCCGAACACCTTCTTCCACACAAGTATTCAGAAGTGTATCCAGATCATTTGTGGCAAAGTGTGGGGAAAGAAATGTGGTGGTGATTAACCACCAGGCACCTATGACAGAGAGCTTATATCATGCTTAAATCTGTCTGAAGTAACATTTCTATGGCAAAACAGAAAGGCAATTTTCAGTACCTTACTAATTTTACTGAATGATAGACATCACGTGGTTGTGGAAGGACCTTGTGCATGACATTCTTATAGAAGTGATTTTGGTCTTACAGTAGCTATTAGTAAAAATTAATTAATTAATTTTTTCCTTTTTTTTAAGGAGAAGTTGGAATTGTACATTCTTTTTACATTTCACACCTATTCCATCAGGTTACTCTGCACCTATGGTGAAGGGAGGAGTTAACAAGGAAATCTGAGTCTGTGCAATCCCAGAAATGAAATGTAATTGGCTGACATTCAAAAGTAACAACATATATCAGGAAAGAACAGGTAAAAGGACCAGCTGCTGACATTATTTCCTGAGCCTAAACCTTTTAAGGTGTCATTGAATAGCAGTCTGTGCTTTCAGGTGAAAGAACTACAAGAATTGTTTGGCTGACATCTCTAAATAGTTTAGGAGTTTAACAAAATCCACCACTTCCTCTCAGGATGTCAATACAATGCTTTTAAATCTGTACCACAGTGATCAGCAAATGCTTCAACACAGAGCATAACAGATACAAATGGCATTACTTATAAGGGCATTTTAATGTACATACAAATACTAAAATGTTATGTCAAACTCCCAGCATCATCTGCAGGCAAGAAAATGACAACAGATAAAATCATTTTATGAATCTGATCCAGCTCTACCATACAAGACATATACTAAAAATAACAAGCTTTTTTCCACTTTCAGGAAAAAAAATCCTTAAATGTACAACTTCAGCAAGCTCCCAAGCTATCTCATTAATACACAAATCAGATTCTTCTGTGCATGTAGCTTCAAAAATTAAACAAGCAGGTGGATTTTAACTGAACTTCTCAAGCCCATGAGACATTATTTTCTTTCTCCTTCAGCATTTCAGGATGCTCCCCAAAAGATAGGAAAGAGAATGGGACACAAAAGCCATTTCAATTCAGTCTTTGTGCATGGTATCCTGGAGAAGTTTGCATTCTTGTGTAAAGTTGCTGTTGAAACAGAATGACAATTATTTTAAAATATGTACAAATGTATGACAGCACTTGAGCTTATGGATTTGAGAATTAATAGAAATGAGATTTGGAAATTACTTGTATGAAAATATTTTTGCTAACGATATACAGTGTCTTTAAGAAAAACAAAAGAACAAAAATGCTTCCATAGAAAAGTGTTCCACTAATGTTGATTCCAGCTAGTTATGGAATAAAATTCTCGTAATACAAATAAAAATATTGAACTAAGAGCAATCAAATAGCCTACAATGATTCACAATACTCAAATAACTGGTCAGTAATTGTATTTTTACGAAGTTTCATATCTGCTTGTAGTGTAAAAACAGCAAGCATCATTCTGCAGATTACAAGCAAGAAGCAGCAGCAGCCAGAGAATGGAATAAAACAAATAGGAATTTTCACAAAGTCTGTATGAAAACATGCATTCAAATGAGATGGATAATTTTATATAGAGCAATGAGATAACTGTATCAATCTCTTTATGATCAAAACATGATTACCTGCTTGAACAATCTACTTTTCTTGATGGAGGGCTTCTATGAAGGCTTCAAGCTTCTCCTGGATTTCCCGAACTTTTTCTGGTGGAAATAAAAGATCCCTGTTCAAATACCTATTACTATTAAGTGCCTGAGGACAGGCACCAAATGAAAAGAAAACCCACACAAAATCCATTAACAAAAACATGCAAACACAAACAAAAATTAATGCTGTCATCGATATTACCCTAAGCATTTTGTTTCTCAGTTACAGAGGTACACTTTTGTGCATCAGAAAAAAGGAAACCCTGTCCTGCTCTAAGAACTCCTACAGATATATTTTAAAATTATCCTGCTAATTTAATAATTCAAAAATTTCCTGAAGGAATCCAATACTAGAAATGTATTTCAAAAACCTGAAATTTCCCTCAGATCATGCACAGCAGAACTACTGTACACTTGTTATACACAGGGAGCTCTTTGGTTTTAAATAATGCCCACTAGCCCTTTCTTCTTGAACTAAATGTCCTCATTCTCCACAACAAGTGTAACAAACACCACTAATCATTCCACATAAAGTTGAAAGCTCATGCCCTTTCACCCAAGAGAATTTCAGGGATCCACATGTCAGTATTCAGGACACCTCCTCCAAAGGGCACGCACGATATTAATGTTTAAAACTTGCATTTTATTTTCTTGCATTTCAGTAGTAACCAGAGGGATGTGGGCAGAATCTCATTTTATACAAAAACTAAATCTAGGAGTTTACTTCCCTAACAAAACAAGATTTGACCACAACTACAAATAGTTACTAGGAATGAAAAGGCAAATATATTGCAAAAAATCCAAGAGTTTAGGCATTTTTCCACTCTTTTCTCAATTTCATACAACATTTGTCATCATATAACCTATTTGATTTATTAAATTGCTTATGAAGCAAGATTTAGAACACAGCTGGAATTCAAACCCTGTGAGATTTCCTGATTCTATCTCACCACATCCTCATTTGAAGCTCCTTCTGTGTGTGATTATAGGCATGAAAAACACACACTTCAGAAATATGAAGGAATGGGGGGAGAGCAATAGGACAGACAAAAATAAGTTAGATGAGCATAAACACAGACAAATATATTTTTCCAAGCTAAAAATACTATTGGATTAAAGCCATATGTTCCCTTGTCTGATATACAGGGTTTGAGCTTTTTTGAAAAAACTTTTATTTTTTCTCCTCTTTATCAATACCATATGTTATCAACTTTGCTGAGCTGAAGTAACAGCAAAACAAAACTAAAAATAAACCAATCAGCTTTAAATGGGATATGTAAGCAAAAGTAGAAAAAATTACTTCTAAAGAGAACACTAATGTAGATATGGGAACTGAAAGTTTGATCTAACAAGATGACAACCCCACAAACAAACATAAAATCCATTTGAGAGTAAGAGTAATAATAATAACAAGAACAACTCAACAAATCCCTACAGTCCTGTTCTAAGAGAAGTGGAGAATTTTAGTGAGCATTTGAAATAAAGTATGGAAAATAGCCTCCATGAGTATGAAGAGACCTCAAGCTTCTCTCTTTATCTTGCAGCTCTGAGGTGATGAAGGGTAAGCCTCTGACACTTTCAACACTTCAGCATGCCCTCCCCACTGGGGCTTATCTACAAACACAAGTACAGTGAAGCTGAATCACACTCAAGTCCTAGAGAAAACACCAAAGCAGCTTATTGAATTTCAGCTGATTTTTTTTCTCTTAAGGTACTTTGATATTAAATGAAGATTACAGCCAGTGTGAGGGCAAAAGCTCTACCTTGGCAATTAAGAAATAGTAGTAGCTGACTTTTACCAGGTTAAAAAAAATTAATTCTGATTCAGTTTAGCAGAACTTTTGAAAGCCATCAATGAAAAACAAAAGGTAGTCCCATGATCACTTACTGAGCACATTCAAAGTGTTTTCACTACTATCTTTTTAAATGAAAAAAAATGCATTGCATGCCAGTATATAAATATCTAGTGTATAGAAAATATTATTTCTATGGCATTAATTCAGGCAATTTCATTAATTAACTTAATTAGCTCAGCTTCCAATACTGTTGCTCTATGAATGTCTACAAAATCAGCCTTTCTAATAACATTTTACTATTTTGGACAGAAATAACTTATTTTTTGCCCACACTATGCTGCATGTGCTTTGACCAACCTGGAAGGTGCCCCTGACCCTAGCAGGGAAGTTGGAACGAGATGATCTTTACTGTCCCTTCCAACCCCAAATACTCTATAATGATTCTGGATTTACCAATTATTAATCTTGGACCCTGCTCTCCAAAATGAACAGCAGCTGCCTGTGGTAACTGGGAATGAGATCTCACAACTCAGGAGACTTCTTTATGTTGTACTTTCAGTGGTTTTCTGTGGCATCTTTTTTTCCTAATTGCAACATGTTTTCCCAAGTGTGTTCTTTGTATTGATCAAGCCATTAGACCCAGTGAAAGCAGGCAGATTTAGCAGTATTAAATGCAAGTATTTTCCTTTCTCAACCTCTTGCTAATGAAATATTCCAGCTCTGAAAATTAATAGCATCAGCAAAACCCTGTAATTATTATTTCACCCTTAAAAAAAGTTTTGTGCCAACAAATCTATTCTAATTTTCTGATTAAGGCATATTAAAATAACAAAATAGCAAATATGTATTCCACCAGAATATACTGAATCAGCTGTGTTTGCTCAGAGAACATGTATACTAAAATTGACTCCATACTATGAGCACTTTATTAATTTTTACACTGGGACTGAATTGAAATGATTACTTAACTGTAGTAATTATGAGGTCCTGAGGTAATTTAATACTTTGAAATAATATGCTGGCTATTCTTAAAAAAGAACAGTTACAATGAGTGCCAAATAGCTGCAATTATTCATGCCATGCCCTGTATTTTTAGCCATGGTAAAGCCTTTTGCAGCAGCAGATCCCAGGCAACCTGTAACACACTTCTGCAAGTCCATTCTGTAGCTCACAGAAGCAGTCTGCTGGACTGGTTCACTTTTGAAATAGGCTGAGGGCAGAGTAATGCATTTACACAACACTCAATAAATAGTAAATATAAATGCTTGGATAGAATTCTGATAGAGGAGTGCAAGTGCAGGCCCTGCAGTTGTGGGTAACTGTCCACAGTTTCATCAGCACCATGTGACTTTGTATGTGGAACAACTATTCATTCCCACAATTCAAGAATCAGATGTTATCCAGCTTCAGGGAAAGTGAAATGCACAAGCTCTGCACCCACAGTTGCAGGGTTTTGACTGACACTTAGATCAAGCTATTTATCATTTATACTTGTAAATTACAGTACATTCTGTTTTGAGGGAAGTTTATCAGCATGCCAAACACAGAAAAGCATCTGGGTTTCAGGTAAGAATACTCACTGCAGAATAGGGGTAGATTTAGAGACCTGTTGCTCTATGTCTTGTGATACTGTGTTTTTCCAAGGATAAGTAAACCATAGATTAAAAGCATTTAGCTTGCTAGCAAATTACTTCTGTAACTGGTTGAACTACCCAAGCTCTTTTATACAATGCTCCCATGTCACAAAGGGGACTTTAACAAAAGTGCTACACTTAGTACAAGGTATTATGTAAGTTTTAATACACATATTGCTTACAGTGGATTCTAGAAAGATGATGTGCTCTTTGCTAGCTCTAATGCAGACCTAAAGTTACAAATAAGCAATTCTTCCAGCACCTGTTAAACACTGATCAAAAATCAAATTAAATCAATGAAGAATAACTGTAACTAAACCCTTGTTTCCATCTTAGAACAGTAAAATCCAGAGGCCTAGGGGCCATGAATGGTTATTCTATTTCCCATTTACCCCATGTTTACCTAAAAGATAAGCTGGTTCATACATCAACTCATTATGCCTCTTGATCTGGTCATGAATATTCCCATAATCCTCCCTCCATATCCCATAAAACTTCACTGACAGAATGAGGAAATTCTTTATTCAGATGTCTCGAGATCCTCATTCATGCTCAGTCCCTCCTTATCTCCATATGAAATGATATTACTACCCGCTCATTTTCTTTTCATTAATCCTGTGATCCCAAATCTAAAAGGCTCAAAACCAGACTAATTGAACTGTAATGAGGATTTGGAATACACTGTGAATGCAGAAAGACACAGGCACAGATAGAGTTTGCTTTTCCTGCTATCACAGCCTGGCCAGAAGGGAACCCCACTGAAATATTCAGTCTTACAGGGAAGGTTTGCTTTCTGATTGCTGCCTGAGATACCAAGCTTAGCTAGCAATAAACAGTGCTAAAATGAAACAGCTGAAGCAACTTACAAGCAAATCTCCTAATGTAAGGCCAAATAATCCCAAATAAGAAACACAAATTACAAAAGCAAAGTATATTACTGATTTATTTCAAACACACTCCTACAGGCAAGAAAAGGTTTTCTTGTATTTTCCAGCTGTGTTAATTGGTTTACTAAGAGACGTGGCCTCTGTCCACAAAACCTGTCTTTCTTATGGTTTTGAAGATAAATTTGAGACATTCAAATACATATTCACCTGTAAAGAACCAATAATTTTAGCACAGAATTTAAAAAATGTTCACGTCTGTCTGTGCCAGAGTACATGAGTACTTTGGGCAAATCAAAAAGCTTTCCCTTCCCAATTACAAATGTGCACATATGATATAAAATTTCAACTGCAGCAACAAAAAAAATTCTAAGATCTTTCTGGACAAAAATTCATTTTTATTTTGTACTTTGATGAAACCTACAGTATGAAATGACCACAAAAATGTGTTAATATCTTATAATAAATCCTCCTGTTCTATATTAAAGTGACCTTCTGTCTCCAACTCATGTTTACATGGCTTTGATATTTGAAAGCTCATGGTTGTTGTTCCTTTTGCTCTGGATTGTGTTTAGACTTCAGTTCTCCCCTTCACTTTTTTTTTTTCCCCCCATCTTCCTTCCTTTCTTAATCCCCTCATAGCCTATAAACATTCTCGCTGCTTGCTGTGTTACTTCTATGTTATGGTTAGTTAACCACAGAGGCAGAAATTCGGAATTTACTGCTGTGAATGCATCATCTTTCCTCTAGTAAAAAGGAAAGCCCTGTCAGTCAGAATTCATCACAATGCCCAGAAATACACCATTAAAACTAGAGATGTCAATCCAAAGTCTTCTATTGAAAGCTGATTTTTACCTTAGGGCTATCTAAAACACAAACTCCATAGTTGTACAAACCCCTATGAACAGTCAGGTGGAGAAGGGGGGAGGGAGGAATCATCTCTTTGGAGTTCAGCCTTTTGTGCCTCATTCCTTGATTTTCTAAGGGCCATGTGCAAGCTTTAGTTCTTGTTAAAATGGTATGAGATAGCACACTCACAGGCACTCCAAATAATGCCTCAGAAAGCAGATTTCCCAGCCACAGTTACCTGCAGCAACACGCTTACTCCTGCTTTGTGCAAACACTGCCATAATTCCCTGATCACTGCAAGGTCATGTCCTGCTGAATTTTAGAAAATCCTTTGAAACTACCTATCACATATTCTGCCAGTTTCCTCTTGTTCACATACCATATTTTCCTCTGGATAAGACTGAGAGGAAAGCTAAAGTTTTAAGAGGGAAGAAGGAAAAAAAAAAGGCAAAACCACCCAGGCTGCCATTAAAGAGACAGAACATAATTTGTCAGCTGCAAAGACAGATTTATAAGTAGAGGGCCCCCTCTGTTCCTTTAAGGCTGCAAAACAGATGGGAAGTGAATGGACAGTCAAAGGGTCAAGAAAACACATGGGAGGTGCTGCTTGTATGCTGTATGTATGTTCCCAGCAAAAGAAAGAGGTCAAGATTGTAACTGCATGGCTGGGTGCTGGAAAGGTCTTTTCTTTAAGCTGTTACAAAGACAAACGCTGTTCTTCATCCTGCTGTCAAACTGCTATAAATATTGTTTGTCAAGAGAGTTTCAGCAGCTAAAAGTTTTTTTTAAAAAAGGCTGAGCAGGAGGATGAATCATGTGAATGATTCTTAAACAATTAGCTCATTAGTGTAATAAAAGCACTGCAGAATCCTGAAAAGTTTAAATGGAATTTATAGTAGTTCATATAGTAAATCCATGAATCATGAAGAATATACAGCCTTTAAAATGCAAGCTTGCAGAATGTAGCTGGCATGGTCATTAGTTACCAGTAGTTAGACTGAACGAAGATGCCAACTGATGCTACATGGTAGCACCTGCCCTTGAATGTTCTGTTTTTTATATGTGTTGCTATCTATCAGAACATTTGAATTTGCATCCAGTTTGATCTCCTTTTGCATGGCTATAACAGGAGAAAACGTCAAGGACCCTGTTTCCTACAAAGATACAGTTTTGTTTTCCCTGTTGTAGGCAAATCCACCTATTAAATAGGAACAGATCACCTTCAAATTGTACATTTAGCCTGATGTAGAAATATAATAAAATAAAGAAAAAAACCCCAAGTCACAGCTGCCCTCACTGAAGTTACTTTGTTACAAGTATTACTATCATATGAATTATTAATCCCTTCATAGCACACCTGAACAAAGCTGTCAGCAGCCTGTAGGAAACAGTATTACCTTTATTTCACGCTAAAGATAACCAGGCAGCAGCAGAAGCACCTTGTCTGAAAACATTTCAGCTATTTTTGCAAGCTACGGAGCACTGCAACAATATTTTAGTATTACAAACAAGATCTTTAGCCCCAGAAAAGGGAACTATGTATTGTGCTGTTGAAATAGTAGATTAATAATCAATGTCTTGATCTATAGCTGCTCCAGATTCACTGGCCAGAGCTCTCAGTTTAACAAAACAGTTTTGGCCACACGTTTTGCCTCTTTGGTGGAACAGACCAGAAGCTGGCTGAGCTGCTTGGAGCAATCCCTGGGGCTCCTCAGGCTGGTAAGCATGAAATCCTGTCTCTGACAGAGCATTTCAGAACTGAGCTATGGGGCTAAAGCAAAACTGACAATTATGGAGACTACTGACTTTATACAACAGACATTTCCATGAGCTATTCATGCTCATGGAAATCCTGCTCATCTACAGAAGGAAACAAAATATTACCAGTGATGTGAGGTCACAAACTATTTCTACACTGTCATTGAGGTTAGTCTAATGTACCAGTGATCATTATCCTGTATTAAGTTGCAAGTTTATGAGAGTCACAAGGTCTGCAATATCAAGGTAGGACTTGGGCATCTTTCAGTCCTCTGTCTCCATCTCAGATATTTTAATTAAAACTGCTCTAACAACTCAGTCTTTCAACAGAATTCAGCTGTGTTGCTTACTGGACAGCTGGAAAGAACACAGTAGCAGAATGACAAGGCAACCTTATAAAACAATCTCATAATTTGAATCAGACTTACAGATACAGGAAGACTGAATTTCCAAATCTAAACTGTTAAACTAGAATGAATCAGAACATGGTGATGCTCATTATTCAGTGTGCAAATAGTGAAAAGCATAGAGTCAAATCAGAAATACTACCTCACATATCCAGTGATGTAACAAAAGAGAAACTTTTCCTTATGCAGAAAGGATATACACAGTGATGAAGATAAACTACTTATGTAAAGGCTACTGTAACCTTAAAGCTATAAAACTGTAAAGACTTTAACATAGAAAATAACTGATATATTTTTGGGTGTTTCTCCACCCAAAAGAAAGCATACTCAGTAATTAGTTAGATAATGAAGTAATATGCCACCAGGACTATTTAAGTGTCTCTACAATATGGCAGAAAATGAAATGATTATTAGACTAAATTTTTAGATCATAACAATGTTTAAAAGTCATGAATTTTAGTTGCCTTATCCAAATGGTTCTATTATTTTTTCTTTGCTATCATTCCTATGGGCAAAGTGGTGTCTACTACAATTGACAATGTGCAACATACATGACACTGACCTCTCCAGCTTTTGGAAATGGGAATGTTACATTCCACAGCTCCATACTGCTTTAGAACAAAAACATATACTGGTCCATTTACAAGCCTGTAATTTATACCAATAGTAAATCTCCCATGATAAGTAAATCTCTCCATGATAAGTACTTAAATTTTGATTAATAAGTACCCTCACAAGGAACCAGTACTAAAGAGAAAATAGCATCCAATTAGATGTTTTGATCCTTGCATCATTCAGAAAATTTTAGGAAAAAAATAAATTCAGCAGACAACACCACAATGACCCTCAAGTACAAGAGACATGGGTCTAGAGAAAGATTAATAAGCATTAAGCATGTCATTATTCATGTAGCAGTTTATCACTATTTTTCAATGTCAACTTTAAGTGATAGGCTTCTTTTAGTCAGTGACAAATGTGGTGAACTTTGTAAGGATCCGTTTTAGGACCTGGACATCAGTGCCTAACTCTTCATCAATAACTAAGAAATCACAGCAGACAGGCTTTGGTCATCTGGGATTCTTAAGTTAAGTAAACCATCACTCCATCACAGGATGTCTGCAAGTGATGTATGTTCTCCCTTGAGGATTACTTCCCTCTGTGAGAAGATGCAGCCTTCTAAAGCACTTTCTGCCATGACACAAAGCAGGAACTACCTTATCTGCACTTTGACACACAGACCATCCTACACATTCTTCTGGTTTTAATTCATTAGTTTCATACTGCTGCCTCAAAACTCAAGAGAAAAAAAAAAAGAACTTGAATATTTAACCAGTCTTTCACATCAAGTACACTTGCTTGGGTCGATTTCTTAAATTATCTACAGGGAGTTAAAAACATGATAGTCATACAAAAATAATTAATTTGCATTCTAACAGGAAGTTTGCAAGTCTACTGTGAGATATTGCTTGGGTTCAAACTTAGGGGAAATCAAAGGCACAACCATACAGACTGATTCCAAGCACACTGCTCCCCAAGTTCCTGTGTCATGGAGCACCAGGACCTCTACAGAGCTCCAAGGGAGCACAGGAATCATGCTGCCACCAGCACACTGGGGACACCAGCACAAGCCTGAACTCGTTAAGAAACAGACAGCCCACACTTTGTGACTGATTGAGATTTGGGCAGAAACCAGAGTGCTCTAAATGACAAGCAGCCCCTGATAAGACACAGGCCATGCCAACATCCTCAGGGAAGCTGCTGGCAGGGGACTGTAGAGACAGCAGCTCCCTGCACATGCTTAACAGAAGTTGGAGATCTGTTTGGAGATTCCCAGAGAGAAATGGCTGCTGTGCATCTCGCTGGGTAGAAGGCCACACCATCTTGCTGGTGTAATGTTCTGTCAGCCCAGGATGAGATGAGTGAGTGCTCCTCACTGCTATGACCAGGGGAAAGGAGAATGAGACTAAAGTGAGACTGCTGACACCTCTGGAATTGTCTTACAGCTATGAAGTAACCATATTTTTACTTAAGTAGCTTCTAAAACTCCAATATTTAGGCACCGTGGAAGAAATAAGAGCACAAAATAACCATAATTAATCAGATTCTAATAAAATTACTCCTCCATTTGCACTTCCCAAGATGCTTTTCTCTTTCATATATCTATCTTTGGGTGACATTTGGGTGACTATCTTCAAATATCTTGAAAATTATACCTTTTCTCTGTATCTTGTGAACACTGAAAACCATACTGCTTCTGATCTAAGATCTACTAACCACTGCCTTTTGAGCTGTTTTGTCTAGTTTCTACAGGAAAATTACCTATGATCTGCTTATTTGAGAGATCTTTCCCCCTACAGCTGAGCTTTGCCCCTATGAAACACTGTGACCTTTTTAAAAAAAAGTTAAAGCTCATAATAGAAGAGCAAATGGAAGCAAAGGCTTTAGAAAGTCAAGTCAAAGCCTGATTTTAAGGAGCACATGTAATCAACAATGTCATGAAGGATGGAGGTCAAATCAAAACACGACTGGCAGTCATCTGAAGGAACTGAAATTTAATTAGGCTACAGTAATGACCACAGTATAGAATTACTTTCACACAACATTTGTGTTCTACAGCTAACAGCAATGAAAGAAAAAATGTAACCATGGAGCAAATAATTATATGCAAAGTACTCTTCACAGACTTTATCCCCAACTTTGAATAAATGCATAACAAAAAAGGGGACTCACTTGGATGAAAACCAGTTTGTTACACAGAACAGACACAACAGAACCCACTCAGCGTAGCCAAATCACAGGAACTTCAGGTCCTGAGTCAGCAACTTGCATATGGAAGTGCCAACCTTAGCTTTCTAACTCCATTAAAATGGCAAGTTTATTATATGACTATATTATATTAAATCATCCATGCTCCAAGTTGGCAAATGGCTTACATTCAACAAGAGAAAAAGTAAATAAAAAATTTAATGCTGTGACTGCAAAGCAATGACTTTAGATATAAAACTTGAAAGTATTTCACTGTAACTCTGGTTTGCTTAGTTTTTATATGTTTTAGTCTTTACAAGGAAATAATTAAGTTCTGCAAACTATTACATTTCATAGCTTACAAACGTATGACAGAATTGCAACAAATGGCCCTAAGCTGTATTTTCTTCATGTGAGGGCTTACTCTTCAAATGTTTCAAAAAGCTTTTGTGCAGAACAAAGTCTCAGCTAGCCCACGACACCTGTACAGGTGTCAACATTACTGACAAATGAACTTGGAGGCTGATCCATTCACATTCATTCCTAGCAATTTCAGAATCAAGTTTCCACAGGCATTCCCACCTCCTGCCACTGACTCTCCCATGCACATGGTTTTACTTATGATTTGGTGAAGAACTGGGTTTTCTTTTCCAACTTGTGAGGACACAGGATATTGGATGAATAGTATGCTGACCTAGGAAAGATGCTTTGCATGTACTATGTTTTGTTTATCCCATGGCTTTGCAACATTCATAGTTTTGCTGTCCAAAAGGACTAAAAGGAGAGGAAATAAATGAAGATAGGACATATGTATTTCGTTTGGGTCTGTGAGATTTCAAGTCTAGTGAAGTGAATGGCAAAGCTGCTGCTGCCTTCCTGAAGCTTGGATTCACCTGAAGCATTCAACATCGATGTGCACCACCTAGCAGGCTTTAGGTACTACTGCAATAGGCAGAGATGGCACTTTAATTAAAGGATTCAATTCCTAACAGTCTTTTCTTAATAAAGCTTACTAAACTAGTACTTTCCACGCAGTTCCTAAGCAGAAATGTTCAGCTCAGAAAAAAAATGACCGTCCTTTACAATCTTAATAAATCGTATGTTGTACAAACAAACCAGAAAACCCCGAGGGGGAGTGAAGAACAAGGGGGACCAGGGACAGGCAAGCGCATCTTCCTGCCGGCGGCGGGAGTGGAGACTCGGGAGGGAGCCCCGTGAGGGAGCCCCGTGAGGGAGCCCCGCGCTCCCTCCGCAGCCGCTCAGCGCCACCCCGCGCTCGGCACCGGCACCGCCTGAGCCCGCCCCGGCTGCTCCGGCCCGCGGGGAACCGGCACGGGCGGCACAGAGACATCTGCAATCTGCGAGCTGCTTCTGCCAAGTGTGTCACTGGGAACTCAACATCTTCAACAATTCCCATGTGATAAATAGTCTACAAAAAGGTATGATTTATCCACGCGCTATCAGGCATTTCTGCTGAAATTACTAGTCTGTCATTTGTGTTAAAAATAAACCAGCAGAAAACACATTATTTGTGTTGAAGCCTTTCACCTAGGTATTATCTTCCTATTGCCCAATACTGAAGAACATAATTAATACAGTTCTAGGGAAGGTGTGACTTCAAATTATTGTCTTTTATAAGTAACCAACCAAGTGCCATTTTAAAATACACAGAATATTTAAAACCTTCAGTAACTTCAGAGGCAGCCTGCAGGAATATTCAATATCATTCACTTTGGAAAGTTAAACACAATTACAGGAGAAAACACAGGAATTTGCAAATACTGCAAATATTCACTGATAAAATTGAAGGATATATATTGACTCATCCATTTTCAAAGGTACTGTAGAAATAAAGGGTAATTAATATCCAAAACAAAGAGAAAGTGGAAAAGATTTGTGTAGAGGTGCACACACTTGTGTGTAACAGCTGCAGGAATTTGAAGGGACTGACTTGCCACCATTAGATTTTCCCTCCAGCCCAAAGCAGTGCCTTAAAGCCTGCAATACAAACAGGGCAGTCTTGCCAAGAGGCTTTTCTGTGAAATTCTTCTTTTAAAATACTATTTTTTTACCATTGTACTTCCAGCTCTCTTTCTATCCCATTTTATTTCTTATGGAACAGAACATATTTAAGATACTGATATAGCTAAGCAAATACTTAGTTGTGTGAAATATAAATTTCAAATCAAAGTATTTTGTCTGTCAGCAATGAGCACAATCAAGATGCAGGTGCCAATCAGAAAGTAAATGTAATTCCTCCTATTTCTGGTGAAGCTATCCAAGTCAGGGCTATGTTTCCCAAATGACAGATAACTTTGGTGAAGAACTTCAATAAAAATAATGCCCCAGAGTTGTGAAGGAGGTTGTGAACAACTGCATTAAACAGGTTCCTATCAACTGCTGAATAAGCCTACAGTACCCAGTTAGACATGTAAGAGACAGATAGCAAATTACTCTTGTTTCTGAATCCTCATAATAAAAAAACAATAAATATATCTCAACTGTACCTACAGTTTTAAAACATGACAAGAAAAGGAAAACATCATGGCCATTACTTTTCACACAAGAACTTGGGAGTTGTAGCAGATAGATCACTGCAACATCATCTCACTGTTCAGTAACTTGCAGAAGAGGAAACAGACTACAAGGAATTACTGTAAAAAGACCAGAATAAAACCCAGAAAGCATCATAACACAGGTGTATAAATCCATAATGTAGATACATTCCAAATATTTTGTGCAAGGTCTGCTCTTTCACCTCAAAAAGGGTTTAGTGCAGCTAAGAAAGAGGAGAAGAGTGGCAAGGCTGATTGAAACCAGGAAAAAATATCCATGCAAAGAGCAGCTACACCATGAGAACTTTTCAAGTCAGAGAAAAGAACATCAAGTGCAGGTAGCATACACGTCTGTGAAGTCATGAATGGCAAAAATATGAAAAGAAAAAGATTACTGAATGTTTTTCACAGTGCAAGAATTAAGGAGAACCAAATGAAACTGGCAGGTGGCTCAGAAACAAACAAAAGGAAGTACTTTTTCTCACAATGTGTAGTTGAACCCTGGAACTAATTGCCACAGGATGTTGCAGATGCCAAAGTTTACATGAGTTCAAAAAGCAATTAGAGAAATTCACAGGAGGAAAAAAAACCCCTCCATGAATGCCTATTAATCACAAAGATATTACCTTAGGATTAGGAAATCTTGGAACCACAGACTGGGCTGCTGTGAGAGCACAACAGGCAAGAACTACTGTGTGCTTACGCTGTTCCCACGGCTGCTCACTGCCAGGGTCAGGACTCTGGGACACATCAACCACAGGTGTATCTTTCAGTGCAAGCATTCTTATAGAGTGATTGCATTTTAGGACATTTTTGAATTCATTTTTCCCAATTCAGCTGTTCATACTTTCCTCTGCCCCTTTTTGCACCTCATGATCCTTTCTTCCCAAAGGATCCTAATTCTAGGGTTTCTTTATTTCCATAAACTCAGTAACCATTCACTGGTACAAGTATCATGATCATACTTATGTTAAGGAGTATATTTATGTTACATTTAAAGCATGTTTTGAAGAAAAGCATCCTTCAGTATACTAAAAAAATTAATAATTTGTTCAAAGATCTGTTTACACTTTTTAAAATACCTGGAATAAAACTTGAGATATTAACAGTGAGAAGCAGCAAGATTCAGGGCATAAATGTCATATAAGGAATATTCTTATATAGGACAAAAGTACCATTCAAGGTTGTAGAACACAGACAACAAAACCTGCTCAAGTAAGTTTTGAGTCCTATGTGAGCTCTCATCACGAGACTCGGTCACCCATGTGAGTAATAGCCATTAACCAGTATCCTGAATAAACAATAAAACACTTTCAGTGCTTCAGCACTAAAGACTGATAAAACAGCAGTGAAACAGTGTTCCCATATAATCAGCATCAAGAGAAGTCATCCCAACCTCAGGTATATAAATAATTTACATTTGCAAGTAGAGTTTCTAATCAGGAAGTGAATCCCAGCCCCATATTTACAAATTTTGACTGGAAATTAGAAGTCTATTTGTAACCACCAGAAGAATGACATCCTGGAACATGTTTTCAGTGTCAATAGAGAGCCCCAACAAGTAACTGGTTTGAAGACAGAGCTCCAGATATTCGAATCAGTTGGGTTATATAAACACAGCTGCATGGAATAGAGAGACTGCACTTTGTGGCTCAGGAGATCACTGCCCTTCCTAATTAAAATACCACTATACTTTATGAAAGTGTGTGACAAGAGTCAGGATTTTTTCCTTTAGGAGAGTCCTGAACTTTACTAAAGTGCTACTAGAATGAAATTACAGCCATCTGAGAGTTCAAATCTATCTCAGGGGTATAAAAAAAATCCTCTGCATCTTAGAAAAGCATTCTATTCACCAAGGGAGATGCAAAGAATCCCCCCTTTCCAGTCATATTCCCATAAAAATCACTTAGCAATAAAAGCATGCAGAAAGAACACAGCTGATCTGAGTACAGAGTTAAGCAGTGGAAGTTTTAAAATCTTCCCACAGGTACAATAAAGCAGAACATGTCATCATACATTGTTTTGTAATGAGTAACAATTATTTCTTTAGAATAATGTGTGGAGATCTGTGACCTCCTGAATTTAAAGAAATACAGTGCAGTGACATGTTTTTGCTACACAGTAATTTATGAAATGCAAACTACACACTTCAAGCATTTATACCAGGGCACTGACACCTCAGGTTATGAACACACACAGGCTGCTCCTACAGGTCTAGTCTTAGTTTACAAAATAATGACCTCAGCTGCCACTGCTTTGAAATGGGAGCCTATTACTGAGGCTGGGGAAAAGCAAAGTTGACAATACAAAATTCTAAGTCAATTTCAGTGCAAAATAAAGACATGTTAATTTAAACATCATGGGCATGTTAGGGTTTTTAAATGTTGTTTTAAAACACTGAATACCTGAGGATAAATCAAAACCACCAAGGTTCCCTCTATACCAGTGTTTGTGCAGGAAAAAGCCCAAAAATTCAGCTTCCAGCATCAAAGCAATAAAGCAAGGAGCACTGCTTGAAATAGAGAACTTCCTCCATTTTTTCCTTCAAAAAGTCTCCTACTATGTAGCTACCATTCGTTTTACCTCAACATGTATAAAGAGGAGGAGAACCTCTTACACTGTAAAACATATTCTACCTACTCTAAAAGACTGTTTACATAAAGGTTGATACAGGATTTCAAAAGCCACACAGGATGTTTGGAAAAATTATGTACCTATCATGAAAATTTTACACTCATAGCACCTGTTTCAGAGATCAGTCAAGAAAACCTAGGCAATTTGCCCTAGATCACCAAAACTCCTATTCACAATTCCAAAATATTATGTTTTCTAAAGGAAAACAAACACAATTCACTGGGATTTCAGTAACAATACTTCCAATAAGTATTTTCAGTGTGGCCAAACCAACAATATTAAAAAGAAATACTTAGATTTTGAGTTTATTTTAATCAAAACATTTACTTTATATTACATTTTGGTTGTAAAATATGAAAAATATGCTTCATACTTAGGTAACCAACAGCTATTGCAGACTTCTCTGTCCTACTGAACACTGGATATAAGAACTTTCCTAATTACTTTGCTAATTGAAAGACAAACACCGATCACAATATTAATGTATTCTGAATTAAATATCCCAAGTCATATTTTAAGACAAAAATTAGTTTCTACATCAAACACAAAATAGATATCTAAGAAGAATGGTCACCTGTGATGTGAACATGCAGGTATTTATGTAACTACAGGAACTTCATTTAACACTAGGGTTTTTTTTCTTTTCCCTTTTGCACAGCACTGTTTTTCCACTCCCAGACCAGGTGCACAGCTGGGGTTTAAGTGGAAGTCTCACAGAATGGCACAATGCTGCCAAAAAAACAATGGTGTGTGTGTGCAAGACAAGTCAGTCTAAACTCTACTGGATGTGCAGGCAGACAACAGGAGACAACCTCAGCCTGGACTGTCACCTTAAAAACTTTCACTGTTTAAAATTTTATTATATTAATCATAAAACACTAATGGTTTTTGAGCACTTTTTGAGTTACCCAGAGCATTAAACTACTGTAATCCCTCTGGAAGGGGAATCTCCCTTTAAATATTACTCTGTTTTAACCACTCTTTTTCAATATATTTATATAAGTGAAGTTACATCTAGTGTAAATTATATTATCTCACTATACTACCTATGTTCACCTTAGAATCAGTAAGATCTGACCATATTTAGGAAAAATCTGTATAATATTAAATAAATGCCAACACATTAACAACCCACATCACACTGAATATTCTCAAGAACAGTGATAAATTTACTTCATTTCAAGCTTATTCCAAAACACTGTAGAGTGTGTACTTACTGAGATCTTCTGCAAGCTGGACTCTCTTGCCAGTTAGGAGCATCACCTTCTTTTCATTGTCTTCAGCAAAATCTTCAAGCACTTCCTTTACATTCTTCTCCAAGCGCCTCACTGTAAAAAACCAAAAGAACAAAGCAACCAAAAAAAAAAAGTGAAAGGCAACACTTTTGCAACTCCAAAGACCTAAGGACAGGATTTTGGGAAAATCTGTTAGAGATACAATATATGTTACCATACTTCTTAACCTGATAGGAGAAAAGGCAAACTTCTGAAAGCCCCTTCTTTGGGCCATTAAGAATGGAAATTCTTTGAGAAATATTTTTAAATTTCAAAGGGTATTTCCCCTCTAAGCAAAATTATAATTGGATGACTTTTTTAGAAAGAGATAATTTTTTGTCTCAAGCCCTTCCAGTGAGTGAGCCTTACCTTCAGTGTTGGTGAGCTGCTGCCTCAGGGTGTTTGCTGTGATGGCCAGCATTCGCTGTATCCGCCAGAAGAGCACGATGTCATTACATTCGAGCTGCAACGACAGAACCTGTGGGGTCAACCCCTGGTGTCCACTGAACATCCTACACACACAAGAATCCCTTGACACTTTTAGCAGCAACTGTAACCTCATGTATATATATCCAGGCCTTGCACAAAAATCCCTCAGAATTACTGGTGTAGGTAACAAGGAAACACATCAAAAATACTTCACAGGAACCACATCAGCCTTAATGCACTGCATCACGTTCATGTCTGCTATTTTCAACAGAAAGAGCTGTATCATGGGAAACCATGGAAAAACAATTTGCACACACTTTATGCAGGCTGGGCAGTGTAACCTGATGCTCACTGGAACACCACTGCTGGTAGCAAATTCACTGAGAGACAACAGCTGAGCTCCAGGCTGTGCCTCCCTGCATGACAAATGCTTCTGAAGACAGGGCTGGGCCAAGAGCTGCATTTGTTAACAACAGAAGAGACAGTTTCTACACCTGCAAGGACAGCAGGAGGGAGCATTAAGTTCACATTAGGGCACCTTAAAAAAGACAGGAACATGAATAGCAGGTTTAAGTGTCATGAAAAGGTAGGTCTCCATACCTTCTCTCTTATCTCTTACAGGCAAAGGTATTTCTAAAGTAACAAATATTTTTGGCTTCATGGCTTAGTAAGAGAAAAAGTGAGGACCTCTATCTTTCCAGCAGTTTCTCTTTGATTTAAAAGATAATGGTAAGAAAATACTGTATTCTTTGAGTGATTTGATCCATACTGTCATTTCTTGCACAAGCTCGGGTTCACAAAACTGGAAAAGTTATTTATAAAGACCTGTTTGGAAACTTCATAGCTGTTCATTTTTTTCCCCATTGATCACACATGGTTCCAAGCATTAACGATAAACATTTACTGACCATAGTTTTCCTATAAATCCATAGGGATGTTTTCTAAATTTTTTTGTATAAGTGAAGCAAATAACTATCAATGGGAAAGCAGGAGAAATGGCTATCAAAAACATATCAACAGCTGTACACTACTGGTTTTAACAGTGCATTTTCAATACACAAGGATTAGAAACAGATGTTTAGGTCATGGCTGATACCTAGTGGTCATTTTACATAATTACCACCAGGATGGCATTTTGTCCATTACAAGCCTCATGTAAAATGTATCTGAGATCACCAGCTACCTGGTCAGGCTACTTTAAAGTACTTTTAGATTCTTTTTTCAGCTAAAATAGAAATATTAAGGCAAAACACCAGTATAGATGAAGAACATCTGTTCTTTAATTTACCTCTGAGTCCACAAAATGCCTCTGATAATAATAGAAGCCTCTTCGACATAGATTGCAGTGGCTCAAAGCAGACTTCAGGAAGTATCTTCTATAAATTTGGTGCCATGTGTCTTTAATCTAGGAAAAGAGTATTTAAATTTGACTAAATAAATAAATACATACACTCACTATCGTGCTTAGATTAATGATTGCATTGAATTTTAAAATGTAACTCCAAATTCCACTGTTCCTATCATGTAACATGCATCCAAATATTTCCCAGCAATTTGTCTGCAACTGGGATATGATTAATGTGTTAGTTACACTTGGCAAACACTACAGATGACTTGTCAATTTAAAAACCTACTCTTCCATGAACATAACTGAATGCTTAAAAATACAGTTTGTGGCCAAAACCTGTTAAATTATATACTAGAAAACATTCTTTACATTCACACTGAGAACACATTTTTGAGTTGTACCCATTAATTTACCAATTAAGCCAGATTAAAGCTTAGAGAAATATTTAATGGGTCTTATGTAAACAAACATTTATAACTTTTCTTGATTAGGTTTATTATGTTTCAATTCTTCAAAATTAAACATGTGTATCAAGATGCCTCTCTGGA
The DNA here is from genome assembly GCF_027579445.1 of Ammospiza nelsoni. Classification (NCBI taxonomy): domain Eukaryota; kingdom Metazoa; phylum Chordata; class Aves; order Passeriformes; family Passerellidae; genus Ammospiza; species Ammospiza nelsoni. The sequence continues at coordinate 11,953,841 of NC_080642.1, read as the reverse complement.
AAACCCATAAAACATAATTAAGAAAATCAGTTGCTTAGCTAGATAAAACTCAGTTTCCACTCAGCCTCCTCATGTAGAAGATGTGGATCACTACTATGACCTTTATAAAAAATGCTAAGTGCTGTATAGGAAAAAAGCAGCAGATATTACAACTCTTCTTCCTAGAAGAAGTGCATGTATTAATGGTGCAAAGGTAGCCAAAGTTATTGCAGAAAATAAATCACTGCTATAGAAAATCTACATCTATTACTTATTAATGTCTCAATTCTCATTTATTTAAAATCTCACATTTAATGAGACAAGAGGTCTAATTACCCTTCAGGGCCTTTCACTGCAATGAGATATGTAATTTTCCAGAACATTTCAGATGTACAATACAATCCCTCAGGACACTCTAAAAGAATCCTGCCTTTTTCTAAGTATTTTTTTAAAAAAATTCTCTCTTTTCATTGTACCAATGAACTCTGAACTTCACATACAACCACACTGAAAGCTGTAGGATACACAGTATGTTTTTACTGTAACTTGCTCACAAAGGCCTTGATTACATCTGAACAATAATTTCTAACAAGTTTTGTTACAATGTAGGCAAGAAAGTCTGTTCAGCAGATTCTGATTCCAGTCTAAAGGGACAGATTCCAAAGTGCTGCACAGCCTTTGTCTGCCAGCCAACACAAGTGTGTGAATTGCGTGCAAGCAGTCACTCAGTGATTTGTTTGGAAACATCTGCATTACAAACTCAGTATTCAGATGAAATCTTTTCTTTGGCATCTAGAAAACATTCAAATGTTCACAGGGGGCTTCCATGTGTCTTGTTACAATTCTGCATCTCACCAGACATGGATCCACTGCTACTCCTCTTGCTTCCAGATTCTTTCTGACAGTCGTTACTTCATCATTTGCCAGATAAGCTGGATGATCCTCATTGCACTTGATTAATTTCTCAAGTTCATTTTTTGTTTCATTACGAATATTCTAGGATAGGAATGATTAGTTGGAATTTATTATTAGCGACACAGAGATCATCAGCACCTCCCCAATAAACACTCTATCTGCTAAACAAGCCAAGGCAGAAAAAACCTCTGACACTGTTAACTATTACTTTTAAGTTACTTCAAAATGAATTTGTGCAAAGATACATCAAATATAGCATTTTTAATGGATAATTCACTGTCAATTTAATTTTCCCCTTTTCATTGTATACAGAAATGCAGAACAAGAACAGAAGGGTGGGAAAAAATCATTGGTGTTAGCCCCCTTTCCCCTAGATGAATATCTGCTAGCAGGGTTTCACATTCATATGTCACTTGTGACACTGATTAAAACTGTAATTTTTGACTATTAGCTAGCAGGAACTCTCCACAGGTTCATACCTTTAAGCTGCTGCTCATAAGAGTCAACTAATATAGGCTGAAGTCACTACCATGCTCCAATAGCTGGCTGCATATAGCTAGCTGTAAAACTCTTTTCTGCAAAACAATTACTTCCTAGTCTATCCTTTTAAATTCTGCTTACTTCTTTAATGTATGAATAAGACTGAGAAACACCTAGGAAAAGTAATATAAAAAGCCTATCATCTCTGGTCATTGAACCAAAGGTGCAATTAAAATTCAAAGGAAATTTCCAAAAGCTATGAGCAAATGAGAGGAGATCCTATGATGAATAGGGCCTATCAGAAGGTACAACTGTGATTACAATGCAAATGATAATGCTATCACATACTAATTAAATCCAAGTAGAGCATGACAGGAAACTGCATGTGACTTCTGTTTAGAAGGCAGGCATAAAAAGTATAGAAGAGAATAGCCCAGTTTCCACCTGCTTACATTGCTTTCTTTCTACTGCAAGAACTTCAATACACAGGTCAATGGCATAATAGCAAAGATGTAATTCAGCTGAAAAAAGGAAAACAGTTTACAAGTCACTCTGTAGATGGAGCATGGAAATGTATACTAAATTCTCCATGCTATTTAAAACAATGACAAGTGAGGTTTTTTTGTAGCCATCTAAATAGTGTGAAGAGAATTGGTAGTTTTGAAAATTTATTGAGTAATAATCAAAGTTTTCTAAAGGTAGTGAACTGTAAATTCTTTATTTTTTTTTACTATTACCTGTTCTTTGGTGCGGCCTACCCAGTGTAACCATCTTTTTTTCCAGTCTGGACCCACCATATCTTCAATAACAGATTCAGCTGAAAAAGGAGGTATGATGTTAAGTATCAAACATAATATATGCAACCAGCCAAATTTAAACTTTCAAAATTAGGTATGTGAACAAGAATGAACATTTAATGTTGAAGAACATAAAACAGCCCACACTGAGTTAAGTCAGGTGTATTTTACTTCAAGCAATGGTTGATGTATTTTACTAAAATTTAAAAATTACTTCCAACCAGTAGATAGTCAAGAAGTATATAAAAAACACAACAACCCTCTACTGAGATCACCCTCCTCGTTCCAAATCATGCGCTAAAAAATCCTCAAATCTTATCTTGGCTGCAACTTGCATCAAAACTGATTATGTTAGAAACCATAAACAGACCAACTATTTTCCCTGAATTTATCCTGTCCTATTACATGTGCATTTAGACCATTTTTTGACTTTACAGATATCTACTGCTTCTTATTCAGTTGCCTCATTTTAAGAGCAAGAGCATGAGAGTTTTCAGGCTGCATTTTGCTAAATATTTCAGTATCAGTACCACTGCAAGCAGTCACCACTGTGTCAGTTGGGTGATATGAAGGCTGCCCTTCAGTGAAGTGAGCTAGCTCAAGACTGGCTCAGATTAAAAGGGGAAGAAGAGTGGAATACATGACACCACTCACTGTCTTTGAGCCGACTCTGGAGCGTCTCTTCCATGAAATGAATGGCTGCATCCCACTGCTGCTTGTCAGATATGGACCGATCTTCTAAGGCATTGTGCTGGATCACCCGCTGCAATGCACAATGTCACTTCAGCACACAGCAATCACTCATTCAGGATTTAGTTAGCAACCCATTTCTAGTATTCTTTTCATTTTTAATGGCTGATAAAACAGATTCTATCGGGCACACACAAGAGATTCAAGATGCACCTTTCAAGGCACTGCCAAAATTATTTTTGTGTGCCTCTGATTCTTTTCTACAGCCTGCATAAATAATGGAAAAATAAAGCAAAAGATATGAAATCCATCTGGATTACAGAATCTATAAAGATGGAAATGAAATTATGTTATTTTATAGGGCTACACTGAACAGAACAAATAAGCTGATGCCAAACAATTCTCACCAGGCTGCCCTAGTGCAGCCAGTGGATTATGGAGGACATTCATGAACGAACCAAAACAGTTTTATTAGATACTATTTAGGGTAATAACTAATTTAGGGCAATAACTAATAAAATATAATAATGAAATGGGGAACACTGAATTAAAACATCATATAGAAAAGGTGAGATGGACACAAAAATAATCATTCTATGATTACAGCGTAAGAATGCAAAAATACTGATTATTCAACTCTAATAAAAACATTTCAAGGCAAAAAGCCCACTACATTATACCAGGCTATCCTCCGCTCTCTCATTCCATTTATGCCTCTTAATAGTTTCTTCTTTGACAGCTTGCTTCAGTTTATCAAAGATATCATCATGCTCTTTTCCTTTCTTTTCTGTCATGAAGCGGGAAAATTCTTCTTGCAAAGTCTCCCATGCCACCTGGAAAGTTAGCAAACATTTTCTCCTGAAATGGATCATTACACCATACACCAGCTGATAAAGGCACATTTACTACAATTCTTTCAAGTATGAAAATCTGGAGACTTTCCAAAAAAAACCACACAAACATAAATCACTGACTTTTCCTTTGCTGCCTTATCCACTGCTAATAAAAGCAACATTAAACTTTGCTTCACTGTATTGTAGCAAGCAGAATTCTGTTAAACTTGCATAAATCTATTAAATGTGAATACAACTACTTGAGGGGTTTGTTAACCTTGCAAAAATAGGTTCAGGTTTTTTTCTTTAATAGACAAAATTCACCAGAAGAGCAAAATACAATGTTTTTGCTCTGAATGGTTCTGGGACAGCAAGATCTTGCCAGCCTTTTTTGACATGTTAGCTAGTTAAAAGAACTGCAGTTCAGCCATTCAAACATCATCTTACTTCTCTGGAGTTATGCTTTCATTTTACATTTTAATTAAGTTTTAATTTGATTTTTAAATTTAAATAACTAAATTCTCACCTCTACTGCTTTATTAGGCAGTTGCTTGTCAGTCCACTGCTTCAGTTTGATGTCCACAGTGGTGTTAAATGTCCCTGAGTTTGCAGTCTGTGCTGCTGGCAGGTATATGTTCTCAATCACATGAGTAGATACCCTTTCCCATAAAGTTTTCTCAAGCATCTCCTCCCTAAAATGAGAGTTGTAACACATGTGATGGTTTCCAGTACACAAGTGACTAATAGGTGTGCATTCAATTTGTTAGGAACACGGAAAACAACATTACAGATCATAGGAACACAAAACATTGTCCAAGAAAAACAGTTTCTTACTCATAATTGATAATGTTGTTTTCTAGAACTCTATTGTAAAGGCAAACTTCTAGTAAATTGTAGGGGAAAAAAAAAACCAGAATTACTGTACCAGTGCTTTGGGGTGACCTGAGTCAAACTTATGACTTCATCAAGAATCTCATTCTTTGCTTTCTCAAACAGTTCATTCTGTGCAAAAGGAAATAATACGATTATGTGTAGTTTGATCATGTCTCCATACAAAAGGTAAAAAAATTCAAGACCTTTTCCTTAAGGCCTTTAAGCATCAAATGATGCCTCCTGGTCATGTTCTGAACAATGTGTATGCATATCATCAGGCACCCTGGTTTACCACACATCTTCCCTCCCAAGTCTTGCATGCCTTTGCCCAGGCATGGCATTTCAATATTCAGGTTCTCTATAAAAGAATTACAAAATGAGATCCCAACTGTTTTGTTACTCAGTCTGATAGACCAGAGAATGTAACTTCTCTTTGCCAGTTCTGTCATGATCACAAAGAAACACTGACCTATCCCTGGGGCAAGTTAAGTCAGGTAATTGTATACTAGAAGAGTGAAGGACTTAAATGCTGAAGCATCACAATTCTGAAGAACAGTATTTCCTTCCCCTACAATAATTTACCCTGTCCTAACATTTTGAAATGTCAGTACTTTGTTAACTTTAAGAAACCTTTACAAATGAAATTAAAAGGCTTAAATTTAGATTCACAGTCTTCAACCCTTAGCAGCACACAGTAATAGCAGCAGTGTAATTTACCCTGTCAAGCTCTCGCAGCCGGGGGTAATTGTTCTTCCATTCTGTCTCCAGATTGAAACGTGTGGCTGCAAAAACCAGAAACAGGGCCTTGTTCTTTTACTTGTCTATGAGCACTTCATGACAACCTTAGAAGTTCAGCAGGTCTTAAAATTGCTACAAATGTTGCTTATGAAAAACTCTCCAGGAACTTTAAGTGTGTCTGCAAATGAGCAGAAAGTTTTTCTGTCTATGCCAAGATACTCTGTCTACAAATTGCAGAATTCATGCATTAAAAAAGCACAGAGGAGTCATTCAGCTTCCAGCTCTGCACACATCAGCCCTGCCCTGGCTGACCAGATGGTACTTTTATATAGAAGCCATTTTAAACATCTTAATCCAGTGGAAGAACTGTATTTTGCTCACAAAAAAAAAACAACCCAACTTGATTTTTGTTCTTCATACTTTTTTACTCCTTTGATTTTTAGAGCAAGTAGTACTTTGCAACATAAATTACATTTTTAGTTTTTTTCCAGAAATTACCTGGGGCAATTACCAATTAATGGGAAATGCTGATAATAAAAAATGTATGAAAAACAATTGCCCAAGCATGCTGGTAAAACATTACACGCATATGGAAGAAATAATTGTTTGATAACAAGTTGCTAGTTCCTTTTTTTTCAAAACATGTTTACCTTTAAAAGCATCTGCCTGCTGCTCCACAGACTCTCTCACCATTTTCCAAAAGCAGTCTGACACAGCAAGACTTAAGTTCTTGGTTGTTACCTGATGTGCTTTCAGCATACTTGTCCTGTAAAGAAGGACAGCCAGAGGAAGTTCTCTGCATATCCAAGCTTTCAGGCCCCCATTTTCTGCTCTCTAGAATAAACTTTGCTTCTCAGAGCAGAAAATAACATGTAACTGTGCACCTAACCCAAATTCCAGTCTCTTCCTCTAAAATACTCAGTGTAGATCATCACCAAAGCAAGGAGAAAAAGTCCCAAAAAAACATAGAAACAAAAAGCCCCACCCTAAGTAAGTTTTTATTCTAGAGGTTGCAGTGCAGGTACCACAGTCCCAAAGATCATGTACTGTACTTTCCTGAAGAACACTCAGCCTGTGAAATCAAAACTCCACTCAGTGAGCCTCCCTCAGAACACACAAACTAACTCTTTGAATACTACATGGTCACACCAAGACAACTGACATTTACAGGCACTAACACTCACTTTTGGGCTGGATTTACTCCTCTCAGCTCTAAGTGCTTAGACAGGCTGAAACTTAGTTCTTGTAGGGCTGATGGAGAGACACACAAACCCTGGAAGAGTGGCCCAGAACTGCACTGGAATCAGCTGCTGCCTGAAGATGCCTGTCTGTCTCCACTGACTTACAGCAAGCATTAGGAAACCAAGATAAATTGGTCTCCTCAACATGATACTTAATTTAAGCATATTAAATCTCAATTAGTGTTTCTACATTGCAATCCTTTTAAATTCCATGAGAAAATTTGATGCTAGCATTTACCGACACAAGCTCATTTTAACAGAAAGGATTAAATAGCAACATACTTTAAAAGCTTTGAATTCTGAAAAAATTCCTCTTCATATTCTTTAATGGATTCAATGCTTTCACTGCTGTTTCCTGCAAAAAGAAAAGAGTGCTGCAACAGTTCCATTCAGATAGCTTTCTGGGCTACCAAGAACAAAATAAGCAGAGCTAGAGCTCTCTTTACCTTTTCCAGTAACAACTGCAAAATAACCCAAAGCTTTCATTGGGAATAGTTTGCCTTCAATGATTTGCTGGATCTATGAAAATAAAGGATTTAAAAAAAAAAAAACCATCAATTACTTTGCACAGAGATATTCCACAGTTTTAAGGCCAGATCTAGTCATAGCTGTGCATAGACTACAGCAGGAAGCAGTTTGTCATGGGATATGAGTTCTACTGAGATTGAAAACAAAACAATTTAAAAAAATAAAGGCATAAATCAAAAAAGGCCTAACACAGCAGAACACAAAACACAACAAAAATGCCTATATCAGAATTTCCTTAGCCTTTCTGGGAAATGGAACTTGCTCAGGTCACCTTCATGAAAGGAATCAGTATTACAACAAGCTGAGACTGAAGTCCCATAGCTGATCACTAAAAGCAAGGCCTGAGAGAGATTAAAACAATAACTACCAAAAAAATCATCAACTCAATACAGAATAAGCACTCAAACCCATCTAGAACAGGCAAGTAAGGTCCAATATCTCTGCCAGCATCATGACTATTTTATATGTGTGACTTCAGCCAGCACAATATGAGAAAAAGAGTTTCACCTCTTTGGACTCACCCTGTTTGGACTGGCCACATTTTTCTCTGCAAGATCAACCTTAGTCAACACAAATATTGTCCTTTTTCCTTGGGGATCCATTTGGCTGACTAAGTCTGTGACAATACTGCGTTCTGCATCCACTGACCCATCTAAAATAAATACAAAGTTTATTTTAGGGACTGTGTAATCTAACAGTACTGAAAACACAGTAGCCATCATCAAGTTTCATGTTACAAATTTAACCCCATAAAAGTAGACTTATGTTCCATTTTTTGGATACACATAGTGGAAAAATTGCTTTGTTCCCAGAATCAAAACAAAGAAGTTTATTGTAGTTCTCTAAGTTTTCAAGAAGTACCAGCTTACTCAAAATATTCAACATTATATTTTATTCAATATTATTGCATGCTACCTCCAAAAACACTTCTGTGGAAAACTTGAATTTTATTACCACCACCATTTTTCTTTAATGCTACAATAACTCTTAGCAAAAAGTTGCTTTTGCCACAAATTTTGCACAGATTGCCTAATTTATAAACAGATATTCCACAGCATGCTGTTTTGTACACTACACAGATTATCACAAAAGGAAAAATACCATCAGAACAGACTCCAGAGTAACATATGAACCATGATTAAAAATACAAGTGGATAATTGTTTAGACTCTTAGTACCTTGAATACAGAGGATGATGGCATTAGGATTCTGCATGTAGGCTTTGCTGATGCTAAAGATAGTTTCCTTCGTATCTGGAGCCATACCTGATGTCACAGTCTTTAATATGCATATGGAGATAAATATTTAAAGAAAAACAAAGAAAAAAACATGTTAAAAAATCCCCAATGGCTAATGTTCTCATCAATAACACCACTTTATTTACATGTCTTCATTTTAAAAATTATTGCCTACTCACACTAATGACTCCAGGTAAATCAACCAATACCATTCTCTGCAAACCAGGACCTTTCACACTTAAGGAGATGGTCTGTGAAATAAAATTGAAATTTATTTTGAACATAGTTACATAGACAAACACATATATAAAACTATATTAACACACATATGTTTTATTCAGCAACAACTCATAATTTTAAATAGGAAGTACAACTTTTAATGCAAATATAAATGCAGCATTATTGTATGAAACTCATTTTAACAGTCCAAATACACCTTGTATACTGCAAAACACAAAGTATATGCAGACTGGATTCATCACAATCCCTCTGCTGAAGAATACTTCCAAAACATACAAACACAGATATTTACCATGAAATATTTGAAAAGTCTTACCTCAGTGCTAACAGTGCACCCTTCTTTCACACTATTTCGCATTCTGATTTCTATTTCATTTCTCAAAGCTGCAAGCTGTTACAAGAAAAGCAAAATATCAAACAGAAAATTCTTTATAACTGTGATAGAAGAAAAATTACCTACACAGAAAACCACTTTTAGTTAGGAATGAAGATCTCAATTTATAAGTATTATTTCAAATGCATCTTTAGTAAGTCTGGTAAATGGGGAGGGCACTAAATGACAGATAACCTGAAGAACCCTTCATGCTTCAAAAAGTGTCTTGGCACAAGGAGCCCTCAACATTTTATCCACTTCAGTGCCAGCCAAAGAGATAATTTAATAGCTAATACAATGCCTTGCCCCACTAAACATCTTTCACTCTAATTAAACAGGGGCTTAGAGATCACAGAGATACAAAATTATTCAGAGAATCAACAGAAGTAAGTCTCATTAACTTCCAGTCACTTTATTACACTTACATCCTCCTCTTTGGTCAGGTCAAACTCCCGAGAGCTGTCTTTGAATAAAGCCACATGGTGGGGGCCTTCACTAAGGGTCACCTAAATGTTAAAAGCTTTAATGAGAAAGTATAGCAAATCTAACACAGAGAAACATGAGAAGTACTTGACATATGTATACTTCCCTCTGTAGTAACACAGTTATTTGTAATGATAATTTTGCACAAAATTACTAAATGGTACTGGCTCCTACTCAGACAGTACACACAGATCATATGCAGACCTGCAGAGCTCTTGTCATTAGCTGAAACAACTCCCTTGCTTACAGGCCATTTTATAAACCTATGCACATGGATGCTTGTCATAATCAGAGGGAGAACAACGCAGCAAATGCTGATTCAGAGATGAGGATGTTCCTTACCTTGACAGGGGAACGTGTCATCATCTCCCCAGACCCTCGAGGGAATATGCGGGCCTGGGCGATCATTTCTAACACACTGGTTTTTCCTGCACTTTGGTCTCCAACCACCACCACCTTAAGTGAAAGTTTAAACAGACATTGGCTTTTGGAAGGATATTTTGGAAGTTTAGATAAAAGCTGACTAGGAAGACATGCATCTCTATCAACATTAGCCATTTCCATTTAAAATGGAAACCCGAGCACAGCAGCAGTAACTGAATCTAGACAGGGTTTATCTAAGAGCCAAAACAGGCATAGCATGGTTAAACTTGTTATTTTCAAAAATATCTAATTGCTTTTAAAATGAAAGACATGTCTTAAGCAAAAAGGTGGAGTTACAAGAAAATAGCCAAGCACTAACTCTGGATTATTCTGGAATATAATGAAATGCTCTATTTAATTGTAAAACTGGTGTTTCAATAGAAGTCATTGAACTTGTTATCTACTTACTCGAGGTAGGTGATCTTGAGTGTTATAACTGGCATCATAATCAGACAGGATGTCAAGTACTTCAGAATACATATCAATCAAGGACTTCTACAAAAAAAAAGTACACAGAGAAAACACAGCCAAATAAGAGAACAGAAGTTTCAGACTACTTCTGTAAATTTCTGCAAAAATTATTTTACTTTCTCCTGATGGTTTGAAACCACAGCTGTCTATACTGCAGCTATCTTTGTTCTATGAAATACATTACCAAGTAAAGTCACTTCCTGACTCCTGTGGATGAAGGGGGAAAATGAAAGCTCCTATGTACAGCATAAGAGAACAACAAAGTGCAAACTTTGCAGCTTTCAGGTTAAGCTAAATTGAGTTTCTTCCATTAAACATCTACAATTATTTAGTTTGATGAACAATAAACATTAACAAGGATACAGAGTTATCAAACTTGTGCACAAGTAAGATTCATCTTTCCCTTCCCAGAGGAAAGAACAATATCCATACAGGTTAAGAAATCACACAGAGAAGCAGAAAACATCTATTTTTAAAATGCTCAGGATGTTGGCAGACAAAAACAAAAGCTAGTCTCACTGGATTTATACAGTCATTAAATGATGTTCCCTGACCCCATAACTTACTCCTACCAAACTCAATGAGACTCATGACAAAGCACAAAGGTATCAGACTGTGTGTGCAAAAAGAGTTGGAAGCAAGATTATCTGAAAATACAGTCAGGCTACATGAAAAACCAAGCCACATTTCCCAATTCCTTAGGTAAGTTATTTAGACATGGTAACCCCTTCATGGTTTTCAATTGAAGCCACCTCCGAAAGTTATATGGTTAAAGAATAAAAGATGTATGAAAGTCCTGATGACTCAAAAAATTAACAGAGATATTCTAAAACAAATGTTAGAAGTTTATATATGAATTAACAAATGCAATTTAGAATAGCATAATGGAAATATGGTGTAATTATATTTCAATGTGGTTTTGTAACACATACCTTTAACTTCCTCTGATGAATTCCCTTGTCATCTCTTTGCAGTACCAATTTTCTCAATTCTTTGTTCTCCTTCTCTAATCGCTCAAGCATTCTTTGGTATTTGAGCTATAAAAAGTGGTACAAACATATTTGTGTAATTATGGATGTAATAGATTCACATGAGCAAAGTTTTACCTATGAAAAACTTAAAATCCTTCAGGCAGGTCTTTCAGAAATATAGAAACCTTAATGATCACTAGTTACTAAGAATACAAGGTCACTAAGAGAAGAGTGTCAGAATGACTTTATTTTTTGCAGTGCAACCCATTTGCTTCAAGTTTTTATAAGAGCACACTATTCAAACCTCAGGACACAAAGATCAGTATTAAAGCATCTTAAGCATCATTTTCAAAGAAGCTACACATATGGAATCAGACAGAAATCAGTGTCAGTGGGAACTGGCCATTCAATCAAAATGGGCAAGCCTTGTTTAGACCCTTTCTTCAGCATAAAATCTCAGATTGAGACAACTGTACCAGCTGAGCCTTGTTTAGGAGATTGTAGTGGTACTCTAAAGATGAGAGATGTATATAGTTTTGATATCTGCTCTGAAAATGTTTGTCTACAATGTGGAAATATATTTGGCCTGAGCGTACTTAAAAAAAAATAAATTTCAATATGTTATTAAAAAAATGTAAGTAATAAATGCACTCAAAACTAGCAAATGTATCATGAAGTTAGGAAAGCCCCTATAAAATATAGCTGAGCCAAAGAGCCAATCAGTTTAGAAGCCTGCAGATAAAAGATTAATTGTACATTAATGTGAGCAAGAAAACCCAAACATTGACAAATATGACTAATGTGCATCATCCCTGAAAAAAATCTAACTTACATATAACTAGTTCTGTCTGGCCTATCAAGGTGAGATTAAAACTTGGTTGCAATGAGGTCTTGCTTTCTGTAAGTCATTGTCAGAGAAGAACAGACTAGATTGACCTTTGCTCTCTGTCAACACAGGGGACTCTGCATTGATACATTCAGAGACTGAAAAAAGCACTGCATTTTTACCAAATATACTTCAGGTGTGCTTTTGTCTAGTAAATCTGAGTCTGCTACACATAAATCACTACTTAAGGCGACAATAACTCAGAAAAGTCACCTGAGTGCGCAGTAGTTCTTCTTGAAGTTGATCAATCTTCTCTTTGTCAGAAACCTACAAAGAAAAATAACCATGGCTACCATCACTTGTTTAGTTTAAGCACTGTAAGTAACCAAATTACGAATTGGAAGTTTCATTCCACATAATAAAAGTGACTTGACATGCATTTTACAGCAAGTAAAATTCTTCAATTAGCATTTGAAATGTAAAGCTGATGGAAAGCCCCATCTGCAACAGGAACTTTCCATCAAAGAATTGTCTGAATTTCAGTACACGCAAATGTAGAAATTAACCCTTCAAGACTTAACAGCGGGAAAGTGGGCTTAAGGAAAAGCAGCTTCATATAGTGCTGAGATTTCAGGCCACTGAACTAAATATAGTTTTAGTGGCCAAACTCTCAGGATCTTGTATATCCACTTTCTGAAGTAACATCATTTTAATGTGATAAAATCACTGAACACCTGTTTACTACAGAAAATACTTTCAGGTGAGTATTCACTATTTATGAATATGCATAAAGCATTCTTATTTGTTTGTCAGAATTCTAAACATGCTACACAACTTCATACATTTTAGACAGGCAGGACAGTCTTGAAGGGTTATTTCAAAATTATTTAAATTACATTGAAACTAGAAAAATTAGGATATTATACTACAAGACATCTTGAGATTCAAGGAATTAATGTAGTAAGATCAAGCACTAAGAAACATTTTAAGCCAAATGTTCCTAAAATGTGTTCATCAAGATGCAGTAAACAGTTGTTTTAAACAATCCCCTTTTACTAACACAAAGGCAAAAAGCATTAATGATGGAATACAAATTCTTATGACGTAAATATTTACAAACAACAAAATCTAATGGTCGACTGATAAAATATTCAATTTAGAAAAAATGGTAACCTAAACAATTATTGAATCTGTCAATATTTAAGTAAAGTTCATGTGATAAAGCCCATGTGACATTTACAACTCAAGTTGGCTTCAGATGAGAAAGAGCATATTATCTAATATGCAGAGGACAGCTGTTATTTAGACATAAATTAATTCCATTACTAAAACTTTACAGGAGTTGTTACAGACTAAACAAGAATTATAATCCACAAGTATTCATAGTGCTCACTATCATTTAGCTGTTAAGCCTGACAATTGTGTCTGCACTTTATAGAAAGAAATCCAAGCTGACACTTCCATCTTACCGCCATTATTTTCTTTCATAAAGAGCAAAGACAAAAGGCTGTAAATTAACTTTTCATTGCTGTTAATTAGTTCAGTGGTAGCAAAAGTACATCAGAAACAGGGTTAGTTGAACAGAGGATTTGATGCATGCAGCTACAGGCTGCTATATGTAAATATATATTTACATACACACACGCCTCCAACACCTCAGAGATATTAGGGGAAAATAAAAACAGGATGCAAAGAGAGTGATGCACAGAGCCAAAAGAGGCAAGAAAATTTAGGAAAGAAAAGGAAAACAAAGTGTTTCCATGTGCTGCAGACTTTCAAAGGAGGTAACATTTTCTCAGAGGACTTGTGGGGCCATGATGCACCTCTGAAGTGCTTCCCTACAGACCCCTCCAACCACAGGCACTGTCTGTGTGGGCTGATGCTTCTGTTCAATGCAGAAAAACAAAACACTGCACAGCCTCGTGTTTTGAGATCTGAAGCAAAGAATCATCTAGCACTGATGATTAATTCTAACAGGGACTTTAGATAAGTTGTGCCAAAACCAACAAACAGCTCTAGAATGATGCCTTTGCCTCAGTGCTTGGTGCAGGTGTGATTTCAAAGTTAGTATATAGTCTTTTGAACATGTAGTCTAAAATAGTGCTAGAAATTTTAAAGTTGCCATAAAAGCTAAGGTATCAATTTGAAGTACTAACAGTCACATAAGACTGATTTCTATCCTTCCCTCCCCCCCCCCCCAAATCAACTATTACAGTATGTTTCTATAGGTACCTGAGTATTTGTTTAATCCAGTTCAATATGATTTGCAACTCAAGATTACTCCCTCTTTCCCCATTGCCACCATAAAGAATTATGAGAAAAGGATGCTGGAGACTTATTTTTAATGAAGAGCCCTTGCACACAGATATCTGTTCACTGCAAATAATTTAAACTGATTATGTGCAGAACTACAACAATTTCCAATAATTCAAATGAAAATATTAAGGCCCAGACAAAATGCATTCACGCAGCCATGCACAGTGCAGTGGTAAACAATTTTACTACTAAATATTTAACAGGCTGCCCCCCCCCAAAAAAATCAACAAGAGAAGATTAAACTTTTGTTTTTAGTATCTTCTCCTGATTGCGAGATGGTTTGTACTGTTACTCAATTTACAACTGCAGTATATTTAATACTGAGTAAATAAATTAAAATGGAAAAATATGCAAGTAAATTAGGCAACGAAACTTTAAAGAACTGAAATAAAAATACCATTTTTTATTATAGACATGCAAGCAAGACACTCAGTTAAAAAACAAAAAGGGTTAGTTTATGTCCTATCAGAAAGGTCTGCAATGACTTATTTCATTGACAGTCACAATTTGTTCTTCCAAAAGTGAATGTGGATCAATAATTGGATTCTTTGACCCATATCATCATATCAACATATTAAAGAGTTTACCATCTCTTTCAAATTGATTCAAAAATAAAAGTTAGTTTGACAAACATGACTCATTCTTTGTCTTAAGGCATGTATGCCAAACAGCACATTGAATGCTAAGTGAAAATTTTCCATATGCAAAGGAAGGTAGACTTTCAATCCTATGAAAACACAGAGTACCTGCCATGGAGGACAGGAAAACATGTATAAAGACAGCCCTTGCAGTTTCTTCACAGCTTGGGAATTGTGGAATTAGTTGCAACACAGTATTAAAAAGGAGAATCTCAATCATAAAGAAATGTAGTATCAAGCTCATTTTTTCCCTGAATGTGTTTATTAGGCTGATAAATTTTTATATATCAAGTATTGCATTGGTTCTCCAGCAATTTTTACATGTTCATACATGTTATTATTACTTAAATCTATTATTCCATACTTTGGATCTCTCAATAAACTGTATACAATTTGACAAGGGAGCTTGTAACTCCAAACCATATAAAATAACATGGTAAGAAAGTAAAACACTGAAGTACTACTATGCTTTCAGAGAACACTGTTTTCCTCTGTTGATGGACTCAAAAGCATGACAATTACAGCTATGCAAATATGCCTAAAAGTTTAATTAATATTTAGAGCATTTCTCTTTCTGTGGGATTTATTTTCAGAGGTACAGAAGATCGTGTTCTGTATTCAGTGCTCAATTCCAAAGCTGCTGAGAAGTATGACTAATCAAAGTTTTTAAGGAGACACAAAAGCAGCCAACAAAGCAACGTGGTCAAGAATTACAGATTGCAACAGATCAGACAACTAAAACATCCCAATTTAAGAGGGATTTCCAATCAGCCATATAATAATTAACAAAATGATCAGAGCTTAAATTAAATAAGTAAAGAGAAGTACAGATGTTCAACAAGCGCAACAAATCAGTAAAAATTCTGCTTTAAGATGGAGAACAGACAAGGGACTACCACTGATAAATAGACAGTAGATACTGTTATTAGCAGCATTCAATTGTCTGTGCAAAATTATTACTAAGGAGCTGCTGTCATTTTCAGATTGGCAACAGTATAAAGCAGGGGACAAAAACTCCCAGAAATATATTCCCTGTAAATAGCTACACTCTTACAAGACAGAGCTACCAGAAACAAGCAACAGTAAACAGGTTTCATTCATGTACTTTCCTTAAATGCATTTTTAATGTTTGAACTTGAAATAACACTTTTTATAGAGGCAGAGATAATACAATTTCAAAGCGACACAAAGTACCTGTTTTGCTTTTAACATCATGCTTTAAATGCAACTTGGTTAAACTGAAACAGGACTACCCATCTGTAGTGAAGTTGGCCAATTACTTGCATCCATGATTTAATTAGTAAGATTTTTCTAGCTCAAATGCAGAGAGCTGAAGTATTGGATTAGAGTGAATGCAGAACATTTTGTCCCTCAGGGCATCACCTTGCGCTTCTGCTGGGAAGAGAAGCCAGCGGCTCTGCGTGCTTCCTCTTCGTGCTGCTGGATTTGCTGTTGTAACAGAATGAGCTCCCCAAGCAGGCCCTGCCGGGAGTTTATAATAAAAAGGAGAGGAAAAATTTGGGGTGTAAGGAGAACAAAGTTAAACCAAAAGGCATGACACAAAGACAGATGAAAAACAGGTATGAACGGGTCAATTCAAATGCAAGTGAAATTTCATTAGCAAGGTCTCTTGCTAGCTGGAGTGGATAGTCAGCAAAACCATGCACTTTGCAAATCCAGGCAGAACAAAGCAACCAACATTTAGCTACATTTTACAATTATATTCAACTTTAACTAAGCATCTAAATATTTTTAAAAAATCCATCTGTAACTATCTCAGCTTTAAAATATTATTGATCTGTTCCATTCATCTTTGTCAGTAAAAGTTTTGCTAAGAATAAAAACAAAGCAAAAATACCCTAAAGAATACAGACAGTTTATAAAAAGATGATTTTTGGTTGGTACTTAACTTTCTAAAACTAGCAGAAGAAAAATAATTTCTTGAGCATACAAAAAAGAAAAACCTCCCTCTCCACTTCCTTAACACACTGCAATTTAAATTCATGCTGCCATAACTCTTCCTGATCATTCCAAAACTTCCTAAAACTTGATGCTTATTTTTTTACTCATTCAGCATTTCCACAAAGCTTAGTTCTCTTCTCCCTCCACATCAAACAATCCTATAATGACGAGCTGTCTTTCAAAATTGGTTGAGAAATACAATGCCAGAAGCTTATGAACTGTTTATTTCAGAGAATGCAAACAGTTCTTTAAAAAAAAAATTACATCTTCTAAGAAAACATGCAGTGAAATGAAATGTTTCAAAAATGTACTTCAGGAATCAAAACTCTGAAACAGAACTTTGGTGTAAGAATTCAAGACATCCATCATCAAGATATACATTTGTTGCATGAAATACACACACAGGCATGTACACATAAGGATAAACAACACAAGAGAATGGATAAAAGGAGAGACACAATCAAATGACCAAATATAAGCATTTGTTAAACAGTGATTTGTATAATTTGAAGCTTCTTGCGTTTTACTAAACCACTTTCAGATTTAATAAATGCCTCTAATGCCAGACAAGCAACTGAGCCAGGAACTCAGGCAGAAGATTTGATTCCTACACAGCAGCAAGGAGAGGAAGCCTCATGGCTCATTTAGTATTAGAAGAACATTAATTATATTTTGCAGACAAGGAAACTCTGAGTATGACCAACACATTCCCTTTAAACATTATGCTATGGGCCCAAAAATACAAGAAAAAACACTGAACAAAATCTGCCATGAAGGCCTTTCAGCATTTAAACAGGAAGTAACAGAAGCTTGAAGTCACCAAATCGAATTATTTAATCAGCAATTCCTTTCAAAGACATCTGGTACATGCGACTCCTACTCCACAATAAAGTATGACAAGAATAATTTGCAACTACAGTCACACCACTTAATAAAATATTCAAATAAAAAAATTATATCATTTAAAAGGCTTCTCTGATAGATACAAAGAAGATAATGTTACAATCAATAATTACATTATTATTTCCTTTATATTTTAGATCTTAATTTACTGGTTTAGATTAAAAGATAAATTAACATTAAAAAAATTAGGAACTTTAAATAGCACAGAACTATACACACAGTACCCCAGCTGGCATATACCAAGACACAAAAATATTGATATCTCTCTGTCATTGGACACTATCACCTCATGCCCCTCCACCAAAATCAACCTGTCCTTTAAAGAATTTTTGCTAGAAAAATCAACACCAATCAATTAATGTGATTTCAAAAATCAAGTTCTTTACAGCCATTACATTATTGTTTTCATTGTCAAAGAAACCCTGTAAAGGGTAAGGAATAACATATTGGGACAAACCCTGACATTGTTACTGTGTATTCTTTAAACTTCTCCCATCTCCTATTATCTTGTATTAAAAGTTAATATACTGCACTAGAGCTGAGTATGACTCTCTTTATTTTAAAAGGAATACAAAGGAGTGAAAATTACAAGATAGGTAAAGAGATCAATTTTTAAGAATTTGAATAAAGGTAACAATTTTATCCAGAGCATCTATAACATGAAACTGGAAATTAAGTTGAGAATATTATAGCACTCTTAATAAAAGAGAAAATTATGGAAATTTTATTGCATAAGTTGCAAGGAAGAACAAAACCGAAAACAAATGTTAAAAAATAAATCCATGTGAGTGACAGTCCTTACTCAAGTCTCTCTCACTCTCCAGCAGCAGCTGTGGTCAGGGGCTGTGGGATTTTGTGCAGCTCCTTACACCAGCTGAAGGTGACCCTGTGCAGGCTGGGTGAGACAATCACACACTGCAACTGCTCCTGGGAGCACCAGGGTCTCCACAGTAGCAAAGAAGCAGAGCAGAGAAAGGACTCTAAGCCCCACACCAAGACCTGAGTCACAGTTTTCAATCCAACTCCATCACAGCTATAATCACTATAAGTTTTCTTTAATGGTAAAGGTTAAGCTTTGGAATTTGTCTGCTTTAAGAGGAAACTATTTCTTAAAGAAAATTTTTGTAGAGACACAATAGTGCAAGATGACCTAAGAAGGTAACACAGCTGTTTCAAGTAGAAGCCTCAACTAGTTCCTCACTTAAAATACAGTACTTCTACTTCACTGTAGACTGTAGGTTTTGTAACTATGTTTGCTCTTCTTTCTCCCAGAACAAAATTTCTTATTTAATTCAGGTAAAAAGAGATTTAGATGCCACATACTTAAACTACTTATCTGAACACTCCAGTAATTTTAGTTTAATTCTCTTTTAAAAATATTGTACTGTTTTGATTAAATGAGAGATTATGAGATAAACACCAAATCAGGCGGTACTGCTTCTTGTTAGCTAATGTGTTTGGGACATCTTTCACTCTCTTACAGTTACTTTGCAAAACAACTGGTTTCTCACTCAGTCTACTGGAAGCTTTTAGAGACTTGTCTGAGGACCACATCCTGTAACAATTCTTCAGAAAATTCCTCCAAACAAATAATTTCTAGATTTATCAGTTAAACAAAACGAAGAAAACCATCTCTCATCAGGCACATTGAGTATCATACTAGAGCACCCATACAATCACTTTATGAGCCCATACAATCACAGCTCTTAAACTAGCCATGGTTGGCAGTGCTAAGCATTGAATGCAAAAAGGCCATCTTATCCATTGTCTTGAAAGTAATAATTTTGCCTGCAAACAAACTTGGTGATTATGCTCTGTTAGGGATTCATATGTGCCTAGTTTGAAATATTCTGTACAAACTGATCACATTGATTAGTAAATTAATCAGTTTCTTATCAGATATAATCATTAGACCAGACAAAATTTTCTTAATCATATTAATTTAATCTGGTGATATTTTCCACACCACAGTCAAAGTTAAAATGCAGATATCCCTGCATCCAAAACAACCACAGGATCATAACAAGTTTTAATGATATTACTAGTATTCAATAGAAGTGTCAGTTATTTCAGTCATCAGAGACAATAAATTAAGATGGCCACTTCTTCACAAATCAATAGTAAAGTGTTCTTTAAGATTTATACAGTGAAACCTGTGCAAAGCAATCACTCTGGAGAAAAACATAGACAGTTTACAGACAAAGGGGAAATAAAAAGCTAGGTTAATTCTTGTGTAAAAATCCATCAGTGTTCTACAGGAGGAAAAATGGTTGTAAGATCTGAGCTTTGTACATGTTTCACTATGTTACCATGCAGAATTAATGAAGAATAAATGTATACATGCCTGCATATACAGAAAAGTTGTTTATGGAAAAGCCCCAGTTATAGTTCAGAATATTTCAGTTCAAAAATAACTATATGATCATTTACAAATTCCCTGATATATATTGTTTTCCTTCCATTTTTGTAAAACAACTTTTAAAAACATACACAAGAAAAATAAAAGCCTTTAAAGAATGAGCAATATGACAATTTAGGAATTTAACAGAAATGTTCATGAAAACAAAAAAATAAACTTCACCTTCTTGACTTCAAGAAAAAAAGTGCTAAAACTTTAGGTTACGAAAATACAGTAACATTATTTTCCAGAAAATAGTAACAAAAATATGATGTATGCTTTATTTAGATAAAGAAAGAAAAAAACAGACTACTTTAAGAAATGGAAATTCTTTAAGGCAGAAATACTTAAATAAAAATTAAAACTACGAAAATGTCAACAGAAACGAGTTTGAAGCAGAAATGCTAAAAAATAAATATAAACACCTAAACCAACTTCAGTAATAAGTTATAAACTCAAGTGCCATGGAGATCATGCCCTGAAAAATTGCAAATGCACATACAATACCTAAAATCACATTCTTATAACAGACCAATTTTCTTAATAATGCAATTATTAAACATATTCATGTCTGCCTTGTAGTTCTTTACACCAAAATGTTTATTATCCCTGCAATAATTTTATATATAAAAAGCAGTAATGCATTCGGAACTAATATTCAACAATAAATACTTTTCAAGCTGCTTCCAATTAACTTCTGCAATGGGCTACTGATGCACTTTCAAACCATAAATACCTGTTTATAGAGACATTTTCAGGTTTGCAAGTGAGTAATTACCTTCTTGAACTGCTTGTCATTGTCGTATCCCTGGTCAGTAGCCCGGAATGCTGTTTCTCCTGGGGAACCTAGGACACAATTACAGAAACTAATAATAAGATGCAAAAGGCACTTAAAATCTCAAACTACAGTTACTAGAAAATTAAAGCTTCAACCTCTATGAGTTAGTAATTCAATAATCTTTAAAGTTCCTATAAAAAAAAATTCATCTTAAGAAACTGAAGAAGAAACTCAGTTTAAAACTCATCTGAAAATTTTATATCTAGTTTATGATGCAGATTAATTATAACACAAGGGAGCAGGGAGCTTCAGTGAGACTATTAAAAGTTCTCAAAATATTGCAGAATTAGTTTTTGAGAAAGAAGGATAATACAAAATCCACTGATGCTACTGTAATGAGAAAAAAAACCTTTCCTATTGTAATGACAGGTTTTCAAAAGAAGCTTCTGGAACAAGCCTGAAATAAAAAGCATCTGCTAAAGACTGTGGCAGAGATACATCAACCATTCACCTATTCATTCCCACAGGGGAGGACCTAGGCAGGAAAAGTTCTGCCCCAGAGGGTGGCTGGGCACTAGAACAGGCTCCCCAGGGATCTGGTCACAGCACCAAGCTCAACGAGCTTTTGGACACCTCTCTCAGGCACAGGGTGGGATTTTCAAGATATCCCTGAAAAGGGCCAGGAGTTGGACTCGATGATCCTGATGGGTCCCTTCCAACTCAGCATATTCTGTGATTCTATGAAGTATTCTAAAAATAGTTGGAAAGTATTTATAAATCCATATTAAGTTGCTGTAAATAGTTGTATTTATATTGATATTCACTCCTCTTAGTATAGTAGTGCTTTAACAGTTTGCTGTAAAAAGGCAGGTTAAAGGCAGGAAAAAGGGCTTTTACACACCTAACAACAGAAGTAGATCAGAAGCTCCTATGACTTCACTAACCAAATTGTAACCTGTGAAAAATCAGCAGAAGAGGGGAAATAAAAATTATAGACACAAAACAAAATGCAAGATAAAGATGAGGGATCTTTGTTTCATTTGGAGGACCACACAATCATAAATGGCCATTATGCCAGTGTGAGTATGATAACAAGTAATTGGTGACATCTCACTGTTGGTCAATAACAACACAATTTTAAACTGTTAAAATTTTAAACAGCCAGAATACATAGGAGATTGTAATCTACTTGTCACTCTGCTGAACTTGGCCCTTACTTAGATTCTTGCTGCATTTGTAAGATTAATGAATTAGTTCTGCCATTGACAGTATTTCAAAGAAACAAAACCACACTTCTATGCACACTGATATGAAAATATTTTCAGACACACTTAGAACAATGATATAACCCCTCACAGATACATTAAGCCTCCTACTGCCTGGATACAATGAATAGACAAACCATCCCCACGCCTTTTCTGAAGGATTTGGAACTCACCTGCTCCTTTGAAACACTGCCCCACCTAACCTAAATCTCCAAGAAAGCTTTGCTGGGTCCAGAACTAGATGGAAAACATCATTCAATCCAGAATACCTTTCTTACAAATCCCCTATTTCATATACTTGCAACATTAAGAACCTTCACTCTTAACAATCCAACTCTTTTCTCCTGTAACAGCTGTGATATTGCTACTGTCCAGTGACACTCTCACCAAGTTCTAGCTGGACACAACCAGCTTCTCTGACTCACTGAAGAATTGAGCTTTCAAGCTGAAGAAGAAGTTGAAGCTGAATAGAAGTTTTTTATTCAATTTCATATTATAGTTCTCTGCACTTGTTACCAGAATTCTCGCTTTTAAAAATACATCACACTTACCTGTGTCACAACTCTTTCAGAAGAGATATTCAATGCAAACACAAACATTTCCAGGATCTGCTTTGTTTTAGCATCTAAGGACATACCTACACCCTCATCATCAAATAGGTTCAGCTTTTGAAATTAAAACTTAGCTGAAAATTTGTTCTCACCAGGAGAAAGAAATCCTTTCAGCGAAGTGAGGCTCTCTCCAATCTTTTCAAAGTCAGGCATAAGTTTGGCAAGGTCATCTGCATCAGGGAGGGCTTTGAGAAGCTTTTCTAGGAAAACAGTACAACAGTTAGTGAGTTGGGCTTTTTTCTATTATTTTTGGAAAAAAAAAAAGTCTTAGGCTATAAAACCTAGCAACTGTTTCAGGATATGGCTTTAAAATTTTTTTTAAACAAGTACAAAGAACTTTCTCTCCACGTGCACCTCCCCCCACTACTGTTGGGAAAGACTATCAGATCTGAAAAACCACTTGCTTTTTTAGACTTTGAACTTCCTGATAAGTTGGCTGCCTCAGGTACTTTATAATTGCTGAAAACTTATTGCTACATTTTACCACATTTCATACATTATCCTTTCACTTACTTTGTAGAGGATGTTTTAAAGTTACGTGAAACTGTAATTATGCTCATGCCTTTAATCTTTTTAAGAAAAGCTTAGTTTTCAATTTCATAAACAAGCCAATTTTGTTATCCTTAAAATAAAAATCATTACCTTTAAAGTACTATAAAAATGTAGTGTCCATTTGCAGTAAGAACAAGAAAAACTTGTATGAGTTTTCAATCTCTGCATTTACCTATGCAATTCTCACACATGGCATCAAGGCTGGAAGTAAACATCTGTAAGTCTCTCCCAATCCAAAGCATTCTACCATCCTATGCAGTAAAATCTTTTTTTTTTTTTTTAAGATCATCACATTTCTACCCTGCATACAAAATGTAAGTCTGAGCTTGATTTTCAGATTTCTGTCTTTCATCTAAAAATACACAAAAGACTCTACTGCAACCTGAAGGCTCAGGAAAGCAAGACTATATTTTTCACTTTCTTTTCTTCTCTATCTTCAAGATAATTTTGTGGATAGGCAGGTTTGCTATTCTGCATTTTCAACTTGTCTTTTTCTCACACATATTTTTTACTATCTATTTATACCTTCACTTGTAAGTCAATCATATAGAAAGAAAAAACTTTCTGCATAATACTACCAAAACCTGTGTGAGTCCCCTTGATCACACTGCAACTCTCCTTTCTGGGAGACTAATGGGACTATATGGCTTTATGAAAGGACCAAGAACATTCTCAAATGAAAGGATGCAACAGGGAATATCCATGCTAAGCAGAGTTTACTTTCTTTTTACAAACACACTGATACAAATTCTTTGGTGAAACACACATCAAACTCCAAAAATAAAAGCCCACTCAAATTACAGCTGAAAAGCTACTCCTGGAGTGAGGCCCTGAGGACCTACATTCCTATGTTAAGTTTTACACATGCCAGTCTTTAGACAGAGAAACATCATGGCTTTGTGATACCGATGTCAACAAGTTCATCAAGCTCCCAAATGAAGTCAGGAACAATCCACTTATAATCCTCGAGATCTGGTATCATGTCCTTCCACTGCTCATATGTCTGACAGAGAAAGGAAAAAAATCATGGTAGAAATAGAAAAATAGAAAAAAGGAAAGTACATAGAGAAGTGTACGAGCAACTGCTACCTACACATAAAACAGACTAACCCACCATCTTTAGCTATGAGTAGTACTTGGATTTTCTAAGATCTATAGCAGTTTCCTAAACAATGCTTTCCATATTCACTCATTTTTATTATCATCAGTTAACCAAACAATGGCATCCCATATATTTGTGGCTATAACAAGAACTTCTGTTCTGAAGTATGTAACAGCAAAGACAAAATGCATGAAGTAGCTTCCAGAGATAAATACCTTCTTAGCTGTGTAGCCACCTCCTACTGCAGATCCTAAGATGAGATAGCGAACTCTGAGAAGCCTAGAGGCCAATCTGGCCAGCCAAAAGTTCCTGTGGGATTGGTACCCATGTTTGACATTCAAAAGTTTTGTTTTGTGAAGGGGAAGACGATTCAGAGAAGAGAACTGCTGAATGGATATCCTTAGGGGAGGTCTCTGGAACCTTGCACTTGGGTAGTAGGGATGATGTACACTGCGGGAAACAAGATGCAGGTTTTGAAGCGGTGATTTTCTCTTTATTCCACAGCTGCTGTTCGCTAGGCTCTGGCAGATGACACTAAAATAAAGAAATAAAAACTTCAACTGATTTCTTCAACACACCATTAAATCAAAAACCTCTTTAGAAGCAATCCACATAATATTTCAGCTGGTTACAGATACCTATTACATCAGCTTGAAGCCACAATTTCCAGCCACTACTGCTATACTTAAGAGGAAAATAAAAAGCTGCAAACATTGTTAATGGGTACAGTATTTCTAGTGGTTACAGACACAAAACCTTCACTACAAATTCTGAAGTCTGTTATGGATTGCATTTAACTTTCACACTGCAGTAAGGCAGGTAACAGGTGTGGTAAAGCATGTTTGGGCTAAAGAGTCCACAAAACACTTCCAACATACAAGAAAATTGTTTGGCCTGTCTTATTCTGTAAATAAACTTCTAGAAAACATTAAGTTAGTAGAGGATTTCCAAACTTCTAAAAAACCCAATACACAGAAAAAAAATCCTTGTAGAATACATTTGTCCTATTTAGGCCAACCATGTGCTTAATGACACCTTTCAGTTCCTTTCACTTGCTGTGGTTCTAGGATTACAAGATTGTGGTTTTGTCTTGGATCATGCATAGACAAGATGAGTTCTGGAGGTGGCTGCACCACGTGCATTGATGCTTTCATGAAGAAACTCAGATTTAAGAGGGAAAAGTTTGGAAAATTTGAGTCTGAAAGCAGAACTCAGCCATGAAAAGCACACATTAAAACACAGGAGCCTAATCAAACTGCCTATGTTATGCAAACACATGGTCTGGAATAAAACTTGTGTACTATGAGTGAAATTACAGGCATGAAATTTTGAAAGTTGAAATGAAACTTTGTCCTTTTTCAGGGTTTCCAATATTATCAAGTGCATCTTCTTCAAAATGGGACAAAAAAAAAAAAACAAAACTTCGTATCACTGAAATGGCAAATTACTAATTCCATAATCCTAAAACATGTAAAATTAACAGATTTTAACAAGAACAAGTGAATCATACTTAGTGGACAATACTACAGCACTTTCTAATAACATGCTTTATGATCTATACAGCTCTTTGCCTCAAGATTTTCATGTACTAGAGGTGACAGGCAAATTCTTAATGTCCAAACAAGTGAAAGACTTTGTCATAAAAAGGACTTTTAATCCAGAAATTGAGCTTTTGTAATCAGAATTCAGATATTTTTCTCTCTTAAAGACCAATTTTGCCAATGATCTAAGTTTAGAAATTTCCTTTAGTGCAATGGGAAGCTCAGTCAAGGAACTCCAGGGACTGCTCTGCCAGTCCTCATTCCTAAGTCCCTATGGCTGAGGACACCTTTGCTGCCATACTAAACCATCTCTGCAGGGCTGGGCTTTGGCAATATGAAACTTAGAACCTAGAAAGAGATTAATAAGCAGGAACAGAACAATTCCTAAACCACTAAAGCATTTCTCTTCTTGGACATGGAATTACAAAAGGCTCAGAAATTAACTACAAACAGAACCAATACAAAAGTGCCTTCACACTTGAAATGTTTAATTTCCCAGTTTGGAAGCCAGGTTTTTAAATCAAGGTGTGAAATCCTGTATAAAGCAAGCCAATGACTGGGCTGCTCATTATTTTGTTTTGCAGTCATTATCATTTCACAGATATTTACTCTTTTCAGCAGAGACCATGTGGTAGCACATACTACAGCAGTCACTCCTTGTTATTCATCTTCACCTGGGCTAAAGGCATTTTGTGCAATATTATGCAACTTTCTTCTCTGTGATTTTTCTTTTAGAAAACATTGTGTTTTATAGCATTGTCTGTGTGCTTAAACTGAAGGGCAAATTGAATTCCATCAAAGTTGGATGGCAAAACCTCAATCCACAACTTCCTTTTGAGTATTATTGCATGTTTCAAACTCAGCTCCTTTACTTACACATCTGAAATCTTATAAATCATTAAAACCCCCCCTACTCCTCCATCACACAAAAACTTCCATATTCTATTTCCTCCCTCCTGCTGCTGCTGCTAAGTCTCCTGATGAATACTGACCAAAAACCACCTTGAGGTCTCCAATGCAAAGTACAGCCAGATTGAAACGGATGGCAGGACAATGCTATTAAATGAGCACTTAATGAGTTCCAAATTTCAAGCCTCTGCTATGTTGGTTTTAACAATAACAAAAACCATCCTTCCAGACACGAGTGGCTCTGCCTGATTACAGCCTGCAACCTGCAACACTGCACTGAGATTATAAATGTCTTGTAAAACACATTACAAAGTAAGTGGGCGGCTATGCAAGTAACTACAAAGCAAATGTATCCCGACAAAGCACACGGTGGCATTTTCTTTCTCCCTCAGCACAAGACAACGCTTATTTTCCTACTGCTGTTCCCAAATAGGGGCAGGAACTAGATGATATTCATGTTCCCCTTCCAACCCAAACTATGCCGTGACTCTATAAAATTTGCCAAGGAACACCGCGCTGTTATCCACCAGTGCCTGTCACTGCTCCAGCCGGGAATGCTGCAGCAGAACGCAAGGCAGCTGCTGGCAGGGACCACGCACGGACACGAAAGCGGCCGGAGCTCCCCATGGCGAGAATGCGGGAGAAGCAGCCCCCTCCCCTCCTACGGGCACCGCCTCCCCCGGTCCCAGGGGAGCCGCAGGCTGGGAGAGAGCCCAGCCCGGGAGAGAGCCCAGCCCGGGGCTACCAGGCTGCAGCAGCCTCAGGCCCAGCCCTGCGCCACTCACACCCGCACCTCGCACCCCACCAACCCGCTGTGCTGCGCCGCCTGCGGCCCGCCGGGGCTCGTCCCGCTTACCAAGCCGCCGCCGCCCGCGTCCGCCACATGGTAAGGGCCGGGAGGGAGCGGGAGCGGCCCGGGAGCCGCAGGAGCGCGGCCGCGCTGAGGGCAAGGGCAGCGGCAGCCGCTTCCGGGCACCGCGGTCCGCGCCGCCCGCCCCGCCGGAAACCGCGCCTCACCGCGCGAAGGTTCCGGGCTCGGCTGCGGAGGAGGAGGGAGGGTTTAGCGGGAGCACCGCGGCGGCTGGGCGGCCGGGAGCGGCGAATCGGGGAGAGCTGGATGTGTAATGCTTGGATCAGGGATCCCGCACCGGGATCAGGAATCCCTCACCGGGATCAGGGACCCCTCACACTTGGATCAGGGATCCCCGCACCGGGATCAGGGATCCCGCACCGGGATCAGGGCTCCCTCACACTTGGATCAGGGATCCCCGCACCAGGATCATGGAGCTCTCACAGTTGGACCAGGGATTCCTGCACCGGGATCATGGAGCTCTCATACTTGGATCAGGGGTCCCTCATACATTGATCACAAGTCCCGCACCGGGATCATGGAGCTCTCACACTCGGATCACGGATCCCCACACCGGGACCAGGGGTCCCTCACATTAGGATCACGGATCCCCACACCGGGATCACGGAGCTCTCACACTCGGATCACGGATTCCCGCACCGGGATCATGGAGCCCTCACACTTGGCTCAGGGATCCCCGCACCAGGGGCATGGAGCCCTCACACGGCGGTCCTGGATTAGTCACACTTGGGTCATGGATCCCCGCACTGGGATGATGGTTCCCTCACATCGGGGTCATGGGTCCCTCACACTGGGGTTCTGGATCCCCCACACCCCCGTGCTCGCCTCGGGGCCTCGTCCCTGTGCCCCTGGCTGCTCTCGGGCAGGCCTGGAGAGGTGCTGAGGGCAGCCCAGCCTGGATGGGGGCACCAGGGGCTCCCACGCTGTTACAGGAAAGATTGTGATGAGTCCCCTGCTGTTGTTGTGCCTGGGGAGTGCATGACATGGGTGGCAGTGCTGCCTTGAAAGCTGGAAAACACAAGGTGTTTCCCAGTGGGTTTCTGTGAGTTGTTGGGGTTTTTTCTGGCCACAATGAAGCAGGAGGCAAAGGCGACGTCAGAAGAGTTCATCAGCTCTGTCCATCCTCTGCTCACACAGGATCACCTCTGGTTAGGTAATTTCTGAGCCGTGCGTGCCACACCTGTCCCTAAAGACCACATTGGAGTGCTCACCTGGCAATGCCAGTGCTTGCTGACTTTAATAGCAAGTATTCCCCTGTGCTTGGTCTGAATCTTTCTTGTAACATGCCCACAGTGGACAGGGATAATGTTACATTCTCCAGTTACCTGTTTGAAGATTGTTGCCATGGCTCTTCTCAGTCTCCTTTTCCTTAGATAGAACAACGCTAAGTACCTCTTCTGTGGAATGTCACCAGTTGATTCACAGCTTCCTTTCTGTAACGTGGCCAGAACTGGGTGTCACATGCTGAGAAACAGAAAATGAGATTTGGGGTGCTTTAGAGGTCAGGTTTCTGTTTATACTGTCAGATTTTTCAAAGCAAAATATATTGCCTAAGGATGACATAATACACACATGTATTTTCAGGACTAGGATAAAAGTTGAGTTGAGGTGAGGCACGTGTTTTTGTTTTTGCCTCTTGCTTGCCTACTTTGTGACTATTTATTTATAGGTTTAAGGGACTGTATTTTAAATCTTACTTTGCTTTTATATTTTAGTTTGACCAGTTATTTTTGTAATTTATGTATAATTTTTTAAGACACATTTCAATTTAAAAATATGAATGATGACACTCCATAGGACATGCTAACAAAAAACTTTTTATGAATAAATACTATGTAATTCTTACTCCAAACAGTAGAGAGCATCATATTACTAAAGGTTCCAATTCAGGCTGCTTTCTCTCCAGGCAATGTGAACACGCTTAACAAAATGAGCAAATGTCACCATCTTCTTTGGTTCTAGATTAACAACTTGATGAATTATTATGACAGATTGTCAGACTCTGGAAATGATGAATGTTTTGCACCTTTAACCTGTTTTTTCTTCATTTTCAGTTGTGAAGGTATGAATACTCCTATGAGGGTGTTCTCTAGGAGTGCAGAACACCTTGGAGCTGGAATAAAACTATGAACAGTTAAAAGATTGTATGAGTCTTTATTCTTCCCTGGAGACCCTGCTTTGGTGGGAAGCAACCAAGGACTCCTGCTGCCCCTAGTCTGCTACAGGAGCTAAAAAGGGCAAGGGTGATGTTTGGGAAAGCAGCAAAAGCTGACCAGGCAGAAAAAGTGTGTGTGACCATCCTGTTTTCCACACCTGGCACCTCCCAAAATAATGAGTCATTTCCCAAAATCATCAGCCTGCCTTAGAAAAGTTACCTTTGCAGTTGTTCCCTTTTTTAGTTTTAGTTTGTGCTGTGGCTCTTGTATAACAACTGGTGTTCCCTTTGCTTGGTCTCAGAAGAATAAAATGGTAAGTGGAGAGGCTCAGAGCAAGTTGCAGTGGGAGGAAAGAGAGGGTAGCATTGAAGTTGGGTCTGGAGTGAACCTTCTTCCCGCTTGATCTTGTGCAATAAATCACCCTTACACAGCTTAGTACAGATATATCCTTGTCAGTCCAGCCTCTGGCCTGGGCTCCCTTTGGAGGTGTTTAGGTTTCAAGGCAGAACAACTTGCCTCCAGTGCTTAGCACCAGCATTTTCAAACACATCTGTCTCTGTGCTGGGCATGGGTGCACATCTGTTTGTATTAACTGACCTAATTCCTTCACTTTCTCTTCTCTGTTTCCTGCATTTCTCCGTTTCAGATCCTCTGAGCCTGCCCACTGGAGGATAGGCAGTACTCTTTCCTGTTGCTTGAGATCTGGACTTGTACAAGTCCATGCCTCATGGCAGCAAAATGCTGAGGAATAGGAACTAACTTGATACCTCTTGATCTGTTTCAGTCACCCTAGAAGTAATGTTTTAGTTTTCTTAACATACTTACTGGAAGAACAGGTTTGCCTTTCCTGACCTCACTCCTAAAATATTTCTTGTGTAACTTCTTAAAAAGTAGCAAAGTACAAGGAAATAGTAGTGGAATGGGAACGACTCACAAGACTAATGAGCAAATGCAGTCCCCCCCCCCCCAAAAAAAAAAAGAAAAAAAAGAAGTGGCAAAACTCTCAGAGTTGTTTTCCTGCCAGCTTCCTTTTGGCTCTGATTTAAAGGTCGGAGACTGACATAAGTGGGAAACTCCAGTTTTCCCCAGGAGTGAGTAAATAATCTCAGTGCTGTCTCCCAAAGCTATATGGTGAGGTCAGAAGACATTCTATGAGGATATTCCCAATAATGAATAAAGCTCCTGGTTACAGATCCTACCTGGCTGAATCCTGACACACAGTGTACAAATCCACCTGCACACACTGGGGCCCCTTTTTACAGTGCCAGAACTTGATTTATTTTCTACAGCTTATGTGGAGAGCACTGCTGGACACTTAGCTCAGACTGGTTGCTAAGAGTGTTAACAACAGCAATGGCTATTTTGTTTCTTATTTGGACACACTCCTGGTCTCCAGTGATTCCATAATCTCTTGAAGAAAAATACTCCCCTCTTGCCCTCCCCTGAAACTTTTGTGCCAGCAGTGCTTGCTTGCACCTACCAGAGTTATGCTCTGGAGTCATATTGTGTCAAACACTTGTAAGATTGAAATTTTTCTTCTTGCATTTTTGACTGAGTTCTGCATGAACCCTCACAATTGCAAAACTGCAACAACAGAATGGAGGGAGGAGGGATAAAGTGTTACCTGCTAACCCCAGAGAGGGAGGAGCTCCCTACTTCAAACATCATCAGAATTATAAGGAAGGTGTGTACTTAGAGCACTTCCTCAATGTAGAAGTTCAAGCATACTATGCTGAAGACCTGTCCTGAGGGTGCTGTAAAAAGTCTCCAGAGGGTCATTTCATGGGGGAAAATGCTGCCAAGAACCATTATGCACAGCTTAACCAGGAAGAAGAGAATGAGATGGTGAGTTGTGTCTCTATCTAGGTCTTTCTTAGCTTGAAGCAGAAGGCGGCACGTGTTCTGCAATAAAATGCTACAGACTGTAATTGAGTTATTGCTAGTTGGGGTGTTTCTTTGGCAGAAACATACAGTTAGAAAGGGATATAAATTATTTTTTTTAGCAGAAAGAAAATAAGGTTGATTGTGTCCATTGGATTTAACTGGTTATGCCCTCCAACAGGGGATGATGGCTCAACAGATTATTCATGTGGTGTTACAAATCTAGATAGAGATGGTTTAATATGAGCTTGAGGGATGGGCCAGACTAGGATCCCCAACCATTTGACAGCTGGGTCTCCAGGATCAGCTCCAGTTAGAGAACAGGAAACCTTGGCTTTCTCCAAAACACAAAAACACCTGTTATGTTTGCATAAATTACTGACAAATGCAGTCTCTTGAATTGCCAACCCTATCTCAGAAGCTGGGATTCCTAAATACTGAAATACTATATTTCTTTCCAGAGTTTCCCAGGGAGAAATGTGTTTGCATGCATTTTGTAACACCTGGAAATAAGTTCAATGTTTACACCAAATCTCTGGTCTCCCGCATGGCAATGCTCTTAAATAGTAAAGCCAGTACACGATTGAAGTGAATTCAGTGCTTCTGAGCTGTTTTGCCATTACTGTGTGTTATGAGTCAGGTATTCACATGGATTCTGTCCCTCTAATAGATTCTGCTGAAGATGTCAGATCCATGATGCAGCTGTACAATAACAGTTCTTAGGCATATCTGGTAAATGCAGTGCTTCTCAAAATTCCTGTGCTGCAGAGCCACTGGAGCACTGCTGTGAGTGCCTGCAGGATTTCAATAGCAAAGCTATTGGAACACAGTCACTTCTAAGTTGACACAACTGTTCTCTTTCAGAAATCCTGGAGAAGTCTTCAAATTCTCCTCACTGACATTATTGTTCTAGTGAAAGAGACTGTGTCACGTGCAAACATGGATACCTGTTATCTTGCAAAGAAAAATGTAGATTTTCAGACAGCCCTCTCAGCCATCTAGGGAAGGGGAGATGCCACATTTTGCATAATGCACCCCTGGGGAATGCAGCAGAGAGTCACCCAGCAGCACGGAGTGAGCAGTGCAGGAAGCACAAGGCACTGGCTCCGCGGGTGGGGACTAATTAGCCCCGTGCAATGCAGAACCCGACTGGCTCCGCCGGCCAGTTACTAAACCTGCTGGCAGCGGCCCGCTCCTGGCTCTAGCCCTGGTGCTGATGTGCCACTGCTCCCCAGCTCCAAACAGCTGCTGGGTTTGTGCCTCTGCTCCACCCTGCCCTGTCCTTCTAGGACTATAAACACCTGCTGTGCTCTCACCACTATCGGTGCTGTCTCTAGCAATGCCAGAATTGAGCCGGAGCTAATTAGGCTTAAGTGGATTGTTTGGTGCTATGTACAGTCACACTGTTGTACCCTGAATATTCACTTCCAGCTGTGCACTGCTGGGACACCCAAGCTGTGCTTGTATGGAACCAGTTATCCTGAAGATGTTTTTATTTCTCACCAGTATCGTACTGAGTCCATGTGTCCTGAATCTGGTGCTCGAGGATCTATGAATCTGAGGTTTTCCATGCACAGCTACTGTGTGTGCCCAGTGTTGAGTCAGTCTTCACTATGAATCCAGAGTGTCTGGCAGTTGCCATGCTCTCCATGCCTGCAGTGAGTAGGATCAGTGCTCATTCACCTGGGGTTTACAAATGGAAATTGAAGAAAAAATACTTGTAAAGCGCTTGAGTTGAAAATGCAATTAAAACTGGAGCCAAATTATGTTAATTTAGGCAGGAATGCATGTGTGTTTGTTACATAGATAAGAGACAAGAAAAGTATGATATAGAGGAAGATATCCCTGAGGATGTATGTGGTACTGTAAGAGACAAGAAAAAAAGCAATGTGTGTATAGAAAACAGAGAACACCTAATGTGTGTATTTGTGTGAAAGGAAAAAAGAAAGTAGTATGTAAATGAGAGTAGTTGTGAAGAAAGAGAAATCTTTAAGTAGAGGAGTGAAGAAGAATATGTGAAGTAAAGAGAAGTTAATTTTTTAAAATTCAAAGCGGTAAAAAATATTTTTGATGCTGTTTTCAACAGCCAGTTTAATCTACCTGAACTAAATTATTAACAAGAAGTTCCTGACCTTTCAAACAAGATCAGATCTCTAACAGCTGACACTGTGTAAGTGCCAGTTCTTCCAGAGTGGAATAGTTCAAGTAATTTGAAAGAATGTAAGTCATTCACTTGAACTCTGGATGTGCAGTGCTTCCCTCTGTGGAACCAGCTGTCCTGTTTGCTGAGGAAAGATGGGGAACTCTAATAAGAGGAAATGCTTTGAAGATTTCTTCTGTTATTTCCATTTCTTTCTCCTGTTATTTCCACTTCTTGGTACAGCTGAGGTGCTAGATAGTCCTGGATTTAAGAGTAATCACTCTGACTTAGGAAATCTAACCTGTATATCCTTGTGTATGTCTTCGGGATTACTTTACAATTGCTGCAGAACATTTGCTTGAATTAAACTTCACTCTTCTGCTATGCAGCTAAAACTTAGCAAAGTGTATTCAGAGCATGAGATAAACTCGTTCTCCACAACCATTTGTAGTACCAGAAAGATCTCAGTAGTGTGAGAGAACTCTGGGCACAGCAGCTTGCCTCAGAGAGGGCTAATAGTATGCTTCTCTTCAGAAAATCTGCTTGAAGATTTTGAGAAGTGGTACATTTACTGTGGAATACAAAGAGAAAGTAAAACCACAGCTTTATGCTCTCTGCCAATTTGATGTTCTTCTCTGCACAGCTTGGGAATAATCATTCCCTTTGCACTAAACCTAAAGTGTGAACCTTAAGTCTTGCAGTGCAAAAGATTGTGATAGACTTTGACAGGCTGCTGCTTTGGGAAGGATTTTCCAGCAGCCTGTCCTAAGCATGTGTTCCCCCATTTCTTGGGCTGAAGGAATGGAAGAACTGCAGTCAATCAACTGGTGCACCCCAGTTTACTGCTGCATCTTGGCAGCTGTCTGCATCCTTTGATAGGCCACAGTTCTGAAGGGAATCTGGTACAGGAATTTTATGTACTTTGAATTTGAAAAATGTAACTGTAAAAATTGAAATAAAATCTGAAATGTTGCTAATGGAACAATAGTGAATGTCGCTACTGGTTTCAGAGAGAACAGGGACAAACTTCTGATGAAACAGGTTCTGGTTGGTAAGACTCAGTTTCAGTTATTAAATTGCTTGTGAAACTTAGCCAGTCTTTCAAGTCTAATCCTATTAACTGTTGTTATAGCAACAGGTTGCTCATAATAGGGTACCTGGTGTTGGGGTTGCCAGAAATATGACCATTCACAGCCATTGTTTAGGTTCCCTGATGGTAGCTACAGGCTTTGTTTTTACCAAAGAAAAAGATGCTTGAGTTTGTTTGACATTTGCATTTAAATTCTGTTGTGCAGATGACCTGGCAATTGGAGGCAATTTTTGTTTTAAAAATAAGTAACAAAGACTTGCTGGACACTAGACTGATAAGCCCTTGAATGCTGGCTTTGTGTGATTGTAAAAGCAGCTAAGAACCTTACTTGCCACTGGGCAGGTCTGGCAGCTTTTTCTGTCCAATAATCCTGGCCGCTTCTTAGACCCTTCACTCACAAGTCAAAGCATTTTGTTACAGTCACTCCTGTGACTGTTGCGAGTCTCAAGAGAAAAGGGATGTTAATAGATGAAGAAACAAAATTTTACTGTACACTACAATTTATTAAAAATTTTTCTATAGAGATGAGATGAAACTGTATACCAGCCAATTCTGTAGGTGGTGTTACATCCTATAAGGAGTCTTACAGACAGCTAATCTTCACTTTATTTTCCACCATTTCCTAGTCTGATGCACTCAAGAACCCAGATTTTTGACTGTGAACTGTTTTATATACCAAATGCACTCATTTAACTCCAAAAACTTGCTCATGCATTAGAAAAGTTGTCAAGCTGCAAATCTGTATTCATCAGATCTTCTTCAAAAGAAGCATGTCTGCATGAGTGCAACGAAATGAAACACAGCAAAAGTTATTTCCTTAACAACATAAAACTAACCTGACAGACATGTTCTTGCTGCAGTGCTCTCAGTAGGACTTCTGCCAGCCTTGAAAGCATTGTTTGCCATAGTGGACATGCATTTGCTTGGAGATCCTTTTAGCAGAGGCTGAGTGAATCAAGAATTTCTAAACCCTAATTACTGTAAGTCATTCATGTGCCTAAACAAACCTGCACCGTGTGTGTGCCTGTTCCTCCCTTCTTCCTGCAGGTTGTGGATACCTCTGTTATGGGTCTAATATTCACCTTTCTTGTGGAAGATAATAGTTTTAAGAATTTTTCTAAAGAATTTCATTTTGATTTATCTGCTAAGTGAGAAGTTTCTGCTTTAACAAGGAGTATTCATGTATTATTTTTTTTTATGAATGCAGCATTCATTGCTATAATCCTTCCAGCTGAAAGCACAGGGCCAGAAAAAACTCCTCAATCTAACAGAACATTCTGTACTGAAGTTAAGCTTGAAAGGTTCTGGCTCAGAGAACTTTGGCACAAGTCAAAGTTGGAGCTCAATCTATTTCCCTGCCTAGCTTTACTTCTCAGTGACGTGGCCCAGGTGACCCACTCCAGACATTTCCAAACTGTGGGAAATAATTTGCTTTGGCAGTAGATTCCTTCATGGACACCCAGATGCATCAGTTAACATCTGATATTTATTCTTTCCCGGCTGACTCATTGTAGAACTCCTAAACAGCTGTATTCAGAAATGTCACACTCATCAAGACATGAACCAACAAACCTGAACCAATATCTCTGTTCATATGGCAATTCATGCCCTTGAAGGGTCAGAACAGCTCCATGGTATCCCTCTGTCTATCTGTCTCTCTGTCTGTCTCAGGAAAGTCCCTTGTGAGAAGCAGCAAGATCCAGCACGCAGCATAATGACTATCTTAAAAAACATGTCTTTTCTTCCAAGATGAGCTGTTTTCCTTGTTTCCCTCTCTTCTGTATTTCAAGATGAGGAATACTGATGCATGCTTGGTTCTGGGGAGTGTCTTGCAATCTATGGATTCAAATAACTTTTTGAGTTGAAACTAATCTGGAAAAATATATGCTGGCATAGGGGGACTCAGATACATATCTTCATATATTAGTGCATGGTTTCCTAGGCAAAAATACAGAGAAATACAGAGTTTGCTCTAGTTTTGTGGTTATGTTGTTGTGTCGGACTTGGGAAACCATTGAACATTTCAGTGAAGAACACTGCCAAGAGATGATGATCCCAAATGACTGGCAAACATAGGCAGAGCATTCACCCTCTCTCTTCTTCATTCTATTAGTACAGCCTTACTGACTCCTCAGACATCGGGTGTAAGACACAAAAACTGAAAATTAAAGGAGTGATTCACAGGCAGAAGCTAGATGCACATGGCAGCAATCCTGCTCTTCCCCACCCTGATATTCATGCCCATCCCAATTTGAAAATACTATTCCAGTTATTCCAGGTCCAGACAGATACTGAAGGAAGTCCGAAGGTGTGTTCTTTTAACAGTTCTTCCCTTAGGTGTCTCTGTCTCTTTGGGAGATCCTTTTCCTTGCTTACAAGCTGTGAAGCCTGGATCCAAGCTAGTAAGCAATCTGGATCCTGCTGGTAAGCATTTGCTGTGAAGAGTAAATTCACATTGTCCTGTGTATTATTCCACATGCAGGTGCTGACACTATTTCTTTAACCTTTTTGCTCAGGTTATAGCTAAAGAGAGTTGAGTGGAGACTCTTTACCTTGTTATAGGAACATGTGAATATTAATTGCAAAACTGCCACACCAACTGCCTCCTAGCAAGCTTGCCTGTTTGCTGTCCTCCATGGGCTTCCTTCTTTCTCCTGCAGAGTTGCCTTATTCTCTTGGCTGCTCAGAGATTATGGAAGCCTTTGAAAATGCAGTGTGCTTATCTCACAGGCGGTATAGCCTCTTCCCTGTGTTGTTTACCATAATTTTTCCTCACAGTTGCCAATTTCTTCCCCTTAGAAACCTCTTGGATATTGCCTAGGATGACAGAGTCTGTCTTTTGGAGAATGCAACAGAGCAGGTGTGCCGAGGCAGCATGTGGAACCACTGGGCAGGGCCTGCATTTCACATAACAAGCAAAGACTCCAGCACAGAACCAGGAATTATGCATTAGTCATCCTTACAATTACATTGCCTTTTCTTCTCACCTTATAAATGGATCTTGCAATATCTGTGGCTGCAGATATCTGATCCTCAGAAGCAGATTACACAGGTTCTGCAGATATACTCAGAAGAAGGAATGAAGGAACCTTAACGCTTATGCCAGCAAATTCTCCTGGTCACCTGATGTAATTGCAGCCTGGAATCTTCCATCTTAGCTTAGGCTGCATCTTCTCTATAAAGGCACTGTAGATGTTTTGTTTCACTGAGTCCCTGCTAGCAGTACTGAGAGGAAATTTGGCCATGGTACCAAGACCTGCAGCTCTTAAAATGTAATGCTGACAGACATGTTTTGGGAAAGTCACCTCACTGTAACAATTTCCCCAGCTTTTAAAATGGAATAATAATACCTACTCATACAACTAAAATGAGTTGCTTCCTTTGGCCTTCTGACATATAAAGCATTCTGCAAGGATTCATTAGATGTTCTTTCTAATAGTTGTTATTATTACTATCATCATCATCATCATCATCATCATCATCATCATCATCATCATCATCATCATCATTAGCTGTCAGGCCAATGGCACATTGACAAGCTCCAAAATCCCCATACTGGAGCTGTCATGGAAGAGGGTAACAGCTCCAAAAGCTGTGTCTGTGCCAAGCTGTACACAGCAGCTCCAGCTGGTGCAGGCACACAGTGTTATTCACCACCAAGCAGAGACACTGGCTGAGTGTCGGAAGTGCATTAGTGCAGATCACTGCTAGAGCAGTGATCACTTCTAAGGCAGCAGTTCTGCACTGATCATTCACCATCTCCTGGTACAGATGTACTTAAGCTCTTCAGCTGTCTGATCCTTAGGAAAGCTGATGGTCAAATCTGAATTCCTGACTTGGATTAAAGATTTAAAGCTCTATATTTTGTAATCATTCCTGCTCACACACACACAAAACAATGTCTCATGCTGAGTTTCACAACTACATAAGAATAGTGGTTAGGTTACAGCAATCTGGATTTTATGAAGGTGGATGAAAATTCTCTTGAAGATGCAAATTTTTGGTAATCATGCTTAGGATACCTAAAGTAGCCAAATACAAGTTCTATGGCTTGTTTTTCACAGTACCATACCTAACAGCAGCTATGGCAGAGCAGGGAGTGACAGGAAGGTGTAGTATTCCAGGCATTTCTTTAGGAGAAATAGTAATAAATTTTGTCTTCTTTTTGCTGTACAGGAGATATTTGGCTACAAAACTCAAGGCTGCCGAAGGGCCTTGTGCATTGCTGGGTTCATCTTGTCCTGTGGGGCTCTGAGGCTGCTGTTTTACTGGAAGCCAGAGTGGGATGTGTGGATAAACTGCATCCGATGC
The DNA here is from genome assembly GCF_027579445.1 of Ammospiza nelsoni. Classification (NCBI taxonomy): domain Eukaryota; kingdom Metazoa; phylum Chordata; class Aves; order Passeriformes; family Passerellidae; genus Ammospiza; species Ammospiza nelsoni. The sequence continues at coordinate 11,914,319 of NC_080642.1, read as the reverse complement.
AGCTTGGAAGAAGCTGATATTGTTCTGCTTAGAACAACGGTAGGTGCCTACTTTAATCTTTTAATTAGTCCCTAGTAGGTGGCTATTTGGAAGGTGAGTTAACTGTAAGGTAACCAGTTGGCTGAAATGTCTTACATTGCTGGTTTCCTGCAATAATATCTTATGTGCACCATCGTTGATCTAAAGAACTTCAAAATATCCCACAAATTATGTGTGTGATGATGATGGGAATGGAGTGTAACAGCTGATCAGACAAGGTGAAAGACATTGGGCTGATAAAACTGTAATATCTGTGGTTTCAAGACTGTTCTCAGTCCTTCCTCCTCCCTTCTATCATCCCTGTGCTTTCTACTTTGTAGCATTGTGCTCCAGTTTCTAAAGCACCTGTTTGTTTGGCAGTATCCAGCAGGTGCCGTTTCCATCACTTGGCTGTTCTGACAAAGATGTCCCTCTCTGCCAAAATTGATCTACTGGGCCAAATTAAAGATTTGTCTAGCAGTGTCCCAACAGTGTCCAAGTGTGTCATGATGGATACAGAAGTACACAGAAGAGGCCAAGCCTACACTGACTGCTTGTTTTCTTGGCTCTGTGTTTCTATTTCCCATCAGCTTCCACCATGTCCAATAAGCTTGCAATCCTGCAGTTAATGCTTTCAGAGCTGGCACATTTTGCTGTAGTTTCCTGATACAGGTCACTCCTGTTGAGGGCTGTACTGAAGCACTGCAACATATGCAAACCCTTGGTTTTACTTCATGGAAGCTACTGCAACACTAAAGAAATAAACTGAGACTTGGATCTGAATACCAGCTGAGCCTGAATACTCCAGGAGCTGGCAGAGTTGGTTTACTTCCAGAAATTTGATTTGTTCTGCTTCAAAGATTTCTGAACAATGGCATTTTCAATGTTTGCAATTGCAAAACGGATCACTTATTGCCTCTGTGTTTGAGCTGCCTTCTTAAACAGCACAGCAACATGTAGCTAAAACCCCAGGTTTTGAAAATCACAGATCTGCCTGTTGAATACTTTATAATGAAACAATCTGCATCCTAATAGTCTGGGCATATGTTTCTTCCTTTATTAAAAACATCATATTAGGCTTAATATCCCTTCTTAATCTTCAATTCAGTTTGCATTTTTAATTACCTATTCTTGTGTGTAATTTTAAAAAGATGTGCCATGCCAAGCACTTTTCAAATAAATGAGTTTTTAAATGATCCTTTGTGTAATTAAACAGGAATTGAATAATATTGTATGTTCTTGTTATCAAGAAGCTTTCTCAAATGTGCTCTAAGTGTTTGAAAATTTAAGATTTCCTTCATAATCATTTGTGTTAAAATGACAGTTTTGTTTTGTTGTGCTACATTGTGATTATATCAGTTCTCAAATGTGATGGCTACTGCTAATGAGGATACAAGTAATCTCATCAGCTTGATCCTTGGAATTATCTTTTGCTTCGCATAAAACCTTAATTCTTAAGTCATCATTATCTCTGCATTTGCAATATAAGAGCCTATTAACTCTCTTTGGTTATTGATTTTTGATTCACTTTAGTTTAAATGATGAGCACCTGTGTTATTCACTGGTTCCCATTTCAATCTGAATCCCAATGTCTACTCGTTCTGAAATCTAAATTCGAGATAAATATCAGAAAATAAATGTTATTCTACTCAAAAGACCAGTTTAAGAAGAAAAACAGGCAAATAAGCTATATAAAGTTATTAAAGTTCTTTTTTTAACAATTAAATTGTTCCAAAGGGCTCATATTTGGTACAGAGATCTTTTTTACTCTTCCCTTTTCCAATTAAAGTTTCATAACTGCAAAATTGCTCACACACAGAATGTAAGTCAGTCTCATGGTTGGCCTTAATGCATGTAGTTCAGTGTTTGGGACTGAAACCTAGCATGAGGCTAGGTTGCTGCTCAATACAGTAGTTCCTCTAATCTCTCAGAGTGTACTACCAACCCTTGTCATCAGGCAGTTCTAATGTTCAACTTGCTTTATAAAAAAAGTGAAGGTCATGAACTCAGTTTGTGGTAAATGCTTGTCTAAGGTGCCATAAGTGTTGACACTTCCAATGAAGTGTTAACTCAGGAGTGGCTGTAAAGGCACTGGCACTGAACATCCATTTTGCAGCACATCACTGTGTTCCTTTTGATCTTCCCTTTACAGCACGGTCACTGCATCTCAGATTGCCCTGTGCTGTTTGCCTGCCCTAGATCTTGACCTGGGTGTTCACATTCCATCCTTATCAGCCACACACCAGACCTGTGGTCACTGAAGTGTTTGCAGTACTCACATTTTGACAGGACAGTGGTTCTGTTCCTATTCTAATGATTTTTCTCTAAATCACAAGTGTTAGGAGGCTTCTGTTGGCTAATCCTTAAAAAAAGCCAGAGTAGTACTCTAGAAAGGCTGCTGTAATCATTGACTCCAAGGTGAAAGTGAATTTGGTCTGTGTTTGGGGCAAATTGTGACATTTCTCTTCTATACCCACTTAGGATGATTTTCGGACTTATTCTCGTAAGACTGTGACATGGATCTCTGTGTCTGCATTTATCAAAAGCAGATCAGACTATCCAGCCACTGAGGAAGACTCAATCTTCAGCAAAGCCATAATGAAGCCAAGTTTGCTAGTAAGTAAAGTATTCTGTGCAGCATCTGGGAGATGATGGCAAATCTCAGCCATGCTTCATGGAGTAAAAGTAACTGTGAAACATATGCAGCTAAGAATCTTGCAGCTTGAGGAACACAGTGAGCTGTGGAAAAAGAAAAGAACTGTATTCAATTGTACTCACCTCTGAAAAAGTCTTCTTATTCTGACAGGGGTTTTGAAATAAGAATTCTCACTATTTCTGAGAGAAAACCTTTGTTATAAGTAGGAGAGCTTCAGGAGACTGGGGTTTGCAGCAGAGAATCAGTTCCAAATTAAAAAAAAAAACACAAACATTTTTGGCATAGGAAACAGGGAATTTAGAAGTGACTGTGTGTCTGAAAGGAGACCATGCAGAACAGACTGCAGTTGCCCCAGTAACATGAAAGCAGGGATTAATTCCGATAGGGAATAGAACAGAAAAGTGTCTGAGCTGGATCAGTATTTCCAGAAATGTTTCATCGACACATTTTGCTTCTTTCTCTTTGTATGCACCAATTTCTTCTTGAAAGTGCATTTGCTGGAGTCGGGTTAACAGGAGTCAGGATTAGGAAGGAGTCAGGAACAGGTGACAGGAGTCGGGTTAACTGTTAACAGTTCTTGCAAAAATGTATCCTGGTCTCTGCCAGTCCCATAGATTTGAGATACCGCTGAGACTGGGGAGAAGGTAGATGATGGATCGATGCAATGTAATTAACCCATGTCTAAAACATGTACCAGACAGTTCAGCTATGTGCTTTGCTTAGCATTACACGTTAAGTTTGTGTGAGCAATAGGAATGCAAAATGATACATTTGCTAAATCTGGCTCTTGATTATCGATACTAGAGCACTGCACTGAGGAATCCAGAAAAGAGCTATTTTCCCTTTCAGGAAATAAATTTATGACTTACTATAATTACTTTTTATATCTACAACAATTTTAAGTAAATATTTTCAATATAAACCTAACTTTAGCTGAGCAAAACTTGTTGCTATTTCTACTGTGGACATATATTAATGTACATAGGAAAGTTTAGTGCCAACTAATTTAATCAACTGGCACAATATGAAAAAAGTGGAAACAGGTCTGTCTGTCTGTAACATTCTTTTGAGGATCAAATTAGTAACAAAAAAAGGCCAAATATAGCCTCAAATAATAGGTCCTTTGAACACCACTTTCATATCAATCAAAACATCTAGATAGAAAGGACCAGATTTCAAAGCAGCAAAGAGAGAACAATTTATTCCTTCCCTAGCAATTCAAAAGCCCCTGCTTATAATTCAATTTCAAAGTGGTTTTTCCATTTAAGTTACCTGAGTGCACAAGTGCCCAAGAGCTGTCCAAGGACTTCTTCTGACAAGGAGCTGAGTCCCTTGCTTCCACTCCAGATTTAGCATTGCAGATATTGCAGCTCCTATTGCATAAAATCCTAACTTCAGACCTCTTGTTAAGTTAATGACTGTGGTTATAACTCCATTTTGAGTTGGTGGATGAGCTGAGTCTAGATTTCATTGGCCTATAATAATGCTTATTGCTTTGGGCAGGGAGAGTTCCCTGTAGCTGATTTCTTTATCACTCGTGTACAGGTGTATATCCCTGCCTTCTACCAGCTGATAGTACGTGCCATTATCTCTAATAGGCTTTGTTATTGTTGTGCTAGACAGGACAGACTCCTCTTGCAAGTTATAAATGACAGCGTGTGTTCCTAATGGATAACTGCTCTGCAAGGGCTTAACATTAGCAGTGACTCAGTATCCTGGGATGGCCTTTCTTGTCTGTTGGCACATCTGTTTAGCTGAAGGACTCAGCACCATGCTTGGACATAGCCCAAAGGCCCCTGCTTTCCCCGAAACTAGACAGAAGACAAGGGAGCTGTTGGCTTTTTCAGCTGCTTGTGTAGCCACCATGGCATCAGTGATCTCTTACATTCATTCTGTGAGATCAGAGTGAAGATTATTCCTTTTTTCAGAAAGAAAACTGCTTTGTACTTGCTTGACCTAAAGATCTGTAAAGCTTTCTGGAACCTGCACTGTTCCCGATTTATAGATTTGGGATACCAATCTATAATTCATCCAGGGTGTCAGTGAATGCAATCCTGTCTTCTCTCCCACCTTGCCCCCATAAAATTTCCCTGATTTGTACTTGACCCCAGTGAGGATGCCCAGTTGAGCTCTGTGAGCAAGTCTCAGAGTATTTTTGTTTCCCGTGTTGCATGCTTTGTTGTCCCTGTCTTGTTTTCCAGGTGAAAACTATCCAAGTGCAAAAAATCCGCTATGTCTGGAATGACTGTGCAAAACAGTTCCAGAAAGTTGGGTGAGTTCACTGCACTGGTTGCACAAGTCTCTGAAGAAGTCAATTGTCTTTGTGAATAACATCCTAAGGAACATTCTCCCTTTCTATTTTAGAGTCCTAGAAGATCACTACACTTGCTCAGCTATACATGATAAATTCGGTTCTGGTCTCACCTGCAATGAACAAAATGTCAGGTAATCATTGTAAAATGTGAACACTCAACATATGGATTTCAAAGATATGTAAATGTGATCAGTTGGTGCACTTCCCATGAGTTTTTTGTGTATTTATTAATATGCACGTAATTTTAGATGAAACAGCCATGCATGGAAATATTGAATGAAAAGGGCTAGAGAATGTTGTTTATTCCTTGTCAAAGCTTTTGAAGCATCTCAATATTCATCTTTGTTATTGTTCTCAATCAGGAAATAATTGTGTCCTGTAACTAAGTCTCTGTGGAAGAGTGCAGATAAGTTGTGTGTTTGCTTCTTCACTGGAGCTCCAAATTAACTAGTTCTAGTCATTGAACTTATTCTCATAAACTACTGTATTATTAAGGAAGTTACAGAACATGTATTTATGAAGCGAAGAAATAAACAATCTTCAGTTGATTGAATATTGAAAATCCAGCTCCTGACCTTAGCTCATGTCAAATCTTACATTCCAATAATTCTTAACTTTTTGCAAAATTATTTGGGTTTGGATCATTTAGTTTTAGATGCAGAATTCCTTTGTTTATGGTCTCTCAAAGTAATTCTTGTATGATGAAAACATTTGCCTGATAAGTTGTGTTGCACCTCTTGTGTGCATAAGTAAATGTCACTGGTACAGCCATCTTTTCTGATGTAAGCACTGTAGGGATATTTAAATTTCTTTTCTTGAAAAAATATACTCCCAGCCTTTAAACTGGGATCAAAAGATGCTCTCAGGACTACTGAAATCTGTATTTTCTTGAGGAGGTGACACTGTCACTATTTTATCTGTGAGTGATGTATCTTTATCCCGTACAGGAGAGTTATCTGTGGGCCAAACACTATTGATGTTCCAGTGATCCCTATTTGGAAACTACTCATCAAAGAGGTTAAGCATTTCTGTTGCTTTTATTCTAGGCTGCTTGGGAGACCATATGTGCATATAATTGATTTTATATCTGATTTAGTTTCCCACTACTCACTCTTCAAACACATTTCTTTTTCAAATCCTGTTGAAAGCTGTTCTATTAAATCATCGTAAATTCCTTCATTCTCCCTTTTTCCTATCCTCCATCTCCTTACCTATGTGTCTGCTTGGTATTTCTATGTATCTGTGTCCTGGGAGCTCATTCTGTTTGCCCTCTGGGGGCCATTGGAGGTTTCCAAGCTGCACTGGAGATCAAACCTTCCAGACAATGGCTGTCTCTTAGTTAACAGAGGTTAAGTGAACAGCAGTAGCTGGTACATACCTATAGCTGCAGAGAGCTCCAATGAGCTCATAATTTTGGGCACAGCACCACACAAAGCACCAATATCTCTTGCAAACAGGAACAGCCTATAGGTGGCCTAAACAGGATGTTTGTGGCAGTGTGCTTATGGAATGTGAGCTCCATGCTCACAGCACAATCTGCTCTTCTCTCACCTTTGTTACATTTCTTGTAAGAAGCAAACAAAACAAGGATGGGACTGAGTCATTCACATTCCAAGTAATATCCTATTGGTCCATATTATTTGTCCCTTCAGTCAGATGAAGATGGTCCAATCTGATTAGACTAAAGTGACTACTGAGAAAATTACTAAGGGAGTCACAAGTCACAATACTTAATGTCTTTTATTCCAGATGTTTTCTAACAGGTTGGACTGTCTGAGTATATTTGGGCCATTTAAATGTGGCCAGCTCTTTACCACTGCTGTCTCTCCAAACAGGTCCTAAATCCATTTTACGTGTTCCAGCTGTTCAGTGTGTGTCTGTGGTTTGCTGAAGATTACATGGAGTATGCCATTGCCATCATATTCATGTCTCTCCTCTCAATATTTTTGACCGTATATGATCTTAGAAAGGTGAGACACCTCACATTTTCCACAAGGCAGATTTAATATCTGGGACAGGCCAGCATGCTACAACATGCACACAGAGCTACAAGACTTACTCAGAGGTTTAGTCTTGTGACATTGTGTAGCAGCAGGTGCAATGGCCTGGCCTCATAGTCATCATAATCTCTGTGTGTACCTTACCCACATCCTCCCTTCCCCATTCCAGTGCTTCACCTGGTAACATTTTGTTACATTCTCTGTAATTAGGGTGGGGGATTTCTTTCTCTCTGGTGGTTTAGTTCCTGGTAGGGCTGGAGCCCAGTTTCTGAAGGCTCTCATAACCACAAATAACAGAAGGAAGTGATTGTTAGTGGACAAATTGCATCATGTAAGTAAGATGTAACATTTTGTTTGTTCTTCTTTAATTTATAGCAATCCATTAAACTGCACAAACTGGTTGAGTCTCATAACAGCATCATGGTCACTGTCTGCAGAAATAAGGAAGGTGACTCCTCTTTACTTCTTTTTTATAATGTGCTTTGTTTCTATAGCAATTTACATAAAACGTATAGTAACAGATTTATTCTAACATGGTTTTCATCTGTTTCTCAGCTCAATTAACTCACTTCTGCACATAGAGTTAATTTGAGTTGGAAATGCATTGTGGCATATCAAACATATTAATAATTGAGTGCAGCCTTAGATGAAAATTGTCAGGAAAACGAAGTAATTTTTCTTAAAGCAGTGCTGACATAGCCAACAACATACCCATTAAATGGCTGTGAGTCCACCTAATTGCTCCATGCAAAGTGTGTTCATTGTAAAGGTCTCTAGAGCACAATCCAAAGAGATGAAGTCAAATAAAAAAATTTAGATCCAAGGCTCTTCAGTTAGGTCAGTGAAATGGAACAGTAACCAGTGGTTGGGATCCTGGGTAGATAAGGAGGAATTCTACAATTGGAACTGATGCCTAGGCATTTCTTAAATATCAGAGGTTGTATACATAGGTCCTACTGTGGTCCTTTGTTTATCAGCCATTACAAAGAATTCTATTTAGCAATTAGTTCCTTGTATTTTTCCCCCTTGCTACAGAGAAATATATGAAGCACAAAGTTTGCACTACTTTTCATTTTCAGGTTTCCAAGAGTTGGAATCACACTATCTTGTTCCTGGAGATTTGCTGATTTTGAAAGAGGGCAAAACCCTTTTGCCTTGCGATGCCATCCTGGTCAGCGGGCAGTGCACTGTAAATGAAAGCATGCTGACAGGTACAGCCATCCCTCCCAGGTTTGCCACCTGAACACCATCATTGCCCCATGGCTTCAGCCAGTGACACAGGACAGACAGAGTTATCATGCACACCCCTTTCTGTGAGACAGTCCATAGCTGGCTGAGAAGGTGATTCTTTTTGTTCCATATAATAGAGATTGAATTGTTTTTAATTGTCTAAAGACTTTAGGAAGGGCAATTTATCCTTTCCTACCTTCATGGGGTGCAACATTTAGGAAGAGGTGATCTGATTAGAAGGGAAAGAGCGGACAGTGAAGAGGAGTGAGCAGAACAGGAGAAGAAAATGGATATGAAGCAGAGTTGTTCCTACACAGGGCCCATGGTCCACTCTGACTGCAGGGTTTCTGTCACTTACTGGATGTCTCATTGCTGCAACATCTCCTGTGGACTGTCTGTTTAGCCCTCCAGACACTTAGCCTCACATTCCTGTGATAGCAGTGGAGGACACACCAGGTGGGAGAGGTTACTGGAAAGCAGGATTTTTGGTGCAGGAGGAGGTCACAGTTCCATTTCTTGTCTTTAAATTTGGTCTTGGTCTGAATCAAACTGAAACTGACAGTTCTGAAATTTCATGTAAATGAGAAATTCCAGAAACACGTTTCATTTAGAAAACTTCAGCTGTCACAAAACATTTCTCCTTCACCTTACTGTCTGACATAAATAGGCTATTTGTCACCTGTCAAGCACTGAGCTCAAGGCTCTCCTTTTACTAGAGAGGGAGAATAGGGGATATCATGTTCCCATCTGCTTGGGGGAATGTGTAGTGACCTGCACATGAGGTTCAAATTAGGTGAACAACTTGTGGCCATTCAAAGGTAGTCATGCAATACCAGTTCAGGCCTCTTTTCAAGCCTCTACATCTACAGTCAGGGTTTGGAGTCCTTGGACTGCTTTCAGTTCTCAGACTTACTGAAGTTAAGCTGTACTGATGCAGAGGAAAACTCTTCTGTAGCAGTCTGATAATTTCCTAGGCTTTAAGCTCTATTCACTCTGAAGATGTCAAAATATAAAAATAAAATTTCTGTGAACTGGTTTCTCTAGTAAATACCTTTAACTTACCATCTAGATGTCTGGGTACTTATTTGAAAGTCAGCAGGCTGTTATTAAGTGTACTGCAGTTTTCCTCATCTGAACTTATCTTCCCTAGGAGAAAGTATTCCAGTAACAAAGATCCACCTACCACAAGCTGATAATTTGAAGCCCTGGAGAGTGTACTGTGCAGAGGATTACAGAAAACATGTCCTCTTCTGTGGAACAGAGGTCATCCAGACCAAGGCAGATAACAGAGGAGTAGTGAAAGCTGTGGTGCTGCAGACTGGTCAGTCAACACTTGAGTTCACTTTTCCTTCCATGATTTTTCCACTGGAACACTCTGACAAAGTATCAAATCACATTAAGTTAAAGGCACTAATCCATATTTACAACAGACAGATGGAGAATCATTATCCTGGGCTGGGCTAAGTTATTATGCTTTGTTTCTTTTTGCTTGGCATAACTTCTAAAAAACTGCCAGCATATAATTACAAAGAAGAATTTTGCTTTGCTTCTAAGACATTGAAAAAATCCTTCCCTCTAAGGAAGATAGGAAAAAATCCTTCTCCCCCTAAGACAAAAATAACTCCTTTCTAAGGTCACATACACTAAAATGAAACACCTGGGCCTTCTTTCATAAATTGCAGAAATTATGAATAATTTTGAAGCCCCTCATTCTTTGCAGAGAATTAAAAAAAATATTTTCCCCTTGGAATGATTTGTCTTTCCAGGTTTCAACACAGCCAAGGGGGATCTGGTGAGATCCATTCTCTACCCTAAACCCATGAACTTCAAGCTGTACAGGGATGCCCTCCGGTTCCTGATGTGCCTCATAGCATTTGCAGCCATTGGAATGATCTACACAGTGTGTGTATTTGCACTTAATGGGGTGAGTTATTAATGCAGGAGAAATGGTTCACCTGAAACCCTTTTAAAACAGTTCACTCATTCTCGTGCATCAAAGTCAATGGGAGAACAGTTATACACTGTAAACAGTAGTTCTGGAAATTTTAAATCCTAATTGATTTAGAACTTTTTCAGAAGATTTCAAGAAATCATTTCATGCCATGATAATTATCTGCCAATGTAAAGTCCAAGTCATGAGTTGTAAGGTTGATTCTGTAATTCAGCTTTTGAATAATTTTTCTCCTGAGGCATAATCTACAATCAGTTGGCTCAGAAGATTATTTCCCCTTAGGATATCAAACAAAGTGTGTTTAAGAACATATTCTTGTGTCTGCTTTGCAGATTTTCCCTTTTTTCTTTTAATTTAACTTCCCCATTGTAATATGTAAAATACATGCTGATGCTATCTCAATTGCTGAAATTGTCTTGTCAATCTTTTAAGCCTGAATCACAGGATGTGCTAAATGCTTTCTCTTCTGTGAGGGTTTATCTAAAGGTGGGTGGTAAGTACTTGATTCTAACATAAAATAGATACAACATATGATCAAACTGGTGTGTTCTGTGGTCTGAGACAATAGCAATGAAGGGAGAGCCAGAACATGACAGAAATTCAGCACATCAAACACAGCATGATTTTTGGTCAAGTCCCAAGCTCAGAAGTAGTAATAGTAGATCTCTATGATGGTTTGCAAGTACTTCTGAACTGCAAATGTGCTTTAGTTTGCAGTGTCTCAGTCCTGGGACCCCAATTTGAAAAGCATTCAATTCTTTAACATTCCCATCAACTGCCCAGAATAACGGTGTCCACACTCAGCGTCCTGGCAGTCAGTTTTACACTGACCTCTAAGCTCCCAAATTATAGATTGCTTTTACAAAGGTAACTGTTACTTCCATGCCTCTTCCTGCAGGTAAAAGCAATTTTCTTTCACAACTCCTAGAACATAAGGTCAGAAGAAATCATTAGCTCATACATTCTGCCCTCATTTTCAGCACCATCCCATATGTCTCACCTGTCACCTTAACATGGAATCCAGAGCTGTGCCTATAGGCATTTGGACAAATGCCCATATAAATAGCAGATTCCTGTGTGCTGTGTCATGGGAAAATAGGTTTGACTGCGGGTGCAATGATCTAGCTGGCATGTTTGAACACATGTGTTTTGGAGGAGGCCGTGAACCTGGCAGGTTTGTTTGCATAGAGAATGGATGAAAGCCTGGAGGCTGCTCTTAAGCAGTGATGAGGCTTTAAAGCCTCTGGTTAAATCAAGCCTATTAATTTCTTATGGAGATGAATATGTGGTGAACCACGGGCAGAAAACAGCACAGCCTGGAGCACCTGCAGAGGAGGGGAGGAGCAATGAAGTGGGCTCAGTGCAAGCAGCACTTCTTGCCACTCTCTTCCTGATAACTGTCCTTGTTATTATGTCAGGAGGAGACAGGAGAAGTGGTGAAGAAGGCTTTGGATGTTATCACTATTGCTGTCCCACCAGCTCTGCCAGCTGCCTTGACAACAGGAATCATTTATACCCAGCAGAGGTTGAAGAAAAAGGGCATCTTTTGCATCAGCCCACAGAGGATCAACATGTGTGGACAGCTGAACCTTGTCTGCTTTGACAAAGTAATGGCTGTGTGGTGGTTATGCCCTCATTGGTGATGGAGCTTTGCTGGGAGTGGGAGGCTGGGGTTTGATGAGCATTTCCATTGTATTTTAGAAACAAAATTACCAGTGCTCTGTACTTCAGTTCTTCTTGTCTGAACAGAAGCTGTGGCAATTTCTTGTTTTTCTTGTAATCTAGGAATTGTCTGGTAGCACTTTTGCTCTGCACCATGCTGGTATTTTTTCAACAGTAACTTCTTAAAATAATTCTTGTTTTTCATTTCTATTGGAGCTCTTATGTGGGAAGTTAATTTTAATGTACATTTTAACTTAGACTGGCACCTTAACAGAAGATGGTCTGGATCTTTGGGGCTTGCTGCCCTCTGAAAGAAACTGGTAAGGCTCCTTGACACACCAATGGCATCTAAATTTGCTTAGTGATTGGATTCTTCTACTAGACAAAGGACCAAATCTGGAAGACAGTTATTGTTAAACAGTTAAGCAGTTGGAGTTCCCCATGTTTAGATTTTAAATTTCTTTTCCATATCCTCTGGAAAATGAATTGTTTGCTTTATCCCAGGGGTCCTGCTCCAGATGAAAAGATACAGCCACTGTTGCCAGCATTTGGCACAGTGTGTCTGGGCAGACAGTGTTCAGTTGAAAACCTGGGTTAGATCTCAAAGCTGCAGTGCAACCCCAACCCTTTATGACAGGAAGTCACTCTTACCCACAAGACTGACACTCTGTTCTTTCAGTCACCTTGATTTTGCCCATTTACATTTCCAGAAATGTGCATACACAGACTTGCTCAAATTTATATCGGCTTCAGAACTCAAAGAATCTTTGCACAAGCCTCAAGGAAGATATTTTATAATAATCTGTTCCTCTCTCCATCCCATTGGATTCCCTAACTAGACATCACACACCTGGTTTGAGCATGTGTATCCCAGCCTTTATAGGTGTATGAAAAGCAGTTCATGTGGGAGGAAAGTCCCCAGAACACCCATGTGGTTTGGGCTCAGGATGAGATTTTAACTGCCCCCCAATTTAGGATTTTTTTTTCCATTAGTCTTATGTTGTTTGGTGTTCTCTGGGGGTAACTTTTATGCTCTCTTTTGCTTTAGCTTTCAGAATATTCACAGTTTCCCTGCAGACCACAGCCTGCCTTGGGGCCCAGTGTTCAAAGCACTGGCAGTTTGTCATTCATTAATTGTTTGGGAAGGCAAGATCCAAGGAGACCCATTGGATGTGAAAATGTTCGAGGCTACTAACTGGGTAAAGCAGTGACTTATTGTTGTGCAAACAGTGGGGAGATTGCCTTGCCATCTCAGGTTTAGCCAGACATCTGTTAAAGTTATGAAAAACTCAGGAATTCTGTCAAATAACGCCTGTGAAACAGGAATAATTGAGTTTCTTTTGAAATGAAAAAATATTTTTGTTCCTCACAATCATGTTGTGATGATAAAAAAATCCAGATGATTTGTGGAATACTCCAAGAGCAGTGCTTTCTACATTAATACAAATCCTTGTGTATTATTTTCTCATTGAGTCTACGTTATATCTAAAGATTTTCCTTTATTTAATTCTGTTGTAATGAATAAAGGATTTATTGTCTGTGAGAGGACATTGTCTATTTGCTGTGCAAGGGTACAGCAGTGTCTTAGTGAACCTGGTGAGGCTTTCTACTCAATTGCTAAGAAAAGCTGTGGATTTTCCATTATTGGAAGTGTTTAGTTTGACATCAGACAGACCCCTCCCAGGAATGAATAAGATACCTTGTTTAGAGACAAGGAAAAGCTCTAAGTGGATCCTTGAGGTTCCTTTCAGCTGTACTGGTGTTTCAGTCTGAAATATTTTTGTCTTTCAATACACAGGTGATAGATGATTCCAGCAGACATCAGAATGAAGGTCAAGGATCCGCACATGCCACTGTTGTTAGACCTGGACTTCAAGCCACCACTGTAAGTTACTTGCAAGAGTCACATCCATGTTCAAGTTAGACCATCAGTGTAAGGGTTACCTTTCAGTGTAGGAAAGCTTGGGTGTCCTTGTCCAAGAGAGCTCTTCCCCACTTAGTCTTTCCTGTACTGCCTGCAGAGAGATTGCCTTGCTCTGTCTGATTACAGACGCCTGGGGGAGCTTGCTGCTCACACCAGAAACAGGGGGATGCTGGATTAGAGATTGTCCAGCTCAGGGATGTGCCTGTCCTCATGGCTTGAGACTCAGTCTGAACTCAGCTGACTGGGGAATGCAGTGGAGTCTGCTGGCTGATTCAGACCCTTACTGGTGACAAACACTGGTGGGACACTCTCTGACAACCATTTTCCTTTTGCAAGACCAGTGTGAGACTTAAGAGTCTTATTAAAGAAACAGGACTAGTAAATTCCTTTCAGTAAATTACGTTTTGTAGTCTGCTAAAATTGTCAACAAACTTTTCCTACTGTTTAAGCTAAATATTTCTGCCCAAATTTAATCTCATATTTATGTACCAGTCATTTCTAAGTGTGACAAATTGGCCCATTATACATGGTTGGCTTCTTACTATGGCCCAAAGGACAGACCTAAAATCCTTCAGTCTGAGTTTAAAATCCTTGCTAGAGTATGTAATCCACTTGATTTTCTCCTAGGCCCCTGTGGAAGGAATTACCATTTTACATCAGTTCCCATTTTCCTCAGCCTTGCAAAGAATGTCTGTGATTGCCCAGGAAATTGGTGGGGACACACAGGCCTTCACAAAAGGGGCTCCTGAAACAGTGGCCATGCTGTGCAGAGCAGAAACAGGTAACAAACATTTATAAATGCATCCTAGAAACAGATATGTATAAGTGACTTTGGATGGTGCAATGAAATTGAAGGCCAAAATGAGATGTCTGTCTAAGGCTTTATACTAAAGCCTGAAAAGTGTCTCTGTTGTCTTCCAAGTCTAAGGCTAATCTCTCACACAGCCCTTCTCAACAAAGAAGGATTTTGAGAGAGATAAGAGATAAAAGTAACTACTAACTCCTATACAAGATGTACACTCCCTGTCAGAATAAATATTTGGAAAAGTTGTCTACAGCTCCGCCTCCCTCAAAAAAGTGAGGTTTTTTTCTCCAAATCTTGGGAAGGCGTCTAGAGAAGCAGACATCCTTCATGACACCCTGGAAGAAGGTAGGTCTTTGCAGTTTAGGACCGAAGTTCCAAGTCATAAAAGAGAGGCAAAGATTTTCTTATTGAACAAAATTTCCTTTCTTTGAACAAAAACTCCCTTCTTTGACATGCTTGGCCTATCAGTAGACTCTAGGTTTACAGGTCCTCTGGGACATAAACCTTCCATGCTACAAAGCTTCCTTTCATTAGACAGCAGTTCAATGCTGTGATAAACGGTGTTTTCCTCTTTTGCACAGTCCCATCAAACTTTGAAAGCAAGCTCCTGCTCTACACAGCCCAGGGCTTTCGGGTCATTGGCCTGGCCTGTAAATCTCTGCAGGCAGGGAAGCCACCTGCTGCTCTGACAAGGTAAGCCATAAAAAACACAGCTCCTGGCCACCTTCAGCCATGGGCCAGGGGTGCCTCACAAAGCACCATCACCACAGCACCCCTGCCAAGAGCAGAGTCATAGTACAGAGTTTTGTTAGATTCAGGCCAGTGGGAATCTGATTTAAATCAGGATATAGGCCTGGGACAAGATAGAGGGCACTCCTATGGCACATGCACAGAATCCTTACGTATTTATTCAATTTCGAAACTCTGGATTAACATAGGAAGCATAAGCCTGTAACACTCTGAACACTAGCACATGCCCCCTCTTCATTCCATCATTTGCACGGGTCTCCTTGCAGATTTACCCATGTTTTCAACTGAAAAGAAGTATTTAAATTTTTTTTCTTACCCACACTCTTCAATTCAGCAAAGAAAGTAGATGACCCCCAGTAGTGATCTCCAACTCAGTCAAAGGCAGGAAAAGGCATGCCAAGGGGAACACAGAGCTGCCAAGACATGGCTTCCCACACAGCTTTCTCCTTGGAACCAGCCTCGGCCCAAGGCTGCTTTTACTGCTCTGCCTAGGGTTCGGGTTTTGAAAACCACAAAGCCCAGAGCAAACTGTCTTCTGCTGTTCTGTTAGTTGACTCATTTAGCTTTCTCAGTTTTACCCTGTTTGGCTTCTATTGAAGTTAGCAAACTCTTCTGTTATGCTTGAGGTATTAATTTTGTGAAAACTGCTTTACAAAGGAGCACTTCTCACTTGAATCCATATAGTTTTTTCCAAAAGCCTTTTGCTTTTGTATGTGATACTCCAGAATCACCACTTCTGAAATATCTGCAGGTACTGAGATGTCCTCTGTCTTTACTAGCTACAGGTCCTAATCAAGATGAGGCTCACTTGCTTTTTCACAGGGTTTTTTGCTTTGCTGAAAGGGCTGATGATACTGAGGTAGAGTGCAAGTGGTTACATAAATCTTGCCACAGGTGTCATAACAGACCTTTCCACCCAAAGAGCAAAGGTGTGTGAAATGGCCCAGATTTTGCAGTTGCGTATGCAGTTACAGCATGTGTGATGTTTATGCTGCCAAGACAAAGAAGAAAGCTTGTGAAAAGCAGTGACCATTCAGGCACCACCTGACTCAGCTATTCTGACTGCCATGCAAGTGTTTGGCATCTCCTTGGGGTCTAAAATGAATACTTGAAAGCTTTTCTTCTTTTCAGGTTCTTCAGAGTCAACCTGTGTCCTTGAGAGACCTCTAGTTCATGACTCAGGGGTGGGGTGTCTACTCAATTCTGTTCTCAACGACATATGTTCAACTGTAAAAAAGCAATAGCACAGGTGAAAAGAAAAATGTAGGGGAAAAGAGAATTGGAGGAAATTGGGGAAAACAAATTGCCACAGGCTGTTTGCTCTCACTGTCAAGAGGAGCAGACACATTAAATAAGGTATGTTTCTTTGTTGTACAGTCCTCAAATGAGAAGTGCAGGGACTTTTTGAATCAGACCACCACAGTTTGGAAGTCCTGCAGGAAATTCAGGGTTCTGGTACTGAATTAGCACTGCTGGTATTGAAATAGCTCCACAAAACAGAAACATCCTGGGTCTGCAGAAAATAGACAAATTACTTTAATTCTTTTGAGTTAGATGGGATGGTTGATAGTTATAACTGGCTATCACCAAATCCAATGGTGATAAAGGGAAAATAAATAATTAAATCTGTCTGTCTTCTTTTAACTGTTAGGGAGGAGGTAGAATCTGATCTGACATTCCTGGGCCTGCTGATAATGGAGAATCGATTAAAGAGGGACACAAAGCCTGTTCTGGAAGAGCTCAGCGCTGCCCGCATCAGGAGTGTTATGGTCACAGGTATCTAAAAAAGGTGCATTGTTTTTGTGGTCACTGACCCACACAGGGAGTCCAACAATGTTTAAGTGAAAAGTCTTCTGTTGTCAGCACCACTGGTTGGAAGGCATGGATATTTAATCCAAGAAGGATCTGTGTTTTAAAAATGACATAAGGTGAACCATGATGTCCCTGGCAACTTCACCAGGGCATGTCTGATTCTAATAAAGGCTTGTCATGGAAGATCCCTTTTTGATAGGGCCTCCTGAAATGAGCAGAGATGGGGCATGCATGCTCAGGACAAATCTCCAAACCTTTTGACATCTGTTAACTCATGCCTACCAGTGCCTGCCTATCTTTTTTCTTCTTCTTGAAGGGCTATTCTATCCAAATCCAAGCCAGGGTTTGGATAAAATAACCCCAAGTTTTTCCATTGTCCAAACACTTGGGCCTCACCCCTTTCAGCCCACATACACCAAAGCCAATCAAAGAGAACCAAGGATACCAGCAGCAACAGAGCACTGAACCCCTTTTGAAACAAATAATCTAGGAGCACATACGCCATATGGATTTCTTTGAGCTGAATATGAAAATACTTCATGTCCAGATCAAAATGTTTCTTTTTCAAATGAAAATATGTTTATTGATTGAGACAAACCTTATCTGCAAAGGTTTAATCTTTATAAAAAACTTTCTTATGCACAGACACTGAAATTTTAATAATTCTTCTGGATATATTTGAAAACTTAGAATTCAGGCTAGTGAATAAACAATTCCTCACTGCATAAATGTTTTGATAACACTTTCTTTGACTTTTATAGGGGACAACATTCAGACAGCTATAACAGTTGCCAAAAATGCTGGCATGATAGCTCCAACACACAGAGTGATTCTTGTGGAAGCAAACGAAGGGCCTGGATCTTTTTCAGCATCTATAACCTGGAAATCCCTAGAAGAAAACAAAATTGAAGATTACAGAAGCCTGGTGAGCATATCAGAAGCTGGTTTTGTGTAGCAGGAAAACAAACTAGGATGGAATGCTTTAAACAAGGAGTGGGTTTATGGTAGTATAACAGAGAACTGCCATTCACCAGCAGAATATGTGCTAGAAGAGTGTTTATGAGAGGGGATCTTTATAAAAATGTGCTCCCCTAGAGTTTACTTCCTAACATTTTATCCTGTGAACACATTTTTGCTAACTGCCTACCTGGGTTTGAGACCAGCTCTGCAGAAATATCAGAAAGATTTGTCTCTAGCCCTCATGCTTGGCTGATGCCAGTTTAAGTGCTTGCTTTTCCTGCAAGACAAATTTGATGAGATAGATGTGGACTTAAAATCTGTGGACCTGCATTGAATGAACCAGCCCTGTTCAAGCAGGTAGAGTGTTAGCACTTCCCACACCTGCAGAATTAAAACACAGACCCACTGTTGAGAAATTGCATGTACACAGTGAATCATAGGCAAGCCAGGCTAAGAAATTTATTTCATCAAGCATCTCCACAGAGAAGCTGGGAAAAAGATTAGTTACTTTCTCCCTGAAGAGTTGGTCTGAAGGTGCTGAGCCTTCTCTGGCAAGTACAGAGTCAGGCAGATGGCAGGGAATATCTGCAGTGGTTCCTCAGCCTGAGCAACTTCTGCCTTGTGTTTCACTGCACAAAGACTTCCTTAGATGTGGTGCACATCTGCTGGCTTTAGTCCCTCTCATTTCCAGTGCAGCCCACCAGATTTGCACTGTTGCATGAATTCTACCAAATGCAACAATTCATTTGATAGAACTCATGCAACAAAAACCCAGTTAACACTGAAATTACTGGCATTATATGCCTCAATCCCTTTACAAATCCAATCAAAGGCCATAGGCCTTGAATCCAAGTTTCCCAGAGCCTTCAGAAGTACCCTCTTCACAGTATGCCCTTTACTTTGTCTGTAGTAGTTTCTGTGTAAATGCAAAGTAGCTTTTGAGGGCCTGGGCACAGCACTCATTCTGTCTCATTTTATAGGAGGATGACGCTCAGACTGAGCCAGGAATCAGGCTGGCATTGAAATCAGGCCAGTATCACTTTGCCATGAGTGGAAAATCTTACCAAATTGTAGCACACCATTTCAGGCACTTACTTCCAAAGGTAAGATCTGGATTATGTAACTGGAATACCCTTGCCATTCAGGAGATATGAATTGTCCTGGTACAATTAGCTGAAGAGATCTGTATCAGGACATCTTTGGGAACAATTATAACACTGAAATACTTATAGGCTGGATGAATCTCTGATATTATTATATGGGGAAGGATCTGAAAATCCCTGTATTTTTCTCTGCACATAAGAGAAGCAGGCATCCCTTAAGTTGGGAGGACAGAATTTGAAACATTTATGTCTAAATCCCTACCCCTTGCACACCACTGGCTCTGATCTGTTTTGGAAAACAGGAGAAAATGTGATATTACACATGGTGCAATTCAGCATAGCTTGTCTGTTCCATGGACAGACTATAATGAATTCTCACAAATTCTCTTCTTATAACTCCCTACCTGGCAATCTGTGTTCATCAGGTAACTCAAATGGCATGCTAGGTCTCTTGTCCTTATTGTCATTGTTACTTTTTCAAAATATTAATTAAGATCTCCTTTACCTTTGATCATCAGCCTTTCTTTCCTTTCAGAGTGTAGAATCAGTTGTTTATAAATGTGCTATTTGGTGATTTTAATTCAGATGATTACTGAAATCACTTACTTCAAGTTTTTTAAGAAATAATTTCCTATTTTTCTCCTTACAGCTCTTGCTGAATGGAACAGTTTTTGCTAGAATGTCTCCTAGTCAGAAATCCAGTCTTGTAGAAGAATTTCAAAAGCTGGAGTAAGTTCCTAATGAATTTGAAAGTGTTTGTTGAATTTAAAGGCTTGTAAAGAGTCTAGTAAGAACTAGCTTTTGTTTAGCATAGAGTTTCATGGAACTGCACAAAACTGAAACACTCACACATCTGCAAGTTGGCAATTAAATTCCAAAAGTCTGTTAAAAAAGCAGCACTGAACTCAGTTCTGGTTTGGCAACCTGTCAAAGATCAAATACTTCCATGGTCCTGGATTTTGTTTGTTCATATCATCCTTCATCTTTACTTCTCTCTGGGCCTGAAGGATTGACACTTGTTTCCTCAAGATTTATAAGAATCTCTCCCAGCACTGCAGCTTCTCTGAGCTTGCTGTCTTTTTACTGTGCTACTGCTGGCTCAATGTGATGAGTTAGAAAATGTGTCAGGGCAGTCTGGATTGTTCACAGTCACAGTGATAGAAATAGATAAATAAATAAATATAAAGAGAGAGAGAGAGAGAGAGAGAGAGGGGTAGATATATTTCTAAACCACAAGCATCTTGTTTCCTGTTGCTCAGATGTTTCCCAAGTCTTTTGAAGACCCTCACCCTTATTTCACATAGCTAGCCCTAGGACTTGTCCTAGAGCAAGGTGAGCCTTAGATTTGAGCATTTCAGATTATCAACCTGGTGTGTGCAGTTGTGAGCATCTCAACTGCTGTCTGACCAGACAGGCTTTAACTTTTTAGAAAGGCTTTTAACAAAAATCTTGTATGACTTGCATAAATTACTTGCATGGAGCAGGGTCTGATTCCTCATTTGCCTTATCACTTTATTTTTTAGTTACTTTGTGGGCATGTGTGGAGATGGAGCCAATGACTGTGGGGTAAGGGAAATTTTTTACAGTATATTTAAAAAATGAGAAATTAATGCAATGCCAGTAGAATATTCCAAACTGAGCACATGCTGGAGATGGGGTGTACCACTTATTCACAGAGCAGCTGTACTATCACCAGTATTGATTTAGACCTGATCTCACTGTGTGGTCCTTACCATGCAAGAGCTGTCCTAGGCAGAGATTTTTGCAGTTTGTTATCTCAAAGGCTGGTTCATTTTCCTTACAAAAAACCACCAGAAGATTCTCCTGGGGGGAGCAAGCAGAGAACCCAGACTAGCTGCATAAAGTGTGGGAACAAACAAGTGCTAAAAAAGGAGGTAGAGCCAAACAAGTTTGGGTTGAGTCTGAACTATTTGAGTCTTTTGCAGCAGGTAGTGGATGGCTGTGGGGTCTGTGGAAAATGAACTTTCCCATGCTCTCATCCCCATTCTTTCCCTGGACTTGGCATCTCACTGGAGGAGCCCTCAGGGTGGAGCACACTCAGGGAGTGAAGAGGGACTGCTGTCCCAGAACACATCCTGTAATAACGGGTCAATACTTGGCTGACATGTAAGATGCTGTGTCTTCCTGGTGAGCTCTGAGGAGGAATGTGACTTTCAGGCTTTGAAAGTGGCACATGCAGGGATATCCCTGTCGGAGCAGGAGGCGTCTGTGGCTTCACCGTTCACATCCCGAATGCCCAGCATAGCCTGTGTTCCAGAGCTAATCAGGTAAGTATGGGGTTTTCTTGCCTATTTCATAAAGAAGGAAGCTCCCACTCCTCTCAAACATTAGCCTTGGGTGTTCCCATCAAGTTACAATATGCGTATCTAAAAAAGTCTTTCACCTTGAAATTGCCATTTGCCTAGTCCCTATCTGAAATTCCTTTAAGATACATTAATTATCACAAGAGAAAGACATTTACAGTTGAGCTTTATGTCATCAAAAATATTTTAAATGCAAAAGAGATAACAAGAACAATGGTCCATAAAGCTGAATCAAATGTCTGCCAGCCAACCTGTAAATGAATTTTAGGTTCTACCTCTGATACCCTATGCCAGTAAAATGTGGCATCTATTATGCCAGGATCCTGATTTTCCTTTCTGGGGTGTTTGAGTAGCCAGGAAGAGAGCATTATCCTGACTGGATATTGTATGCTCACTGTAGGAGGAAAAGACTTGTCAGTTCTGAACTCAATGAGCAGCTGCTTGGCTTTGTTAAGTTTTCTCTCATACAGTTTGGTACCTACACTCTTAATGTCAGCAGAAAAAGTTGCTGGGGTAAATTGTAGTCTACAGAACACAGGTGACAGGAATCAAGCCCATTTCATTGGGCAAGATCACTGTAAGTGAAAATTTTACTTTCATTTAGGTCAGATTTTATTTATTTCACCTCCCAGCAAGATACTGGTAAAGGCCTCTCTTATTGTGACACCTGCCTTGTTTTTCATCAGCCTTTTGGGAGAACTGGCACCAGAACAGACCCACCACCTAATTGCTGTACTTTACTTATATCTTCACACAGGGAAGGCCGTGCTGCTCTTGTCACTTCCTTCTGCATGTTCAAGTACATGGCATTGTACAGCATAATTCAGTACCTTGGTGTTCTCCTGCTTTACTGGGTATGTATTGGGAACACGTTGGCTGGAAGTGGATAAGCTTCTATTTCTTTGTAGGAGAAATAGGGCATAAAAGCCACATGAGACTGGGAGATGGAGATTTACCTTTACCTGAGCTGCAAAATTCTGTGGTGTGATCATGCAGCCCTCCAGTAGAAAACTGGCAAGATTCTTCCTATTAACTTCAGCTAGAGGGCTCGAGATCCAAGCTGGGCAGAAAGAAAGCTGAGATACTGAATGGTGTTTTGGATGAGGGCATATGTCTGTGAAAAGGAAGAATCTGGTGTAAGCATATGCTGTTACAATTTATTCAGCATTTAAAGCATGAATTAACTTGACAGTAAGCAAATCCCCTGGAGTGCCTTAAACCACTTTTGCATGGCTTTTTCCCAGACGGAGAGGAGGGCTTTGTGCTCAGAAGTAACCCAGCAGTGAGAAAGCAGTCTCTTCAAATATTCTTCTCTTTTATTGCCTGGAGTGAACTGAAAGTGTAGTTAGTCCAAACAATGTGCAAAATGAAAATATTCACCACAGGACCAATGGTGAGGAACCTATTGGCAGGGTGGTGAAAGGTGTGGTCTCCTTATCTGCAGAGCAGCATTTCAGAACAAACAGAGCAGGAGCTCCATGGATATAATACGGCTTTCTGGAGACAATATAAACATGCCCATGGCAAATGTCTGATTTGTGATTTTTTTTTTCTTTGTTTTCCTCTTTTCAGCAACTAAACTCCTTTGGGAATTACCAATTTTTGTTCCAAGATCTGGCTATTACCACTGTAATTGGTGTGACAAGTAAGCCCCTTAGACATCCTATGTATTAATGAGAGAATGATCTCAAATACTTTTCTCCTTCTTGGAAATACATAACTGTAGATAGAGAAAGGAAGAAAAGGAGACCAAGCTTTCTGCAGACTAAACTTCTTCTATGTAGAATACAGGATGTTTGGATTAGTAAAAGAGGGGTCTTGTTTGAGAAGAGCCCTAAATATGGGAATTACTTAGTCATGCGTTTGCTGAGCATGTAGGTTGTTGGTAACTGGGCTGCTATCTTTAGGACCAAGGAGTAAACCCATACCAAGTGCAGTGGAAAGTCTATTCAGGCAGTTTCCTGTTGACTTAGCAAGGCAGATTAAGAAGACACCTGACTCCATGCCCAAATGAAAAAGTAGAGATTAGTTTTTATCAGCTTACATTTGAAGCTGTGTAAACCCGAGCCCTGAAAGAAAAGAGAAGTGAAAATTGAGAAGAAAGACACGACAGATGCCAGACACTACAGAACAGGGAGCTGTAAGCCAAGAATAAAAGGGGAAGCCAGTCCTGAGGAAGACAATTTTATTGAGACAGAATAAGTGCAGGGAAAGAAGTAGGAATGGCAAGGACAGGGCCATGAAAAGCATATAGCAAAACCACATCCTGGTATGTTCCATCCTTGCTGGAACACAGACAACAGGAAAAGACTTTGATGAAATCAAGCCTAAAAGGTCAGCCACAACAACACTGCATGCCAAAAGCTACAGTGCTGTAAGTAGTTTATCTGCAGTGGAATCAAAGCTTTGTGCATAACTCTTTGAGTTGGATCATTTTGTTAAACTTAAGAGCAGAGGAAAACCTGTTGTGTGAGGTAATGCTGTCCTTCTCCAGATCAAATAACCTGGTTAGATGTTTAGTTCAGAAGGATGAGGAGATCATGGGCAGCAAAAAATCCCAAGCCACAGTTGACAAGTGACAGAAAGAGAAGAGCATAAGTATATGATCATAATCTTGGGCCTGACAGTAGCCAAATAAAATAAAAACCCAACATTTTATTTTTCAAAAACACCTCATGATAGATGACATTAGTTAACCTCTTCTGTGTCAATATGATTTCGTAAGAAAACAATTCTGTGTTTTTGTACCTGATACAATCTTTGTATGTTTTATTAAGAATATTGCAGACTGTAAAAGTGCCAGTCAGTATTACACATCATCACTGCTTGTATTGTGGACACACTAGTAAACACATCTGTGCATATTTCAGTGAGTTTCACACGTGCCTATCCAAAGCTGGTCCCCTACAGGCCTCCAAGCCAGCTCATCTCACCCCCACTGCTGCTCTCTGTTGTGCTTAACATCCTCTTCAGCCTCAGCATGCAGATCTTTGGGTTTGTGGTGGTCCAGGAGCAGCCTTGGTACTCCCAGACTGATATACACAGGTAGGACTCCTCTCTGGGACTCTGGATACCGCAGGGTTGACCTAGTGGGGCAGGTCTGTGTGAAGCTATTGATCAGCTGATGCAGGCCTGATGAGCAGTTGCAGCAGACCCTGTGCTGCCCACAGGGTGCAAACACTTTAACCAGTGTTGCCTGAGGTCCCTAAGCTCTCCAGTGACCTGCCATGCACAGTTCTTGTGGGGAGAATGCTTCTGCTGAGCACAGAGGGGAGGATTTGATTGCAGGAGAGACCAGGTCTGAGCTCAAGCTCTGACAAGGTCCGCAAGCTCAACGAGTGGTGAGATTGTGGGCATTGCCAATAACCTATGCCATGGCTGTGAGGGAAGATTCCTGATAGTGAATAGTGGAAGCTGGGGGAGATACCCAGGACAATGATCATTCCCTGAGCAGGGTGACACTCTTTTTCAGTGCCTGCCTGTCAGTGAACACCCATGAGAGGAATTCATCCTCCAGCCTGGGCCTCCACGGGGTGAGAGATGTAGCCCATGAGCAAACAGACAATGGCTTCAAGAGCTATGAAAACACCACAGTGTGGCTGCTAAGTACCATCAATTGCCTCATTGTAGCACTAGTGTTTTCCAAGGGAAAGCCTTTCAGGCAACCCATCTACACCAACTGTAAGTATGGGGAGAGAAGAAATGAAAAATAAGTCAACTTATATTAGGAGGTCCATTTAATAGGGGAAAATTAAACTTGACCAAAATTATGTCAGCCAAAAAATCAGGAGAGAGGCTGTCATGCGAAGGGAAGATGAGCACATATGTTTGTGACAGTTCCAGAAAATGCAGTGAGTCATGGAAGAGTTGTTCTTTTTCTCTTTGGGACAAATACTGCAGCATGCTCTTAGACAAAACTCTCTTCAGCTCTTTTCTATTATTTTTACTGAAGAGTTAAAATAATGCAGCAGGTTTCATGGCTTTGATGTTTCAGTATAGTAATAGTGAGGAGGGGACATTCCTTGTAGAGAGCAGGAAAGTGGGTCATCAGTGTCCCAGAACAAGGCAAAACACAAATGAGTGGGTGGAGGATGAAGTTCAGTGCATGCCAGCTGAAGAGAAAATGAATTTACTTATCATTGGAACACTTACCTACAGATGGAGAGGGCATTAGTTTCTCCATTACTTAGACTCTTTAGATCCTGATCAAGACCAAAGTCTTGACATTACTGAAGTTGAAGGCAGCATTCCTAACCATGTTAAGAAGATCAAGACTATATCCTGGTCATTTTTCTGAATCACAATATACTGTGATGAGAGAGACACTCGCTGGAAAGCTATAAAGCTTCTCAGATATAGAAGGTCAAATCAATTGTTCAAAATACCCATTTGGTGTTTCAAATCTGTGGCTACAATGCTTGTCCCACACCCACGTATATCCACTTGACTTAGCAAAGCTGTGGTTTTACTCTGTTCATTTTTCTCTTGCTGAAAATTCCTTTATATCTCAAAGATTCTTTTGATGACTGTGTAACACAGAAAATTATTACAATCTTCTATAGTAAGGGCAAACAGCTAAGAATGCTCATAAACCTGTGGATTTCTTTCTTTGCTCTTATCCCTTCAGATGTGTTCATACTGGTGCTCATAGGGCAGCTGGGCATTTGCCTCTTCTTGATGTTTGCTGACATTGATGGTCTCTACTCCAAGATGGATGTGAGTATTGTTCCAAAGGGGACTTTCTTGCTACTGCCAGTCCATTATAAGCACACTGGGATTATTTTCACAGAAGGCACAGATTTTTGCAGGGAGATATGGTACCTCTAAAGACAAATCATATTTAAAGAGGTGGATTTTAGATGATGGGATTGTAGAAACTTCTGGAAATACAGTGACTCCAAACTGTGTATCTGTGCATTCAGTGGGACAGCCACACTTGTAATTTTGATTGTTTCAGCACATTGTCCAAGCAACAGAAGATAACATCACTAAGCTTATGTGTGTATATTGGTGGCTTGTGAAGCCAGGAGCAGAACAGGGCTGGGCTCTGTGAGTTTAAAATAAAGCACCACGTTCTTGTGTTTCTCAAGCTGTGCTACTTTGCACAAAGGCCCTCTTGCCAAAATCTGCCAGTTGGCACTCAGAGCAGCTCTCAGTTCCAGTCCCCAATCTTCTCAGGCTCCCTGTTTAAATTTTAGGTAGCCTGTAGTTTCCCAAAGCAGGTTTTGGGTTTAGAACAATTGTAGGGGAAGAATAGTGGGGCTGCCATGGCAAGAGAGGATCTGTCTTGATCCTTGATTAATAAATACCAATAAGGCTTGACTTCTGTCATCTGGCAGAATGCAGGCTGGGAGTTGTCTTGTGCAAACGTGACAGCAGGATAACATCTACATCAGCTGAAGGACAGGGTTGTCAGTGGAGCTGACAATTAGTATGTTGAGGCTAGGAGATGTTAACCTCCTCTACTGTGACACTCTCACAGTCTTGCTGTAGGAGTCACAGGAACAAAACATGAAATGCACCACACAGCTGTTTTTTCTGTACATTTGCAATCAGAGCAGTGGCCTTGAGTCACAAGTGCTGAACATAATGCACCTTCCAGTCCTGTATGTTTGCATGTCAGTTAGCAAGTCGGTTTAGACATGGGATTAATGAATTTGTAAAAAGAAATATAGTCAAAGGGTCCGGGTCTCGGATTTAAATGTCAAACAGCCCACTTATCGCTGTTGCCGGTAACTATTTTCAGAGCTCGTCTTAGCAGGCAAACCCAGTTAGGGAACCTGCCACGAGATGGCACTTTAAAGCAAGTCATGGTCCTGATGTGGACAGCGGTGGCACAGGACGCTTTTCAGCACTGCAGCTGCAAGGGGATAAAATGCATTTGGGGAGAACTGCAAAACTCTCAGCCCAAGAAGTCCGGAGGGAATTCACTGGAATCGCTGAGAACAGAAAATGAGGGAGTAGCAATAAAAACCTCTGCACTAGCCTAGCCCTGGAGAAACTGCTGATCCAAATTGTGGATCTGAACTGCATCTCCAAAAGTAGGAAGAAAACCAGTCCCATCTCTGGGAAGCTGGAACTGGGTTTGGAGCTGAAATACTCAATTTGAGCTACTTCTTAATATTAGAAAGTAAAAAGGCAGTTAGATTTCCTCTTGCAGTTCTAAAGAATGGTTTTCTCTGCTGCATCATAGATTTAAAACATCTCTATCAGTAATTCCTCAAGACAAATAGCAGTATTAGCTTATCAGCAGGGTAAGCCAGTTTGGGAGTTTAGCCTTTTATGACATGAAGCTGCTGAAGATCTGGAACATAAGTCATGTAAGGAGTGGCTGAGGGAGCTGTGTTTGTGCAGTTTCAGGAAAAGGAGGCACAGGGGAGATCTTAATTCTACAGTTACCTCACAGGAGGTTGTAGCAAGGTGGGTGTCACTTTTTTTCTCCCATGTAACTAGTGAGAGAGGAGATGGCCTCAGGTTGTGCCAAGGAAAGTTTAGACTAGAGATTAGGGAAAATTGTTAACCGAAAGGATTAAAGACTGGAACAAACTGCTCAGGGAAGTGGTTGAGCCATCATCCCTGGAAGGATTTAAAAGAAGTGTAATTGTGGCACTGCAGTGGACTTGGCAGTGCCAGGCTTATGGTTTGTCCTAACGACCTTTAGGATTTTTCCCAACCTAAATGATTCTGTATTCTATTGCACAAGTGCCCACCAGTGTTTACTGTGGATTCATTGCTGAATAGCTTCTCCTGCTTTTCCCCCAGCTCGTTTGCACCCCTACCACGTGGCGAATCTCCATGGTGGGAATGCTTGCAGTCACACTGGCTGTGTCCTTCCTTGTTGAGGTGAGTGTCCATCCTTGGATGTGCTGGTCACCACTACTGAAGAGATAAAATTGTCAAGTCTTGTTCTTTCTCCCTCCTCCTCAGCTCAATTTGGGAATATCTAGTAAAACAGGAGTAATTGCTGCTACCTCACCCTTGCTCCCTTTTCTTAAAGCATTCCATCTGAATGATAAGGGAATGCAAGGCATAGCCACCTTTTCTTTCCTCTGGTGAGTGGGAAGCCTGCCCCAGGTTAGAAAACTATGGGCAGTCTGTGGTGTTTTCTGCTCAGATCCTGAAGAGTCTCAGGAGGAACTGGTCACAGTTCTGTGGTGAAGAACTCTGGTGGAGTTGGTGTGAAACGTGATCCATAAAAGACTGTTTAAGGGACATGGATGAGCAGGGCAGGTGGGAGATCTGGGTCTCCACTGTTTTCCCCATGTTTGTACTCTGGATGAAGAGTAAATGGCTGTCCAGGTCCTCTTAAACCCTCTTTTTGCTTTTACCTTTACAGGAAGCAGTCATTGAGAACAGACCCCTGTGGCTGCTTCTGAAAAAGACATTCCAGTACCACTCAAAGAGCCACTACAAGAGGCTGCAGCACGTGTTGGAGCAGGACTCAGCCTGGCCACCTCTGAATGAAACCTTCTTCTCAGATTCTGTGGCAGTAACAGTAGAAGGAAATATGGGAGGCCATAGCAATCCAACATTTGACAGCAATGAGGACTCACTCTGAAAGAAACTGCAGTGAACAAATGTCCAGGACAGTTGAATTTGATCTTAAAAGACTCAGTGACTTAAAAAGAGGAAGGGCTGCTCTCCCATTCTAGGAGTAACCAGCTCTTGCTTACATCTAAATTAACTGGAAGCACGAAATCTTCTACAGTAACATAAAGCCACAATGATGTTTCCTCTGTCCCCTTGCCCATATACAGATGGCTGCCGGCTGAATATTGGTAAAGTATTTGTGGTTGAAACAGCCATTACTGTGTCCCTCTGTTGAACTGCATTATTGGGGTCCCTAAGGGTGGGAGATGCTCCAAATGAAAAGTAGCTAATTGCAATAGCAGCACCCCCCTGGGCAGATCTCCTTTGAGAAAACAAGTAGAACTTACTGCTAATAGAGGCTGCTGACCATAGGTGTCCCTGGGATTCTTAATGGAGTTTCAGATACTGCTACTCGGTGTCTTGCTTATTTTTGGAAGTTTTAACCCTTCTGGCAATACTTGTCTTCCAGAGCTGAAAGGAGCTGCAAACAGCCAAATCTTTCTGGAAGTGTCCACACCCAGCACCGTTGTGCTTTTCCCATGATGGGAGCAAGAAGCACTCTCTTGCTAGCTCATTGCTACCAGGAAACCTGTTTGCCCTCTTAGTTTTTAGCAAGTGATATTTTCATTTTATAGGTAAAAAAAATGTTGAACTGCAAAGCAGAATGATTTCATTATTTAACTTTTTTTTTTTTTTTTTTTTTTTTGGCAGGAGGTATTTTTTCAGGATATCCCTTACACTGTAGAATGGAATGTATTCATTATAAATTATGATCCTTCAAGGGCATACTGTCCCTTGTAGGGTGAGCTTTCTTTACAAGGGCAGATTCTGCACAGCTGGCTGCCACCTAGCATCAGTTTTACCAGTGCCAAAAGAAGCAAATATTGAAGAGGTTATTGACCTCTAGGACCTAAGGCCTGAAATAAAAGATGTAGAGCCAGTTAGGCCTCAAAATAATTTTTTTAAAATTCTGTGTCATGCTCTTAAAGTCCAACCATCTAGTCTCTGGTTTCTCCATAATTGTAGATGCAATTCAATCATTAGCTCATATCCCTCACCTGTTAACCTTTGATAAAGAATTTTACTCACTTTTCTGTGCTGTATTTTCCATACATAAATGCAACAATACTGCACATTCCTGCAAGTGTTACCTACGAAGAAAACAATCAGCTTCTACCTGCACATACTCTCTTAGCCCACTGATGTTAATCTGCCTTTCTCCTCACTGCATTTTGCAATTTTGGTCCCCAGCTGGATAAAACAACAAGATAGTCAATCAGAAGGGCTTTGGACCAAGAGGAACTCTTCCTTCATTGGATAAGATGCGCAGAGGAGCTGTGCCTTTTGAGTTGCCTTCACAGCTTGTTTTCCACTCTTGGAGCTAGCCCATGTTTTTACTGGGTGGGGCTGAGATGCACTGGAGATTGTATTTTCCCACCATTGTGTGCTAAAGCACTCATGTGCTGCCACAAAAAGCCAGGAAACAGGCAAGCTGGGAATCAATTGGGGAAGACTTATTTGGGTTTTAGATTTAAAAATCAGCTTGGGAAATAGAGAGCAAATCTGAAGAAATCATTAATTGTTTTGAGTCAATATACCTGCACCAGAGTGGAGTCTGAAAATAATGTAGCCCGACCCTAAAATAACTAAGAAAATAAAGAAATAATAGCTGAGAATAAAAAGAAAAAGCCAACAAACTTAACCAAACAATATTTCAACTTGAAAAAAACCATTTATTTGACTCAAAGCAATTTTATCATCTGTTTTTGACAAGTTTGACATAAGCAAATGGAGTAAATACCTTTCCACCTACAGTAGTTTACCTAATGGTAAATGCCTGTCACACAACTTGACACGAACTAGAAATATTTCATAATAATTCCTAGAAGTGTCTCCCAAGTTTTCCTGGGTTCCCAGTTCACAGCAAAAGCCACTGGAAGGAGAAGGCTGGATGCTCTCTGCATTGCGTACAGCTGGAGGCACCAAAGAGCAGGTTTAGCGCAGGGACTCCTGACATTCTGTCTTTTAGGTACAGTAACAGTTTCTGAAGACAAAGTTCACTGTCCTGTTACAAAGTCCCTGACAAAACCAATATGTTGCTGCATGTGATACAGTGACAGCAGCAGTAGCATTGCAGACCAGGCATGTGGTTTATGTTTAGATATCACTGACACTATAAAAGTATCAAGTCTTGGTAAGCCTGTGGTAATTGTTGGGTTGAGGAGATAAAAGATGCTTGCCTGCTGCTGAAATACAGCCTTACCTGCAAGAGAGCAGAATTCAGATGCCAGGCAATGTTTAACCTCTGCCACTCTAGGCACTGTCATCACCTCTGCTCCTTTTCAAAGGGGTCAGTGAGTCAGGCCAGCACTTGGGGGGACAGTTATGAAATTTCACCTGGGTGCTTTGGGATGGGGTGGCTGATTCTTCACAGACATAAGCCATGGTGGAGAGCTGGTGAACCTCTTTTTTGGCTATTAGCACACATTCCCGGCAGAAGCTTGCAGGGAATGATAGGAAGCTAAGGAGGTGCTGCATGCTTGTAACAGCTAAATATTTCCCTTATGGTGACTGTGTCTCTTCTTGGAGAGCAGTACTGCCAAAGACTGATGTCCTTCTCCTCTGCTGTTGGCCCTCATTCCTGACAGAACTTTTCCTGTGGACAGGGATGTCTTGCCTCCTGACTGAGCAGCAGCACAGACCTGGAGCACTTGTGCTTTTTGCAGCTGCTGGAACCACAGCCAAATCACAACTGCCCTTTCATGGAGGTTCCTGCTAATGATCTTTATTTTAGTCCAACTAAGGCACACTCGTTCCTCTTTAACAGCCTTGGTTTAGTAGTCCAGAAACTAAAAATCACCAGAGAAATGCTGCTGCTAGGCTTACTTGTGGTCTCAACAGCAGAATAAAGCACAGAGGGAAATATTTACAAAATTGATATTTTTAATTTCTTTTTCACCTCATAACTTCCTTTTCTCCCACAACATAGACACGGAATGTTTTTTCCTGAATAAATAAGGAAATACTGCGGGACTGATCTTCCTCTACAGAGGACAAAACAAATACATCTTGTGGATAAGAGGAGAAACAGTTATGGATAGTTACTTGCTGAGTTTGCATATAGAAATGGCATGCATGTGTTTCTGTATGCAGGATATTTTCGTGCCATCTGTGTTCACTTCACTGGGCTATGGATGCTACATGAGTGTCCTTAAAATGGGAGATACCTCTGAATGCTGGGACTCTAAACTAATATGTTCCTGAATTTTTACTGAAGTACGTTTGAAACCCTACAAAATTCATGAAAATTCCAGGGCTCTTGAAATGGGTTAAATTTGATGTTATCAACATTTCAGTGCCCTCTGGACAGAGGTTTTGAAGCAAACTCCAGTGTGGCACTCTGAAAAGTTTATTTAATTTGAACTTTGCATTTTCATCCAAGGCTGAAACCTCATGCTTGAAATACTAATGGTAGTGCCTGGAGGCAGACTGGTCCTCATAAGTGTGTGGTAGTTCAGAAGATACAACTTCAATGTCCAAGGGCTGGCACCCTGATTTAGTGTCTTTCTCTTTGTTCTAGTGAATGTTGAAGAATGCATTAAATTTTCAGTGAGGGACAAAATTTGTCAGATGAATAATTCATTTAAGCTCCAATCTTTACGCAGAAAACACTTTCAATGGCTATTTTAGTTCCAATAGCTCTCCAGAATAGTCTGTCACTAATTCAGAGAATCCGAGTGCTGAGTAAATCTCCAAAAACCATCATTTAAACCTTTTGCTGTTATTTAGGTACCACAATAATAAAAATTATGCTCTCAGATATCTGTGGGGCTTGTGGTCTCTTTTAACATAAAACATAAAAGCAAGTGATGACTGTTGTCATAAGGCTGACAGAATGCAGAGCAGTTAAAAGTATGCAAGTACAAGGAAATCAAACCATTATTTTAGCAGTAGTATAAGGCTGATTACTGCTGACCTCACAGACCATCAGGTTTTCTTTGTTCCAAATAAATATATTCACAATGACTTTCTTAAATCATATAAGATCAAAGACTTTTCTGCTAACTCACTCTTCTCCCTCCCCCATATTTGGGTACTGTATCCTGAACAGCAGTTACGTATCATCAGAAATGCTGCCTCTGTTAGACGGCTCTGCTGGGAAATCACATGACTTACTGTCAGGACTTACAGTCATGACAAACAAAGTTACAAACATGTTACAAACAAAGTCTGACTTTGGGTTTTCAACATAGTTGCTGCCAAAGAGAATTGCCTGCCAACATTTTCTAGCTGCAGACATGTGTTAGCTGATAAGCTGCTCCCTAGCCAGGAGGAACAGCCCTGTCCTGAGGCGCCCCCAGCACAGCACCACCAGCCAGGCAAGGGGATTCCTGACTCCTGATATGTTTTATTAATCTTTAGGAAGACATAAGGCTTAGAGGTCAACACTGAGAGTTGCAATTGCTGAAGATGGCATGGTGTGATTAGAGGTGGTGGAGGGAGTGAAGGGATGGCAGCTCTGAGGTGCACTGACCTGTTTGTCAAGATCACGTGCTGCTTAGAGCCAGGCACAACTTATGTTGCCTCCAAATTCACTGCTATAATCATTGTTCCTGAGCTGAATTACTGAGCAAGGGCAAGGTTCAGCCTTTTGAGAGGTTCCTTGGGAAGCTGAAGTGCTCTCTGTGGAGTGCTGCCCAGGAGAACTCTTATTGCTGCCTTTCACTGATCTTGGCAAAGTCCATGTGAAAAGCTGGGGCTTTTCCCTGCACAGGTGTGTTGGCTGCACATCACATTTTTCATATCTGCAGTATCTCTAGGATGAGTAGCACTCCCATGCTGAAAAAATGCTCAGAGATGCCAGTGTACTTAGAGTATTCATGTCCATCATTTTGCAATTGCAATTTTTAAATCAAGATAAGGCATTCTGTCTAATGGACTTGAAATGAAAATTAACTTCATCATTATCTCAGGAGATCCAGTTGTATGAATTAAATTGCAATAACTGCCAAAGCTCAGACACCCAGCTAAATTACAATTTCTGTATTTCTTCTTGCAACCACAACTTGGTGGTACTGTTGATATCCTGCAACTGTTGAGCACAAATAAACCTTCTACTAAGGGACTGCAGACAGCAAGGCTGCATTTAAGTGTGCTGACTCTGGCATGAAGCAGGAATTGCTCCTTGAAGGCCAAGGAACATACAGGGGAGTGAATTGGAATTAAACAGAAAATTGGATCCATGTTCCCACCACAGCTTCTGTGAACCACATGGTTCTATGAACAATGAACTTGCATCCTGACATTTAATGAGTGATGTGAAACCTCCCTGGGTAACTCTGAGTTCAGTTTCTGTGCTGTTAGCACAGAACTGTAACTTCCTGTTTCTTGTTGACTACTGATGTCGTGCTGCAGTCACTTTCCCATCCACAGCAGCCTCCCAAGCTGCACCACCTCGCTGAGGAGCATAACAAAGTGCAGGTTACCATCAGCACCAAGAGAGGAGTGTCACCTGCATCTTATTTTCCTCACCAGCCTGTATAATGAACTGACATGTTGAAATGTATCTGGAATTGCACAGCAGAGGAGGAATGGGGCAGAGGGAGGTGAGGTGGGCAGGGCAGCAAGAAGTGTGGTTACAGCCTGTATGATGCAGTAATGATGCATCTGTGTCTGCAGCATCTGTCATTATACAGTTGAAACCAGTAATTTGTGTTAAGAGTCTAGGACAGCTTGGAAATTTAATTTCACAAACAAACAACTAGATAATAATTCTGGCCTTCCAAGACCTGCTTCCTGGCTCTGCTATAGGCTGATTACACAAAAATCTTGTCAAGCAGTTTGCAAGTGGTTTTTAAGGAGTTTAGACACATAGCTCCCATCCAGGTATGTGCTTTCTTTCCCTGCCTCAGTTCCTCACCCATGCTTACTTGGAGAGAGAGGTTTAAAGGGCTGATCTTTGAGCTGTTGTTTTTCAGCCAGCATTATTTCCAAGAAGCACTGGTTTAAAATAATACAGTGGAGAAGATTACTGATACTGTGTATGTCATGAGACTTGCTTTAACTGCCCAAAACTTGTGCACAAGTAAAGTTCATTTTTGTATGTATGGTCTACAGGAATCTTGTTACTTACTCCCTGGAGATACATTTCTTTTAGGTGGGAAAAGGTTCTGTCTCCCCTGTGATGCTGTCCTGATTGATGGAAGCTGCACTGGAAATGAAGGGATGTTCTCAGGAGCAGCACAGGAGATAGAAAGGCTAAGCTTCTTTGAAAGGGAGGTGTCTCTATCTGTTTGGACAGCAAATTATTTACTATTTATTAGTGTAGTTTGCAGCAGAAGGGAGAAAAACTGTGGCTTGAGTAATTCACAGTTGTCTTAAGCTTTTGGACACTGTCGTGTAATATGACTTTCTTATCCACATTAAAAACAACTAACAGTTACGGACTCTTCGGAGTAGAAAGCAAAAATGCATACATAAGTAAATGGAGTTACTTGGCAGAATATGTATTTTTTTTAGTTTTTGGATTCTGCTGTTGCAGCAGTTCAGCTCAAGCACACAGAGCAGAGAGGCCAGGGTTAGCCTTAAACATCACAACACTGCAAGGCATAAACTTGGTTCAGGGACAAAATGTGTCCCAACCTCCTCATACATAATGTACAGAACCATGGCTGGGAGGAGGCAAGAGAAGGAAAGGAGCTGCTCTTCTCTCTGCCGTGTCCCAGCCTGGAGTGGTTGTGGATCTCTACAGTTAACTACCTTGTCATTTCTTCTCCTTCCTTGCCAACCTTTTTCTCAAGAGAGATTCCCAGGTGTTTTTGGGGAGGCAGAGTGTGATGGGTGTCCCTGCTCCTACTCAGCTCCTTCCCTCTAAAGAAGACACCTGGGCACTGCTGTGGCCCGTGTAGCCACAAAGGAGGCTGCTAATTCAAGGCAAACAGAACTCAGCAGCAGCCAGAGTGCTTTTAATTACCCTGAGGGCATTAGGAGAATGTGCACAGGGCTGTTCAATTATGTCATTCTCAGCACAGTTAATAAATATTCTTAATCTAGTCAATAAACCTTTCATCTTGTAAATGTTAGGATAATGCTCCTTCTGTTGAAATTAAGTCTTGCTGATTTTGGTGCTTGTTAAATATCACCTACCTTCTGCAAAATCCATGAGACCACAGATCAGAGCTGCAAAGGTCACATGTCTTTAGGGACTTCCCTAAACCCTGGCAAGCTAGATCTCAATTCCTAGCCTAAAGACTATTGAAATACTAAGAAATAACCATATAAACATAACAGTTGATTATATTAAACATTGTACTATTTAATTCATATTGCAAAATACAATAACAGACTTCAGCACTTCAGTGCATGTGATGCCAAGCTCAAAGTGTTAATCTTTTCCAGTGGCCAGGACAAATCATACACCCCATGTCAACTCCCAGGATCATCAGTAGTTATTAGTACACCAGATACTTCAACACCACAGAGATAATTATGCCATAATGAATGAAAGAAGAAATTCATTGCAAGAGGAGAATAATTACATTCCCAATACTTCTTCAGAAAGCAGAGAGGAAATTACTATCTGATGCAAATTAATGAGATAAAATTAATAAGTGTCAACCAATAAAATACTCCTCCAGTGGGACCAGGCTGCAGGCAAGTAGTACAATCTCTTCTTGGCCTCCTGCAGTGCCCTGGGGAGGCCCCAGTGAGGAGGTGCACATTGAACAGGCTCACAGGGCACCACCACCAAAGGCAGGCAGCTCCAGCAGTGCCAGAGTGATTTTTACCAAGGCACCCTTGCAGGCAGTGCCTCACATAAGCAGCAGAACAAAACTGGATCCATTTGCCAGAATAAATTCCTGTAATTAAAACCATCCTCTGGAAGGTATCACAATGTAAATCTCTTTTTGCAGATGTGTCCAATGTGCATCCAGCTAGGGAGGTGCTGGTGACCTCTTGCCAAGAACACGAGGAGGAACTGCTGCTGTGTGCATGGATCTCATTAGTCTATTTGCATAATTACCCTTTCCTAAATGTTCACATTTTTAAATGTATTGTAAGACTAGCTGTCAGCTAAGCTTAAAACTGTGAGGCAGTAAAGGAATTTAATTCTACTTACAAAATATCCTATTTTATGTTTAATAAGATATAAATATTTGTTGGTTTTATGTGATGTTTAGCAGCTTCACAGTCTCTGAAGTATTAATTAATTAATAAGCCAATTATGATGAGGCTGAGAACAAGGTATAATGTGCTGGAAACAGAAGAGGCTTTGATGGCCCAGAGGCACAACAGGTCCTGGATTCACTGTGCTTTGTAACAGAGCTGCTTGATTCCAGATTAATTTCACTGTGCCTGTGTTAGTAACAGGGGATGCTAGTGGTGATCAAACATGAATATATCTATTTAAAGTTCTCTTAACAGGCCAGAGTAAATGGTGAAGGGCTGTGTTGTGGTCTGGCAGACGCACCTTGTCAGCCAGCAGCTCCCTAGGGGGGAATTAACTTCCATTATGATATTACAGAGTCTTCACCCAGCCCAGCCTTCCATGTCTTCAGTCTGAACTGCATGCCCAGGAGGGAACAAACCTCAGGGCTGGGCTGAAAGACAAAAGAAAGAAACAGAAAGAAGTTTCTTTCATAGAAAGAGTCTGGGGCATGAATCTCCGAGTTATGCTGAGGCATGCTGTCAAAAGGGTCTAACCAACTTACCCATTTTTAACACCAGTGTGGGAGGGACAAAGTGCCTGTGGCTATGAAAATGTAAAATCTACAGCTGGAAGTGAAGCTGGGGCTCTTTGTGGCTTTCAAACTGCTCCCAGGATCACTGGGAGCAGGCTAGCAGTGCTTATCCAGCGCTGTGAGTGAGCAGCACCAGCCCAAGCTGATGCACTCCCTTTGCAGCCTCACAACCCCTCTCCAAGGGCTCATCCTCAGGATATTTTGAGAACACTATTGAAGGTTCTTTCCTCTCTAATAGGGCTGTTTCTGCTCGCACAGCAGTTGCTAAATAAGACTCCTGTCACAGCCCACCACAGTGTTCTCCTATCTCAGTTACTTCACATCAAGATAAACTCATGAGAATTAATGGAGTACTATTTGGCCCTCTTAAAAGCAGTCCCACCAACAATATGCTTTCAATATTCAAGTTTCAGAAAATCCCTATGTTTCCATCCTCAGCCTGGGGAGCTGTATGTGAAAGCATGGAGATTTGTCACGTACTGGTTGTTTTGGATTAGGAGATTCAGGGAAATCCCCTGGATCTGAAAGAGTTTTGAGTGACTCAGGGCTGCCTGCATTTGTTCTCTTAACTTGACTTGGAAACACTGGAGTCTTAGGCAGGGGAGGGAGAGCCTGGTTGCTGCCTGCTGGAAGATGATCAGGCCACACTTCAGAGGGACTTCATCTTCAAAGGCCCTTGGGAAGTTCTGTGTTCTGACACCTGAAAACCTGTACCCAACCAGCCTCTTCCAAGCAGAAGGAGCAGGATTTCTTGTAACAATACCAGGAAGACACTGCTATGGAAACAATGAAATCAGTCTTGTTTCACAGGCTGCTCTGTTCCCATGATAATGTCACTGTCACTCAACAAATTTCAGTTTCCAGTTTTCCAGGATTGTAGAGTCAGGAATATTGCATTAATATGTGTTTATTAAGAGAAAGGCTGGGACAAAGACTGGAAAACAAATGAAATATAAAGAAAAATGCGGGGGACGGGGCCGGTATAAGTCCAAGGGTGTCAGGAACCCACGCCTTAAAAAAGGAACCCACTAGGCTGCAGCAAAATATCCAAATATGGATAACATTGTAACCAGACCAGTGAAGAGATTTTTGCTTTTATTTCCAGCACATCAGTCTCAAAATACAAAATGGAGACATGACAGCTCACTGATCCACACCAAAAAATGTCTCCCCCAACAGCGCTGGTACAGCAATACATAAAATCATCTCAGACTAGAATTCAGCCAATCAGACACAGAAAACACATATTGACAAGCATTCTATCCAATCTTATAAAACATACGTAATCGTAGCTAAAACAAAGACTAGTTCATAAGAGACAAAGAACAGAGTTCTATTCATGCTAACCTTCTAAAGATATACATTAAATAACCTTGTTGCCATCCTAAGGCTAATTCCTCAAAGACCTATTGTAGTTTGTCACGTCTACTGCTTGGGAAACTTTTCTGCTTGCATGGGAAACTTTTCTGCTGTATTTGCAATGCTAACAAAACTTCAGTCTGAGGCCTATACTTTTTTAACCATTTCCTAAAAACCCTCTAACCTTAAGGATTCCAACAAAAAACACCAAGATTCCTGAGAAGTATGCTGAGATGACAGTTGTTGAGATGATGGTTCATGAACTTGAAGTCAGTGGTCTGATTACACAGCCAGAAGACAGAGAATGTGAGTTTGTCAAAAACAGAACACTCAACCTGTTAATAATAATTCACTTTATCAAGAGTGATATTAGTGAATAAAGTTCAGGATGGAATCAGTTTGGGTAATCAATGACCCAGATAATATCACAATTTCCTGACCCCTTCTGGGCTCCTGTGGAAGAAATAGCAATCCTACCTCAATTCCCATTTTCTTCTGGGCTGTGGAGAATAGCCATTGTGTCACAGAAGATCAGGGAGGAACAGTACAACATGTACATGAAAGTACTACCAGAAATATTGTGCAGCTTTTGCAGACAAAACATTCGTGTAGAGTTTCTACAGTCATACAAAAA
Source organism: Ammospiza nelsoni (assembly GCF_027579445.1). Taxonomy (NCBI): domain Eukaryota; kingdom Metazoa; phylum Chordata; class Aves; order Passeriformes; family Passerellidae; genus Ammospiza; species Ammospiza nelsoni. Next base: position 11,874,486 of record NC_080642.1, on the reverse strand, counting down.
GAGCAACTTTATAGTGATTTTGACCTTAATCAAAACTTTAATCAGAGCTTATGTTGGAGCTGAAATCCTAAAAGGATTTCCACTGGCCCCACTGCAACTGCATGTGTGTGATTCCACCCACAAACAAGCCTTGGGCTCAGTAAATGTCATTAGTTAATTCTACAAACAAGTTTCCATTGCTTGTAAATTAAAGATGCACAGAGCCCAGCAACTAGAGAGATGCACAGCCTGAGGTTCAGCTGCTCTGTATCTCTTAGCTGACTTGCATCTGCTGAAGATTTGGTGCATAAGTAATATTGATATGTCAAACTATCCAGAGCAGATGTAGGATCACAGTAATTGCCTGTGTCACATCAAATGTGTTTTGCTGCACAAGTTCTTAAATATCCTCCTAACTTATTGCCTTGTAAATTCAGCATTGAGTTACTGACTCAGCTTGTAAAAGCTTTAAATCTTAGCAGTGCAAAGCTCACTGTGGACATGGAAATTACTGTTATTAAGGATAATTGATATTAATACTCAAGCCAAGGCTTCTGTCCTCTTGCTGCAATAAGCACAGGCTTTTCTTTTTTGTCTATCAAGAATATTATAGGCTTGTACTTAAATTTGTCTGCAAATATGATACTCAGGTCACTCCTGTGTACCTTAAAACAATCCCAAGCAAACACAGAACCAGTGATCTGTGGCTCTGTGCTCTGTTATTCTAGGTGTCACTAACCTGCAAAGAGCTCTTCAGTGCAAGAAAGACAAGGAGCTACCTGAGGGTACAGCAAAGACCACAAAGATGATTTCGGGTCTGGAGCATCTCCCTTATGAGGAGAATTTGTGGAAGCTGGGCCTGCATAGTCTGGGGGAAAGTGAGAGGAAATCTCATAAATTAATATAAATATGTCAAAGGTGGGTGTCAAGAGGAAGGTGCCTCGCTTTTTTCAGTGGAGGAGGAGTGGCCATAAACTAAAACACAGGCAGGTCCACCTCAATATGAGGGAGAATTCCTTTCTATTGAGGGCAGCAGAGCCCTGGCAGAGCTGCCCAGGGAGGTCATGGAGCTCTCCCTCTCTGGAGATGTTCTCAAGCCACATGGATGGTTCCTGTGTCCCCTGCTCCAGGTAACCCTGCCTGGCAGGGGGGTTGGACTGGATGATCTCTGGAGTCCCTTCCAACCATAACAATTCTGTGATTCTGTGAAAGCAGTTTTAACAGACAATAGAAAGATTTCGTTCAGAACCATGCAAGATCTAACGACAAAAACCTCCAGACAAACCAACAGCAGCAAGAAATATGTCTTCAAAATTATGTTCTACTTTCCTAGGTTTCTCAATAGCTCCACTTATCCTATCTAGATTGTTTCTCTATTGATTCCAGATTAATGAATCATTAGGTACTACACTGGAAAGCTGTGACTGCAGTGGGTAGTAGATGGTATATGCACAAAAATGCTGCAGAGTTAAAAGCAATTCTTTGCTTTTAGAATCACAGGAATGATCAGAAAATTGAAAATTTAGTATTTAGAAGAATTTTTACATTTACACATAAGCATTAAAGCAATTGCTTCAGTCATGTGATTTACTACTGACAGGCAGCAAAGTCAGGCTCATTGAAGCAAACTGGAGGGTTCCATTCCAGCTGCCATTGTCTGGAGATTGGCAGAAAAATGCAAGGCAAACACAGCTGCTCCCTATGTAAGCACAGCCAGGGATGGCTGCTTTTGAGTGCCAGGGGGAATTCAATGCTTTTAATGCCTAATAACTGTCTCCTTGCTGGGGATTCAGAAGCTCTGAGGAACAGAGGAAACCTGGGGGTTAGTTCATTTCTACCCCAGGGTGTATGGAAGTGGGATAAGGACTATGCATCCATTGGGGAGAAATCATCAATAGAGTGGTTTTCTTTCCTCAGGACTTGTGACATTACTACACTAATAACTGGCAAGGCTTTGCAGATGCAGTGGCTACCTCAGTCATGCTTGAAGTGTGCAGAATTAATGCAGTTATACATACATGTCTGTGTGACAATTTGCTGGGCCAAACTGCAGTGTCTGAAGTAGCAGCCTGTGGCCAACAGCAGGCTGGCATGTGTGAAAATGTGTAAAGAATAAAGTATTGCCAGGAGAAAGTTTTACAAAGGGAGCTTGCAAAGGCTGTGTCCCTGGTTTCCTGGAGGGAGGCTGACAAGGTGGAAGGGAAATAGCATGTTATGAGCTCAGTCTGAATGTTGTTGTCATATTTCTAGTTGTCATATTTCTAGTAGGTGTATGCTCATAGTGAGGTAAAGATCACCTTGCAAGAAGAAGCCTGAAACCATTTTGCATTTAATGAAAAGCTCTCTCAGATAATTGTCAAGCACTTCTACAGCTGGCTGTCAAAAGTAGATTCAGACAAAAAAATGCACTTGTCCCACTATTTTATTTCATGTCAGTGGTGTTCTGTTGGGAGAAAGTGTTTTTCTGTCAGCTGCTGTAACATCACGTTTTGACAACTCCAGGCAAACTTCCACCATGCCTCAGGTTTAACCTGAACAGCTTGTGTTCAGCATCTTGTAACCCCTCAGATGCCAGGGGTGGCTGTGGTGCTGTGAGCAGCTGCACAGTGCAGTTACTCCATGGTCACCTTCTCAATTCCAGTTTAATTAAAAACATCAACCCCATGACCATGTGCCACTTCCCCAGCCAGCAATGGCCTTGCTCAGCAGGACCATCAGGAATGTGAAATAACCACCTCTAGCAGCAGAGATCTTCAACTCCTATCTCTCAGTCCATTAAAAAGCTGGAGATGGGACAGATACTCAGATTTTATACTCTCTAGACCAGAGCTTCAGGTAGAAGAAACCTCAGGCTGAGCAGGGTTATCGCTGCTGTCATCAACCATCTGTTCTGCACTTGGGGAGCCCTTGCCATGCCTGGCTGCTCTGAAGGCTGCTGTGGTGATCACTGACACCTCAGCACCTCTGACAGAGCAGGCAAGGCAGAAAACAGCAGGATAAATATTCAGTTAGAGGACACCTAAGCCCTAAGGGGAGCAAAACCATGTCAAGGTTTGACAATTGGGATTAGGACATTTGACAAGTGTCAGGGACCCACCAGGCAGGTCTAATCCTGCCTCAGTGGAGCAATGGAAGCACAAACACTGCCAAGGCAGCCCATTGCTCTCTATTGCAGTTAATGGTGAATGTGACTATCTTTGGCAGGATGTCTGCTGGCCAAAGTCCAGCCTTGTTGAAGGGTTTCAGAACTCAAGTAAGGTTCCCTTTCTTTTTCTTCGGGAACCAAATGAATAATGTGTTTTCTTGAAGTGGGATTGTCCCATCTAGTGCTGCTCCCAGCTGATTTTTCCCACCCTCCCTTTCTGCACAAGCCATCCCACTTTGCATCCTTTGCAGCTGCTTCTCTGCCAGTTCCCTTACAGGCACCCCTGTGCATCTGGAGTACCAGCAGCCCTCACCCAGACAGAGCCACTGCCCCTCTCCAGCACAGCACAGAAAGCAGCACTAAATGAGGCTGAGAGAAAAACTCCAAGGCAGACCCCCACATTTACACATAGCCCCAACTCCAGCAACTCCTGCACGGTTGTTGGTGCTGTCCAGCAGCCTAACAGAGCTGAAAACAACCTGGCATAGTCTGAGGGTCTGACCCCAAAGATACTCCTCCAGGTCCCCCAGAGCAAAGCTTTCTCCCCCAAACATGGTTCTCACTAAGTATGGATATAGCATTTTAAGCATAAACAAGACATGACACCTTTCTGGAAGAACAAGAGTTCATTATTTATTAATTATGAGGTGGGAAAGATATTTGTCCACATTGTGAATGCCATGGATTTCAGGCTTTGAAAGTGATACATGCAGTGATATCACTGCTAGAACAGGAGGTGTCTGACCTCATCTTTCACCTCCCAAGCCCTCAGCCTGCACTGTTTGCTGGAGCAGATCAGGTGAGTTTGCTCACGGGGTCCTGCTGCCTGCTCTGAGCTCTGAGGTGCATGCAGTTGCAAGTGGGAGTGCACAGCTCTCAAACATGCTGACAAACCAAACTTAATTCCTCAGGAACTGCAGAAAATATAGAAGTCTGGGGGTTTGAATTGGGTTTGGCCCTCAAATTTCTGTGCTAGGATGTTAGGAGAGCTTTGTGCATGGTAGCTAATATTTCTCGATCAGGTAAAGAAGTGGAACCATGTGAAAGGGCAAAACATAATGGTCACCACAGAACAGATTTGCCTGCCTTAACTTTCAATCCAGATGCTGCAGACAGTCATGGAGCAGCCAGTAACAATGCCTTTTATCAAAATGCATGTGAAGATTATTACCTGTTTGTGTAGAAATGTGCTTGATTCCCGGAACTGTTGAGCAAATCGGTAATGTAAAAACAACAGCAGTTTAATGTGGGTGTTAAAATTGTAGCTGCAGAATCAAACAAAAGAAACAAACTGCTGTAGATGAAGGGTAGTTAAGTAGCTCTGCAATACCTTAAGGCAAAAATATTTGTCTATGGAATGTGAACTTCTTTCTACTCTTCTGAGAGAACCTAAACATAGATCCTAAACCCAGAAACCATCTGCAGCACTAAACCCACAGTACTGTAGCTGTAAGTAGGATTTGTGTTCTGTTTTGAGCAGGGAAGGTTGAGATCCTTCCTTTGCTGTGAACACCTGACTATTTCAGGCCTGATTCAGTTTGTTGGTACCATTCTGCTATTTTGGGTCATTGTTGCATCCTCACTGTTTATCAGTACATGGTTCTCACCATAGGTTTTTATCTTTATTGGTATCACTCAGCAGGGGAGAAAGGCCATACAGGGCTTCAAGTTGAAAAGGATCTGAAAAACTGTAAAATTACAGTCAGGGTAGAGATTGACTGTAGGGACACTGAGAGATGGAAAAAAGCCCCATGATACAACTTCACTTCTTCCAAAAGAAGAAAGGGAGCTAGAAGGGTCTGAGTGCTCCCTAGCTGGCTGGTGGAGGCCCAGGAAGAGGGTTTGCTGTAAAATGGGGCTTTGGGAGACCTGGAAAAAGAAACCCTTGAGAAAGAAGTCAGTGTATTAGGCAGGCGGAAGAGGGTAGTTAAGGAGAAACTGCTTGCACACTAAGCTATCCTCAAACAGATAAAAGACAATTTTAGGCAAGATGAGTTTGGATTTTTACATTTCAATAAGTCCTTGAATTTATTATCTCAGCAGTTGCTAGTAAGCGTTCATTACACTTGTGGCAAAAGCTGAAGAGTGACCAGGGACTCCATGCCTTGTTTGAACTCTTCCTAACAGCAACTCTGTTCTAGTATATATCTCCCTGCCTTTTGAAATTGGGCAAAAGAGACAGAACGAGCAATATTGCTGGAAGTTAAACCAATAGTGGCAATCAGACTACCACCACCAACAGCCCCAAAAGCAGCAGAGGCCAAAAGAGGAAGACCAACCACAGGAATACCAGCCGCAACCGCAAGACTGACAAATCCTACCCCAGCCGTCACTACAGAAGAAATGGAATTGATATTTTGAAGTGCTGCCTTGGCCTGTAAAGGGAAAGTAAAACAGAGGTTAGAAACATTATAAGCACTTATATTTACCCCCAGACATGATAACTGAGAACAGGCAAAGATAATCAGGGTAATTGAATCTGGGTCAGACCAGCCCCATTATCAGAAGGGGCAGCAGCCAGGTTTGTCCCCCCAGGAGGTGGCACCCCGGGAGAGGGCACTGCCAGGGTGCAGCCAGAGCACAGGGACCCTGCAGGGCCAGGGGCTCTGGGGAGGCAGCGCTGCTTTGGAGCCCACGCCTGGCACTGGGCTGTGCCCTGCAGGCTGCAGGCTGTGTCCCAGTGCCCAGCTCACAGCCAGCAGCCAGGAGCTGCTCTGGGAGGCACCCAGGGCTCACCCCTGGTACTCACCTGCTCAGAGACCCCATCTCCATAGCGCAGCATGGTCACAAAGTGCTCACAGTTCTTGAGGAACAAACGATATGGCAGCTCCTTGTCAATATATGGCACAGCACGCCGGATGATCTCCTCCATCGGGAAAGGAGAGCGGTAACAATCATACTTGTTGTTGACACACCATGTATCATTTCCGGCCACCATCTCCAGCTCCTCCTTACTCACTATGGCTCTTCTGAGAAATACAGATCCACTGCTGGGTGACGTGGATGTGTCTCCTTGAACTGGGGAAGGTAGGGAAGAGATAAGGTACATAGGCAGACCCTCTCTGCCCCTCCCCAAAACCAGAGATGGCTTTTAGACAGCTCCTGAAAAGCTCATCTACACACTCAGAGTCCACAAGGAGCAGCCTATGGAGGTAGAATGGGCTCCTGGAGCACCACAACACCCCCTCTGCACCCCCAGGCAGCACCAGCCTTACCATTTGTCACATGGATGACATGTCCTTTCCCCAGGTAGAGGGCCCAGTGCTCATAAGATCCTCGTTTGATCTCGATCAGATCCCCAGGGTTGGGGAAGTCCTTGTCTTCCGCCCTATTAAGAACGTGCATTTCTCCACATAACAAAGCCCTCAGCTGGAAAACACATAGTAAACATTGAGCAATAAATTTAGTTTACTTTTTGAGAAAGTTAAGCTTAAAACCAGTTTTTCCATAGAAAGAGCCAGTAGAACATGGCTGATAATAGCAGGATGGTAGAAGGCCTGCACCAGTCCTCAGCAAAGCACTGAAGGGGACATGGCAATATAAGGAAAGCAAAATTTTGCTTTCCAGTGCTGGCAGACTATCGCAAAACTCATCACAGACAAAAAGTAAAAGCACATGTGACAAACAGGCCAATGTTTCTGAGAATCACCTAGAATGATGATATGCATCACTTGGTATTTCTTAGTGGCATGGCAGGGAGAAGCAAGGCCAGAAAGCTGAACTTGCACACAAAGTTATATTCATAGAAAAGAAGATTCTAGGCATGATGAGCTTGAGTTTTTACATTTTATTAAAGCTTTCATTTTATACTTTCTATAAGGGTGGCAAGAGCAGGGCAGAGACTCCTTGCAGCCAGAGAATCTCTGTTTTTCTCTGAGCTTTTCCTGATGGCCCATCAGTGCTCTCTTTCTCTCTGGACTTCAGCCCCAGCAAGCTCACCCACACAGTGAAGGCAACAGCACAGATCCTACTGCAAGCATGCAAACAATTGCTATCTTGGCAGGTAAAGGGAAAGTAAAACTGAGGCTGGAAACACAAATAGCACTTTCATTTAGCCCCAGGAATGGTAATGGAGAAAAAGCAGGGATATTCAGGGTAAATAAATCAGTGAGAGGCACAGGCCTCATTATCAGAAGGGGCAGCAGCCAGGTTTGTCCCCCCAAGAGGTGGCACTCAGGGAGAGGGCACTGCCAGGGTGCAGCCAGAGCACAGGGACCCTGCAGGGGCAGGGGCTCTGGGGAGGCAGCGCTGCTTTGGAGCCCATGCCTGGCACTGGGCTGTGCCCTGCAGGCTGCAGGCTGTGTCCCAGTGCCCGGCTCACAGCCAGCAGCCAGGAGCTGCTCTGGGAGGCACCCAGGGCTCACCCTGTGACACTCACCTCGCCACCATAGCGGAGATTTGTCACAAACTCCTCAGAGCATCTACCAAGCACATCATATGTCACATCCTTGCCAATGCAACACTCAGCACGCCAGATGATCTCCCCCACGGGCAGAGGCGTGCGGAAACCATCACACTTGTTGTTGACAGCCCAGTCATTTCTGGCCACCTTCAGGAGTTCCTTTTGAACTCTGGCCTTTCTGGTGAGTATTGACCCACTGCTGGCTGACAGTGTTGTAGCTTCTTCATCTGGGGAAGGCAGGGAGGAGATAAGGTACATAGGCAGACCTTCCCTACCCCTGCAAAATCTCAGATGGCTTTTAGACTGCTCCTGGAGAGCTCATCTACACCACAGGGTCCACATGGAGCTGCCCGTGGAGGTAGAACGGGCTCCTGGAGCACCACAACACCCTCTCTGCACCCTGCCAGGCAGCACCAGCCTTACCTACAGGTGTGAAATAGATGACATATCCATCCCCCACATAGAGGGCCCAGTGCTCATAAGGTCCTCGTTTGATCTCAATCATATCTCCAGGGTTGGGGGAGTCCTCTTCTTCTGTCATGTCAAGAATTTGCAATTCACTACCTATAGAAGCCCTCAGCTGGAAAACACACAGTAAACACTGAGCAATAAATTTAGTTTACTTTTTGAGAAAGTTAGGGTTAAAACCAGTTTTTCCATAGACCATGCCAGTAGGGTGTTACCGATAAAACAAGGGTGATAGAAGGCCTGCACCAGTCCTCAGCAAAGCACTGAAGGGGACATGGCAATATAAGGAAAGCAAAATTTGCTTTCCAGTGCTGGCAGACTACCACAAAACTCATCACAGACAAAAAGTAAAAGCACATGTGACAAACAGGCCAGTGTTTCTGAGAATCACCTAGAATGATGATATGCATCACTTGGTATTTCTTAGTGGCATGGCAGGGAGAAGCAAGGCCAGAAAGCTGAACTTGCACACAAAGTTATATTCATAGAAAAGAAGATTCTAGGCATGATGAGCTTGAGTTTTTACATTTTATTAAAGCTTTCATTTTATACTTTCTATAAGGGTGGTAAGAGCAGGGCAGAGACCCCGTGCAGCCAGAGAATCTGTTTTTCTCTGAGCTTTTCCTGATGGCCCATCAGTGCTCTCTTTCTCTCTGGACTTCAGCCCCAGCAAGCTCACCCACACAGTGAAGGCAACAGCACAGATCCTACTGCAAGCATGCAAACAATTGCTATCTTGGCAGGTAAAGGGAAAGCAAAACCCTGGCTGGAAACATGAGGAGCACTTTCATTTAGCCCCAAGGAATGGTAATGGAGAATAGGCAGGGATAATCAGAACAGTAAATCAGCGAGAGCCATGTGCCCCATTATCAGAAGGGGCAGCAGCCAGGTTTGTCCCCCCAGGAGGTGGCACTCAGGGAGAGGGCACTGCCAGGGTGCAGCCAGAGCACAGGGACCCTGCAGGGGCAGGGGCTCTGGGGAGGCAGCGCTGCTTTGGAGCCCACGCCTGGCACTGGGCTGTGCCCTGCAGGCTGCAGGCTGTGTCCCAGTGCCCGGCTCACAGCCAGCAGCCAGGAGCTGCTCTGGGAGGCACCCAGGGCTCACCCCGTGACACTCACCTGGTCTGAGATTGCCTCTCCATAGCGAAGTTTTTTCACAAAGCGCTCACAGTTGCTACCAAACCCATGATATGTGAAATCCTTGTTAATATAATTTTTAGCACGACAAATTATCTCCTCCGCTGGGAGAGGACAGTGGTACTGATCAGACTCGTTATTGACACACCATGCATTCTTTTGCACCACCTCCTCCAGGCGCTGCTTTTTCACCTTTCTGATGAATACTGGCACAGTGTGCATTCCAGCCTTAAGGAGTTGTTTTCCTGCAAATAGAAGGGAGGAGATAAAACAAGCAGACAGGCCCTCTCTGGCCTCTGCAAGACCTCAGATGGGTTTCCTCTGCTCCTGCAAAGGACAGCAACACACAGAGGGCTCACCACCAGCCCATGGAGAGAGACAGGGCTCTGGGAGCACCCGAGAAGGACCCTGCACCTTCCAAGTCTGCAATACCATTACCTACAGGTGTCAGATTGATGACATATCCATTCCCCATGTACAGGGCCCAGTGCTTATGACGTGGCCGGTCGATCTCGATCAGGTCGCCGGGCTGGGGTTTGCAATTGTCCTGTCCCATGCCGGGCTGGCGCAGTGGGGCGGTGCAGGTGCAGCCGGGCTGGCTGAGCGCAGGGCAGAGCGCAGCGGGCAGGCGAGGGCTGTGCAGGGGCAGCTGGCGGGAGCGCAGGCACGGAGGGTGTCAGCGGCGGGCGCCGAGGGCAGCGGCTGCCGGAGCGGGGCCGGGCCGGAGCCGGCTCGGGGCCGCTGCCGCCCGCCGGCGCAGGGCGAGGCAGCGAAGGGCGCCGCTCGCAGGCAGCGCATCCGCCCGGGGCCGGGCCGGGCCGGGCGGGCGTCCGGCTGCTGCCGCCGTGCCCGGCTGCCCCCGCCCGCCCGCCCGCCGTGCCCGCGCTCCCCTCCCGGCCGCGCTCCGCTCGGGGCTCCGCCGGGGCCGGCCCGGGCCCGCTCCGCTGCCGGGACGCGGCTCCCCGGGGCTGCCCGCGCTGCCCGGCCGGGCCCGGGCCCTGCGGCACCTGCGGCCGCCCGGCAGAGCCTGCAGGGGCCGCGTCCTGCTGGGAACGCCCGCTCGCATCCCCCGAGCCCCGCTCACCTCAGCACCTGTCCCGCTGCTGCCGTGGCCGCGCTCCCGGCCCGCTACTCCCAGTAAAAACAGGTTTTTTAGAGGAAATTGCGTTATCGCTGTCGGTCACTGCCCTTCCTGGCCCCGCAGCTGCACGTCTGGTACCACCCATCCCGTGCAGCGGGAGGTCTCCTTATCTTAGGGTAGTGCCTGTGCCGCTGCTGCCTTGCTCTCTCGCGGCCCGCTGCTCCCATTATAAACTCATGGCAGAAGAAATTGCGTGAATCCTGCCGGGCTCACTGCTAGCACCGCTCTGGAGCCGGCCCGTTCCATCACACTCGACCCCTACTCCAAAGAGGGTTCCGCTTCCAGTCTTGGTGCCAAAGAACTCCTGTTGATTGGAAAATCTCATCTTGTACCTGAGGAAGCCGAACTACCTCCTCATTGCAGTGAGCCTCTGTCCCCAGATGATCCTCCTGTCCAGTGATGGGCAACAGCACTATCCCTGTCATTCCACAGGACATCTCCTGGCAGAACAACCACCCCTGAATGCTGTTTAAAACCTGCCTTGGGTACTGTGAAAAATACATTCACTCTTTAGTGAAAAGTTACAAGATTTATAAAGGACAACAGGAGAAAAGGACCATACAGCAAAGGTTATTATGGCCGGGTGCATCTTGGCACTCAGCCAAGAGCGCACTGTGAGCTTTGGGAATATCCCTTGAATACCTTTTCTCTTTACATCAGCCTGTTGCATATTTATAGACCCTTATACATATCCATAAACTAGTTTACATATTCCATAAAATATTTTACATGGCCCCTCCTTGGGTCCTCTTTATTAGAGCATGCATGTTTCTTGGCTGTGGTTTTGGCTCCTTCTCTTTATCATTTCCATTTTAGGCTTTGCTCCACACTGTCTTCAGACTGTGAGTGTTGATAGCTGGCTTATCTGTACCAAGTGTCCTCATCCTATGTTAATTGGATTTTATCTCATCCAAGCAGGCATTTTAACACCCATATAGCTATTTCACTAATATGTCTAAGTTTAATTAACAAGAGAAATAAAAAGTATATCTTTATAACAAAGTTATTTTGACATCACACATATAAAATCCAGTTTAACATTTGCAAAAGGCCAATATTATAATATGTATTTTTAACAGGTACCAGTCAAACAGTTGATGCCACAAATGGCAGAGGATGCTGCAGAGGGATTTGAAAAAGGCCCCATACAAATGCCCAAGACTGTGCAGCAAAAAGCCTAGATGAGTGTGGAGGCCCTGGAGGGGCTTCTCTTAAGGTACACCCCATTAGCTCCTTCCCCTGTTCTTATGCCTGAACATAGGTATTCCTGAGGCTCTCCTTCCCTTTTCCCTGATTGGGCTTCACCTTGATACTGTCCAGAGACCAAGGTCAGCCGGGAGTCCCCTGGGGAGAGAGTGGGACCTTGGGGGGTGTGGGTCTGAGGGCAGAACATCTCCCTGTGTGGCTGAATTAAACATCTATGGATATTATGCAAAAGCCTTTTTTGCTTCTTTACCCTGGACTTTACCAACAGCAATTCAGGCTGCAACAAATGGTACCCTAAACATGGGGCCTCCAGATTAGTCTGAGACCTCTTCTCCTGGAAAACATCTGCCCTAGACCACCCCGAGAATTTTCTTACCCCAGTGTGGTGAGTTTGAAATTTTAGTTCCTTCCTCCTTGTACTCTCAGGTGTTGGGAAGAGACTGGGCTAAGATGGAGACAACACTCACCCATGCACAACAAGAAGTTTACCTCTACCTTGAAAAGTCCTTTCTTCAAGAAAATTTTTTCTTTTCAGAGGAGGAGTTAAAGTATTTTGTACAGTGGTTATTTAAGCATTTTCCTTATATTTTCCGGAACTTAGTCCTAACCGATGAATTCTTGGAAGTACTTTGGGAAAGGTCAAAAACTAACACAGAATTCCGTCCTTTATTTAGTATGATGATGAAATGCGTTGTGAATCTTGAGGATGAACACCATCTAAAAATCCCTCCTCCGCGTTCCTCTCTTTGTTCCCCTGCATCCCCTCCCTTGTCACAAGGAAAGACTCCCCCAGGTTCTGTACTCCCCTTGCCCAAGATGCTGGAGACCGCATGGCAGGGGCCGTGGGGTCTCCCCTTCCGCGCTCTGCTCCCCGCGCCTCCTCCCACGGACGTGTTCACCCCGATTGCTGTAGCACCGTGAGACGCGCTAGGGACGGTAATATTAAGCCGTATCCCCTCGCACAGGGCTGCGCCGCTCCGTGCCCCGCCGTGGCTCTCCCCCCGCGGAAAGCCGCGGCCGCCGCGCCGGCGCTCAGCAAGGCCAGGGCGAGCCGGCCGCCGCTCGCTGTCCAGCGCTCCTTCGGGCCGAGGGCGGGCGAGGGAACCGGCGGGCCCGGGGCGCCGCTCCCACAGGGCAGGCGGACAGCCCCGCCGGGGGATGGCTCAGAACCGCAGCCCTGGCAGCGAAGCCGCCGCTCCCCGCCCACCGCCACCGCTCTGAGAGCCCCGCACCGGCAATGCCCGCGGACACCAGCTGAGACAGACCCCGGGAGGGGGCCGAGCCTGAGCGCCGGAGCGGAACGCACTTCGCTCGGCAGCGCACCAGCAACACGTCCGGCAACACCAACACCAACCCACTGGCACAGGTAAAAAAGTCCTTGCCATGAACGTTTTGGGAACAGTAAGACGGTTCAATGTAAAAAACAAATACGGTCTCATAACCTGGAATGATAACAAAGATGTGTTTGTTCATCAGACTGCTATAAAAAGGAATAATCCCAAGAAACACCTCCACAGTCTGGGAGATGGAGAAATTGTGGAATTTAATATAATACAAGGAAGAAAAGGCCTCCAAGCAGCCGATGTGACAGGACCTGGTGGAGTTCCAGTGCAAGGTAGCAAACATGCACCAAACTACAAACCTTCAAAATATTATCCACGCCATAGAAGTCCTCCACACACCTACCAAAGAAATAGAACCCAAAACCAGCAACCATCAAGCCCCAGCAACAGCCTAAAAGCAAGAAGAGCACAGAACACAGGTGAGCTGTCCTGAATCCAAAAGCCCATGTCGATAATGAAAGAACCTTCCAGTCCAGTAAGTCCCACTTCTTCTAATACCCTTCCCCAATTCCTGTGGCCTTCCTGCCCCCCTCTCTCTTTCCCCTTTTCCACTCCATTGTCCTATTACCCCTTTTTTATGTTCCCACAAATTCCTACCACCCTTTCCCCTCTCCCATGGTCTCCCTCCACTAATCCCTGTCCCCAGAGTTCCTTTGTAATACCAGAGGGAGCATGATTAGGAGGGAAAGAAAGGAAAGTTTCCCTAAAGTAACCATTTTTTCTTAAAGTAATGATTTCTTTTTGGAGTTTCCAACAGGCACACCACCACCTACACTGCCTTGTGCAGAGTCTATCACAGCTGACCACTTTACCACAGGAGACAGAGAAACAGCCCCTGATGAAGAAATCTTTTCCTGACACAGTTTCCTGAAGAACTGTGCCAAGAAAACCCCACATCTATCCTGCCAGCTCTAAGACACTCCAAAAAATCTGTTTGGACATTGGGGACTCGGAACTGCTTGCATTTTGAAAATTGTCTTATAGGTGCTTTTGAATGTGTTTGCCATTTTGAATTAATTCAGTTGATCCTTCAGAAAAGCTTTCTTAATAATATGAAAAACAGGGAGTTGTGGAGGCCCTGGAGGGGCTTCTGCTAAGTTACACCCCATTGGCTCCTTCCCCTGTTCCTATGCCTGAACATAGGTGTTCCTGAGGCTCTCCCTCCCTTTTCCCTGATTGGGCTTCACCTTGATACTGCCCGGAAAGCAAGGTCAGCCAGGAGGCCCCTGGGGAGAGAGTGGGACCTTGGGGGGCGTGGTCTGAGGGCAGAACATCTCCCTGTGTGGCTGAATTAAACATCTATGGATACTATGCAAAAGCCTTTTTTGCTTCTTCACCCCAGACTTTACTAGCAGCAATTTAGTCTGCAACAGATTAGATTTATGTGAACCCACCTGCAAACACAATAAAGAGAGTGAGTGAGACCCTACAGCCAGGCTCTGAGCTGCACAATGCTGCAGCTTCAGCCCAAGTTTTCATCTTCTGATGTGAACCAGATTCACATGGCTGACATCCCTACAAAAGCCCCTCCTTTTAGGGAGGGGCTGCATCTGTCCTGGCTGTGCCTCAGAGCACATACATTGATATTTTTTTCAGCTTTTGCGAAAATAACAGCCTTGACTGTACTCATGGTCAGCTGTAAAACCACCTAAATGGTATAGCTGCAAAAAAAGTTTTGATTGCATTTCCAGGAATCCAAGAAGGAGTTTCAGTTTCAGTTTGGTTACATCATGTTTTCCTGTATTAAAACTAAAAAGTATTGGGAAGGATACAATAACAAAGGAGAGCAGAAAAACAACAGGAATTCATGGCTCGATTATTTCAAGCATAGAAAAACTAATGTTTAACAAAAGCAAAGAATTAATTTTTTTTCTCAAGCCACAAGTTTTTCCCTTCAACTCTTCGGATTCCCTCCCTGATGGGGCTGGCAGGGCAGTGAGTGAGCAAGTGGCACCTGGTGCTTTGCTGCTTTCTGGAGTTAAACCTGGACAACCTGTTCAGAGCACACAAAACCAGCCAGCCTCTCACACACAGCTCTTCTGCTCTCACCTGTCCCTGCAGGCCAGGCAGTTGCCTGTAACAAAAGCAGCACAGACTCTGTGTCTCACAGGTGGGATGCAGCTCACCTGCTTCCAAACACTCCAGGCAGATGCTCCAGGTAAAGGACAATCAAGCACACTTGGCCTGAAGAGTTTTCTTCCAAGACCATGCACACAGCAGCTTTGTGACAAGAAAATGGTGTGGCTCAGTGCATTGGGAGATGAAGCACAGGTGCTGCACAGCTCATTCTGCACATCCCTCAGCCCCAGCACTGCAGGGACCCTGGCTTTGCCTTCCTGCTGGCTGGGGAAAGATTGATCTGGTGCTTTAGAATGCTTATGAATGCACAGGAATCAACATTTGGTCACTACAGTGACAATGCCCACAACTCTGAGGGTCAAGGTCCCCTTGATATCTTATTAATTCTTTAAGCACCTCAGTATTTTGGCAGCTCAAAGAACAGAATCCTAGAAGGAGTTGAGAAGGGGATGAAAAGGGATCATAAAAATCACCTGGCAGGCTTGTTCTAGTCCAAGGTCAACAATCACTGCACATACGGTGGTGAAGTGGGGAATTCTGATGGCACAGTGGAAGAAAGAGCTGATTGAGAAAAAGTCAGCTGGGGTTTTTCTGTCAGACCTCCCCACACTGGGGCTCTGCTGCGGCTGCCTAAGAGATTCAGATGAGCCAGGGAAAGGAATGCTTTGTAGGCAGGGAAAAAATGAGCAAAACACCATTGCCCCAAAATCAGAATGCCCTGTAAAACACAGGAGGATACAGCCTGTAAGACCTGCCCTTGCTTCCCATCTCCCCAGCTCCCAGGAGCTGCTCCGTTTGGGCAGCACAAGCTGCCTAAGGTTTCAAGACACAGCACATTCCCTGCCTGTCCTTTTGCAGACCTGGCAGCCAGGGCTTTCCCACTCTTACGGGTTTAGGCTTCTTGGTGAATTTTTCCCATTGCCATGGTGAAGACCCTGGGAGTAGGAGAGGATGACTGCGTGGAGATGGATGGCGAGTGAATGAGCCCTGTAAGGGAAGGGGCTGATATCCCTGGCACATCAACGGAATGGTTTGGGGAGGGGAATGGGGGTTTTGGCAGTTTAGTGGCTGTTGGTGCTGTCCTGCGCTCGGGGGAATCGGAGCCGTCTTGCGGTGCCGCGGGCAGGGCTGCGCTCTGTGCCGGGACTGGGCTGCGCCGTGAGCCGGCCCCGCTGTGTCTGTGTCCGTGTGCGGGTGTCCGTGTGTTTGTGTCGGTGTGTCGGTGTCCGTGTGTCGGTGTCTGTGTGCGGTTCAGCACCGCGCTGTGGCGGTGGCTGCTCGGTGTACCGGCCCCACCCTGTGTGGGTGTCGGTGTCTGTGTGCCGGCCCCACCCATTGTCGATGTCTGTGTGCCGTCCCACCCTGTGTGGGTGTTGGTGTGTTGGTGTCCGTGTGTCGGTGTCGGTGTGTCGGTGTCGGTGTGCCGTCCCGCCCTGTGTCGGTGTCCGTGTGTCGGTGTCTGTGTGCCGGCCCCACGCTGTGTCCGTGTGTCGGTGTCCGTGTGCCGTCCCGCGCTGTGGCGGTGGCTGCTCGCTGTGTCGCTGTGTCGCTGTGTCGCTGTGTCGCTCCCAGCCGGTGCCGCCGCCGCCGCTCCCTCGCGGGTTCCCCGCGGCTCCCCCGGCCCCGCAGCCCCGGCACAGCCGCCCCGCAGGGACAGCGGCGCTCCGCGGGTTGCGGCTCCGCGGGTGGAGCTCTTGGCCGCGCTGGGCTGAACTTTTCCTAGTGAAAAACTGATCCATCTTCCCTTATTTCTGCCTGCAAGTCCCGTACTTTCGAAGTCCTAATCCTCTGGAAGGAGGGGGTCTTCTTTCTCTTCCGGGAAGGTCCCAGCCTTTTTTAGCCGACTTCTATCTTTTGTACCAGAACACAAAAACACCAAGACTCAGCCGGTAAAACCTCAGAAGTCCTTTTTATTGCAGTGATACACAAAACGAGCCTCGATGAACTAGATTATCAAATCAGGAAGAAAAGTCTGCACCAGTGCTCAGCAAAGCACTCGAGGGGAGGTGTGTGGGATGGGGAAGGAATGGATAACTTGCTTGCAATTTCTCCCAGATTACCACAAAAACCATCACACACAATAAAATAAAAACTCATGAGGCAAGCAGGATGGACCTGCTGAGGATCACCTTGAATGGTGACAATTTTGACTTGCTATTCCTTACTGGGATGGCAGGGAGAAACAAGGCTGAATTTTTAAACTTGCAAACAAAGCTATACTCAAATAGATAAATAAGAATTTCAGGGAAATATGAGTGCAGATTTCAGACATTTTATGAAGGGTTATTTAATGTTTACAGCAAGGGTGGCATAGTTGCTAAGAAGCCTTGATGGTGTTTTGCCCTGTTTTTTGTAGTTTTTCTAAGCCTTCTGATGTTTACCTTCTTGTAACGAACTTTGTCTAGCACTTCATGCCAATAACTTATTGTTCTGCATTCTTTAATGGAGGAGGAGAAATTTGACGGACACTTGGTTTGTCCAGTGTCATTGGAATGTCACTTTTTGAAATTTATAAAAGTTGGAGTCAGAAATTAAACACCATCTTTTTACCTTGGAGAGTTGCGTGTACGCATCGTTTTATTTTGTGTCCCATAGCGACAATGGCGTGTGTAGCAAAAGCTGAGCCGTGACCACTGTGGCCAGGAGCTCTCCCTGCCTTGCTCTGAGCTCTTCCTGGCAGCCCATCAGTGGTATGACCGCTTGGATTTGCCCCCGGAAAACGCCATCCGAACAACACCAGAAACACCAGCAACAACAGCAGCACCAGCAGCAGTAGCAGCACCAACAACAGGAAAAATAATTGCAAGGGGAGCCAATCCTAGAGTTGCAATACCACCAAAAGCTGCTTTTCTGGCCTATAAAAGGGAAAGCAAAACACAGGCTTCAAACATCATGACCACTTATATTTACACACCAACACTGACCCCCTCAAAATGATAATATAGAAAAGGCAGGGAAAATGGGGGTTAATAAATCAGTAGGAGCCATGTGCCCCATTATCAGAAGGGGCAGCAGCCAGGTTTGTCCCCCCAGGAGGTGGCACCCCGGGAGAGGGCACTGCCAGGGTGCAGCCAGAGCACAGGGACCCTGCAGGGCCAGGGGCTCTGGGGAGGCAGCGCTGCTTTGGAGCCCACGCCTGGCACTGGGCTGTGCCCTGCAGGCTGCAGGCTGTGTCCCAGTGCCCGGCTCACAGCCAGCAGCCAGGAGCTGCTCTGGGAGGCGCCCAGGGCTCACCCCGTGACACTCACCTGGCGAGAGACTCCTTTTCCATAGCGGAGCTCGGTCACAAAGTGCTCACAGTTGTCAGTAAGCGCATTATATGGCACCTCCCTGTCAATCCATTGCTCAGCATCATGGATGATCTCCTTCACGGGCCGAGGAGTGCGTTTGCGGTCATACTTGTTGTTGACACGCCATCTGTTTTTTCCCACCACTTCCTCCAGGCGCTGCTTCTTCACCTTGCCTCTTGTGGCACCTATTGAAGAGCTGCTAAGCCAAAGGGATGAGGATTCGTCATCTGCAGAAGCCAAGGAGGAGATAAAGCAGTCAGGCAGACCGTCTCTGGCCCCTCCAGGACCTCAGATGGGTTTCCTCTGCTCCTGGAAAAGACAGCTACACACAGACTCCACCATCCACAGCCCATGGAGAGAGACAGGGCTCCTGGGGCATCCCAACACCCATTTTGCACCTCGCCAGGCTGCAACAGCCTTACCTACAGATGTGAGGTGGATGACATATCCATCTCCCACGTAGAGGGCCCAGTGCTGGTAAAATGGTCGGAATATTTCGATCAGGTCCCCGGGCTGGGGTTTGCAATTCTTCTGTCCCATGCCGGGCTGGCGCAGTGGGGCGGTGCAGGCGCAGCCGGGCTGGCTGAGCGCAGGGCAGAGCGCAGCGGGCAGGCGAGGGCTGTGCAGGGGCAGCTGGCGGGAGCGCAGGCACGGAGGGTGTCAGCGGCGGGCGCCGAGGGCAGCGGCTGCCGGAGCGGGGCCGGGCCGGAGCCGGCTCGGGGCCGCTGCCGCCCGCCGGCGCAGGGCGAGGCAGCGAAGGGCGCCGCTCGCAGGCAGCGCATCCGCCCGGGGCCGGGCCGGGCCGGGCGGGCGTCCGGCTGCTGCCGCCGTGCCCGGCTGCCCCCGCCCGCCCGCCCGCCGTGCCCGCGCTCCCCTCCCGGCCGCGCTCCGCTCGGGGCTCCGCCGGGGCCGGCCCGGGCCCGCTCCGCTGCCGGGACGCGGCTCCCCGGGGCTGCCCGCGCTGCCCGGCCGGGCCCGGGCCCTGCGGCACCTGCGGCCGCCCGGCAGAGCCTGCAGGGGCCGCGTCCTGCTGGGAACGCCCGCTCGCATCCCCCGAGCCCCGCTCACCTCAGCACCTGTCCCGCTGCTGCCGCGGCCGGGCTCCCGGCCCGCTACTCCCAGTAAAAACAGGTTTTTTAGAGGAAATTGCGTTATCGCTCTGAGGTCACTGCCCTTCCTGGCCCCGCAGCTGCACGTCTGGTACCACCCATCCCGTGCTGCATGAGGGCTCCACTCCCTAGGGTAGTGCCAAATACAGCCGTCGAGTTGAAAATGTCATCTTGGTATCGAGGAAGTGGGGCCACCACCTCATTATGGGGAGACTCTATCCCTAAGTCATCATCCCATCCTCCCATCCTCCAGTGATGGGACAGCCCTGACCCTGCACTCTGTCACTCTGCTGGATGAAATTTTCTCCGGAACAACAACCACTGGATCATGATTAAAGCTGCCTTGGGTACCAGTCTATCAGCTGCTACCAAAAATGGCAGAGGATGCTGCAGAGGGATCCCAAATGGCCTCAGGTAAAAACCAAAGACTTTGCAGCAGAAAGCTGATGGATTAGATTTATGTTAGCCCCCCCACAAACATAGACAAGGGGACCAGGGTGAACAAGGCTGGGGCTTCCCTGGCCTGCACTGAATCAGCCCAGGTTTTCATCCTCTGGTGTGCACCACATTCAGATGCTTGAAATGTCTACAAAAGCCCTTCTGTTTAGGGCTGGCTCTGCCCCTGCCCCTGCCCACACCCAAGGATATTTCTCTCCAGCCTTGGGAAAAGAACAGCCTTGACTCTGTTCCATGGCAAACGCAGGTCTTGGGCCTTGGCAACAGTTCCTACAAAGGCTCAAAATGCAGCAATTGATGGATTCTGCTGCTCCTCCTCACACTCTCACCTTATGGTTTGGGCTGTGTTCCACCAAATTCTGTCATTGCACCCACCAGGTTCCAAGAAAAGGCAGCCCATAATGAACAACATCACCCTGACTGCAAAGAGAAGCACAGTACAGCTACAAACTTCTGCAGTTTGGGAAATCTTGCAGCTTTCAAGATGAACAATACAATTCCCCAGACTAACTAATGCCAGTTCACACTACAACACTCTCGCCTTCCAGTGTGAAGTAGAGATGTGAGAGGTTCGTATGCTGCCCTCACATGGTGCTCATTTGTCAGGGTGTGCAGAGAGAATGCTCAGAGCAGAAAGGCTACTCAGGTTACTGTATAACATAAATAGTTTGCCCATGAAAGAAGTTTCAATTGCATTTCCAGGAATTGAAAAACTAATTTCATTTTCAGTTTCATTATGATGTGTTGTCCTGTATTAAAGCCAATGTCTTACTCACATGTCATAATGAACAAAAATAAAAAGAAAGATCAACTTTGGTTTTTTGACAGTGGTAAAACCCCAGCTTAGAAAAGCAGTGAATTAATTCCTTCCTTTGCGTTCCTCTAATGGAGAACCTTTGGTTACCTACTAAACCATCTTTTTCTCAAGCCACAACTTTTTCACTTCATCTCTTCGGATTCCCTCCCTGATGGGGCTGCCAGGGCAGTGACTGAGTGAGTGGCACCCGGTGCTTTGCAGCTGGCTGGGGTTAAACCTGGACAACCTGTTCAGAGCAGACAAAACCAGCCAGCCTCTCACACACAGCTCTTCTGCTCTCACCTGTCCCTGCAGGCCAGGCAGTTGCCTGTAACAAAAGCAGCACAGACTCTGTGTCTCACAGGTGGGATGCAGCTCACCTGCTTCCAAACACTCCAGGCAGATGCTCCAGGTAAAGGACAATCAAGCACACTTAGCCTGAAGAGTTTTCTTCCAAGACCATGCACACAGCAGCTTTGTGACAAGGCAATGGTGTGGCTCAGTGCAATGGGAGATGAAGCACAGGTGCTGCACAGCTCATTCTGCACATCCCTCAGCCCCAGCACTGCAGGGACCCTGGCTTTGCCTTCCTGCTGGCTGGGGGAAGGTTGATCTGGTGCTTTAGAATGCTTATGAATGCACAGGAATCAACATTTGGTCACTGGAGAGAGAATGGCCACAGGTCCGAGGGTCAATGGCTCTTGGCTGCCTTTGTAATTCTTTAAGCCCGTCAGTACCTTTTGGCAGCTCAAAGAGCAGAATCCTAGAATGGGTGGAGAGTTGCAAGAGATCATAAAAATCACCTAGCAGGCTTATTCATGTTCAAGGCCAACAATCACTGCACTTACAGGGATGAAGTGGGAAAGTTTGATGGCACGGGGTAAGAAAGAGTTGATTGAGAGAAAGGCACCTGGGGTTTTTCTGTCAGACATCCCCATACTGGGTGTCTGCTGCTGCCAAAGGGAGTCAGATGAGCCAGGGAAAGGAAAAGTTTGTAGGCAGGGAAAAACTGAGCAAAACACCAAAATCAGAATGCCCCTATAAAACACAGGAGGATACAGCCTGTAAGACCTGCCCTTGCTTCCCATCTCCCCAGCTCCCAGGAGCTGCTCAGTTTGGGCAGCACAAGCTGCCTAAGGTTTCAAGACACAGCACATTCCCTGCCTGTCCTTTTGCAGACCTGGCAGCCAGGGCTTTCCCACTCTTACGGGTTTAGGCTTCTAGGGGAATTTTTCCCCTTGTCCTGGTCAAGACTCTGGGAGTAGGAGAGGATGACTGCGTGGAGATGGATGGCAGGTGAATGAGCCCTGTAAGGGAAGGGGCTGATATCCCTGGCACATCAACGGAATGGTTTGGGGAGGGGAATGGGGGTTTTGGCAGTTTAGTGGCTGTTGGTGCTGTCCTGCGCTCGGGGGAATCGGAGCCGTCTTGCGGTGCCGCGGGCAGGGCTGCGCTCTGTGCCGGGACTGGGCTGCGCCGTAAGCCGGCCCCGCTGTGTCTGTGTCCGTGTGTCGGTGTCCGTGTGTTTGTGTCCGTGTATCTGTGTCCGTATGTCGGTGTCCGTGTGTCGGTGTCTGTGTGCGGTTCAGCACCGCGCTGTGGCGGTGGCTGCTCGGTGTACCTGCCCCACCCTGTGTGGGTGTCGGTGTCTGTGTGCCGGCCCCACGCTGTGTCCGTGTGTCGGTGTCCGTGTGCCGTCCCGCGCTGTGGCGGTGGCTGCTCGCTGTGTCGCTGTGTCGCTGTGTCGCTCCCAGCCGGTGCCGCCGCCGCCGCTCCCTCGCGGGTTCCCCGCGGCTCCCCCGGCCCCGCAGCCCCGGCACAGCCGCCCCGCAGGGACAGCGGCGCTCCGCGGGTTGCGGCTCCGCGGGTGGAGCTCTTGGCCGCGCTGGGCTGAACTTTTTCTAGTGAAAAATTCTGATTCATCTTCCCTCATTTCTGCTTGAAAGTCCCGTACTTTCGAAGTCCTAATCCCCTGGAGGAGGGGGTCTTCTTTCTCTTCCAGGAAGGTTCCTGCCTTCTTTAGCAGACTTCTATCTTTTGTACCAGAACACCAAGACTCAGCCGGTAAAACCTCAGCAGTCCTTTTTATTGCAGTGATACACAAAATGAGCCCCTAGGATCTAGATGATCAAATCAGGAGGAAAAGTCTGCCCCAGTGCTCGGCAAAGCACTCGAGGGGAGGTGTGTGGGATGGGGAAAGAATGGATAAAACTTGCTTGCAGTTTCTCCCAGATTACCACAAAAACCATCACACACAATAAAATAAAAACTCATGTTGCAAGCAGGCTTGAGCTGCTGAGGATCACCTTGAATGGTGACAATTTTGACTTGCTATTCCTTACTGGGATGGCAGGGAGAAGCAAGGCTGAATTTTTAAACTTGCAAACAAAGCTATGCTCAAATAGAAAAATGAGAATTTCAAGGAAATATGAGTGCAGATTTCAGGCATTTTATGAAGGCTTATTTAATGTTTACAGCAAGGGTGGCATAGTTGCTAGGAAGCCTTGATGGTGTTTTGCCCTGTTTTTTGTAGTTTTTCTAAGCCTTCTGATGTTAACATTCTTGTAACGGACTTTCTCCAGCACTTCATGCCAATAAATTATTGTTCTGCATTCTTTAATGGAGTCGGGGAAATTTGATGGACTGTTGGTTTGTCCAGTGTCATTGGAATGTCACTTTTGGAAATCTATAAAAGTTGGCGTCAGAAATTAAACACCCTCTTTTTTACCTTGGAGAGTTGCGTGTACGCATCGTTTTATTTCGTGTCCCATAGCGACAATGGTGTGTGTAGCAAAAGCTGAGCCGTGACCACTGTGGCCAGGAGCTCTCCCTGCCTTGCTCTGAGCTCTTCCTGTCAGCCCATCAGTGGTATGACCGCTTGGATTTGCCCTAGGACAATGCCCTCTGAACAACAGCAGAAACACCAGCACCAGCAGCAGCAACAGCAGCAACAGCAGGAAAAGCAGCAGCAAAGGGAGCCAATCCCAGAGCCACAACACCACGAACAAATGCTTTTCTGACCTATAAAAGGGAAAGCAAAACACAGGCTCGAAACATGATGAGCACTTATATTTGTACACCAACCCTGCCTCCCTCAACACGATAATATAGAAAAGACAGGGATAATGAAGGTTAATAAATCACTGAGAGCCTTGTGCCCCATTATCAGAAGGGGCAGCAGCCAGGTTTGTCCCCCCAGGAGGTGGCACCCCGGGAGAGGGCACTGCCAGGGTGCAGCCAGAGCACAGGGACCCTGCAGGGCCAGGGGCTCTGGGGAGGCAGCGCTGCTTTGGAGCCCACGGCTGGCACTGGGCTGTGCCCTGCAGGCTGCAGGCTGTGTCCCAGTGCCCGGCTCACAGCCAGCAGCCAGGAGCTGCTCTGGGAGGCGCCCAGGGCTCACCCCGTGACACTCACCTGGCGAGAGACTCCTTTTCCATAGCGGAGCTCGGTCACAAAGTGCTCACAGTTGTCGGTAAGCGCATCATATGTCACCTCCCTGTCAATCCATTGCTCAGCATCATGGATGATCTCCTTCACGGGCCGAGGAGTGCGTTTGCGGTCATACTTGTTGTTGACACGCCATCTATGATTTCCCACCACCTCCTTCAGGCGCTGCTTCTTCACCTTGGCTGTTGTGGCACCTATTGAAGAGCTGCTAAGCCAAAGGGATGAGGATTCGTCATCTGCAGAAGCCAAGGAGGAGATAAGGCAGTCAGGCAGACCGTCTCTGGCCCGTCCAGGACATCAGATGGGTTTCCTCTGCTCCTGGAAAAGACAGCTACACACAGACTCCACCATCCACAGCCCATGGAGAGAGACAGGGCTCCTGGGGCATCCCAACACCCATTTTGCACCTCGCCAGGCTGCAACAGCCTTACCTACAGATGTGAGGTGGATGACATATCCATCTCCCACGTAGAGGGCCCAGTGCTGGTAAAATGGTCGGAATATTTCGATCAGGTCGCCGGGCTGGGGTTTGCAATTCTTCTGTCCCATGCCGGGCTGGCGCAGTGGGGCGGTGCAGGCGCAGCCGGGCTGGCTGAGCGCAGGGCAGAGCGCAGCGGGCAGGCGAGGGCTGTGCAGGGGCAGCTGGCGGGAGCGCAGGCACGGAGGGTGTCAGCGGCGGGCGCCGAGGGCAGCGGCTGCCGGAGCGGGGCCGGGCCGGAGCCGGCTCGGGGCCGCTGCCGCCCGCCGGCGCAGGGCGAGGCAGCGAAGGGCGCCGCTCGCAGGCAGCGCATCCGCCCGGGGCCGGGCCGGGCCGGGCGGGCGTCCGGCTGCTGCCGCCGTGCCCGGCTGCCCCCGCCCGCCCGCCCGCCGTGCCCGCGCTCCCCTCCCGGCCGCGCTCCGCTCGGGGCTCCGCCGGGGCCGGCCCGGGCCCGCTCCGCTGCCGGGACGCGGCTCCCCGGGGCTGCCCGCGCTGCCCGGCCGGGCCCGGGCCCTGCGGCACCTGCGGCCGCCCGGCAGAGCCTGCAGGGGCCGCGTCCTGCTGGGAACGCCCGCTCGCATCCCCCGAGCCCCGCTCACCTCAGCACCTGTCCCGCTGCTGCCGCGGCCGGGCTCCCGGACCGCTTTAAAGATGGGAAAATTGCGCAATCGCTGGGCGGTCACTGCCCTTCTTGGCCCCGCAGCTGCACGTCTGGCACCACCCATCCCGTGCAGCGGCAAGGCTCCGCTCCCTAGTGTAGTGCCAAATACAGCCGTCGAGTTGAAAATGTCATCTTGGTATCGAGGAAGTGTGGCCACCACCTCATTATGGGGAGACTCTATCCTTAAGTCATCTTTCCATCCAGTGATGGGACAGCCCTGACCCTGCACTCTGTAACTCTGCTGGATGCATTTTCCTCCAGAACAACAAACACGGGATCATGATTTAAACCTGCCTTGGGTACCAGTCTATCAGCTGCTACCAAAAATGGCAGAGGATGTTGCAGAGAGATCCCAAATGGCCTCAGGTAAACACCAAAGACTTTGCAGAAAAAGCTGATGGATTTGATTTATGTTAACCCCCCCACAAACACAGACAAGGGGACCAGGTTACACAATGCAGCGGCTCCTTTGGTTTACACTGAATCAGCCCAGGTTTTCATCCTCTGGTGTGCACCACATTCAGATGCTTGAAATGTCTACAAAAGCCCTTCCGTTTAGGGAAAGGCTGTGCCCCTGCCCACAACCAAGGACATTTCTCTCTGGTCTTGGGAAAAAAACAGCCTGGACTATTCCATGGCAACTGAGGATCTTGGGCCTTGCCAACAGCTGCTACAAAGGCTCAAAATGCAGCAATTGCTGGATTTTGCTGCTCCTCCTCACACTCTCACCAAATCCTTCAGGTAGTGTTTCACCAAATCCTGTCAATGCATTCACCAGGCTCCAAGGAAAGGCAGCCCTTAATCCCATAATATGCAGCATCGTCCTGACTGCAAAGACAAGCATGGTACATCTGCAAACTTCTTCATTCTGTGAAATGCTGCAGCTTTCAAGAAGAACAATACAATTCCCCAGATAAAATAATGCCAGTTCTTTTGTATTCCAGGATGAAGCAGAGATGTAAGAGGTCCATATGCTGCCCTCACACAGCTCTCCCTTGTCAGGGTGGGCAGAGAGAATGCTCTGAGAGCAGAAAGCTTTCCCAGGTTACTGTATAATCTAAATAGTTTGCCCATGAAATGCCATTTCCAGGAATTAAAAAACAAACTTCATTTTTAGTTTCATTATGATGTGTTCTCCTGAATTAAAGCCAATGTCTTTACTCAGAAATCATACTGAAGGGCAGAAAAAAAAAATAATGCTTGACTTGGTTATTTTGAGCATGGTAAAACTGTTGTTTGGAAAAGCAGTGAATTAATTAATTCCTTTGCAGTCCTCTAATGGAGAGCTTTGGGTTAACCTACTAAACCATCTTTTTCTCAAGCCACAATTTTTTCCCTTCATCTCTTCTGATTCCCTCCCTGATGGGGCTGCCAGGGCAGTGAGTGAGCAAGGGGCACCCGGTGCTTTGCTGCTGGCTGGGATTAAACCCGGACAACCTGTTCAGAGCAGACAAAACCAACCAGCCTCTCACACACAGCTCTTCTGCTCTCACCTGTCCCTGCAGGCCAGGCAGTTGCCTGTAACAAAAGCAGCACAGACTCTGTGTCTCACAGGTGGGATGCAGCTCACCTGCTTCCAAACACTCCAGGCAGATGCTCCAGGTAAAGGACAATCAAGCACACTCAGCCTGAAGAGTTTTCTCCCAAGACCAGGCACACATCAACTTTGTGACAAGGCAATGGTGTGGCTCAGTGCATTGGGAGATGAAGCACAGGTGCTGCACAGCTCATTCTGCACATCCCTCAGCCCCAGCACTGCAGGGACCCTGGCTTTGCCTTCCTGCTGGCTGGGGGAAGATTGATCTGGTGCTGGGACTGTGAATGCATTGGAATCAACATTTGGTCACTGAACTGACCTTGCCCCAGCTCTGGCAGGCAAAGTCCCCTTGCTGCCCTTGCAATTCTTTAAGCCTCAGTGTTTTTTTGGAAACTGAAAGAGCAGAATCCTAGAATGGGTTGGGTTGGAAGGGACGATAAAAAATCCCCTGGCATGCTTATTCAGGTCCAATGCCAGCAACCACTGCACTTACAGGATGATGGGAGAAAACTTCAATGGCACAGTGGAATAAACAGCTGAGAGAGACCCCACTGGTTTTCCTGTCAAACCTCCCCACACTGGGCAGTCTGCTGCTCCCAAAGAAAGTCAGAAGAGCCTGGGAAGTGTACACTTTGTAGCCAGGGAAAAAGTGAGTAAAACTCCATCATACCAAAATTAGAGCATGCCTGTAAATCACTGACTTTGTTTCTCAATGGGATATCAGGGAGAAGCAAGGTTGGACTGCTGAACTTGCACACAAAACAATATTCAGATAAAAGAGGATTTTAGGGCAATACAATTTTGTATTGCAGACATTTTATTAAGGATTGCTTACTGTTTGCAGCAAGGGTGGCAGGATTGCAAGGAAGCCTTAATGGGAGGTGTTGTAAAAGCTGGCCAGTGACTGCTGTGGCCAGGGACTCTGACTGACCGGGTCTGAGCTCTGCCTGAGAGTCCACCAGTGGTACTATCTCCTGGATGTGCTCTCAGACAATGCCATCCCAACAAGAGCAGCTCCAGCAAGAACGATACTTCCTACTGCTGCTGCAGCACTACCAGTAGCTGCTTTACTGACCTATAAAAGAGAAAACAAAACAGGCTGGAAACATGAGGGGCATTAATATTTACAATGCTCTAAGATGATAATGTAGAAAAGGTAGGGATATTCAGGGGAAAACAAATCACTGAAAGCCATGTGCCCCATTATCAGAAGGGGCAGCAGCCAGGTTTGTCCCCCCAGGAGGTGGCACTCAGGGAGAGGGCACTGCCTCAGAGACACTCAGGCTGTGCCCTGCAGGCTGCAGGCTGTGTCCCAGTGCCCGGCTCACAGCCAGCAGCCAGGAGCTGCTCTGGGAGGCACCCAGGGCTCACTCCGTGACACTCACCTGGTCTGAGACTCCTTCTCCGTAGCGAAGCATTGTCACAAAGTGCTCACAATTGCTGTTAAGCACATTGTATGGCACCTCCCTGTCAATGCATAGCTCGGCACGCCGGATTATCTCCTCCACAGGGAAAGGAGTGCAGGAGCGGTCATATTTGTTGTTGACACGCCATCTATGATTTCCCACCACATCCTTCAGGACCTCCTTCTTCACCTTGGCTCTTGTGGCACGTATTGAAGAGCTGCTAAGCAAAATGGATGAGGCTTCATCTGCAGAAGCCAAGGAGAAGATAAGGCAGTCAGGCAGGCCCTCTCTGGCCCCTCCAGGACCTCACATGGGTTTCTGACTGCTCCTGGAAAGAACAGCTACACATACAGGGGCCCAGGGAGGGAGACAGGGCTCCTGGGGCATCCCAACACTCACTCCGCACCTTGCCAGGTGGCACAAGCCTTACCTGTCACATGGATGACATATCCATCCCCCACGTAGAGGGCCCAGTGCTGGTAAAATGGTCGGAATATTTCGATCAGGTCTCCAGGCTGGGGTTTGCAATTGTCCTGTCCCATGCCGGGCTGGCGCAGTGGGGCGGTGCAGGCGCAGCCGGGCTGGCTGAGCGCAGGGCAGAGCGCAGCGGGCAGGCGAGGGCTGTGCAGGGGCAGCTGGCGGGAGCGCAGGCACGGAGGGTGTCAGCGGCGGGCGCCGAGGGCAGCGGCTGCCGGAGCGGGGCCGGGCCGGAGCCGGCTCGGGGCCGCTGCCGCCCGCCGGCGCAGGGCGAGGCAGCGAAGGGCGCCGCTCGCAGGCAGCGCATCCGCCCGGGGCCGGGCCGGGCCGGGCGGGCGTCCGGCTGCTGCCGCCGTGCCCGGCTGCCCCCGCCCGCCCGCCCGCCGTGCCCGCGCTCCCCTCCCGGCCGCGCTCCGCTCGGGGCTCCGCCGGGGCCGGCCCGGGCCCGCTCCGCTGCCGGGACGCGGCTCCCCGGGGCTGCCCGCGCTGCCCGGCCGGGCCCGGGCCCTGCGGCACCTGCGGCCGCCCGGCAGAGCCTGCAGGGGCCGCGTCCTGCTGGGAACGCCCGCTCGCATCCCCCGAGCCCCGCTCACCTCAGCACCTGTCCCGCTGCTGCCGTGGCCGGGCTCAAAGTCCCCTCTAGCCGCTATAAAAAGGGAGCACAGGGCGCTTGGGTGTTCCCTGCCGGGCTCACTGCCGGCTTTACCCCGGATCCAGCCCCTCGGGGCACACCCGCCGCCTGCTCCAGGCTCTTCTCTCGAGGTTGCCAAAACCACCGCTGGATGAAAAATCTGGTCCTTCCACCACGGAAGTTGGGCCACCCCCTCTTTGCCAGATGCCCCTGCCCTCAAGGGGTGCTTCTGTTCCGTGGCAGGCAACAACCCTGACACTGTCGCAGTCGAGGCGGTCACGACACAAAGGAGAGACTACAAGTAGTCTCAGTTGGCAACACTTTATTAGTGAACATGGCTGATCTTTTATACATTTTTTAATTGTTTACTTTTCTTCTACCTTAACTATTAGCTACAATAAGTCAATACTGTGCTATTAGTGAAAAGTTATAGTGACTTCACCTAACTTTCTAAAAATGCTTTGTCTAGCTACAAAGTACTCTTACCTTTCTTCTCTCAATTTCTTTGGTTACAGCCTTAGAGAAAGCTCTTTATCAGCTTCTTCTTACTTCTCAGCTTCTTCTCGCTCCTTTAGCTAACAAGCCCACTGTTAGCCCCTTCCACATGACACTGCTCCCATACATGTGGCAGGGTATCATCTTGTAAAACAGCAACCTCTGTTTAAAGTCTGGCTTGTGTACCAGTTAACCAATACCAAACCCAGAGAGGATGTAAATGGCCAGTGCAAACAGCCTGGTGTAAATGCAAAAAACTTTATAGCACCAACTTGATGGATTAGATTTACATTACCCCACCTACAAACAGAATGAAGAAGACCAGGTGAGGCCCCTGAGCCAGGCTCAGGGGTGCACAATGCTGGGGATTCCCTGTCTTGTACTGAATCAGCCCAGGTTTTCATCCTCTGATTTGCACCACATTCAGATTGTTTAATGTCCTACAAATTCCATTCTTTTTAGGGACACACTGTGCTTGTGCTGGGTTTGCCCCACAGCACAGGGCTCTTCTCTCAGTGGCTGGGAAAAGAACAGCCTTGACTCTATTCCATGGCAACTTGAGCAGGTCTCAGGTCTTGCCAGCATTTCCTAGAAATGCTCAGAAGTGCAGAGTGTAGAAACTGATGGATTTTGCTGCTTCTCCTCACACTCTCACCTTATGGTTTGGGCAGTGTTCCACCAAATCCTGTCAATGCACCCACCAGGCTCCAAGAAAAGGCAGCCCACAATGAACAACATCACCCTGAGTGCAAAGAGATGC
Organism: Ammospiza nelsoni; assembly: GCF_027579445.1. Taxonomy (NCBI): domain Eukaryota; kingdom Metazoa; phylum Chordata; class Aves; order Passeriformes; family Passerellidae; genus Ammospiza; species Ammospiza nelsoni. Next base: position 11,844,044 of record NC_080642.1, on the reverse strand, counting down.
TCAGTACAACTGCAAACTTCTGCAGTTTGGGTAATCTTGCAGCTTTCACAAACAGCAAGACAATTCCCCAGATAAAACAATACCAGTTCTCTTTATTGTAGGATGAAGTAGAGATGTGAGAGGTTTGTATGCTGCCCTCACACGGTGCTCACTTGTCAGGGTGTGCAGAGAGAATGCTCTGAGAGCAGAAAAGTTCAGATGTTCTGTATAACCACCTCAATAGCTTATCCATGACAGAAGTTTCAATTCCATTTCCAGGAATCCAGAAAGGAGTTTCCCTTTCAGTTTGATTGTAATGTGTTTTCCTGTGTTAAAATTAAGAACTTTGTTCAGATGTAATAACAAAGGGCAGTACAAAATACAACTGGGTACTTTGCCTTGGCTACTTCAAACACTGAAAAACTGCTGTTTAAAAGAGCAATGAATTGATTCCTTGTATTGCTTTGGTGCATGCAAAGCTTTTGGTTTACCTACTAAACCGACTTTTTCTCAAGCCACTCTTTTTTTACACTTTGGATTCCCTCCCTGATGGGGCTGCCAGGGCAGTGAGTGAGCAAGGGGCAGCTGGTGCTTTGCTGCTGGCTGGGGTTAAACCCAGACAACCTGTTCAGAGCAGACAAAACCAGCCAGGCTCTCACACACAGCTCTTCTGCTCTCACCTGTCCCTGCAGGCCAGGCAGTTGCCTGTAACAAAAGCAGCACAGACTCTGTGTCTCACAGGTGGGATGCAGCTCACCTGCTTCCAAACACTCCAGGCAGATGCTCCAGGTAAAGGACAATCAAGCACACTTAGCCTGAAGAGTTTTCTTCCAAGACCATGCACACATCAGCTTTGTGACAAGGAAATGGTGTGGCTCAGTACATTTGCAAACTCTTTCTAGGCAGGGAAAAACCATGCAAAACACCATCATGCCAAAACCAGAGCACTCCTGTAGAACTCTGAAGGGTACAGCTTATAAGACCTGACCTTGTCTCTGACCTCCCAGGAGTTTCTCAGTTTAAGCAGCACAAGTACAGACTCAAGACACTGCACATGCCCTGCCTGCTCCTTTGCAGACATTGCAGCCAGGGATTTCTCACCTACTTGGACCCTCAGCTGGAAAACCCCCAGCAGTACTTTTTTAACTTTTCTGGAAAGTTGAGGTTAAAATCACAGATATACAAAAAACGCCTACAGGAACCAAGTGATGAATAGGGATGAAAAGCCTGCACCAGTGCAAATGCGCCCAGACTACCACAAAAATGAAATAAAATGAAATTAACTAAAAGTAGAAATGGCAACCAGGCTAGTGCTGCCAGAGGTCACTTTAAATGGTGCCAATCCTGACTTTTTATTTCTTAAAGATATAGCAGGAAAAACCAAGGCTGAACAGTTGAACTTGGATGCAAAGTTAGATAAAAGAAGATTTTCGGGCAATCAAAGTTTGTATTTCTGACAATTTATTTTATTAAATATGAATTATTTATTGTCATATTAATGTTATTTAATGATTACAGCAAAGGTGGCAGAGTTGCTAGGAAGCCTTGATGGCAGGTGCAGCAAAAGCTGATCAGTGAATGCTATGGCCAGGAGATCCCCCTGCCTTGCTCTGAGCTCTTCCTGACAGCCCATCAGTAGTACTTTCTCTCTCTCTTGGACGAGTCCCCAAACAAGCTCTTCACAACAGCAGTGGCAAGGCCAGCAAGAAGGATACCTCCTACAGCTGCTGTAGTACCAATTACTACTTTTGTGACCTATAAAAGGGAAAGTAAAACACACGTTGGAAATACGAGGAGCACTTATGTTTACTCCCCACCCAGCATGATAATGGAGAAAAAGGCAGGGATATTCAGGGGAAAACAAATCACTGAAAGCCATGTGCCCCATTATCAGAAGGGGCAGCAGCCAGGTTTGTCCCCCCAGGAGGTGGCACTCAGGGAGAGGGCACTGCCAGGGTGCAGCCAGAGCACAGGGACCCTGCAGGGCCAGGGGCTCTGGGGAGGCAGCGCTGCTTTGGAGCCCACGCCTGGCACTGGGCTGTGCCCTGCAGGCTGCAGGCTGTGTCCCAGTGCCCGGCTCACAGCCAGCAGCCAGGAGCTGCTCTGGGAGGCGCCCAGGGCTCACCCTGTGACACTCACCTGGTCTGAGACTCCTTCTCCGTAGCGCAGCATGGTCACAAAGTGCTCACAGTTGCTGGTAAGCACATCATATGGCACCTCTCTGTCAATCCATTGCTCAGCACGCCGGATGATCTCCTTCACAGGGAAAGGAGTGCGGGTGCGGTCATACTTGTTGTTGACACGCCATTTATGATTTTCCACCACCACCTTCAGGAGCTGCTTCTTCACCTTGGCCTTTTTGGTGAATACTGATGTGGTGCTCACCAACAGAGATGGGGCTCCTTCATCTGGGGAAGTCAGGGAAGAGATAAGGCAGGCAGACCCTCTCTGGACTCTCCACAACCTCAGATGGGTTTCCTCTGCTCCTGGACAGGTCATCTACACACACAGAGTCTACCAGCAGCAGCACATGGAGGGAGACAGGGCTCCTGGGGCATCTCAACACGCACTCTGCATCTCGCCAGGCGGCACAAGCCTTACCTACAGGTGTGACGTTGATGACATATCCGTCCCCAACGTAGAGGGCCCAGTGCTGGTAACCTGGCCGGTCGATCTCGATCAGGTCCCCGGGCTGGGGGTCGCTCCTGCCTTCTGCCATGCCGGGCTGGCGCAGTGGGGCGGTGCAGGTGCAGCCGGGCTGGCTGAGCGCAGGGCAGAGCGCAGCGGGCAGGCGAGGGCTGTGCAGGGGCAGCTGGCGGGAGCGCAGGCACGGAGGGTGTCAGCGGCGGGCGCCGAGGGCAGCGGCTGCCGGAGCGGGGCCGGGCCGGAGCCGGCTCGGGGCCGCTGCCGCCCGCCGGCGCAGGGCGAGGCAGCGAAGGGCGCCGCTCGCAGGCAGCGCATCCGCCCGGGGCCGGGCCGGGCCGGGCGGGCGTCCGGCTGCTGCCGCCGTGCCCGGCTGCCCCCGCCCGCCCGCCCGCCGTGCCCGCGCTCCCCTCCCGGCCGCGCTCCGCTCGGGGCTCCGCCGGGGCCGGCCCGGGCCCGCTCCGCTGCCGGGACGCGGCTCCCCGGGGCTGCCCGCGCTGCCCGGCCGGGCCCGGGCCCTGCGGCACCTGCGGCCGCCCGGCAGAGCCTGCAGGGGCCGCGTCCTGCTGGGAACGCCCGCTCGCATCCCCCGAGCCCCGCTCACCTCAGCACCTGTCCCGCTGCTGCCGTGGCCGGGCTCAAAGTCCCCTCTAGCCGCTATAAAAAGGGAGCACAGGGCGCTTGGGTGTTCCCTGCCGGGCTCACTGCCGGCTTTACCCCGGATCCAGCCCCTCGGGGCACACCCGCCGCCTGCTCCAGGCTCTTCTCTCGAGGTTGCCAAAACCACCGCTGGATGAAAAATCTGGTCCTTCCACCACGGAAGTTGGGCCACCCCCTCTTTGCCAGATGCCCCTGCCCTCAAGGGGTGCTTCTGTTCCGTGGCAGGCAACAACCCTGACACTGTCGCAGTCGAGGCGGTCACGACACAAAGGAGAGACTACAAGTAGTCTCAGTTGGCAACACTTTATTAGTGAACATGGCTGATCTTTTATACATTTTTTAATTGTTTACTTTTCTTCTACCTTAACTATTAGCTACAATAAGTCAATACTGTGCTATTAGTGAAAAGTTATAGTGACTTCACCTAACTTTCTAAAAATGCTTTGTCTAGCTACAAAGTACTCTTACCTTTCTTCTCTCAATTTCTTTGGTTACAGCCTTAGAGAAAGCTCTTTATCAGCTTCTTCTTACTTCTCGGCTTCTTCTCGCTCTTTTAGCTAACAAGCCCACTGTTAGCCCCTTCCACATGACACTGCTCCCATACATGTGGCAGGGTATCATCTTGTAAAACAGCAACCTCTGTTTAAAGTCTGGCTGGTGTACCAGTTAACCAATACCAAACCCAGAGAGGACGTAAATGGCCAGTGCAAACAGCCTGGTGTAAATGCAAAAAACTTTATAGCACCAACTTGATGGATTAGATTTACATTACCCCACCTACAAACAGAATGAAGAAGACCAGGTGAGGCCCCTGAGCCAGGCTCAGGGGTGCACAATGCTGGGGATTCCCTGTCTTGTACTGAATCAGCCCAGGTTTTCATCCTCTGATTTGCACCACATTCAGATTGTTTAATGTCCTACAAATTCCATTCTTTTTAGGGACACACTGTGCTTGTGCTGGGTTTGCCCCACAGCACAGGGCTCTTCTCTCAGTGGCTGGGAAAAGAACAGCCTTTACTCTATTCCATGGCAACTTGAGCAGGTCTCAGGTCTTGCAAGCATTTCCTAGAAATGTTTAGAAGTGCAGAGTGTAGAAACTGATGGATTTTGCTGCTTCTCCTCACACTCTCACCTTATGGTTTGGGCAGTGTTCCACCAAATCCCGTCAATGCACCCACCAGGCTCCAAGAAAAGGCAGCCCACAGTGAACAACATCACCCTGAGTGCAAAGAGATGCTCAGTACAACTGCGAACTTCTGCAGTTTGGGTAATCTTGCAGCTTTCACAAACAGCAAGACAATTCACCAGATAAAATAATACCAGTTCTCTTTATTGTAGGATGAAGTAGAGATGTGAGAGGTTCGTATGCTGCCCTCACACCGTGCTCCCTTATCAGGGTGTGCAGAGAGAATGCTCTGAGAGCAGAAAAGTTCAGATGTTCTGTATAACCACCTCAATAGCTTATCCATGACAGAAGTTTCAATTCCATTTCCAGGAATCCAGAAAGGAGTTTCCCTTTCAGTTTGATTGTAATGTGTTTTCCTGTGTTAAAATTAAGAACTTTGTTCAGATGTAATAACAAAGGGCAGTACAAAATACAATTGGGTACTTTGCCTTGGCTACTTCAAACACTGAAAAACTGCTGTTTAAAAGAGCAATGAATTGATTCTTTGTATTGCTTTGGTGCATGCAAAGCTTTTGGTTTACCTACTAAACCGACTTTTTCTCAAGCCACTCTTTTTTTACACTTCAGATTCCCTCCCTGATGGGGCTGCCAGGGCAGTGAGCGAGCAAGGGGCAGCTGGTGCTTTGCTGCTGGCTGGGGTTAAACCCAGACAACCTGTTCAGAGCAGACAAAACCAGCCAGGCTCTCACACACAGCTCTTCTGCTCTCACCTGTCCCTGCAGGCCAGGCAGTTGCCTGTAACAAAAGCAGCACAGACTCTGTGTCTCACAGGTGGGATGCAGCTCACCTGCTTCCAAACACTCCAGGCAGATGCTCCAGGTAAAGGACAATCAAGCACACTTAGCCTGAAGAGTTTTCTTCCAAGACCATGCACACATCAGCTTTGTGACAAGGAAATGGTGTGACTCAGTACATTTGCAAACTCTTTCTAGGCAGGGAAAAACCATGCAAAACACCATCATGCCAAAACCAGAGCACTCCTGTAGAACTCTGAAGGGTACAGCTTATAAGACCTGACCTTCCCTCTGACCTCCCAGGAGTTTCTCAGTTTAAGCAGCACAAGTACAGACTCAAGACACTGCACATGCCCTGCCTGCTCCTTTGCAGACATTGCAGCCAGGGATTTCTCACCTACTTGGACTCTCAGCTGGAAAACCCCCAGCAGTACTTTTTTAACTTTTCTGGAAAGTTGAGGTTAAAATCACAGATATACAAAAAAAGCCTACAGGAACCAAGTGATGAATAGGGATGAAAAGCCTGCACCAGTGCAAATGCGCCCAGACTACCACAAAAATGAAATAAAATGAAATTAACTAAAAGTAGAAATGGCAACCAGGCTAGTGCTGCCAGAGGTCACTTTAAATGGTGCCAATCCTGACTTTTTATTTCTTAAAGATATAGCAGGAAAAACCAAGGCTGAACAGTTGAACTTGGATGCAAAGTTAGATAAAAGAAGATTTTCGGGCAATCAAAGTTTGTATTTCTGACAATTTGTTTTATTAAATATGAATTATTTATTGTCATATTAATGTTATTTAATGATTACAGCAAAGGTGGCAGAGTTGCTAGGAAGCCTTGATGGCAGGTGCAGCAAAAGCTGATCAGTGAATGCTATGGCCAGGAGATCCCCCTGCCTTGCTCTGAGCTCTTCCTGACAGCCCATCAGTAGTACTTTCTCTCTCTCTTGGACGAGTCCCCAAACAAGCTCTTCACAACAGCAGTGGCAAGGCCAGCAAGAAGGATACCTCCTACAGCTGCTGTAGTACCAATTACTACTTTTGTGACCTATAAAGGGGAAAGTAAAACACACGTTGGAAATACGAGGAGCACTTATGTCTACTCCCCACCCAGCATGATAATGGAGAAAAAGGCAGGGATATTCAGGGTAAATAAATCAGTGAGAGGCACGGGCCTCATTAGCAGAAGGGGCAGCAGCCAAGTTTGTCCCCCCAGGAGGTGGCACTCAGGGAGAGGGCACTGCCAGGGTGCAGCCAGAGCACAGGGACCCTGCAGGGCCAGGGGCTCTGGGGAGGCAGCGCTGCTTTGGAGCCCACGCCTGGCACTGGGCTGTGCCCTGCAGGCTGCAGGCTGTGTCCCAGTGCCCGGCTCACAGCCAGCAGCCAGGAGCTGCTCTGGGAGGCGCCCAGGGCTCACCCCGGCACTCACCTGGTCTGAGACTCCTTCTCCGTAGCGCAGCATGGTCACAAAGTGCTCACAGTTGCTGGTAAGCACATCATATGGCACCTCTCTGTCAATCCATTGTTCAGCACGCCGGATGATCTCCTTCACAGGGAAAGGAGTGCGGGTGCGGTCATACTTGTTGTTGACACGCCATTTATGATTTTCCACCACCACCTTCAGGAGCTGCTTCTTCACCTTGGCCTTTTTGGTGAATACTGATGTGGTGCTCACCAACAGAGATGGCGCTCCTTCATCTGGGGAAGTCAGTGAAGAGATAAGGCAGGCAGATCGTCTCTGGCCTCTCCACAACCTCAGATGGGTTTCCTCTGCTCCTGGACAGGTCATCTACACACACAGAGTCTACCAGCAGGAGCACATGGAGGGAGACAGGGCTCCTGGGGCATCTCAACACACACTCTGCACCTCGCCAGGCAGCACAAGCCTTACCTACAGGTGTGACGTTGATGACATATCCGTCCCCAACATAGAGGGCCCAGTGCTGGTAACCTGGCCGGTCGATTTCGATCAGGTCCCCGGGCTGGGGGTCGCTCCTGCCTTCTGCCATGCCGGGCTGGCGCAGTGAGGCGGTGCAGATGCAGCCGGGCTGGCTGAGCGCAGGGCAGAGCGCAGCGGGCAGGCGAGGGCTGTGCAGGGGCAGCTGGCGGGAGCGCAGGCACGGAGGGTGTCAGCGGCGGGCGCCGAGGGCAGCGGCTGCCGGAGCGGGGCCGGGCCGGGCCGGAGCCGGCTCGGGGCCGCTGCCGCCCGCCGGCGCAGGGCGAGGCAGCGAAGGGCGCCGCTCGCAGGCGGCGCATCCGCCCGGGGCCGGGCCGGGCCGGGCGGGCGTCCGGCTGCTGCCGCCGTGCCCGGCTGCCCCCGCCCGCCCGCCCGCCGTGCCCGCGCTCCCCTCCCGGCCGCGCTCCGCTCGGGGCTCCGCCGGGGCCGGCCCGGGCCCGCTCCGCTACCGGGACGCGGCTCCCCGGGGCTGCCCGCGCTGCCCGGCCGGGCCCGGGCCCTGCGGCACCTGCGGCCGCCCGGCAGAGCCTGCAGGGGCCGCATCCTGCTGGGAACGCCCTCTCGCATCCCCCGAGCCCCGCTCACCCCGGCGCCTTTCCCGCTGCTGCCGTGGCCGGGCTCCCGGACCGCCGCTCCCGCTATAAATAGGATGAAGATGGCGCTTGCTCCGATCCTGTCGGGCTCACGGGCGACGCTGACCGAGAGCTACCCCATCCGTCTCCTCTTCCATCTCGTCCCGTCCCACCGCCCCCGCCTTCTCCCGCCCACCGTTCCTCCCATCCGGGCTCCCACTCCCGAGATTGTTTCGAAAACCACTGGTTCCGTGGAAATTCCGATCCTGTCCCCGAGGAGGACGCGCCATTGCCACTTTCCCGGAGCCTTCCGCAGCTCCTCGAGCCCCTCCAGCCGCGGGGTGGCTCCGGTCCCGCTCGGCCGAGCGGTGAGTGAGCGAGCACCCCTCAGCCGGAAACCTTTCGAGAGAAAAATGGGGTGCTGCCGTTCTACCTCTTCACCGTGATGAGAAACAGAGGAGGTGGAGCTCTGAGTGAAATAGTTTTAGGGCAAAGGGATTTTTAGGATGTGTTTTTATAACGTGGCCTGTGCATTTCCTTTGGGACAGCAGAGGAATTTCATGATTGTGCCCTGCCAGGGTCCCGGTCCAAGAAATAAGCTGAGCCCGTACAGCCATCTCCTTTACTGCTGCTGGCACAGTGTGCTAAAACTAATGAGAAAAGTGCCCTCTGGGTAAGTTGAACTAAGCAGTATTTAAAGCCTTGCATTTCAGAAGTCAGGCAAGCAAGCTGGTTGATATAAAAGATGAGAGCAGTGGAAGATTTGCCATCTTTCTGTCTTCCAGTGACATTGTTAATTCAGAGGAGCATTGAACAACTGTTCTACTTTCTGTATCATCCCCTTCTTTAAATCTGAACTATTAGCAAAGATTTGCCATGGAAATTTAATCACCAAGGCAATTCTTGTGGTATGGAAAAAACCCCAAACATATACAGGGAAACCCAGATATCTGCTTTACCTGGGCACAGCAGGGTCCTGTTGCTTGGGGGAGCCTGGGCTGGGATCCTGCAGGGGAGGGACTGGCCTGTGCTCCCACCCACGGGTGGGCAATCACAGAATCATGCTGTGGCAGGCACGAGAGTGCAGTAGAAACTGCCACTGTACAGGCAGCAAAGATAGTGTTATAAACACAGTGAAATTCCAGCATAAAGTTGACAGTTCATTTGTGCACGAGTAGGCTTCTCTCACTGATTCATTTTCGTTGTGTAATGAGGTTGAAAGGCCCTTTCTATTCATACCCTTTCCAAAATAGATGTAGCCTGTGTGTATGGACAGCTGCTGTGCTCTTGAACGGACCAGAATAACCTAACTCACCACGGAGACTGCAAATCCTTCTCTGGCTAACAGTGCACATGAGTTTAGGGACACAAGGGAAAGGAAAAAGGGCAATTAAATAATAACAAGCATTACAGAAGAAAAAACAGCAAATCCTGTTAAGGAAACCCTCCTGTCCAACCATCCAGGACTCACTCTGGCAGTCTCACTTGCTGCACTTGAGCTGGGATTGAGGCCCTGTCAGAGTCCCTTTGAGGTGCTCCCCTTGACTCCCTGTACACTTCACACTCACACATCCAAAGTTTTCTCACTTGCACAGCCCCAGGTTTGCCATAGCAGAGTCTCAAACATCTGGATCCTTAAAATAAATTAATCATGGTGCAACAGCAAAACAAGAGCTTGAGCTTTATGTCTCAAAGCTTCACTCATAGCCCTGCTAATCTGTTCTGGGCTTGGACAAGGCTCAGGCAAAGCTTTAGTCCCTGAGCTTTATGAGTGGTCTGTCGTGGGGTGGGTCTCACACACAGCATGTAGGTAGGCATTGCTGCAAATGCCTTTGGTCTCCTGATGTAGGGCAGTCCTAGGTATGGTCTGGGGCTGAGTTGATGCAGAGCTCCTCTCACATTCATCAGTGTGGCAGCTTCTGAGTTTGCAAAGACCCCCACAGAGACGTTATGACACAATCTCATTCTTCAGAAAGTTTTTGTTAAATTATGCTCTTATTTAGTCCCCACAGATTGGGGACTGATGACAAGCCTGCTTCTTGCCCCTTCACTCTAAGAGGAGAATGGAGTTCATCCTTTTTATTACATCTGTCCTCAGGTGAGCTCAGTTTCTTGTTTCTCTCCCCAGCTGGACATGCCTTGCTAGAAGTGGGATAAAGAACTGTGTCCATGTTGGTCAACTAATCCCCTCCCCATGGAAGGATTTGGGTAAGATCTCATGAAGACCTGCCTGGGATGCTATAAATAGTTCATAGAATGGTTTGGGTTGGAAGGAACCTAAAGATCATCTCATTCCAATCCCCTGCCATGGGCAGGGACACCTTTCATCAGACCAGATTGCTTCAAGCTCTGTCCAACCTGGCCCTGAACGCTTTCAGGGATAGAACATCCACAACTTCTCTGGATAACCCATTCCAGTGCCTCACTGCCCTCATAGTAAGGAATTTCTTTCTAAGATCTAACTTAAACCTGCTTTCAGCTATCTAACCTTTACCTACTCTCTTTCAGTTTGAATTCTGACCACATCAGCCTATGGTTTGTACATCTCTCCGAGGTGTGGATGTGTGTTGTGCAGCACATTTGTGTCATCAAAATCTGTCTGGAATTTATGCTTTTCAAACTTCCTTTGAAGACAACAGAGTCTCTTCTGTCAGTTAGAACATATTTCATTTTGGGCCTACAATGTAAGATCTGAGAGCTATTTTAAATGAACAATTACAAAGGTTTTCAACAAATGCAATGATAAATTTATTATTATTTCTTCTCAAAATATTAGAAATATGATTAAAATACAGAGTAAAAAGTATGAAAAATTATTAGGAACAATATTGTTAACTATAGATGTGCATTTGAAGATTCATTTTGATCAAATGCACTGTTCACAATGCAGCCATAATCTTGCTCACGTACTCTGGCATCCAATTTGTCCCTGGACCCTTTCAAAGAAGAATCCCTTGTTATAACAACTGTATCCACATTTCTCTTTGTTCTGTACAATGGGAAAAAAAAAAAAAAAAGAAAAAAACAACATATTTTAATTTCAATTCTTATTTATAGTGAGTGATCAAACAATGCTGTGAGCATGAACAGAAGTGAGTTTTGGAGAAGCTAGAGTTTTATGATAAGTGATGCATATGCCCTGTGTAAAAGAAATGGGATGTGTTCACTCCTGATAAAAAAAGTTAAGTTTTCCCTCACATTCCTCAGAAGAGATCCCCAATGCTATGGCTCCTTTCTGCTCTTGCAGGTATGTGACTGATGAGAGTTTTGAGGTTTACAGGTGCTAAAAGAAGTGTCCTTGCTGAATGTAGCAAAGCTGGGAAAAGCCTTACCTGAACAGGTACACTGCAGAGGAGATGAGAATGACAATAACAACTACTCCTGCCACAACTCCGATGACAATGGCAATGGTGTAGTCGGAATCCTCTGTGCCAGGGTCTTCAGCTGAAGAACAAACAAGAGCCTGTCACTGAAAGCTAACCATGCTGTGAACAGAAATGGTTTTTCTCCACCCTTTTCTGTGTGTTTGTTATTTTTTGTGTTCTCTGTGGCTTTCTGGAGTGGTGTCAGACCCAGGTCCTGTGTGCTGTACCAAGCCCTGCTGTCCTGCTTTCTGGTACCTCTCCACTGGATTTCTGGAGGATTCACTGACCCTTCTCTCTGCTTGGATGATCACAGGCTCTCACCCACTGGGTTACTAACCTACATCATGAAAATGAAGAGCGAGCCTGGTTCTTCTCCACAACAACATCCATTTTTGAAAATGATGTGTTTAATGAGATAGAGAAATACAGAATATTTTTATTACCTATTTTTTCAGCCTCACAGTTTAGTCCTGTGTAGAGTTCTGAACATTCACAGAAGTGGAGAGAGGTGCTGTTGGAAGCTTCAGAGCAAATGCCATCATTCTTACAAGGATTTGGCATACATGGGCCACCTGGGAAAGAAGGAGAAACACTTGACTCTCAGATAATCCAACCCTGAGGAGAACTGTTCTTGCTTAGATTACACTGACTCCTAATGCTGCACACCCCCTGTATTTTAGCATGTTTCTTGTATCTGACAACATGAATAAGGGAAAGAAATACTGTTTCTCCAGTGAAACAACAGAGCAAGATCCCTTGCATGGTTTTCTTCTGTAGACTCTCTCTTGCAACTATCCCTAATCCAATGATGTTCTTTAAAGTTAGTCAAGACTTCATAGCATTAAAGACAATGTGATAGCAATTAACTCACTCCTGTAGCATCCACGAGTGTAGTTTGAAATGTCACAGATTTCTCCAGACGCACACACTTCATCAGAGCAGAAAACAGTGGAGCTTTCTGTGCACTGGCATTTCTGAGAGCAGTCATCAGTGGTGAATATTTCTCCAATCTGGAAAAACAGGAGTTAGATGTTTAAAAAGATCAAATAAAATCAGCCAGAAAAAAAAGGAATGTAGCCCTGGAACCCTCATTATGCTCTCTCCAATGCTTTCCTGATGAATGGCAATAGGGCAGATAGTTTTTTTAAAGTAGTTTGTAAAAAAAAACCAAAGCAAGAAACTTATTAATGCAGCTCTCTGAAACTTGAGGATGGACCAAGAAATAAAGTAAAAGAAGAGTTTGGGGCATGTGATCCCATCCCCAGGCAGGGTACATGTGCAACCAAAAATAGGCAACTGTTGCTTGGGATGAGTGGCAGATGGATCACATCATACCTGCAAGGCAATGTGGAAATGCTGTCTGCCATTTCAGAGGGAGACCAAGAGATCTTGACCTCTCTTCCCTTTCTCCAGAAACCAGAATTTTATTAAACAATTTCTCTTTGTTTCTAATGTTTCTACTGCAAAATTACATGCTGAGGATTATGAGGAGATGGTCAAAATAACTAACAAGAGAAGATACTGTTTAGTGGGAGCTGTCTGACCCACAGAGGGACCGTACCTCATAGTATTTGTTAAGGTATGTGCAGCCACACTGTTTGTAAGGCACGCATTCAAAGCCACTAAGAACATAACCAGGGAGACATTCACAGCCTTCAACACAGGGGGATTCACACTCAGAGGGGCTGGTTAGGTCGTTGCAGGATGCTGGACATGCAGACATGCATGAGCTGTACTTGCTGTTGGGAGGACATGACATTCCTGTAAAAATAAGGAGTCCAGTTACACCAGGCTGCTGTGTGTTACTTCCTTACAGAATTCCCTTTCTGATCCATTGTGTAGGAGGCAATATGATAAATACACACACACAGATGTGCATGCATATATAATAGCTCTGAAGTTGTAAGTAAAGCACTGCAAAGTCAGGAAATGCATCATCCAAGCTATTTGTATTCTGTGCTCTTGTTCCTGGTATACACTGCTCTCAAAACAACTTCTCACATGTTCAGGGTTGCCATCCCTGCAAATGCCAGAGCTGTTCCACAACTGTGGGAACTGTGTTTCACCAGAAATACAAAGTCATCTAACCATAGCAGACACAGGGAAAACATGGTTTGATGAATCCCCAAACTTAAATATAAAATGAGGAAAAATATGTTTGAGATGATTATAAGTCTTATTTCAGCATTTTTTTAGTCTGAGAGTTTTGAGTTTTCAGTTTACTCTTTTTTTTTTTAATCTTGAAATTTCACAGGCATAAAAAAAGATAATTAGAATATTTTGTAGATTTAAAGAGAGTGTGAAATTAAATGTTTTGCCTTCAGATTTGTAGCTTGTGATAGTCTCCAAAATGGAAACTTTTTGTCCCATTTGGAATGGGGACATCTTTTCACTCACAAAACTTCTGATGACAGGGAGTTGACAGCTCTGATTTCCGAAGTATCACTCAAAGCTGGGGTTTAAATACAAAAGTCAGCATAGGACACAGAGGAGAGGCCAGAAAAACAAGTGTGCTTAACTGTGAAGAGTGAGTGAAGTGTGAATCAACATGTTTTTATTCCCTGAGAAGATATGATGTAGGAAAAGGCTTAAACTTCAGATTTTAAGAGTCCTGTAGGTAGAATCCCTACTTTCTGTTTCTTCCTGTGCTTACCACAGTCTGTCTGCTGCCTCCAGCCATCCATGCTGACTCCTTGCTGCTGACAGGCCAGCACATATTCCTCCAGACTGCGACACAAGATCTCATCTCCTTCCACACAGCCATCAAACAGGCAGCTCCTACGTGCAACATGAGAAAACATTAATTCCCAGTACATTTGTTATTGGTGGTTTTCATCTGCTTTTCTGCCTCACTCTGAGTTGGTTTTGTTTTCCAACAAAACTATCTGGCTGATAGGAAGCAGAGGAATACCCCAAGCACGTGATTGGAAAGATCAGGTCATTTGTTGTGCAGCTGCTGCTGCTATGTGAGGCGTCCAAATAGGATCATATCATCATTAAAGCTGGAAAAGGCCTCCAAGATCATCAAGCCCAACCTTTAACCTAACTCTACCAGGCCCACTACTAAACTGTGACCCTAAATTTAAAGTTTTCCTCATATGCAATCTAATAAAGTAATAAACAGTTGCCTGACTTTACACATTAAGTTCTTCTTTGCCCTCTGCTTCTGTTACAGGATACATGTTGCTTATACATCACTTTTTAGTGCTGCTAAGTCTTATAGCTTATGTTAAGAATATGGATAGTGGTTCATTTTATTTGGCTTAAAGTACTCTAACATTCTTCTCCCAGATAAGAGGGACTTTGGGGTGAGCATTATCTGTCTTTAAATATTAGGCACAATTATGTAACTAAAGAAAACTGGCAGCTACTTGGCAAAGTTGTGACTGATGATGGATGAAGCATGAAAGATGAACGTGGGGATGAACACAGCTCAGACATAGGTATGTTGGAATCGTATATGTAGGAGGCAGAGCAACCTTGAAACACAGCAGAGGGAACTTTCTTCAAGATATCAGGTTAGTTAATCTTCACTAATCTGGTTTTTGTACTTCTCTGTGAAAAATTCAAGAAGTATCACTGTCAGCTTTAGCCTTTGGTTATAACACAATACAAATTTTATGAAACTAGAACTGCTACCCAATAGACCCAGGTTCTAAAGTCTCACTGAATGTGGATGAGAACTGTAAGCACATTGGAAATTTCAGGCTTAACACTGCTGCTTTATCTGGTTGGGAAAAGAGGAAAGCTGCTTTGTAGAACTAGCAGAGAAGTGAAATGCTGAATAGATGAAAGAAAGATAATCACAGCTATTTAAAAATAAATAAGGGAATGTAAATATATCAATAATGGAATCACTGGGTTCCAGTTCTACAAAGACACTTACTATCCTCAGCTCCTATTAATAGCCTGGAGACTCCAGATGACTGAAGATAGTTGTTGACAGAAGCTATTGCCAAAATTATTTTGGAAATGGGGAGAACAACTGTGTCTGGAGTAGACACTTACGTGAAATAGAAATCTGGTTGGACTGCAGAATGACACTTGGCAAAAGGACCATTCAAGTCAGTCAGGATTCGACACTTTGAAGTTGTGTTTTGCTGCTCCAGCTGATTTTCATTGCAACCTTGGAAAAGCCCTGTATCTGGTTCCTCCTCAGGTTCGTTTTCTGAGTTGACATCTCGTCTGTAAATGAAGTCATCATGAAATCATCAGTGTTCTGTGAGCATCCAGCATTCATGGTACAATGCTCTGAGCAGCACTGCAAGAATACTTCTGCCTGTGGTGTAAATGTAAGTTTATTTATCTTTCATGTTTTATCCTGAATGAGAAGGAGATATAGCAAATCAAAGATGTACTGGAACACTTCCTACCATTTCAGAGATTTATGGATCTTTAAAGTAAACAGGATATCTGTAGTTATCTCTTTGCAAACTCTGAATGATACATGTCTTATCCATTGCCTCCTCCATCCAATCTATTCAACAAAAGTTGAATGTTAGTCAGAAGGATGCAGCTGGAATAAAGCCTTATTTCTTGGATATATGCTCACTTTCACTTAACAACCCACTGTATGCCTGAAATGCCAGAATTTTCCTATGGGCACAGACTCCAGAGCCCCTTTATGCTCAACATTGCCCGATATACTGTCTCCTATTATAGCAGGCAAAATTTTGTAGTCAAAATATATCCAGACAAAATATATAGCCAAAATATATTACAGTTCCATTTACATGCTGAAAAAGTGATGTGTTAATGGATAACCAATTTCCAAAGGGCTTTCAAAGCAACAGGGACAAAGGAAGGAAGGGAACCTCAAGGAAACAAGAAAAATCTTTTTCAATGTTGTGTATGGACTAATTAGCACAGAATTTTCCTGACCACAAATATTATGCTCATGCACCATGAAAAGAATGTCCTTCCTTTTTGTGTACTGGCAGAAAACAAAGTAGACAGCCATGAAAGCAAGAAAATCAGACTCTTTAATAACCTTTTATGGGAGGAACTGTGAATTTATGTTGATGGATTTCAAAGCTACCTTTGTGCTCCAGAGGAAAGACTGACACTGAATCAGGATTTGCACTCGCTCAGGCCCATCTAGCACATGTATTTATCTCTTTCAGGAACCATGAGCTTGGCAAAGATGTTATTCATCCCTGTGTCCTGACAGTTGTAATGGCTGTGACTCCAAAGAGGGATACTGAACTGGAGTCATGCACTGACAGTTCAGCCCTCTTTTGGCCAAACTGATAGTTCACCTTAGTGATGAGCAGGAAAAGCCCACACACACAAACAATGGGAAGAAGAAAGATAAGAGAAATGAGACAGTGTAGTTATTCCTAGAGTTTAACTATGACTTAATTCACTCATTTCTAGTGGCAGTGCTTACTGTGAATATTAAATAGAAAATCAAGTACCTGAGGCGAGAGCTTCTTTTCAGAGGAACTTTCCAGCTTTCACCAAATGTATTCACATTCCTCACCCAAACACCATCTGGATTTTTGAAGTCATTTCTGTATCTCCCATCAAAGTCACCACACAAGCCTTCCACTCTGCTTCTGTAGGTGGTAGCGAGCTTTATATCTAGGCAAGGTCAGAAGGAAAAAAAGCTGTTACACAGAAATTGTTGCCACTGAGTGTATGGAAGAGGTAGAAATCATGCCAAGTGCCACACGTCATGACTCAGATTGCAGGTGGTAATATGACATGGGTTTAATATGCAGCATAAGAGCATAGCCCTGAACATACCTGTTCATACAGGTATTCACAGTTTCTGTGCTCTGCAATGTGGATAATGAAAAAGTAATTTTTCACAAGTTTTTATATAACATGAGATCACTGCCTGGGTGCTCTAAGTGCATGCTGCTTACTGCTTTGCAACGAAGGGAATGCATCACCCACTTTTTGCCCTTCACTTACAATCCACTCGATCACTGAGAAATGGAATTTCTACAGACAGACATTTGCTTTCTGCACTTGGAATTCCAGGGTTTGGAAAGATGCCCATGTAAATACAGAGCCTGGCACTTTCACCATGCACTCAGAAACACTACAGCTATATGCTGTGGTAAATCAGGAGTAGCTCTGCTTTGAACAGAGAGGTACCATGTGTCCAGCTGACATGAGTGACTTGTGTATAGGCCATGGGAAGTCCTGACAAACACTGAAGAATGGGATTATCTGGAGTAGGCTTGAGAGGAAGCATGCAAAATGATACACTCACAGTCTCTAGCTTCAGGATCTCAGTCCTACAACTCCTCTGGCTGGGTTCAGCTGGCATGGGGCAGATCCAGATTTTGCCCCATCATCCCAATTAACAACTTAAAGTGATTTGCTGTTGTTCTTATCATTCAGACCTTACTTAACACGAAACAACTGTATGACAGTCTGACTCTGTATCTCACTTCTCCTGGTGGGATCCAGATAGAGAAATGCCAATTTTATGGTTTTTTTCTTGTTTCTGGGAAGCACTTCTTTCTGGTATTTTCTGGTTATTTTCTGGTATTTTATATAACAAAAGACCATAAGAGCAAAGAGTGAAGATTTCAAGTTTTGCCTTGGGTCTAGACCTCCTCTGGAATGAGAACATTTTTGGGGGCTGAGCAAAAATATTCCTGCAAAGTGCAAAAATGCACTTACCTGCATTCTGGATGCCATCAAAGCTCACGTATAAGCCAAAATCTGTCTCCAGGTAAATTCTTGTTAGCCTCTGATATATACGAATACCTTCATGAGGTCGAACAGGAGGCCTCACTCTCACACCATCCAACTAACAAGGAACGAAAAAATGAAAATTCATTATAAATAGGCCAACTTAAAATCTGATTTCTGTACAGGTCAATGATATAATCCAATACTCTGGTTTTATGATAAATATATTGGATAATTTAACAGCATTTATTTTTTTAAGTTAACAAAATCATGTATTGTGGAAAGTGATCTGAACACAGTACTTTCATGTCATCCAAAGAAATATCTATTATTTAGCTAAAAATGTAATATAGGAGCTCTGTATGCTCCTACACACCAATAAAGAGGAAGGAAATTAAATTATCCTAGCATAAAACAAACCTTTCCTTGCAACTGATAAAAATTGGTGTGGCTTTATTGTAAGCCCTGGGATATTTGGGGTTTCATTGCTAAAACTATATCTATTGATTTATTTGTTTGATGTAGAATTGTATCTCTCATAGCTATGGAGAAAAAAGACTCCACACGACTGAAAATCTCATTTGTGGTGGCCTCACGGCACTGTTGTAATAACACAGTTCACTTTAATACTTTAATTTAAAAAAAAAAATGTCCATCATTTAAAAATGTTTTACTCCAAAGGAGGGCCTTCCTTGTCCTCTGCAGTCAGGGGGGAGTGACTTACCAGGATCTGCTTTTTGTGCCTGAATCGCACTGTGTGGTTGTAAACATTGATGAGCATCTCTTTCAGGTAAGTAATGTGTCGACTTCCAAGCAGAGGATAATTCATGCCCTCAATGCTGAACTGTGTCAGAGTGTCAGGGAGGTCAGGGGTGGTCTGAGCCAGAATATACGTGTATTTCCCTTGGAAGTGGTGCACCAGCCTGTCAAAGGTTGTGTAGTGTGGGTCGCCCATGACCTGGCATATCCCAAAACCTGCAAGGGAAGAAAGAGCTTCATTACTCTCCAGTCTGAATGTGCATGTGCCAGATGGCATGCCTGGAGTGGTCCAAACTGTTAGATTAAAATGATTGCTGCTAGCATGCAGGCCTGAAAGCTAAGATGGGTGCTCAGGGCTCGCTCTAGTGAATAGAAACTCAAATGGAGAGATGGACAGAGAAACTCATTCCTCTGCTGAGAACCACTGTGAGCCAACTGAGCTGAAGCAGAACATTAGGGTTTATAGAATTTATGGAGACTAAGTTGTGCTCATTGGCTCTCTGCAGAGGAATGACTCTGACACAAGCACAGCGAGAACTGGCCTAGTAAGAGATTTTGTTTTCATAACCTCTGCCATGTGTTGTTACATAATTGAAAAGCAATGTTTAATTTTGGCTGACTCAGTGCTGTCACTGATTTCTTCTGAGGTTACTAAACTGATAATTGGGTTTACAAGATGTAACAATCAGATACAGAGATACAGTGACTATCCTCTATGTATTCTCCTGGACCACTGAGCACAGAGTAAACCATTATTCCAGAAGCAAGGCATAGGAAGGCCTATTAGATTACATATCCTTAAAATTGCTGGGGTGCCTCTGCTCAGATATTTTGCCAAAATGAACCAGGGACACTGAATTTGCCTTATGTTTTTGTATTGATCCTCAATAGAGTAGGACTGATGCCGTATTATTCTTCAAAACTGAAGTGTAGGGATACTATGCAACAAGATCTCTCCTAATCAACCCAACCTACCTAGAGAATATGGGATTAACTTTGCCTAGCCAACACAAATGTTGAATGAAAGGCACCAAAGTCCTCTGACTGGCCTATCATATATCTGTCCAGATCTGCTCTGTCCTGGTTTTGCTTATTGGTTTTTGATTTGGTTTTTTGGTAAACATGCAATGGAAAAAAACAGGGTTATTGTGATGAGATTCACAAACTGGGTTAAGTAGATGCAGTGGAATTTTTTTAAAAGAAATTTCAGTCTAACTAGTCAGACTGAGCTGTCAAATTTCTAGATATACGTAAATTATACCCAGGTATCCATTTCCCTCTACAAATTCTCTACATGGAATAGGAACCTTCTATTATGAGAACTGAGACCTTTTGTGATTCGATAACATGTTGTCAAGAAAACAGTCAGAGTTTTCTTCTTTCCCAGTGAAAGAATGAAATTCCATGAAAGAAAGTATGTACACCCACATCCTCCCTCCTTCTGCAGCCCTCAAGTGAACCCCAGTGAAGACCTGCTTGCACATACTTGTTGGATTGCACTTGTGTTTTCCATCTTTGATCACGCAGGTTTCTCTAGAATCACAGCTGTAGCTTCTGCAACTGATGACACCGTTCTTCTGGCACTGGCATCTTTGGGTGCAGTGTGGAGTTAGCCATGTCTCCCCAGCCTGGACACAAATTGTGTTAAGAATACGTTATCAAGGTGCTCAGCTTTGCAGTGCAATGGAAGTTCAAAAGCCATGGGTGTGGACACTAGCTGGGTCCAACCTTGTCCAGTTGGCAATTCCACAACTGCTTGTTTATGTGTAGTCTCACCAAGAGCCTGTGAGAGGGGATCTCAGTCCATCTATCTTACTGTCATCAACATAAGAATTTGAACACAAAACTGGACTAGGACAGACTGCCTGAATAATTCTGAACAATTGTCAGTTTTAAAATAGGCCTCAGTTTTGGCCTCAGGTGCAAAGTACCAAACAAGATTCTGTATCTCCTAATACCCAAGGCATCAGCTTTTACTAATCAGATGAAAGGTATTTAAGAGGTAGATCCTGAAGTCTTTGGTCTCTCTCTCTCTCTTTCGTATTAAGATGGGCAGGAGATCAATTTTCTACAAGTTCTGAAGTCAGAGATTTGCTCTTTAAACTACTTACACTGTAGTAATTGTTGTCATCGTCCCTGCAGCCACAACTGCTGAGAGGCACACAGTTGCCATTGCTGAGCACATAATTATCATCACATTCACAGCCCTCTGTGCACTCTTCTGTATTCTCACAAAGGGAAGAGGCAAAAATGTCACTGCATGTTGATGGGCAGGGAGAGACACAGTCTTTGTAGTGGCTCCGGGATGGGCAGGGCAATGCTGTGGGGGAGAACAGAGCCAGCCTTATTAAATACATTTACAAAGTGCACTGCAAACACTGAAAGCTACACCTTGGCCTATGGAATGGTAGTACAGAACTGCCTTTTAATAACTGATTTTGATCATCAGCTGATTTTTATTTGAATATGTTACTTTTTAAAAAAATCAAACAACAAAACAACCAAAAACAGAACAAAAAATGCTCTCTGGAACTGCTTATTCAGTTTTATTACAGGTATGACTAAACCACATGGCTCCAGATTTAGTATTCCAGTTCAGCTGCAAATGCCTCTTTGGGCGCCGCTAGAAATGAGACTCTTAAAGGCAAATTCCTTAAAATATTCAACCTTCCATTGATGCAAACCAGATGTAAATTTATCTTAACTACAGACATGCAAGAGCAGCAGATATGTATTGTCAGACTGCAGGTTCATCTAGCTCTAAACCCTATTTCTGCCAGTGACATGACATGCATAAGGGGACAGGTCAAGAAACAGTGTAACATGTTTGTTAGTCCAGTATTTTCCTACGCTCATGGCAAGGAGGCAACTAGGGATTTCTGATGGATCTATTAAATATTCATCTGACTTGCTTTTTAACTAGTTAACTGTTTTGTCCTCCACCACATTATTTGATAATCCCACAGTGTAATACTAAATTGTAAAAAAAGATCCCACAGATAAAACCCCTCCACATTATCTTTACTAGTTGTTTTATCATTTGTTTGTAGTTTTGTCGAATGATTGGAGTGAAGCATATACCCTGGAAATTAATCTGAGAACAGGGTGCATAATAACTGGCAAATTAACAATTTTTGTTCAAATCACAGTGAGTGGCATTGAGCCCTGTGTCCTAACACAGTATCCCTCTTTCTTTTGATCTTCTGGTTATATTATTTCTCCATTTTAGGCTCACTACAATATCTCATTTGGCTACCAATGCCATTCTAACTCCACATTAATATCCACAGCTTGTCTAGTTATCGCTGGGTTTATCTGAAGCTGAATACAGTTCAGTGGAGCAATGGAATTGTGATGGTAGAATTGCACTTTGTGATAATTTAGATTTAATTTTCTTTTACTTGTTCAATTAATTGTGCTATTTTTTTCATGCTATTAGTCATTCAGGTTTCAGGCTTTTCACTTGCTTGTGTACTTACGACAGAATGTGCTATTCCTCCATTTAATGGTGATTCCATGATTCTTGCAGGTGTCCACATAGACCTGAACTATATCACAGAGGGCAGACTTCATACCATCATACTGGCACATATCATAGATGCAGATCTCTATGAAGTCATCAGGGTTGACTAGGCTATGGCACACTTTGAATTTGTCTGATTTTAGAACATTGCACTGTCTTTCAATGACTTGTTTATTCTCAGCAGTGCAAGGAGGCTCCTCATCTTCTCTTAAGTCTGGCAAACAACTGCAAGAAAGCACAGACGCAGGCTGCTATAAGACAGACTGATACTGAAAAGTTTCTTTCCAATGAAAAGTAGAAAATGCTGGAGACTCTGATTTCCTTCTGTCAATGGATGAAAGACTGAGCAGAAGTAGACCTGCCTGACAACCCCCATGCTGTGTCTGACACCTGTTACTCTCATTGAACTTGACCCTGACTAGAGGATTGACTTCAAAGCTTGACCTTGGATCTGTCTCATCACTATAAATTTCTATGTGGTGACCTGAACTGAGCTAGGCTGACCTTAACTTCCTTCTGTGGGATTTCCCTGCTTGCCTTGCTCAAGTAGAGTGGGATGGACCCTGGCTGGTGAGACCACAGTTTTTTCAGCTGTGTTGTCACATATGTGTGTCACATATGGCTCCCTGTTAGCCAGGGAGCAGCTGGCCCTCACCATTCCCCAGCACCATCATCTTGCTCTGGGTGTTGCCAGCGTGAAATAAACAGAGTCCACAGTGTGGACTGCCCCAAAGACTCATCCTCCAAGTGTGTATCTAGATTGATAGAACAGCTGTGATTTTCCTGTGCAGTGGTTTCCTGTGGGAAAATCCCGTGGGGATGTTTTTTGAGCTACAAATTCAAGAAGAGAAAAGTCTGGTATACCGTGCTTATATTTTACAAAATAGCAGACAGTCAAAACAATTGAAAACAATTCACTGTGTTCCTGAAGCAAGATGGGAGGTATGAAAATTATTTAACATTTACCCCTTATCACTGTCTTTCTCCACTTCCCAGCTATTTCCAAACTGTGGGGCAGTGACAGTTGTACCATTGGTCAAGGACAGATCATCTTCAAAATTACCATTGAAATTGCCACACATGCCATGCACCTGCAGATGAAAAAAAACCACATTCTAAGCATGACGTCCTTGCATCAACTTCCCCAATAACTTCTTATTCGTTGCCTATG
The DNA here is from genome assembly GCF_027579445.1 of Ammospiza nelsoni. Classification (NCBI taxonomy): domain Eukaryota; kingdom Metazoa; phylum Chordata; class Aves; order Passeriformes; family Passerellidae; genus Ammospiza; species Ammospiza nelsoni. Next base: position 11,820,841 of record NC_080642.1, on the reverse strand, counting down.
AAATAATATGACCAAATCACCATCACCAACCAATCCTGTGCCAGACATTTCAGACATTCTGACTGCACCCATGGAGAAACAGAACAGAAGTTACAGTAAATCTCTGATTCCCTAGGACTTCAAGCTGTTTATTTCTCTAAGTTGGAAGTATTCCCCTAGACAGATAATTTTCTTTAACTACCTCCTTGGAACACAAAGAAACTGTTGTGAATAGAAAAAAAACAGGAAGGAAAAAAATTACATTTGGTACAATAGAACTACAAAGAAAGATGCAACAGCAAAACACATGAATAAAAGGAACTAGAAGTAAATGCACAAACCAGCAGTTTTGAAACAACTCCAGATGTTTGTATACTAAATCTTACCTGTGAGAAATAAGAGCGTGGGAGGGTGATTTCCAGATGGTGATTGCCATCAAATTTCACTATCACACCAAAGTCAGTTTCCACTACTATAAATCTGCCAACATTTCCAATGGACATGCCTTGCAGTCGGTTCTGCACTGGAGTGTAGACTCTCTCATTGTTCAGCTGAAGAGATGTGTATTTGTCAGTATGGACATTCTTCCACGAAAACTCACAGTCTATATTCCTAGCAGTGCTGAAAATTTCTCTGTGACAGTTTTACATTTCCACCATTGCATATTCCAACCATGGGTGGCAGGAATCAGCCTTTTAGCTGAGGAGGGCTGGGCAGGACTCATATGCTGTGCCTTTAACAGGGAGCTGGAAAGATCCCTGGTTGTGAGCAAGCTCTTTCTCACTCTTGGGGCAGATTCCCTGCCATGGCTCCCCATGTTTTTCTAGGCTGATACATTATGCCTTGCTCTCTATAGATGACTGGGTTGATAAAAACTGTTAAAGTGGGGAGTCTTAATTCAAGCATTTGACTTTAATTTAAGGCAACAGTTCTCCAGTCTGGAGGTCCTGGGTTTAATCTCTAGCGTAAGGACAATAAATGACTAAACCCAAACCAGAAGCCTTGGGAACTAGTGAGAAATTATATTTCCTCATGACATCCACTTTATGGGGGTACCCACAATTGTTAAGCATATGCATATATGTTCCTTAGGACATATATGAAGATCCTTTTTCCTACAGCTATTCTAAGAGAGCTAATTTTAAGATACTTTTTGCCAGAAAAAGGAGCACCACCACCTACCAGGATTCCTTGGTTTTTCTGAAGGGTGATTCGTACACCATACACATCTATGTAGACTTCTTTCAGGTATGTGGCCCCTCTTAGTCCTCTGTCTTCATTCTTGCCAAGTATGGTTATAGGAATGACATTGGTGGCTGTGTTGACAACCTCAACCAAAGTGTAGGTGCAGGTTCCCACAAAAGTGTACTTCATTCCATCAAAAGTGAAATAATGAGGATCTCCTACCACTTGACATATTGCTTGACCTGAAGGTGAAAAAAATAATCTAAGGATTTTGTACTGGATTTTACCATGGACTCAGGTGACCAAAACAGTTTTCATTAGTATAGCAACCTCATCCTGATCTTTATTATGTGGGCAAATTTTCAGAGAGGCATCTCAGGTTCATGCCAATGACATTTATTTGTAAATAAGAAGTTTCCAGAAAGCATCTCTTAAATTTAACTTGCAAATTGTATACAAAAGGACAACTTGGCAGCAAATGAACTTCTGTATACACTTCTCTATGCTCTTGTACCTATGTTTTATAGTATAGTTGAGAGCAATACAAAGCTTTTCTACTTATCTATATAAAAATACATAATTAACTGTATAAATACAGATGTAAATATAAAGTAAATAAAATTGCATCTATATACATCAATACGTAATGCACTTGTCATTATGCAGGCCCACAGAATACAATTCTCACAGAAATGCAACCAAATGTAAAGCTTGCAGCACTGGTGATGTGGGACTTGAATTTTCATTATCAGGACAAACAGAATCCAAGAAACCTTGCAAACTTTTGGGCAGCATCAGTTTTTGCTGATATCCACTACAACAGGAGGGCATCTGTGCTTGCATGACAGAGCATCATGCATTTTCATCTCTTAACACTGGCAGCAGTCAGTTGGGACTTTTTGCCATCCCATATGAAAAGATATTTATAATAAAGCTAGGAGAAAAGAGGATCTACTCATGGAAATGACATCGGGGTGGTTTTCAGGCAGGACTCACCATTGGAATGACAGCCCAGCACACCATCCTGAATACTGCATTCCTCTTGGACCCCACACTCCCAGGATGTGCACTCAATGGTGTTATCTGCCCTGCAGGTGCAGCGCTCAGTGCAGGGGTAACGGGGGAACCAGCTTTCATTCAGCTACATGGGAAACAAAGGGTGTAGAAGTATATATTGTAAGATAAATAGGAAGGTAAAACCATAGGGGACATCAAATAATGAGTATTTGAATGTTCATCATATATCATCATTTGGGTGATTGTAGCTATACAGTATATGGACCAAGAAAGTTGGCAAAGTAAGCCTATTTTTAAATTATTAATGGTGTAAATATCAATTGGGTAGTATTATTAACATGGTTTTTCCCGCACAGTGGTAAAGAATGAGACCCCCTGTTTTTGGTTTTTTCCTTTTTTTTCTTGAAATATCTGATGTAACTTGCCTGGTGATACTGGTTTTTTTCATCAACACAACCACAGTTACTTTCTGTCACGCATTTGTCTCCACTCAAAACATAGCCTTCCTTACAGAAGCAACCTTCCACTGGCAAAGAACTGCAGGAATCATCTGCTGACATGTTCAAACAGGTAGAGGGGCACCTAGTACCACAGCTCTGGTAGATGCTGCCTCCAGGACAGGACATTGCTAGATAAAGAGAGAAGAAAAGATCACTGAAAAGGGCAAAATCATAATAAAGTTCTTCCTGATGCTTTCACTGTTTGCTCCTGAAACTATACAAAATGTCTGTTAGAAAGTCTGACAGGAGAGTGCTGAGTGCAAAACTTTTTCTGCTGATTTAAAGGCATCAAGTGACACAGTTAAGAGAATAGAAGAATATTTTTCCATACCAGCTGATATGTCCCCATTACTGTAGTTACTATTTGAACATCTGCTATATATTCCAAAATAGAACTAAAAATCACACTCTGTGTTTCACTGAGACTCCTTGAGAACAATATACTTTCACAACCCTCCTGCTTATGGTAGAATTGGGCTTCTATTGCTCAAAACGTGGTCCCCAGGGATAACGTTACATTTTACAGAAATCCTGAAGTATTTGCTCATTTCTGTTGTCTAAAAAAACACAGAAAAACATGGATTTGGCTGGATTCTGTTGTAAATCACTACACACGATTCTCATTTAATTCTGTTCCTAAACAGGCTCTCTGAATCCTGTCAGACAATTACAGCTGACATCTCCAGTCATCTAGCCAGACTTCCTTCCCTTGGTCTGGACTTTATTTGCATTTTTATTTGCATCACTGATGAAGAGAGTACTTGAGAGTCAATCTTCCTAATGTTACTGAGTTTTCTCTATTACTACAATGAAGCCATAGATATTTAGGTCCTAGCCTATAGCCTCAGACTATGGAGTCTGGATGTCCACAGCTTTAATCTAATTTGGAGAGTTAAACACTCATTTCTTGTTCTATCTTCTTTTTATATAAAAATTCTCTGTGCTCTGTCCTCTTAGGGATGACTTACTGGGTGCTTTATCACAATAATTCTTTTCCCAAACTGACCAACTCCTAGAACCTATCCATTTTTTTTATGGTTTAGTTTAAATGCAGAGCTAGTTTTTGATCATATCCAAAAAAGAAAAGTAGAAAAAGAAAAAAGGTGCAGATCTGCAGAAGGTAATCCAGTGGTAACTGGTATAATAAAAATTAGTGTAAGGCAAAAAAGCAAAAAAGAACAATTATGGTTTATTTAAGTATGGTTTAAAAGTCCTTTAGAGGACTTTTTTTTTGTCTCCAGGTGTGTGGTTTATGGACTTAAATGCCCTTTAGAAAATGCTGCCCAGTAAAGTTGGCGATGCCCCCTTCCTGGAATTATTCAAGACAATGTTGGATGGGGCTTTGAGAAAGCTGTTTTAATGGAGGGCATCCCTGCCCATGGCAGGAGGGTTGGAACTGGATGATATTTAAGATCCTTCTCAACCCAAACCATTCTATGATTCTATGATTGGACGTCTGACGAGCAGAAACCTGTCCAGTGTTGCTTAGAATCATCACCAGTAGAACCCCTGGAAAGCTTTATTCTCAGAAATATGAGTTCATTATATTAAATTTGCCATAAAGTCATTCTGAAGAGAATTGAGACCTGACAGTACTCAATTTCTTTGCTTTAGAGAGAAACAGAGCACTTCCTAGAAACAGCTTCTTTTCAAGGTCTCTTTTTTTTTTTAAAAAGGTCCCTTTTCTTTCTTTTTTTTTTTTTTTTTAAGGTCCCTTTTCTTTTTAATCAAAGCCATTGATAAGCATGTTTTATGGAGAACTACCAGCTCCACTTACATTGAGGATGATAGATTTTCATTGAAGCAAAGGAACTTATTTCTTCAATGCACAACTCACATAAGACACAGTTGAATGTAATCAGACTTTTCCAAGAAACTAATAGCAAATTATAAATATTATAAAACTTAAAGGATTTAACATGTATGTATCCTAATGTTCTCTAAATTAGTGGCTTATACAAATCCTGGAATGGTTCTGAATCTGAAGCAGGCTCAAGACATTATAAAAGACTGACTATACTCAGAACATTACATAAAATGAAATAACATGCATGGAGAAGGTAGAGGACAATGAACTTAAAATCCAGAATAGATATTTATATCAAAACACTCACGGCAGAGAGTAGCATTCCTCCACTCTATGCATATCCCAGCATTGACACACGACTCAGCATAGGCCTGCAGTCCGTAGCATAAGGATATTGCCTGTCCCCCAGCGAAACACATGTCATAAACACAGTTTTCAAAGAAATTCTGTGGAGGCACCTTGCTGTGACAGTCCTTGAAGATTCCTGTGTAAATCAAGGAAGATATATAAAAGGATAGAAACAACCCACTGGAATGTTAAGACTGACCACCATGTATTTTCTGTCACAGCAAACATATTGTGGGTGTTCCAGGCTGTGTTAAGTTAATCTAGTACTTGAAACAGATACACAATGGGCTTCCTGGATCAGGTTTTCTTCTTTTTGCATGATTGATACAACATAACTTACATAAGTTAACCATTGCTGCCTAGGGAAACCACTAATTCTAGCCAACTGCAGGGAACATGTACAGAATTTCAGATAAAGTGTCTGTAATACACACACTGACAGTGCATCTGAGCTGCTGCTTTTAGCAAGCAGGGTACAAGCCACTATAACACAAAAACCAGCCATGGTTCTCAGATAAAACTCATGGACACATTGGCATTGTCTGAACAGATGGTACATTCTAGCCAGGCACCTATGGGCTTTACACTGGCCATTTACACCAGAGGCTTTATATGCTTCCAACATAAGCCCAGAAAAAAAGACTATAGAGAAGGGACAAGCTACACCATGCTCCATCAAATGGCTCACATGGATCTACCAACACACTACCTGTTGGGTCTGTGATCATGCCACATGCTGTGTTTTTCTTTGCTTCACTCTCCAACACAGGATCACATTGCTCTTCTTTCCCACCACTGGAGCATCTGGGGAAAGCAAGCAAACCAAACATGTGCTTCACATCTCTTACTATCAGATTTTCTGTGGAAAATTAATAAATCACTACCCTGCACAAAAGAGTGCATTCTATTTCAGTCACAAGACTTTATCCAACTTCTTTGAAAAGCTGATGTCAGCCTTCTCACTGAATGGGCTCCTTTTTGATCCCTTCTGGGTGATTCAAAAGCTTATTCTTAGCTGAAAAAAAAAGAGCTATGGGATCCACACAGTTATGGCTTCCAGTCAGGGAACTGGACCGATGTACCATCCCCCCTCACACTCAACAAACAGTTCCTGCTTCGGAAAATGAGACTTAAAGAACACAAGCCCTCTTATCATTCACTGGTTTATGTAAAAGTCCAGCTCCCTACTTCTAATGGGCAGCTGCAAGATGTAGACTGGTACTGGGGAAAAAGGCAAAGAGTAGTGGATATTTGATTTTAAGAGTTTGCACAGCAAATGCAACAAGATGAAATGATTTTACATACACAGTGTTATTCTCAGGCACCAGCCAGCTTTCTCCAAGATCAGTGGAATCACTTGCAATGTCACCATTGGACTTGATATTATCATCATTTGGATCACCATTATAATTACCTGTGAGGGTAAAAAGAGATTTATGGGACACATGAAGTTCAAACCAGTAGAAAAAACTTAGGTTTCAGGTTGTAAAATAAATTAAAATGAGAGAATTTTAATTCTAGGGAGAATATGTATGTAACATCAATCTATACTGGGCAAAATAAGAGGAGAATTGTGTTTTGATTACTGACAAGAGCTGCTGCTCAGACATTTGAAGCAGGAAGTCTGTAAGTTGCTATGTAACTAGATTACATCCAAGAAAAAACTTATCTAAAACCTCTGCTCATTTTCTTGCATCCTATATGTAGAATGTGTGACTAAAAATTAAGCAATGCTATTTGCACCATTATATTCTTAGGCAGATTTCCTGCATTGAAAGTGTGAAAAACCCATGAAGAGATAATTGAACTAGAAAACTCCAGATGATCCAAACCAGATAATCAGAAAGTCACAACACAAACTACTCTTGTAATTTCTGCATGCTAAGGAAAAAAAAAAAAAGTAATCAACTGCTACCACTTACCACAGAGGCCACAGAGCAGACCACTGTAATTAGAGGGCACAGAGACTTCTGCATAGTGATTTCCATCATATCTCACCCACAGTCCAAAGTCAGTTTCCAAGAGAACATATCCACCACTGCTTTGAATACTGATCTTCTTTTCAATAAATACAGGCAAGGTCATTCTGTGACCATTAACCTGTACAGCAAATTGTGAAAGTCAGTGTATGGCTTTTGGGACTCCTACAACTACCAGCAGCTAAAATAGATTGCTGAAAGATAGGATCTTGTGCATAGGGGAACTGGAACTGATCAAAGAACATCTGAGCAAGTTTATTGGAGATCTCATTACAAGAGGTATATATAATTAATAAAAAGATAAAGTTTTGTTAGAAACTATACAGAGATAATAATTATCTGCATGCCAGTTAAAAATTATACATGTCTTTTAAATAGTATTTTCTTACATTCACTTTCTTGTTTTTCAGCAGAGAAATCTGATGGTCATAGACTTCCACATGCACTGACTTCACATATGAGACTTTGGTGTTGGCTCCTCTGTGCTCGTTTGTTGTGGACACATTGAAGTATGGAAGACTCTCTGAGGCAGTGCACACTTTGGAGAGGGTGTAAGTGCAATTTCCCATGAAATTATGGACTTTGTGGTCAAAAGTGTTGTAATGTGGGTCCCCAGAGGCACTGCAGGAAGCACGACCTGTGAAGAAGGAAAAAGTCCCTCTCAGCCTTCACCAGATTTTGCAGTTTCTAGGTTCCCAGATTGTTTGTTGAATGCTGAATTTGTTGCTCAGATGGAACAGTGATTACATCACTCAATAGACTCCAAAGTCCAACCCAGCCCTCAGTCTTCGGACAAGCAAGAATCTACTCTGGTGTATCAGAAATCTATGCAAGAGGTTGATGAAGAAAGTTGGGTAAAAGGCATGATTAAGACATTGTTATATAAAGGGGAGCAGAGTTTATAGTGCTACATCTGAAAGGCTTTTTCTGATAAAATAGGAGGAATTAAATCAGAAACTTTGCAGGGCTGATTAGAAAGAAAAGACTGCTGCACTATCAGCAACTCATTGGCACCTTGCACATTTGAAGGAGGGCAGGGAGCTGTTGCTGTCACACAGCTTGGAGAGGATGTAGGTGCAGGTGCCCATGAAATTGTGTAACTGCTTGTCAAATGTGTGGTAGTGAGGGTCTCCTTCCACTACACAGGTGCCTGACAGTGGAAAGACCAGAGGAAACTTTCAGCTGAGCACCTCCTACTGCCTCTTCTCCCCAGCTCACTTTTTTCAAACAGTATCTAGTGCATGACTGGTCTATTGCCTTTATGGACAAGCAGAGGCATTCTAGATCTGTATCACGATATTATTAATTTTTACAGACATACTGTTCAAAGCTACTGAGACATCCTATTGCTGGAAGCACAGCTGTCCCACACATACCCTTAGAAAGGGAAGAGCATTCAATGCATGTCTAATTATTGAGAGAGACTGAAATGAATCAAATAACAGCCCTTAAACAGAAATGCACCATGTTGCAAGTATGGGTTTTGGAGAGGACTCAGAACTCTAGGAATAATAGCAGTACCTGAGGTCATTCCTGGTGGTGTTGTTGGTCTTGGTGTTGATGGTGTTGTAATGTTAGGCAGCAGAGTAGGGGTTGTAGTAGGAAGTGGACCTATGGAGAGACACAGGAAGAAGGGGCAAGTGTCAACACGGGCCTCTGTTGTAAGCAGCTAATCCAGCCTTCCTCTAAAAGCAGACACACTGGCCTGAGAGACCAAGGGCAGGGATGGCCCTGTTATATCTCTGCAAAAGTGCTACCACCAGCAGCACAACTGGGAGATAGGAGGAGGCACATCCTCCTTTGGTACAGACCCACCACCCCGTGTCATGGGTCTTGGAGGAAGCAAAATGAAGAGTTTCAACAAGCAGAATCAGAAGGGGATGGGAGGTGGCAGCACTTGAGGAGGGTGTGGGTCTGGTTGGTGAGGTGGTGAGTACAGGCTGCATTGTGGTGCCTGGCACATCTCTCATGGGCGTTGGTGTCAAAGGACCTAGCACGAGGGAGAGTTAGAAGAGATGTGCAACGACAGGGGAGTTTTGTTGCGAGGCACCTTGACCACTCATCACAAACAGCCAAAAAGCCAAAACCAGAAAGGCTCAGGATGCCCAGGACAGACACAGAACAGTGACTCCGCATCAAAAACAATTCCAACAGCATAGACAGAATGAAGAGACAGACATGCCCCATGGTGATGGACATGGAGGAAACAAAATGAACACTTTTAAGGAGGAGTAGGAGACAGGGATGAAGCATGGCAGTACCTGAGCTGGGTGTGGGTCTGGTTGGTGAGGTGGTGACTACAGGCTGTGTTGTGTTACCTGGCAAGGGGACCGTGGGTGTTGGTGTCGGTATACCTAGTAGAAGAGACAGTTAGAGAGATGTGTACCAACAAGGGAGGTTTGTTGCAGACTGCTGGTTCCCTCACCCTTCTGAAGTACGCAACACCATGACCAGGCATAGCCAGGACAGGGATTGAAGAGTGTCATCTCAGGCAGAGCTGTCCCACTCCATGGCTCTGCCACCAGCTTAGCTGGGTCACAGCAGCAGATAAGGCACTTCTGTACCTGTGGCCAATGTCTTGTCCTTGGGTCTTATAACATGTGAACTAAAAGAGTGACTGCAGGCATTGCCAGTGCCCCAACCTCCCAGAGGAGAGTAGACTTGGGCACAAGGTGCATCAGTGCCCAAAGACAACCTGTGCTCCTGCCTCTAGCCCAGCTGTGCCTCCAGCACAGCCTGCCGCCTTGGTCAGTGACATGTCTCAAGCTGCCATTCCCAAAGCCAAGCCTTGTACCTGCACAGGCTCCCTGTACAACGGAGAGATCATCCAATGCTATGTTGCTCCTCACATCTTCACCCCATTCTCCGTCCAGCAGGATCTAAGGGAAGGAATGGTTCCCAGCATTAGCTCCAGCTGCTTGTGTGAAGAGCCATTAGAAAGCACAGCTCCTCTGAGGTGACACTGAGAGCCTGGTGGCCTTACCTGGAAGTTTCCTGTGGTGTTCACTGTGACCTCTCCCAAGTACCACCTGTCTCCATGGTTCCCAGCTTCTTGCCAGACCTCCACCAGCTCCTCACCCTTCTGCACATACACCCGCAGGGCCATGGTTTGAGCAGTTCCGTACATGTGGTACCAGAAGCGGAAGCAGAGTGTTCCTTCCCAGCTGCACTCCGGACTGACCAGGCGAGCCACAAAACCGGGGAGAGTATCAGCACTGCCTTGCAGGAAGATGTAGTAGCCATCTGAAACAAAGCACGAGCCACACTGTCACAGATGCATCAGAGCTACCCAAAGCAGCCAGGGACAACCCAAGCACAGTCCTGGGAGCACCCCAACTGCAGTTTCAGGCAGGCCAAAGGAGGGGAGAGCAAACACAGTTCCTTCACAAGCTACAACCCTCCCCAGAACCAAGTGCCTCTATGAATGTGCTCTCAGGGCCATGGCAGATGGATGCTTTGGAATGGGACATGGCAACACCTTCATAGTATTGTCACCGTCCTCACATGGCTCTGCAGAGTTAGAGAACCCTCATCTTTGCCTTCTGGAAAAGCCAGGATCTCATAACAGAGTCACAGACTCATTTGTCTTCCTACGAGACCGACAGGTCATCAAGCTGTGCTTTGCATTCTCCCCTGCATGGCAGGTCCTCGCCTGCTCTGGGGGCAGCACAAATCGATTGCCAGGGCTGGAAATCCTCCCAGAGGAATCATCTGGCCCTCGGGGACTCCAGACAAATTGCTCTGGAGGAAGGCCAGCAAAGACGTGGTATGTGTTTGCTGTTAGAAGTTTGTTGCCATCTTTGTGGGGACACCCCTCAGCCTGTGTCCTGATTGCTGTTCCTACCTCCTGTTGTGTGGTCAGAGGATGGGCCAGTATTTGGCGTGGGTGTTGGGCCTTTGTTCCTTATCCAGTCAATGCTGCTGTAATCTGCCTGGACCCACCCACACAAGTCCTCTTCAAACGTGCAGGCAAAATTGCAGTCTGTTGGTGGAGCTGAACATGGGGCAGAAAGAAAAGCAGAGGTTTTAGAGTGAGCGTGAGGCTACCTCTTCCCCAAGAACAGCAGGGCTCAAGTATATCCATGCACATCTATGGCATGCCCACGGAGAGGCAAGAGTGGCCAGCCAAGGGGGAACAGCTTGTCATAGCCACTAAAGAGCTCAGATGGGAGACAGCAGTACCTGTGCTCGTTCCAGGTGACGGTGGCGTTGTTGTATCTGGAGGTGGCGTTGTAGTGCCTGGAAAGGGAGGCAAGGTTGTAGGAGCAGGTGAATGAAACAGAGTGAAGCACAAGTGGAGGAGGAGGTATGTTTGATAATGGAGATTTGGTCCCAAATGGGGATGTTGCACAATTCCCATAACACACCCCACTCCATTGCAAACAAAGCGCAGGACAGGGTTTCCACCTGTCTGGAAGAGTCTCCTCATGCAAGGGCTGGCTCACCAGAGTGGTTAGTCATGTGATACATGGGGAAATCTCCGGCCCATGAACTGCGCCCAGAACTGCCCCCCTCCTTGTCCCTGAGATTCAAGGAAATCAGAGGTGGTCAACAGAAGGCTTACCACAGACAGTGCCAGCACTCCAGTCTCCCAGAGCAACGCCCGCCTCAGCACAGGCTGCAGCATAGGCCCCCAGGTCATTGCAGAGCTGCTCCGTGCTGCCACCCGTGGCACACTGGTCATAGACACAGCTCTCAAAGTATGTCTTGGGTGGCAGAACTGCATGGCATGGCTGGAATGGGCCACCGAGTTGTGTGAGGAGTGAACACTGCTGCTTAGCTGCCTCCTCTTCAGCAGGGGAGCAGGATGCAGGTGGGCTGATGGCTGGGTCACACCTACAAAGCAGACAAACAGCCCTGAGTTCCCTGCAGCCTGTTGACAGCAGCCACTGCATTTCCTGACCTACTCCCCAGCCAGAACCTCAGCTTCTGCAGTCCAGATCCCTCTCTTAGAAAGGCAGCCATGGCTGTCACTTGCAGGGGTGGAACACATGCCCCACAGGCACCATTGCCCTCCCTGGTTTCAGGAGGACAGAAACAACCCACTGAGGCAGTTGCGATCCAAGCAACTGAGGAGAAGCATCCTGCCCAAGCTCAGCACATTCTCCCAGGGCTCAGGAAGCTGCCTCTTCTCCCTTGCCCCGCACTTGCCATCACCAGCCCTCCCTCCTGATGTCCCTCATTGCTCCCTTCTCCCACAGTCCCTCCTGTCCTTCATCTGCATGATGGAATAAGGACTCACGGCCACTCATCATCTGGCACCCTCCAGCTGGTTCCAAAGTCGTTGAAGTCGGGTACAACCACCCCATCGGGTCGCATGAAGTCATCCTGCTGGCTCCCAGTGTACGTCCCACACAGCCCACAGAGTTTGTCCTTGTACTTCTCAGACACCTTCACTAGGAGCTCATGGTCCCCATTGAACTGCAGCTGCAGGCCCAGCTTGGTGGAAACCCGCACGTAGGAGCCGCTCAGGGAAATGGTCACGCCGGGGGCAGGAGAAGCAGGCAGGGAGACGAGGGCACCGTTGATCTGGAGAAGGGGAACAGAGGGAGACAGAAGCATGAAGAGGTGCCCTCCAGTGAGAGGTCACTGTTCCTCACTGGGGTAGTGGCAGGGCCAGCGAGCCAGAAGCTCTGCTGGCATGAGAAACCCTGTCCAGGCCTACGAGGACAGCAGCAACTGGACCAATGGCACTCTGAAAGCTCAGGAAAGCAAGCAAGAATCTGTGTCTGCATGGGCAGCCATATGTGGCCCCGCTCAGAGCTCTCCCATGCTGTTCTGAGAGCACGCAGCAGGCTCAGGGAATAGCAAGCTCTCCCTGGGGACAGAGGGGTATTTTAAGAGTGTCCAGTGTGTCTGTTGTTCCCAGGTACAAAGTGAGAGGCTTACGTAGACTGCCTTGTGCTGGCGCAGTGCAATGTGGAGGCCTTCAAGGGACAGTGCCACAGAGTTCAGAGCTGTCCAGCTCTGGCTGCCGCGGTGTTTGTTGCGGGTGGTGATGCTGAAGCCAACAGAGGAGTTGTCACAGCCTGTCACCACTGTGTAGTTGCAGGAGCCCTGGAAGTGGTGGAGCTTCCCATCAAAGGTGCTGTAATGTGGGTCACCGTAGATGTGGCAGACGGCAGTGCCGGCTGGGTAACAGCCCCTCTGGCCATCCTGGACCTTGCAGACCTCGTCCTCGCCACAGGACAGGGCAGAGCAAACCATCTGGCCTTTGGCTTCACACTGGCACCGGCGAGTGCAGTTCTCATTCACGAAGGATTCCCCTTGCTGCAGGCAGGGAAACACCAAACCTCAGTGTGTGAGGAAGAAAAGTACAGGCAGAGGCGTGGCTTGGCAGCGGTCTGCAAAGCAGGGCAGGTTTTTCACTCACAGTATAGTAGTTGCCCTCAAAGTGGCAGCCGCAGCTGGCCTCGGGCACACAGGTGTCTCCGCTCATCAGGAAGCCAGAGCTACATGCACAGCCCTCCACACAAGGCTTGGAGCAGTTCTGTGGGGCTTGTGGGTCAACACAGGTGGCAGGACAGCCGGTCATGCAGTGGTCATAGTAGCTGTTAGGAGGACACTGCAGGGCTGCAATGGGAAGGGGAAAATTAGGACCAGAAAACTCCAACCACAGACAGCCTTGAGGGAAGGGAAAGATCTAAGAGACACATTGGTCAGAGGTTCAGAGCAGAGGCTGTGGCCCATTTCTCTTTCTGGCAATGGCAAGGCAGGTACTCACGGCAGAAGGTAGCATTCCTCCAGGAAAGAACAGTCACACCAGCTGCCTGGCACGCATCAGCATAGGCCTCCAGAGCAGCACACAGGAACTCCTGGCCACCATTCAGGGCACACAGGTCATACAAGCAGGTGTCAAAGTAGTCCTGGGGGTTGATGACGCCACGGCAGCTCTCAAAAGGGCTTGGCCTGGTGGTCAGGATGCCACAGAACTGGTCGGACCCGTAGAGTTTCTCGTCTTCTGCACTGCAGGGTGGGGAGGGCACGGGGACACCGCAGGAGGGGTCACTGTCTGGCACCTGCCAGCTCTCCCCCAGAGCATTGGAGTCTGTGGCTTGCTGCCCATTGGGCATCATGTATTCATCGTCTCTGCGGTTGTTGAAGTTGCCACACATGCCACAGGTCAGGTTGAAGTAGGTGGTGGGCACCTTCACCTCCACGGAGTGGTCAGCGTCGTAGGACACTCTGAGGCTGAAGTCTGTCTCCAGGACGATGTAGCGACCGCTCCTGCTCACCGTGATGGCCCCTCCTGCTGCGCTCACCGGCAACGTCTGGCGCACGTTGTTCACCTACGGCACACACACCACAGTGGGCCCCGGGCCTGTTCCCGGCCTCCCTGGCTGCTCCTGCCCTGGGAAAGCAGCAGCCAGCCCAGGCACGGCAAACAGCTGTCTGGTATGTGCCCACACCCCAACAGGCCTGGGGTCCACAGAGCTGTGTCATGGGTTCTGCACTGTGCTCAACATGGCCCATGCTCCCCATTTGACTCTTCGTCCTCCAGCCCCTCCCAAAAGGGAAAAAAAAGCCACCCGGTGCCTTCAGGGAAACCCACCCATTCCTGGGACTTCTGGTGCATGCCAGAACCTGATAACAGCAGCCAGACCTGCCTTGCAGCTTCCCCATGCTCATTCCAGCCCCACTGCGTACCAGCACGTGGCTCTTCTGCTGCTTGACAATGACGATGCGCTGTCCGTACACCTCAATCACAACTTCGCGCACGTAGGACACCCGGGTGCTGCCACGGTGCTCGTTCTTGGCCTCCACGTTGAAGTAGGGCAGGGAGGTGGTGTTGGAGCACACTTTGGCCAGGGTGTAGGTGCAGTTGCCCATGAAGTTGTGCGTCACCTTGTCAAAGGTTTGGTAGTGGGGGTCCCCGTGGACGTGGCAGATGCCGTAGGAGTGTTCAAGGCACACGGGTTTGCCGTTCTGCACCCCGCAGAACTGGCCCGCAGGGCAGGAGGCATTGAAGCACTGCACTTTGCTTCCCCGAGAGGGACAGGTGCACTTGGAGGAGCAGGTGTTGTCCGTCCAGAACTCAGAGCCCACGGGGTAGTGCTGCCCGTTGTGCCAGCACCCACACTGCTGGCTGGACACGCAGCGGTCGTTGTAGAGCAGGTACCCGCTGTCGCACACACAGCCCTCCACGCACGGCAGGCTGCAGTTGTAGGGAGCTGTTGGGTCAACACAGGTGGCAGGGCAGGCTGCAGCACAGGGCTTGTAGTGACTGTTGGCTGGACAAGCAATCGCTGCAGAGACAGATGACCCAACAAATTACTTGGGGAACAGAACACACATTTCTGCTGAACATCCCCCTTTGAAAAAGTAGCTCTATATCGATTTTCTCTATGGTGTCTTTGGCTCTACATGTATGCTCAGCCCTACCCAATCAAATGAAACACAGTCAACACAACTGGTGCCTCCAATACTGATAGCTACCTGTATATCCCTACAGCCCATAGGGAGAATAGTTCTTTCTCGCCAGCTCCCTCTTCCAGTCCTGTCCTGTGTTTGCCTGAGAGTAGCAGCCCCAGGTACCATGTCTGGACTTACGGCAGAAGGTTGCGTTCCTCCACGCAGGTATCTGCACACCGAGTGACTGGCAGGCATCTGCATAGGACTGCAGGCTCTTGCACAGGGTCTCGCGGTCCAGCCCCAGCTCACACAGGTCATAGCTGCAGGTGTCAAAGTAGCTGCTGGGGCTCAGCACAGCGTGGCACACCTGAAACGGGCCACTGGTGTCATTGAGGAGCCCACAGAAGTGGCTGCTGCTGATCAGTTGCTTGTCAGTCTCATTGCAGGCTGGGGTGGGCAGAGGTCCTGCTGAGCAGCTGTGGAAAGACAGGCAGAAGGGCACCTGAGTAATTTGTGCACTTCTCCTGGTTTCTCCTCCTCCTGCCCTTGCCCAATGTGTCCCCAGGACTACTGGGGCCATACCCACCTGCTGTTGTTGGACACTTCCCAGCTGTTACCCAGGCTGGTGGAGTCTGGCTCCATTGTCCCTTCTGGGTTCTGGAAGTCATCTGCTGCTATCCCGTTGTAGTTGCCACACATGCCACAAACCTTCTGCGCAAAGGAGCTTGGAAGCGTCACCTCCACCCGATGGTTCCCATCAAACTTGACTCTCAAGCCAAAGTCAGTCATGACCATGGTGTAGAACCCACTGGACAAGACCTGCACACCCTCGGATGGGCTGCAAGGCAGGATCTCTTCCACTCCATTGACCTGGAAGGACAGAAAGCCAGACAGGATCGGAGCAGCCCATCTGGCACAGTTCTCTCTGCTCACACAACCGCACAGCATCTCCCTCTCAGGCTCACCGTCACCACTCCGCCCTGTCCCAGCCTTATCCGCAGGTCAGCCACATCGACATCCACGTATCGGACATAGGACACACGGGTGTTGCCTCCCCTGTGCTCGTTGGCCGCTTCCACGTTGAAGTAGGGCAAGGAGCTGTTGCTGTCACACAGCTTGGAGAGGGTGTAGGTGCAGGTGCCCATGAAATTGTGTAACTGCTTGTCAAATGTGTGGTAGTGAGGGTCTCCTTCCACCACACAGGTGCCTGACAGTGGAAAGACCAGAGGAAACTTTCAGCTGAGCACCTCCTACTGCCTCTTCTCCCCAGCTCACTTTTTTCAAACAGTATCTAGTGCATGACTGGTCTATTGCCTTTATGGACAAGCAGAGGCATTCTAGATCTGTATCACGATATTATTAATTTTTACAGACATACTGTTCAAAGCTACTGAGACATCCTATTGCTGGAAGCACAGCTGTTCCACACATACCCTTAGCAAGGGAAGAGCATGCAAAGCATGTCTAATTATTGAGAGAGACTGAAATGAATCAAATAACAGCCCTTAAACAGAAATGTACCACGTTCCCAGTATGGATTTTGGAGAGGACTCAGAACTCTAGGAATAATAGCAGTACCTGAGGTCATTCCTGGTGGTGTTGTTGGTCTTGGTGTTGATGGTGTTGTAATGTTAGGCAGCAGAGTAGGGGTTGTAGTAGGAAGTGGACCTATGGAGAGACACAGGAAGAAGGGGCAAGTGTCAACACGGGCCTCTGTTGTAAGCAGCTAATCCAGCCTTCCTCTAAAAGCAGACACACTGGCCTGAGAGACCAAGGGCAGGGATGGCCCTGTTATATCTCTGCAAAAGTGCTACCACCAGCAGCACAACTGGGAGATAGGAGGAGGCACATCCTCCTTTGGTACAGACCCACCACCCCGTGTCATGGGTCTTGGAGGAAGCAAAATGAAGAGTTTCAACAAGCAGAATCAGAAGGGGATGGGAGGTGGCAGCACTTGAGGAGGGTGTGGGTCGGGTTGGTGAGGTGGTGAGTACAGGCTGCATTGTGGTGCCTGGCACAGCTCTCATGGGCGTTGGTGTCAAAGGACCTAGCACGAGGGAGAGTTAGAAGAGATGTGCAACGACAGGGGAGTTTTGTTGCGAGGCACCTTGACCACTCATCACAAACAGCCAAAAAGCCAAAACCAGAAAGGCTCAGGATGCCCAGGACAGACACAGAACAGTGACTCCGCATCAAAAACAATTCCAACAGCATAGACAGAATGAAGAGACAGACATGCCCCATGGTGATGGACATGGAGGAAACAAAATGAACACTTTTAAGGAGGAGTAGGAGACAGGGATGAAGCATGGCAGTACCTGAGCTGGGTGTGGGTCTGGTTGGTGAGGTGGTGACTACAGGCTGTGTTGTGTTACCTGGCAAGGGGACCGTGGGTGTTGGTGTCGGTATACCTAGTAGAAGAGACAGTTAGAGAGATGTGTACCAACAAGGGAGGTTTGTTGCAGACTGCTGGTTCCCTCACCCTTCTGAAGTACGCAACACCATGACCAGGCATAGCCAGGACAGGGATTGAAGAGTGTCATCTCAGGCAGAGCTGTCCCACTCCATGGCTCTGCCACCAGCTTAGCTGGGTCACAGCAGCAGATAAGGCACTTCTGTACCTGTGGCCAATGTCTTGTCCTTGGGTCTTATAACATGTGAACTAAAAGAGTGACTGCAGGCATTGCCAGTGCCCCAACCTCCCAGAGGAGAGTAGACTTGGGCACAAGGTGCATCAGTGCCCAAAGACAACCTGTGCTCCTGCCTCTAGCCCAGCTGTGCCTCCAGCACAGCCTGCCGCCTTGGTCAGTGACATGTCTCAAGCTGCCATTCCCAAAGCCAAGCCTTGTACCTGCACAGGCTCCCTGTACAACGGAGAGATCATCCAATGCTATGTTGCTCCTCACATCTTCACCCCATTCTCCGTCCAGCAGGATCTAAGGGAAGGAATGGTTCCCAGCATTAGCTCCAGCTGCTTGTGTGAAGAGCCATTAGAAAGCACAGCTCCTCTGAGGTGACACTGAGAGCCTGGTGGCCTTACCTGGAAGTTTCCTGTGGTGTTCACTGTGACCTCTCCCAAGTACCACCTGTCTCCATGGTTCCCAGCTTCTTGCCAGACCTCCACCAGCTCCTCACCCTTCTGCACATACACCCGCAGGGCCATGGTTTGAGCAGTTCCGTACATGTGGTACCAGAAGCGGAAGCAGAGTGTTCCTTCCCAGCTGCACTCCGGACTGACCAGGCGAGCCACAAAACCGGGGAGAGTATCAGCACTGCCTTGCAGGAAGATGTAGTAGCCATCTGAAACAAAGCACGAGCCACACTGTCACAGATGCATCAGAGCTACCCAAAGCAGCCAGGGACAACCCAAGCACAGTCCTGGGAGCACCCCAACTGCAGTTTCAGGCAGGCCAAAGGAGGGGAGAGCAAACACAGTTCCTTCACAAGCTACAACCCTCCCCAGAACCAAGTGCCTCTATGAATGTGCTCTCAGGGCCATGGCAGATGGATGCTTTGGAATGGGACATGGCAACACCTTCATAGTATTGTCACCGTCCTCACATGGCTCTGCAGAGTTAGAGAACCCTCATCTTTGCCTTCTGGAAAAGCCAGGATCTCATAACAGAGTCACAGACTCATTTGTCTTCCTACGAGACCGACAGGTCATCAAGCTGTGCTTTGCATTCTCCCCTGCATGGCAGGTCCTCGCCTGCTCTGGGGGCAGCACAAATCGATTGCCAGGGCTGGAAATCCTCCCAGAGGAATCATCTGGCCCTCGGGGACTCCAGACAAATTGCTCTGGAGGAAGGCCAGCAAAGACGTGGTATGTGTTTGCTGTTAGAAGTTTGTTGCCATCTTTGTGGGGACACCCCTCAGCCTGTGTCCTGATTGCTGTTCCTACCTCCTGTTGTGTGGTCAGAGGATGGGCCAGTATTTGGCGTGGGTGTTGGGCCTTTGTTCCTTATCCAGTCAATGCTGCTGTAATCTGCCTGGACCCACCCACACAAGTCCTCTTCAAACGTGCAGGCAAAATTGCAGTCTGTTGGTGGAGCTGAACATGGGGCAGAAAGAAAAGCAGAGGTTTTAGAGTGAGCGTGAGGCTACCTCTTCCCCAAGAACAGCAGGGCTCAAGTATATCCATGCACATCTATGGCATGCCCACGGAGAGGCAAGAGTGGCCAGCCAAGGGGGAACAGCTTGTCATAGCCACTAAAGAGCTCAGATGGGAGACAGCAGTACCTGTGCTCGTTCCAGGTGACGGTGGCGTTGTTGTATCTGGAGGTGGCGTTGTAGTGCCTGGAAAGGGAGGCAAGGTTGTAGGAGCAGGTGAATGAAACAGAGTGAAGCACAAGTGGAGGAGGAGGTATGTTTGATAATGGAGATTTGGTCCCAAATGGGGATGTTGCACAATTCCCATAACACACCCCACTCCATTGCAAACAAAGCGCAGGACAGGGTTTCCACCTGTCTGGAAGAGTCTCCTCATGCAAGGGCTGGCTCACCAGAGTGGTTAGTCATGTGATACATGGGGAAATCTCCGGCCCATGAACTGCGCCCAGAACTGCCCCCCTCCTTGTCCCTGAGATTCAAGGAAATCAGAGGTGGTCAACAGAAGGCTTACCACAGACAGTGCCAGCACTCCAGTCTCCCAGAGCAACGCCCGCCTCAGCACAGGCTGCAGCATAGGCCCCCAGGTCATTGCAGAGCTGCTCCGTGCTGCCACCCGTGGCACACTGGTCATAGACACAGCTCTCAAAGTATGTCTTGGGTGGCAGAACTGCATGGCATGGCTGGAATGGGCCACCGAGTTGTGTGAGGAGTGAACACTGCTGCTTAGCTGCCTCCTCTTCAGCAGGGGAGCAGGATGCAGGTGGGCTGATGGCTGGGTCACACCTACAAAGCAGACAAACAGCCCTGAGTTCCCTGCAGCCTGTTGACAGCAGCCACTGCATTTCCTGACCTACTCCCCAGCCAGAACCTCAGCTTCTGCAGTCCAGATCCCTCTCTTAGAAAGGCAGCCATGGCTGTCACTTGCAGGGGTGGAACACATGCCCCACAGGCACCATTGCCCTCCCTGGTTTCAGGAGGACAGAAACAACCCACTGAGGCAGTTGCGATCCAAGCAACTGAGGAGAAGCATCCTGCCCAAGCTCAGCACATTCTCCCAGGGCTCAGGAAGCTGCCTCTTCTCCCTTGCCCCGCACTTGCCATCACCAGCCCTCCCTCCTGATGTCCCTCATTGCTCCCTTCTCCCACAGTCCCTCCTGTCCTTCATCTGCATGATGGAATAAGGACTCACGGCCACTCATCATCTGGCACCCTCCAGCTGGTTCCAAAGTCGTTGAAGTCGGGTACAACCACCCCATCGGGTCGCATGAAGTCATCCTGCTGGCTCCCAGTGTACGTCCCACACAGCCCACAGAGTTTGTCCTTGTACTTCTCAGACACCTTCACTAGGAGCTCATGGTCCCCATTGAACTGCAGCTGCAGGCCCAGCTTGGTGGAAACCCGCACGTAGGAGCCGCTCAGGGAAATGGTCACGCCGGGGGCAGGAGAAGCAGGCAGGGAGACGAGGGCACCGTTGATCTGGAGAAGGGGAACAGAGGGAGACAGAAGCATGAAGAGGTGCCCTCCAGTGAGAGGTCACTGTTCCTCACTGGGGTAGTGGCAGGGCCAGCGAGCCAGAAGCTCTGCTGGCATGAGAAACCCTGTCCAGGCCTACGAGGACAGCAGCAACTGGACCAATGGCACTCTGAAAGCTCAGGAAAGCAAGCAAGAATCTGTGTCTGCATGGGCAGCCATATGTGGCCCCGCTCAGAGCTCTCCCATGCTGTTCTGAGAGCACGCAGCAGGCTCAGGGAATAGCAAGCTCTCCCTGGGGACAGAGGGGTATTTTAAGAGTGTCCAGTGTGTCTGTTGTTCCCAGGTACAAAGTGAGAGGCTTACGTAGACTGCCTTGTGCTGGCGCAGTGCAATGTGGAGGCCTTCAAGGGACAGTGCCACAGAGTTCAGAGCTGTCCAGCTCTGGCTGCCGCGGTGTTTGTTGCGGGTGGTGATGCTGAAGCCAACAGAGGAGTTGTCACAGCCTGTCACCACTGTGTAGTTGCAGGAGCCCTGGAAGTGGTGGAGCTTCCCATCAAAGGTGCTGTAATGTGGGTCACCGTAGATGTGGCAGACGGCAGTGCCGGCTGGGTAACAGCCCCTCTGGCCATCCTGGACCTTGCAGACCTCGTCCTCGCCACAGGACAGGGCAGAGCAAACCATCTGGCCTTTGGCTTCACACTGGCACCGGCGAGTGCAGTTCTCATTCACGAAGGATTCCCCTTGCTGCAGGCAGGGAAACACCAAACCTCAGTGTGTGAGGAAGAAAAGTACAGGCAGAGGCGTGGCTTGGCAGCGGTCTGCAAAGCAGGGCAGGTTTTTCACTCACAGTATAGTAGTTGCCCTCAAAGTGGCAGCCGCAGCTGGCCTCGGGCACACAGGTGTCTCCGCTCATCAGGAAGCCAGAGCTACATGCACAGCCCTCCACACAAGGCTTGGAGCAGTTCTGTGGGGCTTGTGGGTCAACACAGGTGGCAGGACAGCCGGTCATGCAGTGGTCATAGTAGCTGTTAGGAGGACACTGCAGGGCTGCAATGGGAAGGGGAAAATTAGGACCAGAAAACTCCAACCACAGACAGCCTTGAGGGAAGGGAAAGATCTAAGAGACACATTGGTCAGAGGTTCAGAGCAGAGGCTGTGGCCCATTTCTCTTTCTGGCAATGGCAAGGCAGGTACTCACGGCAGAAGGTAGCATTCCTCCAGGAAAGAACAGTCACACCAGCTGCCTGGCACGCATCAGCATAGGCCTCCAGAGCAGCACACAGGAACTCCTGGCCACCATTCAGGGCACACAGGTCATACAAGCAGGTGTCAAAGTAGTCCTGGGGGTTGATGACGCCACGGCAGCTCTCAAAAGGGCTTGGCCTGGTGGTCAGGATGCCACAGAACTGGTCGGACCCGTAGAGTTTCTCGTCTTCTGCACTGCAGGGTGGGGAGGGCACGGGGACACCGCAGGAGGGGTCACTGTCTGGCACCTGCCAGCTCTCCCCCAGAGCATTGGAGTCTGTGGCTTGCTGCCCATTGGGCATCATGTATTCATCGTCTCTGCGGTTGTTGAAGTTGCCACACATGCCACAGGTCAGGTTGAAGTAGGTGGTGGGCACCTTCACCTCCACGGAGTGGTCAGCGTCGTAGGACACTCTGAGGCTGAAGTCTGTCTCCAGGACGATGTAGCGACCGCTCCTGCTCACCGTGATGGCCCCTCCTGCTGCGCTCACCGGCAACGTCTGGCGCACGTTGTTCACCTACGGCACACACACCACAGTGGGCCCCGGGCCTGTTCCCGGCCTCCCTGGCTGCTCCTGCCCTGGGAAAGCAGCAGCCAGCCCAGGCACGGCAAACAGCTGTCTGGTATGTGCCCACACCCCAACAGGCCTGGGGTCCACAGAGCTGTGTCATGGGTTCTGCACTGTGCTCAACATGGCCCATGCTCCCCATTTGACTCTTCGTCCTCCAGCCCCTCCCAAAAGGGAAAAAAAAGCCACCCGGTGCCTTCAGGGAAACCCACCCATTCCTGGGACTTCTGGTGCATGCCAGAACCTGATAACAGCAGCCAGACCTGCCTTGCAGCTTCCCCATGCTCATTCCAGCCCCACTGCGTACCAGCACGTGGCTCTTCTGCTGCTTGACAATGACGATGCGCTGTCCGTACACCTCAATCACAACTTCGCGCACGTAGGACACCCGGGTGCTGCCACGGTGCTCGTTCTTGGCCTCCACGTTGAAGTAGGGCAGGGAGGTGGTGTTGGAGCACACTTTGGCCAGGGTGTAGGTGCAGTTGCCCATGAAGTTGTGCGTCACCTTGTCAAAGGTTTGGTAGTGGGGGTCCCCGTGGACGTGGCAGATGCCGTAGGAGTGTTCAAGGCACACGGGTTTGCCGTTCTGCACCCCGCAGAACTGGCCCGCAGGGCAGGAGGCATTGAAGCACTGCACTTTGCTTCCCCGAGAGGGACAGGTGCACTTGGAGGAGCAGGTGTTGTCCGTCCAGAACTCAGAGCCCACGGGGTAGTGCTGCCCGTTGTGCCAGCACCCACACTGCTGGCTGGACACGCAGCGGTCGTTGTAGAGCAGGTACCCGCTGTCGCACACACAGCCCTCCACGCACGGCAGGCTGCAGTTGTAGGGAGCTGTTGGGTCAACACAGGTGGCAGGGCAGGCTGCAGCACAGGGCTTGTAGTGACTGTTGGCTGGACAAGCAATCGCTGCAGAGACAGATGACCCAACAAATTACTTGGGGAACAGAACACACATTTCTGCTGAACATCCCCCTTTGAAAAAGTAGCTCTATATCGATTTTCTCTATGGTGTCTTTGGCTCTACATGTATGCTCAGCCCTACCCAATCAAATGAAACACAGTCAACACAACTGGTGCCTCCAATACTGATAGCTACCTGTATATCCCTACAGCCCATAGGGAGAATAGTTCTTTCTCGCCAGCTCCCTCTTCCAGTCCTGTCCTGTGTTTGCCTGAGAGTAGCAGCCCCAGGTACCATGTCTGGACTTACGGCAGAAGGTTGCGTTCCTCCACGCAGGTATCTGCACACCGAGTGACTGGCAGGCATCTGCATAGGACTGCAGGCTCTTGCACAGGGTCTCGCGGTCCAGCCCCAGCTCACACAGGTCATAGCTGCAGGTGTCAAAGTAGCTGCTGGGGCTCAGCACAGCGTGGCACACCTGAAACGGGCCACTGGTGTCATTGAGGAGCCCACAGAAGTGGCTGCTGCTGATCAGTTGCTTGTCAGTCTCATTGCAGGCTGGGGTGGGCAGAGGTCCTGCTGAGCAGCTGTGGAAAGACAGGCAGAAGGGCACCTGAGTAATTTGTGCACTTCTCCTGGTTTCTCCTCCTCCTGCCCTTGCCCAATGTGTCCCCAGGACTACTGGGGCCATACCCACCTGCTGTTGTTGGACACTTCCCAGCTGTTACCCAGGCTGGTGGAGTCTGGCTCCATTGTCCCTTCTGGGTTCTGGAAGTCATCTGCTGCTATCCCGTTGTAGTTGCCACACATGCCACAAACCTTCTGCGCAAAGGAGCTTGGAAGCGTCACCTCCACCCGATGGTTCCCATCAAACTTGACTCTCAAGCCAAAGTCAGTCATGACCATGGTGTAGAACCCACTGGACAAGACCTGCACACCCTCGGATGGGCTGCAAGGCAGGATCTCTTCCACTCCATTGACCTGGAAGGACAGAAAGCCAGACAGGATCGGAGCAGCCCATCTGGCACAGTTCTCTCTGCTCACACAACCGCACAGCATCTCCCTCTCAGGCTCACCGTCACCACTCCGCCCTGTCCCAGCCTTATCCGCAGGTCAGCCACATCGACATCCACGTATCGGACATAGGACACACGGGTGTTGCCTCCCCTGTGCTCGTTGGCCGCTTCCACGTTGAAGTAGGGCAAGGAGCTGTTGCTGTCACACAGCTTGGAGAGGGTGTAGGTGCAGGTGCCCATGAAATTGTGTAACTGCTTGTCAAATGTGTGGTAGTGAGGGTCTCCTTCCACCACACAGGTGCCTGACAGTGGAAAGACCAGAGGAAACTTTCAGCTGAGCACCTCCTACTGCCTCTTCTCCCCAGCTCACTTTTTTCAAACAGTATCTAGTGCATGACTGGTCTATTGCCTTTATGGACAAGCAGAGGCATTCTAGATCTGTATCACGATATTATTAATTTTTACAGACATACTGTTCAAAGCTACTGAGACATCCTATTGCTGGAAGCACAGCTGTTCCACACATACCCTTAGCAAGGGAAGAGCATGCAAAGCATGTCTAATTATTGAGAGAGACTGAAATGAATCAAATAACAGCCCTTAAACAGAAATGTACCACGTTCCCAGTATGGATTTTGGAGAGGACTCAGAACTCTAGGAATAATAGCAGTACCTGAGGTCATTCCTGGTGGTGTTGTTGGTCTTGGTGTTGATGGTGTTGTAATGTTAGGCAGCAGAGTAGGGGTTGTAGTAGGAAGTGGACCTATGGAGAGACACAGGAAGAAGGGGCAAGTGTCAACACGGGCCTCTGTTGTAAGCAGCTAATCCAGCCTTCCTCTAAAAGCAGACACACTGGCCTGAGAGACCAAGGGCAGGGATGGCCCTGTTATATCTCTGCAAAAGTGCTACCACCAGCAGCACAACTGGGAGATAGGAGGAGGCACATCCTCCTTTGGTACAGACCCACCACCCCGTGTCATGGGTCTTGGAGGAAGCAAAATGAAGAGTTTCAACAAGCAGAATCAGAAGGGGATGGGAGGTGGCAGCACTTGAGGAGGGTGTGGGTCGGGTTGGTGAGGTGGTGAGTACAGGCTGCATTGTGGTGCCTGGCACAGCTCTCATGGGCGTTGGTGTCAAAGGACCTAGCACGAGGGAGAGTTAGAAGAGATGTGCAACGACAGGGGAGTTTTGTTGCGAGGCACCTTGACCACTCATCACAAACAGCCAAAAAGCCAAAACCAGAAAGGCTCAGGATGCCCAGGACAGACACAGAACAGTGACTCCACATCAAAAACAATTCCAACAGCATAGACAGAATGAAGAGACAGACATGCCCCATGGTGATGGACATGGAGGAAACAAAATGAACACTTTTAAGGAGGAGTAGGAGACAGGGATGAAGCATGGCAGTACCTGAGCTGGGTGTGGGTCTGGTTGGTGAGGTGGTGACTACAGGCTGTGTTGTGTTACCTGGCAAGGGGACCGTGGGTGTTGGTGTCGGTATACCTAGTAGAAGAGACAGTTAGAGAGATGTGTACCAACAAGGGAGGTTTGTTGCAGACTGCTGGTTCCCTCACCCTTCTGAAGTACGCAACACCATGACCAGGCATAGCCAGGACAGGGATTGAAGAGTGTCATCTCAGGCAGAGCTGTCCCACTCCATGGCTCTGCCACCAGCTTAGCTGGGTCACAGCAGCAGATAAGGCACTTCTGTACCTGTGGCCAATGTCTTGTCCTTGGGTCTTATAACATGTGAACTAAAAGAGTGACTGCAGGCATTGCCAGTGCCCCAACCTCCCAGAGGAGAGTAGACTTGGGCACAAGGTGCATCAGTGCCCAAAGACAACCTGTGCTCCTGCCTCTAGCCCAGCTGTGCCTCCAGCACAGCCTGCCGCCTTGGTCAGTGACATGTCTCAAGCTGCCATTCCCAAAGCCAAGCCTTGTACCTGCACAGGCTCCCTGTACAACGGAGAGATCATCCAATGCTATGTTGCTCCTCACATCTTCACCCCATTCTCCGTCCAGCAGGATCTAAGGGAAGGAATGGTTCCCAGCATTAGCTCCAGCTGCTTGTGTGAAGAGCCATTAGAAAGCACAGCTCCTCTGAGGTGACACTGAGAGCCTGGTGGCCTTACCTGGAAGTTTCCTGTGGTGTTCACTGTGACCTCTCCCAAGTACCACCTGTCTCCATGGTTCCCAGCTTCTTGCCAGACCTCCACCAGCTCCTCACCCTTCTGCACATACACCCGCAGGGCCATGGTTTGAGCAGTTCCGTACATGTGGTACCAGAAGCGGAAGCAGAGTGTTCCTTCCCAGCTGCACTCCGGACTGACCAGGCGAGCCACAAAACCGGGGAGAGTATCAGCACTGCCTTGCAGGAAGATGTAGTAGCCATCTGAAACAAAGCACGAGCCACACTGTCACAGATGCATCAGAGCTACCCAAAGCAGCCAGGGACAACCCAAGCACAGTCCTGGGAGCACCCCAACTGCAGTTTCAGGCAGGCCAAAGGAGGGGAGAGCAAACACAGTTCCTTCACAAGCTACAACCCTCCCCAGAACCAAGTGCCTCTATGAATGTGCTCTCAGGGCCATGGCAGATGGATGCTTTGGAATGGGACATGGCAACACCTTCATAGTATTGTCACCGTCCTCACATGGCTCTGCAGAGTTAGAGAACCCTCATCTTTGCCTTCTGGAAAAGCCAGGATCTCATAACAGAGTCACAGACTCATTTGTCTTCCTACGAGACCGACAGGTCATCAAGCTGTGCTTTGCATTCTCCCCTGCATGGCAGGTCCTCGCCTGCTCTGGGGGCAGCACAAATCGATTGCCAGGGCTGGAAATCCTCCCAGAGGAATCATCTGGCCCTCGGGGACTCCAGACAAATTGCTCTGGAGGAAGGCCAGCAAAGACGTGGTATGTGTTTGCTGTTAGAAGTTTGTTGCCATCTTTGTGGGGACACCCCTCAGCCTGTGTCCTGATTGCTGTTCCTACCTCCTGTTGTGTGGTCAGAGGATGGGCCAGTATTTGGCGTGGGTGTTGGGCCTTTGTTCCTTATCCAGTCAATGCTGCTGTAATCTGCCTGGACCCACCCACACAAGTCCTCTTCAAACGTGCAGGCAAAATTGCAGTCTGTTGGTGGAGCTGAACATGGGGCAGAAAGAAAAGCAGAGGTTTTAGAGTGAGCGTGAGGCTACCTCTTCCCCAAGAACAGCAGGGCTCAAGTATATCCATGCACATCTATGGCATGCCCACGGAGAGGCAAGAGTGGCCAGCCAAGGGGGAACAGCTTGTCATAGCCACTAAAGAGCTCAGATGGGAGACAGCAGTACCTGTGCTCGTTCCAGGTGACGGTGGCGTTGTTGTATCTGGAGGTGGCGTTGTAGTGCCTGGAAAGGGAGGCAAGGTTGTAGGAGCAGGTGAATGAAACAGAGTGAAGCACAAGTGGAGGAGGAGGTATGTTTGATAATGGAGATTTGGTCCCAAATGGGGATGTTGCACAATTCCCATAACACACCCCACTCCATTGCAAACAAAGCGCAGGACAGGGTTTCCACCTGTCTGGAAGAGTCTCCTCATGCAAGGGCTGGCTCACCAGAGTGGTTAGTCATGTGATACATGGGGAAATCTCCGGCCCATGAACTGCGCCCAGAACTGCCCCCCTCCTTGTCCCTGAGATTCAAGGAAATCAGAGGTGGTCAACAGAAGGCTTACCACAGACAGTGCCAGCACTCCAGTCTCCCAGAGCAACGCCCGCCTCAGCACAGGCTGCAGCATAGGCCCCCAGGTCATTGCAGAGCTGCTCCGTGCTGCCACCCGTGGCACACTGGTCATAGACACAGCTCTCAAAGTATGTCTTGGGTGGCAGAACTGCATGGCATGGCTGGAATGGGCCACCGAGTTGTGTGAGGAGTGAACACTGCTGCTTAGCTGCCTCCTCTTCAGCAGGGGAGCAGGATGCAGGTGGGCTGATGGCTGGGTCACACCTACAAAGCAGACAAACAGCCCTGAGTTCCCTGCAGCCTGTTGACAGCAGCCACTGCATTTCCTGACCTACTCCCCAGCCAGAACCTCAGCTTCTGCAGTCCAGATCCCTCTCTTAGAAAGGCAGCCATGGCTGTCACTTGCAGGGGTGGAACACATGCCCCACAGGCACCATTGCCCTCCCTGGTTTCAGGAGGACAGAAACAACCCACTGAGGCAGTTGCGATCCAAGCAACTGAGGAGAAGCATCCTGCCCAAGCTCAGCACATTCTCCCAGGGCTCAGGAAGCTGCCTCTTCTCCCTTGCCCCGCACTTGCCATCACCAGCCCTCCCTCCTGATGTCCCTCATTGCTCCCTTCTCCCACAGTCCCTCCTGTCCTTCATCTGCATGATGGAATAAGGACTCACGGCCACTCATCATCTGGCACCCTCCAGCTGGTTCCAAAGTCGTTGAAGTCGGGTACAACCACCCCATCGGGTCGCATGAAGTCATCCTGCTGGCTCCCAGTGTACGTCCCACACAGCCCACAGAGTTTGTCCTTGTACTTCTCAGACACCTTCACTAGGAGCTCATGGTCCCCATTGAACTGCAGCTGCAGGCCCAGCTTGGTGGAAACCCGCACGTAGGAGCCGCTCAGGGAAATGGTCACGCCGGGGGCAGGAGAAGCAGGCAGGGAGACGAGGGCACCGTTGATCTGGAGAAGGGGAACAGAGGGAGACAGAAGCATGAAGAGGTGCCCTCCAGTGAGAGGTCACTGTTCCTCACTGGGGTAGTGGCAGGGCCAGCGAGCCAGAAGCTCTGCTGGCATGAGAAACCCTGTCCAGGCCTACGAGGACAGCAGCAACTGGACCAATGGCACTCTGAAAGCTCAGGAAAGCAAGCAAGAATCTGTGTCTGCATGGGCAGCCATATGTGGCCCCGCTCAGAGCTCTCCCATGCTGTTCCGAGAGCGCGCAGCAGGCTCAGGGAATAGCAAGCTCTCCCTGGGGACAGAGGGGTATTTTAAGAGTGTCCAGTGTGTCTGTTGTTCCCAGGTACAAAGTGAGAGGCTTACGTAGACTGCCTTGTGCTGGCGCAGTGCAATGTGGAGGCCTTCAAGGGACAGTGCCACAGAGTTCAGAGCTGTCCAGCTCTGGCTGCCGCGGTGTTTGTTGCGGGTGGTGATGCTGAAGCCAACAGAGGAGTTGTCACAGCCTGTCACCACTGTGTAGTTGCAGGAGCCCTGGAAGTGGTGGAGCTTCCCATCAAAGGTGCTGTAATGTGGGTCACCGTAGATGTGGCAGACGGCAGTGCCGGCTGGGTAACAG
Source organism: Ammospiza nelsoni (assembly GCF_027579445.1). Lineage (NCBI taxonomy): Eukaryota > Metazoa > Chordata > Aves > Passeriformes > Passerellidae > Ammospiza > Ammospiza nelsoni. The sequence goes on along the minus strand of NC_080642.1, from coordinate 11,791,066 downwards.
CCCCTCTGGCCATCCTGGACCTTGCAGACCTCGTCCTCGCCACAGGACAGGGCAGAGCAAACCATCTGGCCTTTGGCTTCACACTGGCACCGGCGAGTGCAGTTCTCATTCACGAAGGATTCCCCTTGCTGCAGGCAGGGAAACACCAAACCTCAGTGTGTGAGGAAGAAAAGTACAGGCAGAGGCGTGGCTTGGCAGCGGTCTGCAAAGCAGGGCAGGTTTTTCACTCACAGTATAGTAGTTGCCCTCAAAGTGGCAGCCGCAGCTGGCCTCGGGCACACAGGTGTCTCCGCTCATCAGGAAGCCAGAGCTACATGCACAGCCCTCCACACAAGGCTTGGAGCAGTTCTGTGGGGCTTGTGGGTCAACACAGGTGGCAGGACAGCCGGTCATGCAGTGGTCATAGTAGCTGTTAGGAGGACACTGCAGGGCTGCAATGGGAAGGGGAAAATTAGGACCAGAAAACTCCAACCACAGACAGCCTTGAGGGAAGGGAAAGATCTAAGAGACACATTGGTCAGAGGTTCAGAGCAGAGGCTGTGGCCCATTTCTCTTTCTGGCAATGGCAAGGCAGGTACTCACGGCAGAAGGTAGCATTCCTCCAGGAAAGAACAGTCACACCAGCTGCCTGGCACGCATCAGCATAGGCCTCCAGAGCAGCACACAGGAACTCCTGGCCACCATTCAGGGCACACAGGTCATACAAGCAGGTGTCAAAGTAGTCCTGGGGGTTGATGACGCCACGGCAGCTCTCAAAAGGGCTTGGCCTGGTGGTCAGGATGCCACAGAACTGGTCGGACCCGTAGAGCTTCTCGTCTTCTGCACTGCAGGGTGGGGAGGGCACGGGGACACCGCAGGAGGGGTCACTGTCTGGCACCTGCCAGCTCTCCCCCAGAGCATTGGAGTCTGTGGCTTGCTGCCCATTGGGCATCATGTATTCATCGTCTCTGCGGTTGTTGAAGTTGCCACACATGCCACAGGTCAGGTTGAAGTAGGTGGTGGGCACCTTCACCTCCACGGAGTGGTCAGCGTCGTAGGACACTCTGAGGCTGAAGTCTGTCTCCAGGACAATGTAGCGACCGCTCCTGCTCACCGTGATGGCCCCTCCTGCTGCACTCACCGGCAACGTCTGGTGCACGTTGTTCACCTACGGCACACACACCGCAGTGGGCCCCGGGCCTGTTCCCGGCCTCCCTGGCTGCTCCTGCCCTGGGAAAGCAGCAGCCAGCCCAGGCACGGCAAACAGCTGTCTGGTATGTGCCCACACCCCAACAGGCCTGGGGTCCACAGAGCTGTGTCATGGGTTCTGCACTGTGCTCAACATGGCCCATGCTCCCCATTTGACTCTTCGTCCTCCAGCCCCTCCCAAAAGGGAAAAAAAAGCCACCCGGTGCCTTCAGGGAAACCCACCCATTCCTGGGACTTCTGGTGCATGCCAGAACCTGATAACAGCAGCCAGACCTGCCTTGCAGCTTCCGCATGCTCATTCCAGCCCCACTGCGTACCAGCACGTGGCTCTTCTGCTGCTTGACAATGACGATGCGCTGTCCGTACACCTCAACCACGACTTCGCGCACGTAGGACACCCGGGTGCTGCCACGGTGCTCGTTCTTGGCCTCCACGTTGAAGTAGGGCAGGGAGGTGGTGTTGGAGCACACTTTGGCCAGGGTGTAGGTGCAGTTGCCCATGAAGTTGTGCGTCACCTTGTCAAAGGTTTGGTAGTGGGGGTCCCCGTGGACGTGGCAGATGCCATAGGAGTGTTCAAGGCACACGGGTTTGCCGTTCTGCACCCCGCAGAACTGGCCCGCAGGGCAGGAGGCATTGAAGCACTGCACTTTGCTTCCCCGAGAGGGACAGGTGCACTTGGAGGAGCAGGTGTTGTCCGTCCAGAACTCAGAGCCCACGGGGTAGTGCTGCCCGTTGTGCCAGCACCCACACTGCTGGCTGGACACGCAGCGGTCATTGTAGAGCAGGTACCCGCTGTCGCACACACAGCCCTCCACGCACGGCAGGCTGCAGGTAACAGGAGCCATCGGGTCAACACAGGTGGCAGGGCAGGCTGCAGCACAGGGCTCGTAGTGACTGTTGGCTGGACAAGCAATCGCTGCAGAGAGAAATGTCCAACAAATTACTTGGGGAACAGAATACACATTTCTGCTGAACATCCCCCGTTGAAAAAGTAGCTCTATCTCTATTTTCTCTATGATGTTTTTGGCTCTACATGTATGCTCAGCCCTACCCAATCAAAATGAAACACAGTCAATACAACTGGTGCCTTCAATACTGATATCTATGTGTATATCCCTACAGCCAATAGGGAGAATAGTTCTTTCTCGCCAGCTCCCTCTTCCAGTCCTGTCCTGTGTTTTCCCTAGAGTAGCAGCCCCAGGTACCATGTCTGGACTTACGGCAGAAGGTTGCGTTCCTCCACGCAGGTATCTGCACACCGAGTGACTGGCAGGCATCTGCATAGGACTGCAGGCTCTTGCACAGGGTCTCGCGGTCCAGCCCCAGCTCACACAGGTCATAGCTGCAGGTGTCAAAGTAGCTGCTGGGGCTCAGCACAGCGTGGCACACCTGAAATGGGCCACTGGTGTCATTGAGGAACCCACAGAAGTGGCTGCTGCTGATCAGTTGCTTGTCGGTCTCATTGCAGGCTGGGGTGGGCAGAGGTCCTGCTGAGCAGCTGTGGAAAGACAGGCAGAAGGGCTCCTGGGTAATTTGTGCACTTCTCCTGGTGTCTCCTCCTCCTGCCCTTGCCCAATGTGTCCCCAGGACTACTGGGGCCATACCCACCTGCTGTTGTTGGACACTTCCCAGCTGTTACCCAGGCTGGTGGAGTCTGGCTCCATTGTCCCTTCTGGGTTCTGGAAGTCATCTGCTGCTATCCCGTTGTAGTTGCCACACATGCCACAAACCTTCTGCGCAAAGGAGCTTGGAAGCGTCACCTCCACCCGATGGTTCCCATCAAACTTGACTCTCAAGCCAAAGTCAGTCATGACCATGGTGTAGAACCCACTGGACAAGACCTGCACACCCTCGGATGGGCTGCAAGGCAGGATCTCTTCCACTCCATTGACCTGGAAGGACAGAAAGCCAGACAGGATCGGAGCAGCCCATCTGGCACAGTTCTCTCTGCTCACACAACCGCACAGCATCTCCCTCTCAGGCTCACCGTCACCACTCCGCCCTGTCCCAGCCTTATCCGCAGGTCAGCCACATCGACATCCACGTATCGGACATAGGACACACGGGTGTTGCCTCCCCTGTGCTCGTTGGCCGCTTCCACGTTGAAGTAGGGCAAGGAGCTGTTGCTGTCACACAGCTTGGAGAGGGTGTAGGTGCAGGTGCCCATGAAATTGTGTAACTGCTTGTCAAATGTGTGGTAGTGAGGGTCTCCTTCCACTACACAGGTGCCTGACAGTGGAAAGACCAGAGGAAACTTTCAGCTGAGCACCTCCTTCTGCCCCTTCTCCCCAGCTTGCCCTTCACAGAGGCCTGTAGTTCTATGGCAGCTCTATTCTATTTACCTGAATCTGGCATGGGTGTTGATGTGGGCGTCTCTTCTGATGGTGTTGTGATTGTGGGTCCTGGTGTTGTTGGAGTAACATCTATGAAAGAAACAACAGTCGAAATGAGATGAATTCTCCTTGATCAACTCTGGTTGAAGACAGCAGCTATGGTTGAGGTCAGCACTTCAACTTAATGCTAGAAGAAGCATAACCTTTTTCAAGGTGTCCTCTCCCCAGCCATGGTTTGTACCTGTGCATTGTCCCTTTACAATGGACAGATCATCCAAAGCTACATCACTCCGGAGATCTTCACCGATCATGCCTTCCAGGACAATCTAAGGGAAGGGATAGATCCCGTCATTAGCTCCAGCCACACAAATGAATTGCCATTCAAAAGCATGGTTTATCTCAGTGAGAGTCAGTGAGAATCTGTGTCCTTACCTGCATATTGCCTCTGCTGTGTACCGTGACTTCTCCCAAGTTCCATCTGTCCTCTTTGTTTCCAGCATCTTTCCATTCCAGTGTTGAAGTCTCATTATGAACTACATACACACGCAGAGCCATAGTTTCAGCTGCTCCATACATGTGGTACCAGAAGCGGAAGCAGTGAAGTCCTTCTGAACTGCACACTGGACTGACCAAGCGGGCTATATCAGCTGGCTTTTGCTTGCTTCCTTGCAGGTAGATATAATAGCCCTCTGGAAACAGCAGAATATCAGGTTTTCACATTAATGGGCCAGGATAAGACAAAGTCAGTTAATTTACAGAGTGTGTACAGTAGAGCATTACTTTACCCAGCACCTTCATTATTCTTCCCAATATTCAATTCCCAATTGGACTACCAGGAGATTATACCTGTTTTGTACTTAAGGAAAGGAGCACCTTCTAAAGGAAAGGTCAGCTGCCACAGTGATCCAGTGTCAGCATGAATATACCTTTGCAGAAGCCTCCTTACAGGAACTTATGCTAAGAGGTCACATGCTCATCAATTTTCTTTGTTGCTCATCCCCCCATAACAGATTGCTGACTAATGCAGAAGACCCTGGATTAAGCCTAGAAACACATGGCCTGGATTTGCTGTTATAAGAGGCTCCTTGCATTCTTCCAAGAGAAGCACAGCCCACTGCTGTTCACTGTTCTCACCTCCAGTTGTGTGGTCATGGGAAGGGCCAGTATTGGGTGTGGGTGTCGGTCCCTTGTGCCTTATCCAGTCAAAGTCATCAGTAGTTTCTTGTTTCCACTCACAGAAGTCAGCCTCAAATGTACACCACATATTGCAGGCTGGTGGTGCAGCTGTATAGGGTGCAGAAAGAAAAACAGAATTTCCACAATAAGGTTTGGAATCCTGTCTCTGTTTGGAAATGCCCTTCTAAGTCTAATGAACCCATGTTCATGAAAACTTTGAAGATGCTACAATGGAATGAGTAGAATTGACCAGTACTGAAAAATTGACTATAAAATATGAAATTGTGTCTGAGAATGTGAGTTATTTTACAACTCCCTTCCTCATGTGTCATCATAATGCACTACGATCCTGTATTTTTACACTATGCGACAGTCATAATCCTTTGCCATTGAAAATTGCTCAAAGCTGTGCTATTTCACAAAGTAGTACTCTGCTGGCTCTTAAAGTGCTTTTTAAGTGGAAATGTAGACTTCATAATAAGAATGGTCTGACATTGCTTTTTACTGCTCATAAACTGGGATGAGAAGTATTGTCTTGGAATTGGAAAGCAGTTACAGAATGCCTTTTCATGTAATAGCCTCATTCTTAGGCTGCTGTTTTTTGCTGGCTTTGGTAATTACCTCTGGTAGCTCCAGAAAAAGCAATTTAGGGATACAAGGAAGAATTTTTTTACCATGAGCATGGTGAAATCTGGGAAATATTTGGGGTGAGCTTAGATGGTGTATAACCTGATCTAGTTATAGATGTCTCTGCTTGCTGCAGGGGAATTGCACTAGATGACCTTTTTAAAGTCCTTTCTAATCCAAACTATTCTATGATTCTATGAATGTCATGCCTCCCACCTTACCCCTGTGTTAACCAGTCTACCTAGGTAAAACCAGCCCAAAGCTGAATGGACCTCAAGCTGCAGGATTCTTTACTGATTTTAAAGCTCTGCTTTATATACTTAGGAATTTATTTTGCATGTTTGGGGAAAATGTGGAGCTGTAGACAGGTTGGTTAAGTGATATGTTAACACTTCTCAAAAAGAGAAAATATTTTCTTAAAGCCAAAATGGTGATTTATTAGACAAGTGCTCAATTGTCCCTTGCTGAGCCCTTAGCTGACAATGCATGCTCTCTCAACCCCATTCTGAACAATATTCTTGGATCAAATGTGTTATCACATTCTAAAGTGAATACAGGAAGCCCATTAAAAGCTTAATTAGAAGCCAAATTTACAGAGATGCTAAGCACTTGAAAGCTTCCTGTGTTTTGTTGAGTGCCCATCTTTGAAATTCTGCTCTATTCCTTAGTTATTTGAATTTATATTTGTAGCATGAGGATTTAATTAGATGGTGATTTGCTAAATGTCCTAATGACTTACCACAGATGGTATCCTCCCTCCATTCACCGAGATTTACACCTTCAACTTCACAGGCAGCAGCGTATGCCTCTAAAATCTTGCAGTACTGATCAGAATCCCCCTCTGTGGCACACAGATCGTAGACACAGCTCTCAAAGTACAGTTGTGGGGGAATGTGTGAATGGCAAAGCTGGAAAGGTCCACCAGTTTTCAAAATAATGTTGCAGAGTTCTTCATATTCTTTCTCTTTTTCCGTGTCACAAGCAGGCGGTACAACTGAAACTTGATTACACCTGCATGAAGAAAAAGAGCGGTGTGGTTATATAACCTTTGTGTTTTGCTCTATCCTGCAAGGCACATCCCAACTACAATAGAATGTTATGCCAAATTCTGCAGACTTGTTATGTATAGACATGGTTAATGTGTCAAACTCAAAAGTGAGAAATATTGCAATTTAACTTATAAATCACCATTAAGAATATAGCTGCAAATTGTGACTGTCTATTCACAGAACAAAGTCCAGAAGAAACAAAAAAAACCCCAGCTATCCAACACAAGAAAGATAATTTCAATTCATTATTGGATGTAGTAAGAGTAGTAATTTGTACGTAAAAGCATTAATAGATAGATAAGTGCCTCATACCTACGTTAATCTACATGAAGTTATCTCAGGAGCTGAATCTGAGAGATAGATTTAGACTTTCAGTAGAAGGTAGGAGGAAGGAACATTTTAGGGTGATATTTTAGCAATATTTTAGAATAGGGAAGTAAGGAAAAATTCAAGTTATATCCATAAAAAGAATGCCAATCACAAGTGAAATCTACAAAGCTCTTGTGGAAAAGCTCTGAAGGTTGTCTGAAATTTTGAGATTTCAATGCTTTCTATAGAAAACTGAAGTTACCCAAAGGTGAACACACTAGCGAACAAGTAGTATCAAAAGAGGGCAACTATGGAATGTAAATAATGCATGCTTGACCTATAACTAGATGATCTATGCTTCAGGCATTTTGCTGTTTCTAAAAGTATTATCTGATACTTACGTCCTGTTGTCATCCTTCACTATCCAGCTGTCACCAAATTTATTTGGATCCTGTTCTAGGACTTTATCTGGGTTTAAAAAGTCATCCTGTTGGTTGTCATTGAATGTCCCACAGAGACCACACAGCTGTCCTTTGAGACTTTCATCAACCAAAATGAAAAGCTCCTGGTCACCATCAAACTTAACCTGGATCCCTAGAGAGGTATCAATGACTATGTAGTGCCTTTGTATGGATATTCTGGCTTCATGGTCCAAATCCACAGGAAGATGAACCTGATCTCCATTCACCTAAAACAAATCCCACAGAAGAAAGAGTCAGCTTTACTCTAATGAACAGTACAGATAACAGCAGACTGAGATTAAGCAGAGACTAAAGGTGTACACTTATTTTAGACCTTGAATAGTGCTTTGTGGCACAATTTTATCTTTCTACTGTCTTAACTGCCCACAAAGCAATTGTGGAATAGTTAGTTTAAAGTTAGTAAAACCTTTCTGTTATAGATGAAGACAGAGATTAAGCTGTTTTATCCTATAACTGCATTGAGAAAACATACAACTGGACAAAAAGAAGTTATGCTGATTTATGCCTTTTTTAGGAAAAGAAATAACTTCTGTGACTTCTTGCATGTGCTGTTTTGGAGGTGAAGAATTCAGAGAAGCCTGATTCAGTTCTTTTGGGCAGAAATGTAAAGTGCATAGATGTGATGGATTGTTGTGCCTAAAGTAGAGCACTTACATAGGTCTCTTTGTTTTTCTTCAAAACAATGTGCAGATTTTTCAGCGTGACAGCAACCGAGTTCAAGGCTGTCCAATTTGGATTTCCTCTATGTTCATTTTTGGTTGTCACTGAGAACTTTTCAGAAGAATTTGTACATCTCTCAACAGCAGTATAATTGCAGTCTCCTTGGAAATGGTACAGTTTCCCATCAAAGGTTAAATAATGTGGATCCCCAAAAATGTGGCAGGTGCTGGGATTCAAAGGATAACATCCCAGGAGTCCATTCTGCACCTTGCAAACTTCACTCACTTCACATGTGTCTGAATGGCAAACTACAGTTCCATTTCCAGTACATACACATTGGCCTACACAGTCTGGTTGCCAAAAAGATTCTCCTTTCTATTAGAGACAAGAAAATAAAATTAAATTAAAATAATTAAAGGTAGTGCTGAGTTTTGAAATAAGCCCCGCACAAGAAATATTTTCCGGAACAAACCTCATAATATTTGCCATTCTGAAGGCAGCCACAGTTGCTCACGGACACACACTGTCCTCCGCTGAGGACAAAGCCACTGTTGCATTCACATCCTTCTACACAAGGTCTGCTGCAGTTCCGTGATGCAAGAGGGTCAGTGCAGGTTGCTGGACAGGCACTGGTGCATGGATTGTAATGACTATTGGGAGGGCATGCAACAGCTGAGAAACAACAAAAAAGCACTGCATTAACAAGCACAACCCGCATGAAACCACTAAACCCACGTGAAACTGCTATTCAATAACATTATTGTTTTGAGCTAGTGGCAATTGTGGGGGTTTTTTGAAGCCTGAAATTCCATTCCTATTTTACTATCAGAAAGAAGAAAAGAAAATAGACAACATGAGAAAAGTATGTTTAACTCTGTATCCTGGCTATAAAGCATCTCTAAATAAAGGAAAACAATGCCTTTCTACACTAGATCTTGAACAGAGGGGATACATTTCCACAAGTACAAGAATTGCTAAAACCATAATATGTAATAAGAAAATAAAAGGTAAAAAATCATCTAAAATTCAGGGATTACATTGAAAGGGGCATATTGCAAGTCGTTTACCAAAGATTCTTGAGAAAATGAACAAAACTATTCTCTGTTCTCTGCCAGAAAACAATAATGGCATGAATTTTGAAGAATTTTATTTCTCTGTATTTCTTGCAATTATGTGAAGAATTTATAATATCTAAGCTATGGCAGTTACTGGCTAAAATCAGCCTCATAAGACAAAAAGGAGCTGTTCAAAGGTTCATTTTTCTATGGCAACTCACGGCAGAAGGTAGCATTCCTCCAGGAAAGAACAGTCACACCAGCTGCCTGGCATGCATCAGCATAGGCCTCCAGAGCAGCACACAGGAACTCCTGGCCACCATTCAGGGCACACAGGTCATACAAGCAGGTGTCAAAGTAGTCCTGGGGGTTGATGACGCCACGGCAGCTCTCAAAAGGGCTTGGCCTGGTGGTCAGGATGCCACAGAACTGGTCGGACCCGTAGAGCTTCTCGTCTTCTGCACTGCAGGGTGGGGAGGGCACGGGGACACCGCAGGAGGGGTCACTGTCTGGCACCTGCCAGCTCTCCCCCAGAGCATTGGAGTCTGTGGCTTGCTGCCCATTGGGCATCATGTATTCATCGTCTCTGCGGTTGTTGAAGTTGCCACACATGCCACAGGTCAGGTTGAAGTAGGTGGTGGGCACCTTCACCTCCACGGAGTGGTCAGCGTCGTAGGACACTCTGAGGCTGAAGTCTGTCTCCAGGACGATGTAGCGACCGCTCCTGCTCACCGTGATGGCCCCTCCTGCTGCGCTCACCGGCAACGTCTGGCGCACGTTGTTCACCTACGGCACACACACCGCAGTGGGCCCCGGGCCTGTTCCCGGCCTCCCTGGCTGCTCCTGCCCTGGGAAAGCAGCAGCCAGCCCAGGCACGGCAAACAGCTGTCTGGTATGTGCCCACACCCCAACAGGCCTGGGGTCCACAGAGCTGTGTCATGGGTTCTGCACTGTGCTCAACATGGCCCATGCTCCCCATTTGACTCTTCGTCCTCCAGCCCCTCCCAAAAGGGAAAAAAAAGCCACCCGGTGCCTTCAGGGAAACCCACCCATTCCTGGGACTTCTGGTGCATGCCAGAACCTGATAACAGCAGCCAGACCTGCCTTGCAGCTTCCCCATGCTCATTCCAGCCCCACTGCGTACCAGCACGTGGCTCTTCTGCTGCTTGACAATGACGATGCGCTGTCCGTACACCTCAACCACGACTTCGCGCACGTAGGACACCCGGGTGCTGCCACGGTGCTCGTTCTTGGCCTCCACGTTGAAGTAGGGCAGGGAGGTGGTGTTGGAGCACACTTTGGCCAGGGTGTAGGTGCAGTTGCCCATGAAGTTGTGCGTCACTTTGTCAAAGGTTTGGTAGTGGGGGTCCCCGTGGACGTGGCAGATGCCGTAGGAGTGTTCAAGGCACACGGGTTTGCCGTTCTGCACCCCGCAGAACTGGCCCACAGGGCAGGAGGCATTGAAGCACTGCACTTTGCTTCCCCGAGAGGGACAGGTGCACTTGGAGGAGCAGGTGTTGTCCGTCCAAAACTCAGAGCCCACGGGGTAGTGCTGCCCGTTGTGCCAGCACCCACACTGCTGGCTGGACACGCAGCGGTCGTTGTAGAGCAGGTACCCGCTGTCGCACACACAGCCCTCCACGCACGGCAGGCTGCAGTTGTAGGGAGCTGTTGGGTCAACACAGGTGGCAGGGCAGGCTGCAGCACAGGGCTCGTAGTGACTGTTGGCTGGACAGGCCAGTGCTGAGTAAGGAAAGATACAGATATAAATTATTATATTTTTAATTATTCAAGTCTTGGTGTTTGTTTAATATCATATTCTGATTTCTTTTTAAATGCTTGTGAACATCTTGGGATTAGCAGCATTTTCATGCATGCCTTTGTTTTCTTACACACTTGAAATTTTTTTTGAGTTTTGGCTGCCTAAAGTTTCACTCAGAGAGAGCATTTCCTAGGACTTGAATATAATTTCTTGAATTATTGCATTGGACAGAGGATATCAATATCATGTTAGTTATTTGTACTAGACATGCTACATTTAGTCTCTAGTTCTGATAGTTAATTCTAATTATAGTTAATTCTAATGATAGTTTTAATGTCTAATTCTTATTTTTTCACTTCACTGAGGTCTTTAAATTTCTTTAAATAATCATCCTGTAGACACACCCTACTCTATTTTTATATTTTGTTACATGCATGACATATAACTACCATTTGTAATCAGATCTTTTAGACACTGTCATATTCTGATGAGCAGGTCTGAGAACTGGAGCTTCCTAAGCAATCTTTTTTCAGCTTCCAGATGTTTATATGATGTGGGGTAATTTTTAATGACATATTTTCTCACTCTATTTTTAGCCTATTTTTTTAAGGAGACAGAAGTTATACAATGACCTTGTACATTTCTCTGCTCATCCTCCCACTTAATTTGACCCAGATGCTCTACAGGAAATACCTCGGTGAGGTTGGCAGAGGACAAAAATATACACAGCTTCATGAAAGAAAATAGGCACAAGGCAAGGAGAAGGGATGCTGCAAACTTAGCAGAAAGAAGGGATGCAGAGGCAGCTCAATCCTGCTTAGAAACCCTAGAACCTCTAGGAGAGAAAGGCCTCAGTAATGTCTCCAGCCTAGAAAATGTGCTTGATGGAGACCGAAGTCAAGTGGGAAACAAAAGTCAGAAAAGAAATTAGGCTTCAGTAATTCCAATGTTTTCAGATAAGCTTTTTAGTCATCCCTTTTAGAAGGGACATGGGTCACTGAATTACTATTTCCTGTTCCTTTTATTGTTTCTAGTGGAAACAGATCTGTTCAGGCATTTCAGACATTAAATTTGTATTTCAATTCTGTTCTAAAAAGAATATGGATTTTTTTTCCTATACTATATACCTGAATGCTTGAGAAATCTTCTTTATTTACTCTTTACCAATACTCAAAAAAGAAAAATCGTTATTCCTACTTACTCCCTAGCACAGACATCTATCTATTACTTCAATACTTGACACATTTTGTCTTGTACTTCTGTGTGTTTCTGTCTCTTCCATCTCTTCCCTACTCTCGCTGTGTTCTCCACACTCAGTAGCATTGTTACAATATACATTTCACAGACTTTTGACTTCAGTCCTAGCCTTTAATTTCAGGCTTTCTAACAGTGCTGGCTCCTCTCCCATCTGAAACCATGAATGACTACACCTGTACAGGACACTGATGCTTTCCTCCACATCCAATTGGGAAGAATGGTCAGCACTCCCTACTCTCTTACACATGAGGGAGTCTCTTCCTTCCACTTGCTCCCTTTGCAGAGAGGAATTCCAATTCAATTTTAAGATGGATTAGATGGAATTTTTTTCCTTTCATTCAAAGCAACTATTTTCCCTAGCATCTTCCCAAAGGAATCAAATTGAGGAACTACATATAACCTTGAAATCTTTAGCCTGATCAGTCAAGATTCTCAGTGCTACATGAATTCAAAAGAGGCTTGTAAGGCTCTGTCCTCAGGAAATCCTCATTAAACCCTCCTGACAAGTGATAATTTCTAGCAATCTTTGATACATACGGCAGAAGGTTGCGTTTCTCCATGGTTCCAGCTGGACTCCTGCAGCTTGGCACACGTCTGCATAAGCCTGTAGGCTTTCACAGAGGGCTGCATTGTTCAAGTGAAGCTCACAGAGATCATACTGGCAATCTTCAAAATAACTCTGTGGATCGACCACTGCATGGCAGTTCTGGAATGGACCACTTGGATCTGTGATCAGGCCACAGTATGCATTGCTCTGGATCATGTGTTTTTCCTCATCAGTGCAGTTTGGAGTATGGCCATAATCTGGTGAACACCTAATGAGGAAAAAAAAAAAAAAAGAAAAAATATGTGGAAAAATTAACAGATCAACTCTGGGTTCACTAACACCTTAGATGCTTTTGAAATCACATCTACCAAAACTACAGATCTCTTCCCAGACTAAACATGATGTATTTACAGTCCCTCTATTTCAGATTCTTAGGATAGAAATTCAGATTTTAATATGATCTCAACCTCCTAATCTTTAAGAAGCCTGGATGAAACCCAGGTATTTATTTTTGGCTTTCTCGTAAGTCAGGCTGTTTACATGTAAGGGGAATTAGAAAGTGAAAGCATTCGAAGTTCAAATCCTACTGTCATTAAATAACATACTGTGAAATAATTAACAATAAGTCAAGCATCTCAGAAGAGTTAAAACAATGTCTTCAAGTATTAGCATTCATAAACTAAAACAATAACTGAAATCTTACTGGGCACCTTCAGTGTTTTATTCAAACACTAAAATGTACATTTAAACGTACAAAAGGAATTTAGCTAAGTCAATGCTAAAACTCACAGATCATTCTCCCTGTCTGGCCTGTGCTTGTATTTAATACACTCCTTCTTTGGGTTTGCTCAAACAGCACCAGGAGACAAAAGAAGCTCCCATGGCTTTTCTCTCCTATCAGCAAGGCAAAGCAAATGAGAAAAGCAGTGTCTCTCATATGGGAGTGTTTTTTCCTTGCAGCTTTGTGCCCTGAGTTGCATCAGGGTGCCTAAATAGACCATTTATGGAGACATTACAAAATATATGTTTTTCTGATTAAATGGCCACTGTTCCTGAAAACCTCAATGTGTAAGTAATCCTAAAACTCAGGCCCAGAGGGGCCTGCAGAGGTATGTGATGTGAAGATATGTGTGCTGTGTATGCAGTGCCCAGCACCTGGCAGGATCCAGCCCTGAACAACAGGGACAAAGCCCTTCCCCATGGGGAGGCTACAGGGCTGGCTCTGGCTGCCTGAGCCCAGCAGAAGCCTGAGCTTTTCCTGAGGAATCATCATGATGTGAGGGAGCAAAAACCCTCCCCCCCTCCCCACCCCAGCTGGCCTCTCTTTGGGCACAAAGCATATGTGGAGTAAGATTTGAAGGGGGAAGAAGGAGGGTTCACTCCCCTGTCCTTGGCACTGTTGAGGCCACACCTTGATTCCTGTGATCCCTTTTGGGTCTCTCACTACCAGAAAGAGGTGCTGGGCTGTATCCAGAGAAGGAGCTGGTGAAGGGTCTGGAGCAAAAGTCTTATGAGGAGTAGCTGAGGAAACTGAGGTTGTTTGGCCTTGGGAGAGGAAAGGCTCGGGGGACACCTCCTCACTCTCTGCAGCTTCCCAAAAAGAGGTTGTAGTGAGATGGGGAACAGTTTCTTTTCCAGGAGACAGGGTGAGAGGAAGTGGCCTCAAGTTGCACCAGGGGAGGTTTAGATTCAGTATTAGGAAAAATTGCTTCTCCAAAAGGGCTGTTGAGCATTGGAACTGCCCAGGGAAGTGATGAAGTCACCATCCCAGGAGGAAATGAGAGGATGCCCAAGTGTTGCATTTGGGGACATGGTTTGTTGGTGGATATAACAGTGCTGGGTAAACTATTGGACTCGATGACATTAAATGTCTTTTCCAGCCTAAACAGTTCTAAGAGTCTAAGAAATGTTCTCTTTTTAAGCACAGTTAAATTTTCTGTGAAATTTTACCCAGATGCATAAAGAACACTGAAAGGGTAGATTTTATCCGACGTATCAGACATTTTTGGCCTCCAAAGAAGAGTTGCATAAAACACTGGTCATTGCACAGCCAACAGGTAAGACTTGACATCCAGTCAGGAGTCCTACCTGGAGTCGTTGTAAACCTGCCAACTGTTGCCAAGGCTGGTTGAGTTGGCTTCCATCTCTCCATCTGGGTTGAGAAAGTCATCTGCTTTTTGCCCGTTGTAATTTCCACATATTCCACAGACTTTAGACATATAGGTACTGGGAAGAGTGATTTCTGCTCTGTGGTTTCCATCAAACTTGACTTGCAGCCCGAAGTCAGTAGTAACCACAACGTACTGCCCACTGAGGGAAATACTGACACCTGGGACCAAGGTCACAGGGACCACCTGGCTGACTCCATTGACCTGCAGGTACAGAGGAGGACAAGTATTATAAGCACTTGACAAGAATAATTTTTAATGGTGACCCTCCTAGATCCTTATGTGGACACAGTGAGCAGTAAGAAGTCACTCTGTGCTAGTATTTGTGTATATGGCCACATAATCTAGGGCTTGAGGGCATAACAGCATGGCTACAACATAACTTACTAGTGTGGTCTTGTTGAGCCAGACACAGCTGGCAAAAGTCCAAGACAGTGTGGTCTGTCTGCAGCAATGGCCTACAGACCTATTCCTTTTTATAATAAAACCAGTAAATAGGGGAAAGGTCAAGAGAGAGACTGTTGGACAAGTGAGGGCATAGTTCTCCATGTCTCTAAGATCAGATGGGAAAGGTTTCAGTATACCTTTAATCCTTCGCCTCCTTTAAACCACTGTTGTACTTTCTTATAAGAAGGGTAATAATGAAGCAAGGTGACCTGTTCATATGTGGGGAGTTTGGCTCAATCATTTCTACTGTCTTGGACCTTTATGGAAAGGATCCAGAAAGAAGTCCAAGGGTATAGCAGGCCAAGGGTACAATAGTGTAAGGAGAGTCATGAGACTGTCGCTCCAGGACTGCCATCTGACCCTGTTTTATGGCAAAGGCCAGGTGTTAAGTGAACAGAAAGTGGAATAAGTAAAAATCAGGGAGAAGTGTTCAACATTACAGGCTACCACACAGGATTGGGAAATGACTACCAGCTTGAACTCAGCTAATTCAGAGCCTCTTTGCTCCCTGTTATATGCCAAACTTGAGCATGGGGGAGCAAGTTAGAGTGGTAGTCTAGACCACCAACCCCATCTGGATTGTCAGCTCTTAGCCCACCTTTCAAAGTACAGCACAGAATTCTAGCCTATCCTTTCAGTTTTGAAATTCCCATGTTTAGGAACTCCACAGTACTTCTGCTCTTAAATATCTGACTGCCCTCTAAGAATTATTGTATAGATGCTGGAAATTTTTAGTCACTGTACAGCACCTTCATTCATGCTATGAGTTATGAAGGATAGACAATGGGCTCCAACCTCACCTTAACAGCTTTTTTTTGACCAAGGTTGATCCTGTAGCCATAGACATCAACATCCACATACTGGACATAGGACACACGGGTGTTGCCTCTCCTGTGCTCATTGGCTGCTTCCACGTTGAAGTAGGGCAGGGAGCTGTTGCTGTCACACAGCTTGGAGAGGGTGTAGGTGCAGGTGCCCATAAAGTCATGACGCTGCTTGTCAAAGGTGTTGTAGTGGGGATCCCCATGTATACTGCAAATAGCTTCTGGAGACAGGAAAAAGCAATATGCTCTCATTAACATAGAAACACATCCCAAAAGCCCATCTTATTGTGTCCTCCTACTGCACAATCACCCTCATTTTGTAGATTACACCTGGAAGAACTGAAACAGAACAGGCTGATTTGTGCAGCATAAAGCAACATCGTATACAAACACCCACAGAAATTAACAGAAGCAAAGAAGCAGTGCTGCTAGTAAAAACTGTAAGTGCCCTAGTGTCCTACAACCCATTGAGTAGTACATGTGATTGGCTAAAATTACCTGTCACTGGAGCTGGTGTAGGTTCTGTTGGTGTAGGTGTTGGTGGTACAGGTGTAGGGACAGGTTCTGTTAGTGGAAAAGACAAAGCAATACAATGAGCTTTAACATTACAGGGTGGACCCTATTTACACACTAACATACAGGAATTTTCACTTACTCCTCACCAGCATAAAGTTAGAAGTTCTCCAGTGAAGAAAGTAGAACTGCCTGTGTTTAAAATTGGGGATGTGTGGGTCTTTGTAGCTCTTAGGAAAACTCGTCTGATTGTTAGTTAGACCACGGTGACTGAGCTCGGGCTCCTCTCGGGAGCTGGAAGTGTAGTTACAGCTGGGTGTGTGACTCCCTCTGGTGTGTGATAAGATACACGAAGGTTCTACTGTCAGCAAGTGCTGGCAGGTATGAGAGTGAAATGAACAGAGAAGCTCTTGTCTCTTGGAGTTACCTTTGTGCACCATCCAGTGGCTGAATCGTGTGCAAATACAACTGGGAAAATGAAGAACTGGCTCTGCCTAGCCCTCAAACAAAATAAAACCCCAAGTCTTTTTCATGGAATTTTAAATAAAATCATATGATCAGACAATGTGGACCTGAAAGGAAATCTTTGTCACAGATATTGTACATTTGAAACATGTTATGTCATTATCTTAGTAGTATTTCACAGAGAACAACACCTATTGAGACCTAATGAAATTTTCTGTAAGTTTTTCAGCAAATTTCTCAGTCAATTCACATTCTGTAGGTATTTCATGCTTGTCAGTAAAAATGGATCCCAGCCATGAACAGCTTGTGCTAGTCTTGGCTGATCTGTTACAGGGTCAGAGATAGAGCTCAAATTGCTGATTCACAGTCAAAGTTGGTAGTGCAACTCAGTGGTATTGACTCGTTGTTATTTCTTATTGTGACATGTGGTTGTACTGAGTATTTAATGAGCTGGCATGACCTGATATTTGCTATAAAATGCCAATTAGACCATTTAATCTGGAAGCCTAGATCAATGTGCAAAGCCTTGTCTAGGTTTAGAGATGCACTTCAGACTTAGATGTGAAGGTGAATTTTGCTGTACTTGGTGGAAAAGTTCCCATTTGCAGAGAAAGGGATAGCTTGTCTTGGATGTTGGAGGTGATGAGGAAAGATTAAAGAAGAAATTACAGCAAAACACATAATATAAAAGTGAAGTGAGCTGTAAAGTTTTTTGCCATTTCTCTTTTGTGGTTTAAAGTTCTGAGGGGTTGCTATATTGTATATGGAGTAGAATAATGGAAAATTGTGTTCAGCTCTAAACAGAGAGGAGGAAGTAGCACAGACTTGGTTGCAAACACAGACTTACCACAGGGTCCATCCCTAACTCTCACATTGTCCAGTGCTGTATCACCATACTCTGTCAGTCCTCGGACAGCCTCAAAAATTACCTAGGCAGGACACAAAGTGATCTCTGCATCAGAGATGTTTAGGCAAACACAAGACCATTTCTTTTAGCATGTTTTCAAACTAACCTGTCTGCTTTTTGGCTAAAAATTGCAACCAGCAAAATGAGGTTATAACAGCTATAAGAATATATATTCTGTAATAAGGTAAGGACTGCAAGAAACCTTTTCCTCGATTTTGCTGACTTATAAATGATTTATGAGAATTAGTGATCTGGATTCTTCAGAGGAGTCCAGCAAGTAGCATCCCAAAGTTCAAACCTTGAAACTCACAGCTGATAAGTCTGCATTTAATTACGACATCTAAAGTCCTTAACTTCATGATAGAATTAAGGAGGAAAGGAAGGAAAAAGAGAGACAATGAAACTGAATTTTATCCTTTAACTAACAGCACTAGTGAAACTAGGAGGTTGGTGGTTTCTTCTCTTAGTTCATTGACAGAAATCATGAGGCCATTCTATTTACAAAATATAAACCTAGCAAATCTCAGTTATATTTTCTAGTTTACATGTACAATACTTTGCAGCCTCCAAGGTGAGAACAAATGCTGTCACTGTACAAAGAAATATATTCTGCAAATCTATTACCTTTATCTTCCTCTGTGTCGGAAAAGTGTGAGTGATGGCACCGTATTCCCAAAAGGAACTCTGGTTTCCCTTCCGATGCCACACCACAGACTCCCCTAAACTATCTTGGATGAGCACTCTCAGCTCATTCATATCTTCTGATCCAAACATGTAGTACCAGAAGTCTATGCATATTTTTCCAGAAACTACAGTATCTGGGCTCTCCAGCCTGTTAGTGTCGAAGGGGATCAGATTACTCGCTTCTTGGTAGATGAAATAACCTTCTGCAGAGTGAAACAAAAATTAAAATATGGTTGAAGCTTCTGATAATTTATTAGGTGTCATTTAAAACTGAAGTACAATCCCAATCTGGAAGAAATTAAGGCATCATTATCAGTGCAAAGAAGAAAAGTAAAGGGTGTTTGGACTTCACATTGCAATGGATAACTCGTGTAGTTATACAAAGTAGAATGTGAGCCTGAGAGCAAAGCAAATATATTTCATCTCACAAGAATAATTATTTTGGGATCACAATTAAAGACGTGGGACTCTTTCAAGAGACAGCACTTCCAGACACTGCCACACTGATATGTTCAGTTTCCACTTTCCCAAAAGGAAAATAAGGCAGTCTTCTACATGTTCTTTTGTGGGATATATTTTTTAATAAATATTTGGTCTCAATATGAGTAAATCTTTGCCACAAGGAAAACTCCAAACTGTCAGCATTTTGTTTTGTCTCAAAATAGAAGAAATAGAAAGCAATGCTGATATTTCCTTAAAAATATTGAAATTTGACATTATGAAAAGAAAGGAAAGTTTTCAAAATTCAGGAACTTGCAGTCTTTCTTTATAATTTGAAATGCTCTTGTCTGATTGAAATATGAAATCAGATTTTGCTTTCTTAGGGCTGAAATCTTTTGCTTCACATGGGCTAAGATCAAAGTTAGCTTTCCCCAGTGCAGCTAAATTCAAGTGTCTCCTCCATTTGACTATGGAAAAAAATCAAGAATAAATGAATGACCATTTCTGTCTTGTAAAGTATGGCTCCGCACATAGCATCTAACATTCAGTCATAGATTTAAGTTGGCAAGAAAATCTAAGTCACGTTTAAAGTTATATGGTCTATGTTAATTCAAAAAGAAGAACATTATTATTTATGTTAATCCAAATTAAAATGCTTCATTTTTTTCTTCCAACAGAGAATTTTAATTGTTATTATCAAAATAGAAAAACCGAAGAAAATTATTTAGCAACAATCCCAACTAATCTGTTCTAATCTGCTTACTGACTCTGACAGTAGCTGACTTTCAGTCTTGGGATAATTACAGGAAGCCGTATGGCTGCAGACTGATCCCCCTAAATGGATCTGCTGGGGCAAGGATAGTGCTTCAAACACACAGAGACGGAACTGTGGAGTATTTCTTTGCTACTGTGAGCGTGTTGGACTCCAGTTTTTAAATCACAGGTATCAGAGGACAAGGTTTTAAAAATGTTCTTCAGTTTCAAACTTGATTTTGTAACTAGCTGGTGTGAACTTTATCTCATGCCAGTGTAGTAATCATTACATTTGTTGCCATAAACTGGTATCAGTGGAATTTGGCCAGAAGCCCTCTCTTGAAAAATAATCTGTTCTATGTCACTATTATTCTCTATGAGGTCTTAAGCGTGATACAATTTGCTTTCTTTTACTTCCATGCACTGATAAAGATATCCAATCTATGATGTGAAGTCAGCGTAATAAGCTCCTGTCTGATACGATGAAAAGTCAAAGACAGGTGTCAGCATGAAAGACACAAGACACATTTCAAAAGACTTAATGAATCTCTTTTCCCTTTCAAGGAAAGGAGAAATAAAGGTAGTCAAGCTATCTTCAGAAAAGGAGAATAAATGAGGCCACAATTGAGCACTTACTTCCATCAGGATAGTCCCCATCAGGGCCTGTTCCATCAGTTGGAGTATCATGCTTGGTTCGTATCCACATTCCCTGGTTGATATTGCAAGGCTGGGTCCAGTCACAGAATGGCCTTGAGTTATTGTTAAAATCACATCTGGTGAGGTAAGCTGAAATACAACACATGACAGTGAGGAAGAGGAGCCAGCATGTCCAAAGTGAACCTTGGATGGTTATCAGCACCATTGCCATGTAGTTACCTGTTTCAGGATCCCATGTCCTCAAGCCACCTCTTGGTCTTTGCCTGATCCTGTCAAGAAAAAAACAGAGTGAAACCCTTGTGGAATTAGTGACTCAAAAACTGGCAAAGAAAGAATGTTGGGACCTCAATGTATGCCTATGGGCATTTCACTGAACAACTGAAGAGACCCAGGATTTCCCCCATGTCTGAATTTCTCTTCCCATATCGAAGTTACTCGTTCGTGGCAAAACTTGGAGAGCAAAGGTGAGAAGGAACTTCTGCTCTCTATCCCTCTGAACTGGGATGAGGGGAGTTCTGGGCACAGAGAGCTGCAAGTGGATACATCTCAGCTCAGACAGCACCAAGATAATAGCAAAGACTTTCTAGGAACTTGCTCAAGGCTTTATTATCCCCACTGTTGCTAAGCAAAGCATGTCAATGCCAGTAAGCCAGTGCTCTGTGTAACTTGGTTATTTGCTGGAAGACTACATATTTCCTTTAATCCCTGCAAATCTCTCATGACACAAAGGTTAAATTTCATGCAGCACTTCTAATTTGTCCTGAAAATGCTGCAAAACAAAAGGAGTTACAAATATGCAGTCCTTGTGTACTACAAAGTCTTGCAGAGATGAGTTGACCCCAGATCAAAATGCCACTGCAGATCACAACATAAACGGCTCTGTTCTTTAGGTGTTTTGCATAAGGAAGGGATGATCCCCAATTTCTGGATGTAGAGTTCTGTTCCAAACTCTGTGGTGCTCCCTCCTTAATTATCCTTACTGTACTTGACACAGTATAGAGAATCTGTCCTTAAAGTGAATGGAGAATAAAGAATGTCTGCGCTGCTCAAAATCCAAGCAATGACATTCAGAAAACCAGGGAGATTAGGAGCAAATATCACAATTAATTTATTGCAAAATAATGCAATGAAATGCAGCAAGAAACTGGAAAACAGATTGATCTCAGGCTAAGGAGGAAAAACAATATAGTAAAGACAGAGTAAGAAAGTTTTCTTCATTATTCTCCTTGGATTTCATCTTGCATGGGAAAGGGAAAACCAAGAAAAGTTGCCACTCAGTCTCTATTGAGTGCTATCTTAAAACTGTTACACATCAGGCAAATCCTAAAGCAAAGGTTACTCCAGGTATATTCAGAGTCAAGAGAGTTTTATAAGTATTTGGGCTATTTGTCCAGATCTCTTCTTTTCAGATGTTCCATTAGAAATCCAGGTGTTAGATTTCTCTCTCAGACAGAAGCCAGAGCAGAATCAGGTAACCACAAATTTAAAATATTTCTTTCAAAAAATTACATGGTTCAATTGTACAACGTTCATAATTAAAAAAGGGAAGAAACATTCCACATTTGAAAAGTGAAGAAAGGGTATTAATCATTAACAGCTAATCTTCCTGAATTAAGCTACATTCAGTAGTGTGCTACTTACCCTGTGGTACTCAGCACTGAAATACAGAGTAAAATTAAAATGTATTTTAAGTGCCAGGGGGTCCCCATATTAGAAGACAGAGTTAAATCTTCTGTGTAGTGCAGCTTGCATAGTAATCCACCTGCTGTACTGAGCAAGGAGAAAAAGGGGATGAGCTACAGTGAAGCAGGTGAATATATTGACAAGAGGGTGGAGGCCATTATAAAAATCTGTCCAACCATATATCATGTTCCCTTGGCTGTCTACCTTGAGAAAAGCACCTATGAACTGAAGGCTCATACTCTGAGTCACTTTCTTTGACACCCTTTGCTGTTTGCTAGAGAAATTGATGTGATTTTAGAAATTTTTCTTGCTGCTCTTGTATATTAATTAAATCTGGAAAATTAAAGGGATTTATTTCTGACATAGATAGCAAGACAACTTTTTCCATTTTAAAACTCCTGCCCAGCTTTTACTGCTAATCTAAGTGAGATTTCTCACTCTGACTGAATTTTCTCCCTTTCTGAAACTAGCAGTCAGCAGAGCAGATAACATTTCAATTTACTCACAACAGTCAAGCAGTCATGGGCATAATTCAGGAACTTGCTGAAATATTACTGATACCATATCAGTCCTGCTTAAAAATAAGGGATCATTTTCTGGGCTTCCATGAAGTCTCTGTCAGTTGCTGGCAGTCCAGAAAAAGCAGGTGGATCATTCCCACTGACCCTTGGGCCTTTACCCACTCTTTTGCAGCATTTCTTGCACTGGGGTCTGCAACAAATAGTTCAAAGGCAGATAAATTCCTACTCCATTGGGTTTTGTGAATGATAAAAGTCAAAGGAGTATCATAAAGAGTACAGTGCTTCCTTGCACTGCCAGGAAACCCCAGACCATGGCTCTTTTTTTTTAATCTAGGAGTATATGTCTGGGAGTGGACCTTGCTGTAAAAGTGGCCTCTTAGTTGCAACCACTTTCTCTTTTCTATTATATTCTGATGATTAAGATAATTCAGCCTTTTAAAATTAGGTCTGGAGTTTTTTCAACTCCTTTTTGCCTTACTCATTAAGCAAAAAGAGGCAACCTACAGAAACAAGAGAAATAGGGGCAGATCAAGTGAGGCTAGGGAGAAACACAAAAGTCTTTCAAGCTAGATGTTAATGGACTGTGTTGACAATTTGCCTGGGCCTGCATTCTGCCACAATGCCATGCCCCACACAAGCCCCTCCCAAGCAAGAGGGTAGATGCTCATTTGACTGGTAATAATCCCTCTCCAGTGCAAATATTTTCCTAGGAAAATGTGTGTACTTTGGCCACACAGTAAAGAGGGAAGAGGATTTCTGTGATTTAGAGACAAAAGAGACTCATTTCCTGTACAAAACCCTTGACCACACTTTCCAGCTCAGCTGGGGAGAACTCAGTGGGACAGGGAGAATGCAAGTGACCACCAGACACAGATGCATAGTGCACACTGCATTTTCAGCAGGGCTGAAGGAATCCCTTTACCACCTGAGATGCTGGTCCAGCAGGTGGAAATGTCGGCTGCAGATGTGCTTAGCACTGCTGTGGGGAGCAGTTCTCCATGTACTCGCATGCTTTCCTTCTGTAGACAAGGGGTTTGCCCCGAATCTGGTGCTGCTCTGCACAATTCTGACAAGATGAGAGTCTGTCTTGGAAAGAAAGCAGCCCTCTGATAAACTCACCCATTCATTCACACATTCTGTGACTCCTCCACACCCACAGCAAGTGCGAGGCCCTGCAGCACCATGAACATCCCTCCAGCCTGCCTGTGTGACTTTTCCTGGGCCTTTTCTGTCACTCTAACATACTGCCATCTCAGGTACTCTGTGAAAGGTGAACTGAAGTACAGATTAAGGCTTTTCAGTGAGGGACACATATTAATAACTTTTTCCATATGGAAAGGATGACAAGGAAATGACTTGTCATTTTATTCCAGTGGGATGTGACAGTGTCCCACATTCCCGAGAGTGAATCTGATCACTTTGCAAGCTCACTATTTCTCTCCTCTACTTGCACACTATGTATCTCTGAAAGGTGCCTGGGAGATACTGCCTTTTGTATAAAAATACTGGGCCGGACTGCCCAGTAACCTGAGGAAGGAAAGCAACCTCAGTTCTTAATTGCTAATACAGTGAAGCTAAAATTCTTTCTAAGGAAGGGCATTTGCAGGGAATCTCACCAACAGTTTATGTTTTACTTCTGCCTTGAATCCAGGGTACAAGTGATGCACACCTGGTTGGTAATGCCTATGACTGGCTTGCTAGTGCTCTGTACTGCTGTGTTTCCTTCTGACAGCAGATTGCATTCCATCTGCAGCCAGCATTAGATACCTCATCTGCTGCCTGTTGACAAGGCACACGGGGCTGATCATGGGACTATTTGCCTTTAGGCGATATAAGACATTTCCCACATTAAATCTGCAGCAGAAGATACCAATAATAGGGCTTGTCAATGATCAGTGTTACATGCAACACCCTCAAAATGACAGATAATACTGCATACAACTTTACTTCTGACTGGTGGTCAGAAAGGGTCATTTCAAGAGATTCTCTTAATTTTTGCAGGATGAATTTATGTTTTCCAAGAGATAGAATCAGCTTGATATGCATGCAAGGGGACAGCAAAATGAAGAAAATAACAAAACAAAACAGAATTTAAAAAAAAAAGCCCAACCAAGATAAATCAAATAATAAAAGAAGCAAACTCAGCAGTTCAGCCATTTTAGTGAGTGCTGTCTAGTGCAGCTTTTGCTGCACAGTTACTCCAATAGATGTAATTGTCCTCAAGTACCTAAATCTGGTTCCTCCCATTTTCTTGAATGCAAGTGTTCTCTGTTGAATAGCAATTGCAATTCACTGAATAGCTAATGCTCAGTCTGCGGTGTTGTAATCAGTTGAAAGCTAGGGAGCTTGAAAAGCTTAAAGAATGGGGGAAATTACACAAAACCTCTTTTCCTAAGGCATCAGTTTGAGGCCAGTTGAGCCTCACAGTGACACTACAGGAGGCTGCTTACACTGCTACCTAGCAAAAAGCAGAGAGGTGACTGCCTGATATGAAATGCTGCTGTCTTGTTGGGATGCTCTTGAAGAGTGTGTATCTCAAGACTTATTTTTTCTGAAGCTAAATCTAGAAAAAAAAAAATTAATTAACTAAATGGCCGCTCTTAAACGGCAGAATTCTGTGCAGATTCCCCTAATTTAGAATACATTAGGTTCTGTAAATTTGCACATAAAAATTAAAGATCTTTCTCTGGTTGTCAGACAGTGTAACTGTATCTCACTGGGGTTTGCACAGATTTAACTGCACTCGTTTTTTGCATCAATTTCGGTTTAATTGATACAACCTGTGTAAGTAAAAGCATTCTCCTGTTGTTTCTGTTTCGGTTCAGCTAATAATTTCTTCCTCTGTCCTCACAAATTACTAACTCAGTTTTTGGAGCCTGTATTACCTCTGTCACTGTTCCTGGAATTCTCACTGACCTATGGCTCCATTCTGCCTTTACTGGCATTGTGGGTGAGAGGGCACTGATAGATGTCCCATTCCTTCAGAGATCTTTCTATGCTGGACTCCTGTTGGAGCTGCACTCAAGTCACTGCTTTGAGAAACAGTCACCAAGGAGTTATAAATCAAGCAGTCAGCACCCATAAATCTATAAACAGATAAATTCAGATTATACACAAGTGTAACTAATCTCGCTTTCGTACTGTTGAGTAATATGTGGTGACCGGCTGATAGGACACAGAAAATGTGTCTTAGAACTAGATTTTTGCTTGATGAGTAAAGTGTTTGCATTCTGTTGAGCACAAGCTGAGGCTGTTTTTTTAACTACTGGCTCTCCAATCTGAAACTTCAATTTGAAATTCAAGCTATCTCTTTCCTGGTATCTTTCTTGATATCTATAATAAATTTGGAAAGGAAATGTAGCATTCTTACTAGAGTACAGATGCCAGATTCAGATTTCATGCTCTTTCTTATGGTTTGAACAATGCAGAGATGATAGAAATAAAAAGATAGCAGCTTTTTGACCAGTATTTTCAGTTGTCAACTGCCTAGGGTCAAAATTCCAGAGGGCAAATAGTGTTCTTATACTGTGATCTAAAAGAAATGCTTTTTCAAGGTAGCATTCATGAGTTTACTCAGTGCTTACAAATTTCTACTATATGGATAATGTATAATTAAATCTGTAACTATTATGGCCTTTCTTATCTTTCAGCTGAAATACATCTCAATATATTTTATTTCCAGGATACTGAGGTAAAGACTATAAAATTCCTCACAATTAATGAAAAAAAGAGGGTTTGCTGGTATTCAAGTGGATATTTGAAGAAAGAAAAGACTGTAATAGGTAAAACTCTTCTTCATTTTGGGGGGGCTACACTTACAATCATAAGATTACTAAATCAGTTCATAAAAGCCCAGAAATTTTCCAAGTCTGCCTCTTAATTATAGATAAGATGTAGAAGAAAACTTTGAATGTGTGTTTTGGGCATAGATCTCTGGCAGGAGGAAATAGATTATATTTATCTCTTTAACTGACTTCTTTATACAGGGTTGGGGATTTTTTGGTTCAATGATAATCTAAACAACTGTCTCTGGTTCACTGGAGTTCAGTAATTTTATATCTGCACCTTTATACATTTTACATTTATCACTGCATCTATACTGCACAACATACCTGTGGTAAGCAGAGACCATACCATAATGTCATTTTCTTTCAGAGGCAGAGGGCTGCCCTGTAATTGTCCATGGTTTTGTAAATCCAAGTTAGCTATAGAGACAGATGTCTGATTCCACTATTGCACTCTTTGAATTTCAGTATTCTACTTTTAAAGCTGGTGGTGCTGGTCCTAGTTAATTGTGATCTAAACAAATGGGGCTCCTGGCTCATTCTTTGTGGAGGGATAGAATGTAAGAAAATAAAGACAGTGCAGAAGGTAATCTCATCCCTGTGGAGTTGCAGCTGTACTAATCACCAAAGATTAGGAACAGGCCTGCCCTTAACAGGCCACAGCTGTGTCCAATAATGATGAGTGCTATAGAAGAGTGGGTTAGCTGGGTAAGGAGGGAGTTGGAGTTTGTTGGCTGTGCTGAGCTGTACGTGAGAAATCACTGAGAAGGTATGGGACTTTTGAAATAAGATGTACAACAATTCTATAAATATAACTGTATTACAGCAGCAGCTGTGTCTAAAATTAGCAATCTTGGGCTTGGCTTAATGAGTGCTGAGGTCTGAATTTTCTGCTCAGCACTGCATACTCCTTTGGTGCTGATGAAGCCTTCATCGTCTCTCCTCTTGTCAGCACTCTGGCTTCAGCAAGCCTTTCACTTACTTGAACATGATTCTAACCAGCTGCCTGTGTCTACTTGATTATTTTTGCTACAGATCCCAAATGAATTGGGACCTTTGCCTTCCAACCCTGCTCCTCATGAACTGAGTAATCCTGCAAGCCTTTTAACTCTTCTTGGTCATTTCACAGAGGATGCCTTCTCCCATCTCTTGTCTTCTGGATAAATCTGCTTCCTCACAAGTCCCAGTTGTAAGGTATGGTCACTTCTTACAGCCTCTTCAGTAAGACAGCCCTTTGAATAGCAAATGGTTTGTGCAATTAAGCTATTATAAGTTGTTACAACAGTTGCTTCACAAAAAAAAATACAATTTTGGTTTTATGTAAATTTTTAGAGATGTAAAATTATAAATTACTTAAACATTAAGAAACTTGCCAAAATTTATTCATATGGCCTTTTCTGATCTAAATCCTATGCTTCCCATGACTACTGGAGCTATGCAGTGCTCTCTGTTACCTAGATCACAGATAACTCCCTGCTCACTTTATAGAAAAACGCACTGAGACCTGACTGAGTTCAGCTAAGATAAGTCTCAGTCCAGCAGCTCCTGCCACTTTTACAATCAGAGAAAGAGGAAAGTTAACCTGTTGCACAGTCTGTCCACAGATCACAAATCAAATCCCCTCTGGACCCCAGCAAAGTATGAAGGTTGTGGAATGCACTGCTACTTGCACTTTGTTCTCCACCTGAAGTGAAATGAACAAACCTGAAATGGTTTGTTCCTAATAAGGAACTCACTTGTGTCATTGATGGGTTCCAAGCAGAGTGATTCTGTTGTTTGCTTTGGAGTGAACTGTATTTACATTAGAGTACTTGATTTGGAGCTATGCAGGAAAACAAGGCTTGTGTCTCTTGAGGTACACAGGGTTCCTTATCACAAGGCATTTAGTACTCCAGCTGACACCTGGGTGTGTTTGCAGGCTTATATACTCATAACTTGTGTGAACAAAGTTTAGGGCATGTAGCTGGCCACAGAAAATGATTTTTTTTTTTTAAGTGAATGACTGTGATTTCCATTTTCAGAAACCAAGACAGTTGGATAGCATTTTCTAACCTATTGAGTCCACTCAAAGTGTAACATTCCAGATAACATAACTGTATTTTGATCAAGAGAAAATATTTCAATTTGGGTTCTGCTGGTCAAAATTCAAAGTTTACACACTTCTAAGCTTCTCTGTTTGCCACTGAATCTTAAAATCAAATGCATATGGATAAAAATGAAGACTATCAACTACCATGGTGCTGCAAATTGAAATGTTAATTATCAAAAAGAATGCATGTATATAAATTGCTTTGAAGATCTAGATTAAGAAATTATCTTTCAACCATTAAAAACAATATAATCTGTGGAGAAAGAGTGCCTACAACAGTGGATATGGACCCAAGAGAAAAGCCACTGGGGGTGTTATTTTAGCATTTAGTAGATAGGAGTTGGCAAAGTAGAATCTCACTGCTGAAAGAAAGCCTTGAATGGAGGATGTGGGTTGAGAAATGAACATCAAACCAAGGAAACAAATAGTTCTTGGAAACAAGGATGCCAAAGCCATGGCAATCAAGTCAGTGATTTATTACGTACCTACTTCTTGAAAAGCATCACTGTGTTATACTCATAGGAACAAGAACATAAGCCACTATTAACATGATTCAGAAAGATAAATTGCCCTTACAACAAAATCATATGATCCCAGCAATCTAGAAGCTTCCATGGAAGTAAGCAAATTCCATGTACTTTAAAATGCAGAGCTGGAAAACTCTTTATGAGACACCTGCAGAGATGCCTCATTGAGAGCAGATATGTCTACCATGTACAATCTGTCCTTCTTTCTTTTGTTGTACATAAGAAAATTGAACAATAATACTACAGTTTGCAGATCAGATCAATACTACCAGAATATTTTACCCTTATTTCAGGATAGTATGCCCATGTGTGTAATTGTATGAGTAAAATTACGGCAATGCCTTGATTCATCTGGAATTATATCAGTCAAGGTTCCCTAGTTGGGCAGGCCCATGGCAATGTATACAAATTGCAGAATTATCAAAAAAAAAGGAAGTTCTAAAAGTTACCTGGTTCACACCCTGCTAAAAATCTAAGTAACTCCAAGATTACATAAGGTTGGTCTCGCCCTTGCCCAATCAAGAAGGAAACACCACAACATATCTGGGTCCTTCTGTGATTCCTGTGTTTGACCATTCCCATTATGAAGATTTAAAAATGTAATTAGGAGTTGATATCCATCTTGAAATGAGGTTCTCTTCACACCTGCCTTCAGCAATGCATGCAGAAGTGTCTGTAAATGTGCTCTAGTCAGGAATAACAAATTACAGAGCAGACAGGCCTTTCTCTAATAGCTGAACCAGACAAGAGAGGACATGATATTTACCTGGGTAATACATAGTGCTACAAATCTAAGTGTCCAGATTTTGTGTTGGGCTTCAGAAGTAATTGTGTGATGGCTTAATAATCACAAAGCTCACAACTCTGCTTTTCTTCAGCGCCCAATGCTCAAAGTTCCAGGTCACCACTGGGTTACATTATCAGATTTTCAAAGAAGTAGAATTTTTCTTTTTTATGTTTATAAGCAAATCACCACCTGTAAATCAGAAATACTCACTTCAGTGCACAATTTTCACTTTATGAAAATAATTTCTTAAGACTTGGATCAAAATGGGAGAATTAACAAGGTTAGAGAAACATCCAAGTAAAGCTGGGAAACAGAAGCAGAGGCAATTCCCCTCTCACTCATAATGCTGGTAGTACACGACTTCAAAGAAAAGCAAAGCCATAAATCTTCCTTGTAGTTTTTAATAAGCCTTTTAGAGACGGAGTGCATGACACCCCCAAGTCCTGGCAAGTTCTCTTTATTTCAGGCCTGCTGTAGAAGCATAGCAGAGGATAATCTGTGAGAAAAGCGAAGCATAGCAGAGGATAATCTGTGAGAAAAGCTTTATGGAAAAAAAAAAAAACCTAAATAAAAATTAAGCATGCAAATCAGTTAAGATTTTACTATGGAAAATGACTTTCATGTTATCCCACAGTTCTTCTTCTGCTTTATGTTAACATGCAAATCCAGGAGAGACATAAAATGAAGAAAATAGTATGATAATATACTTAGAAAAATCTTTTATGTGACCATGAGCTATAAAATGTTTCTCTGGGCGATCTTTGCATGCTGACATACAGAAACAGGTCTCTAAACCACTGTGCTTAAGGGACTAGGTACAATAAATTACTGCAGTAATTTATTATTATTATTTATATTTATATAATTTATTATTTATTATTAACCACACATGGTTTCCCCTTCTGATTTTCTTTTCCTCAAGCTGAAATTTCAGAGCTGCTACTTTGTTCCTGGTTTTCAGGGTGGAACAGTAAGAGATGATAGGGCTTGTCAGACGTCACAGACTGGAAAGGAAACCTGGCCTTTCCTTTATCTCCAATGTCTGTTCTGCAGGGTGAGTTCTTGTACCTTGGTCTCCTGCATCCCATGTGAGTCAGCCTAGATTTCTGGACTGAGGGTATTTAATTCTTCACAGGAAATGAGCGAGTTGGTAGAGGAAAAATGTGAATGAAATTACATGTTAGCTCAGGGATTGGAGCATTCACGCAATTTGTAAAGCACTTAGGTTTTACCAAAGTGAAACAGCAGCAATGATGGAGCCTGTGGGCACACGAGCAGATTATAGCCTTAAAGGCATGAAGGTGACCAAATTGCCTTGTGGTAGCCATGGGGGAAATGAAAACCTGTGGGTTAGAAAGCGTGGTGAAGGGTGAGGCTTCTCTCCTTGAGGCAAATGGCTGAGACACTGCCAGGTTTCCCTGGTTCTGGTAGGAGATGCTGTGCTTTGGGAGGCACAATGGCCAATCACTCTGAGAGCCACCATTGTAAGTCCCTGGGCTTACAGCTGGCCTTGCTAAGAGCATTTCCTCTGCCTGCCAACGGGCTGAGGCATGTGCCAGAGATGTGGGAACAGAAGCTGGAGTTTACAGGTGATCACAGAAGTAAGGAGTTGATTTTGGTACTCAAAACCTGAACTAAAAGCAGCTCAGCCTGGGGCCACTCTCTGGCCTTGCAGCAGCCCAGCCCTGCCTGGCTGTAGGCTGGGTCCTGGCTGCCCACAGAGCCTCTGCTGCATCTGGGCCTGATTCCCATCCCTGGGCCTGGTTCCTGTCCCTGGACCTAGCTCCTGTCCCCAGGCCTAGCTGCCATCCCTGGGCCCAGGGGTCACATTTCCTGCATGAGGGGCCTGTGCTGCAGCCAGCTGGGGGCTGTGGTGTGATGCCTCTCTGACTGGGAAAGGAAGAGGCTGGTACATGGATGGACACCA
This sequence comes from Ammospiza nelsoni, assembly GCF_027579445.1. Classification (NCBI taxonomy): domain Eukaryota; kingdom Metazoa; phylum Chordata; class Aves; order Passeriformes; family Passerellidae; genus Ammospiza; species Ammospiza nelsoni. The sequence goes on along the minus strand of NC_080642.1, from coordinate 11,759,443 downwards.
TGGTGGGAGGTCCCCAGCGTGTCACACCAGCTGTCTCCTCACAGGGAGAGATTCTACAAGCTGAGATGGTTTTACCTTTCACACAGTCTCCTGTGGGGCTTACACATTCAGAGCATCCTGCAGTAACACCATAGCAATTTTCTGTTTGTGCCAGAGTCACTCTTTAGTTTGTTTCTCGTGTCTGGTCTGATTTTGATAAGTGGGAAACTTAGTTGTTGAGTAAGCTGATGGCATTGATTTCTTCCTTGAGTCCAAACTTCATTCTCACACTACCAGGTGTTAAAAGAATGAGCTTGGATGTGCACTGTGACAGCACGGCCAGCACCTAACTGGCTGGGGTCCAGCATCTGTTCCTGTCTGTGGACCCGTAGAATTACTTCTTCATTGCAAGCCACTTCTTGATGACTGTACAAAGCTGTCAACTGATTTAATATCTTCAGACAAAATGAGAAAAATGAGAAAAGAATTGTTTCAGTTAGCCCTCTAGATTTCCACATATTCTAGATTTGCTCTAGGTTTGAAAATCTTGGGCATTTTTGGTAAGTCAGATATCCAGCTACCATGACCTTTGGCTTTTGGTTAATTTCCTGAGATTGATAAGATCATATTCATCTTTCAGACCAGTTCAATAAGAGTTTTAAGAACATCTTCTGGCAGGCCTATGTTTTGCCATATTGACCTTGGTAAGCCTAGCCAAGGCCTCAGATGCTTTTGAGCTTTCTTGAACATTTTGCTGACTCCAAACTTGGAATTCTATGAAACTGAGGATAAAGCTCCTCAATGTTTGGCAAACAATTTTTTTTCTGCACTTGCATGCATCTTTAGGCATAGTATTTTCTTCCTATTCCTCCTAACTTTGGGACTGAATTCCACAAACAATTCTCTCTCTGCACTAGATTGAAGCAAAACTTATTGAGTTAAACACCGTGGGACCAAAACTGGGGACAATAAGAGAAGAAAGACAGTAGTTTCTCTAATCTTGTTTGATGCTATTCCTGCTAATTTTTGTCACCTCTGCTATCTCCAGACACCATCAGACACTGAGAAGACTGCCTAAAATGAAGCAAGGGTAAAAGTGTGAGGAGGAGGCAACCATTAGGGCTAGTCCATTATTCCCCTAATGCTTGAATAAACCCAGTGCTGCACGTGATGGCTGTGGTCAAACTGTGCTGTGGTCCTTTAATTAAAGACTTGTTGATGCCTGAAGCTGTAGAGATGTCTGAGGATGTTTTCAAAGAGATGCCCTGCTTCTGTAGAACTGACCTCTAACATACCTGTGTGTGGCCATTCACATGCTATGACTACCTGAGTAAACCCCCTTGTAAGTAAAAATGTTTTTACATGGTCTCTACCTGGCAGCCAGTACAGTTGGAAGTCAATGCAATTCTCTAGAAAAGCCACATCCTATCCACTGTGCTAAATGTTTTTGTGAGAATGTTTTAATTCTTGAGGAGCCTCTTTCCCAGCTGAATTATTTGCTAAACGCCAGTGGGTAACTATAAACAAGGGATTATTGCAGTCTGGGTGTGGAATTTAGGCTGATTTCTTAGGTGTATGCTGTTTCATAATCTGAGCAATGATATGGAGGAAACCATAAAATCATGACTGATAGGGTGTTCAGATGAGACATTATGGATATATTAGATAAGGCAACCTAGAGAATGGTGGTACAGAGATCTGTAGTGCTTGTAATATACATGGATGTTCACTTAAGGGAAATACGCAACTCTACTCCTGTTACCAAAATACAGGGTAAAATTCAAGGAAGGTGACAGGGCTAAAGAAGCTTTCCAACAGACTGGATCTTCACAGTGTAAAATCAGCAGAATTCAATATCATAAACAGAAGGATTACCCTGATTTGGGGCTGGGAATACTGAGTCAGCTGTGGCTGGGAATACAGAGTCAGCTGTGGCAGCATGCTATCATTTGAAGCATGCTGTATTAGTCTGGAGTCAAAGGTTCAAGAAACCTGCTGAGAACATTGAAATCATTTAGAAGAGAGCAGGTAGAAGAAGCTAAGAATATTGAAAAACATATTGTTGGATAAATCAAATTCAAAGTGCTCTTAAATGGCATAATGCCTACAGAGAATGAGAGTACAGTGAAGGAAGCAGCCCAGGTACTTTTACATTACGTCATTATGGAATTACTTAATCTTGGAATCTATAGGCTGTATAAAGGCATGAGGTTTCCTTGGTTTGTTCTTGATTTTTTTTAGAAAACTGTTTTGCTTGTGGTGAAATAATTTTCTTGTGCGTAGTAAGTTCCTCTCTTGTTAAAACATGCTAAAAAGGGAAGTATTTCCTCAGCTTTGTAATGATACCTTAAAGTTACCAGCGATATGAGACTTACTGCCTCTGCTGCCTCATGGCGTTACCAGTGGCTTTTATTAGTTCCTCACACTTGAGCTGTTTCAGTACTTGCAGGTGATCTATTTGATCTGCCACTGCTTTGGCTGCTGCTTTCTAGGAGCAGAGCACAGCACTTTGTTCTACCTGTTCCATGTGTCTGAGCTGCCCTGCTGTTCCTGTCACTCTGACCAGGCTGTGGGCATTCTCCTACATGTCTGTGTCCAGTGGAATTGAGGCAGCAGCTTGATAGTGAAGAGGAAGCAGGGTACCAGATCTGGTTCCTAATAATTAACCTGTTTAATCCTTAGCTGCACTTTGGTGCTGGGTAAATGAGGCTTTACTCACATACAGCTGGTCCAAAGCTTGCTAAATGCACTAAATGGAGCCAGAAGAGGAAATTCAGTTGCAGGAATCTGACTAAACTGCAGTGGGGCTGAACAGATGCGGTGTTAAAAAAGGGCAACGCTGTTAAATGCGCTTCTCTACAAGCAAATTAGTATTACTTTTTAAAGAGAGAACATAATAGCCTTTAACAAGGAAAAAGTCACTAGAATTTTAAAGCACAAGCCAAGTAGAATTTTGGACTGATTTTTGGGGGCAGTGCTTTTAAATGACAGGTGTTCTGCCTGGAGTATCCCAGAAAAGCCAAACCTGAGGCTTAGGTTCTCCCAAACTGTTCAGTTTGGCTATATCATTCATGAATAAAGATAGCAGAAGAGTCCTGCTTTTAATGGCTCAAATTCTCAAAAGTAAGTGTTTGTTCTGATTGTCCCCATTTCAAGACTTTCAGTCTGAGTTGCTGATGGTCTCTGAAAACCAAGTTTCCTCAGGGTATTATTAGGATAGGCAGAAGTGAAATATCCTGAAGACTCAATGCAGTAAACCAGAAGATTGTCAATTTCTACCAGTTATCTGTTGGTCTTTTAGGCTGCCTTTTACTAGGAACTACAAATGCATGTCATTTAAATATTTTCCCCCTCAGAAAAATATTTTAACTCTTCACACCTAACTAACACAATCTCTGGGACTTTGAAGACACTGAAAGATCTGAAGCCTTGCAGCAGAATTTTTGTCTCTGGAAGCTATACATAATCTCATAGTTTTTAATGACTTCTGTGAGTCAGAGGAACTTCCACAATGGGATGAATCAGTGGTAGCTGAAAATCTCTGCATTGCACTGCATTGTGTAGACATGTCTTGAGTCATGTTCTTTAATTGTCTTAGACTGTAGCTGCAGAAAGAACAAAGATGAGTGGAATACTCCAATTGGTGCCCTTTGACACTGCAGGACTGAGAGTATTATGTAAATGAAGTCTTAAGGGTTGTCTGGTTCTTCGGTTGATGGTGCAGAGTAGAAGCTGAACAGGGGCCCTGTAGTCATTCGCATCTGAAAGTGACAGATGGTGCATCTTAGACAGCTTAATATTTTCAACATTTCCAGGTACAAGGTAGGATCCTTAGATAGAAGCATGCCAAATCACAAACCCTTCCTGAAACCTGTGAGCAAAATGTCTCAATACAGAAAAGACATACTCTGAGGTACATACGGACAAAAGATGGTACCTAAAACACTCTTTGGGAATACAAAAGGAATCTATAAAAGGCCAATGAGGAAATTCCCTCAAATTTCTGAAAGGATTTTAAACTTCACAGAAAATTAACTTTTTCTTCAAGGTTGTTTCATCATCTCTCTATATCAGGATTCTTTGAGTGAATTATGGGGTGGTGAATGAAACTGAACAATGAAATCTATTTATCTATTCTTACTGCAGTGGTTACTAAAGAAATACCACCATTTTATTGCCCTCGGGTACCCTGAATCTTCCTCAGATTGAAATAAGTAGATGGTGAAATGTGTGCAACTAGGTGCCCTCTGCCAACTCTTCAGCTTTGAAATACATGAAGGTATTAATGAAGGTCTTTTACTGGAGGCCAACATGAAAATTTCTTTTCAGTTAGGTACTGGACAGAAGACGCATGGTTAAATCCTGGTCCCTGCAGCCTGTTCACGTAGAGAAGGGTGGATGTACCAGTGTGCATCCAGATGTTGACTTGGCCATACTAAACCTGATACCAAGAAATTAACAAAACCTTTGGGTTGGAGAGCCAGAGTGGCTGTGCAGTCACCAGTCTGGTCTGGAAACAATCTAACTGTGCTCACAGAGTACAGATCTGGTAAGTCTGTTCCACGTGGAAAATAGAAGGCTTAGAGGTGACCTAATTGTGACGTTCCAGTACCTGAAGGGAATCTACAACAAAGATGGAGAGAGACTATTTACAAGAGCATGTAGTTACACGAGAAGGGGGAATGGATTCAAACTGACAGAGAGTAGATTGAGATGGGATATTAGGAAGAAACTCTTTACTGTGAGGGTGGTAAGGCTCAGAGAAGTTGTGGACTCCCCATCCCTGGAAGTGCGCAAGGCCAGGCTGAAGGGGGCTTTGAACAATCTGGTCTAGTGAAAGATGTTCTTGCCCATGGCAGGAGGGTTGGGACTAGATCAACTTTAAGGTCCTTTCCAATCCAGACTGTTCCAGGATTCTGTGAAGATGGGATGAGAGGTGTGCCAGCTCAAGGTAATGTCAAAGGGTGCTGCCTCTGCCCATCCAAACTTGGTGTTTTTAGTAACACCAAGTATTATCAGCTGGTTCAGGGCCCTGAGCAGCAGCATGCACTTTGGAGATCCTCCATTGTCTACCTATAGCATAGAGACAAAAATCCTTTCCTTCTCTCATCTTCATCTGTCAGGACTCAAGGTCTTTCAGGCCCTGCCTGTCCATCATTGACCTTTTGTACTGCCCCTTTTCTGACGTGAAGCCTGATCTTAGCAGGGACACGCAATGTGTGGGTGGCAGTAAAACCTTGTCTAATTAATGTCATTTTCCTGTATCCTGTCATGACTCAGTAAAATGCACCAGCAATTTACCCACTGACTTTGATCTCAGGAATGCTTAGGTCCAGACCTATTCTGCCTTACAGAGCACCTATCTGCCAGTGTGTCATCACAACAGACATCAAGCAGTGTCTCCCCTAGACTCATCCATTTGGAAGCCAAAATAATTTTACTGAGGGCCCTGCCTTTGACTGTCAAAGTCTCTCTTGCTTGAACAAGACTGTCTGCATTGACAGGACAATGACCATGGATTATATTTTGGGTGAGGCTTCTGTCTGTGGGTGGGATAGGGCACAGGTCATTGGGCGTGGGGTACTTATTTTTGCAGCCAAATAAATGTTAATATTTAAATCAGGTTTAGCTTGTTTCATGAACAGGAAAATGTTCTATCTACAAGATGACTGAAATTTTCACTGTCTATCAAGAAATGATGCCAACAGGAAAGGAGGAGATGACAAAATTCATTGCCTAAAGATGGGGAAGGTATTCAGTGATTGCAGCTGAAGGTGCTGCCAACTTCCACAAATTCCACTTTGTCCTGGAGCCAAGCCAAACCAGAGAGCTGGAATGCACAGCAGAAAGAGCAGTTCCTTCCTAAAGAAAGCAATGCCAGATGAGGCAGGCAGGAATTGATTGCTACTGTGGGACAGAGAGCTGTAGCTCTGTCAGGGTTGTATTTCCATTCTGACAGCAACATGTGTGGTGGGACAGCTCGTGGCCACCTGTCTCTTTGCTGTAAGGATTCCTTAGGGATTTCCTGTGTGGCAACTTCTGAGAGAATTCTGCTGTCTATTCAGAAACAAAAACTTTGCCATATGGCTGCTTTACAATAAATCAAGACACGTATCAATGTTATTTCTGTTGTCTGATGCTCACCACCCCGCAGTTCTTCCTTCATCCACAATATAATGAAAATATCTAAAGACCTTACATCTTTGGGCTTCATTAAGTTGGTCTTTTTTCAGATGGACTGGATAGAAGATGCATGTTAAGCAAATCAGAAGTAATGTCTGAGTGCACACAACTGAAAGAGATTTGGTTTCCAAGTATCAGTTTTTTTATACCACTGCTGGCATGTACGTTTACAAAGTGTTATACTGCAAGAAGTCTTCTTCTGAGGCTTCATTGTAGCAGTAGTTGAAGGATTAAGACCTGCTTCTTAGAATATATTTTTCTCTAAAAGAAATTTGTAACCGTAAGAAGGTGCTGGCTGTGTAAGCCTTTGACAGAGGCAGACATTTGACAGATGTTTTTGTAGTCCGGAAATCTTCTCTCTCTCGGGTCCCTGGTGGGAGACGTCAGCTCTCTCAAATAAATTCTGTTCCACAACTTTCCAGTTAATGACTGTTATGTAATAGCAAGGCAGCAAAAGCACACCACCACATAAACAAGGCATATGGCTACCCCAGCCTCAGCTGCACCTGCTGATGCTGCAGTAAAGTTGTCTGGTGTTGGATAGCATTCTATCACTCTGTAGAGGATGGGCCAGTGGGTTTCATACACTCACAGAGAAGTGGGGATGCACTGAACCAGCAATCTCCTCTGCATTGGTAGAGATTAATAGTCTCAGTGTAGGAGAAGAGGAAAGATGAAGTCTCATAATAATAATAATGATGCGAAAGGGATTCAGCCCACTTCCAACTAGGCTCTGGTCTCCCATATCCTGAACTGGCCTAGTGGGAATCTCTCCTGAAAATGCTGATGGAGGCATGGTGAAAAAAAGGAGTCCAAACTGCTGATGGACTGTAGCAGGCCAGCACATTTTCCTGCAAGAATGCTTTGAGACCAGTTATGGGAGACCCTTCCCCAGATAGATTGCCCTGCAGGTTTCACAGTGAGGTTGGAGAGTCTCACTCTCCAGAGATATTAAAAAACTGTCAAGATATAGCCCTGAGTAACATATTCCAGGAGACCCTGCCTGAGCAGGGAGGTTGGACTAGATGACCTCCTGTGGTCCCTTCCAACCTCAACCATTCTGTGATTTTGATTGTGACAGATGTAATAATCATTTATCTCAGGCTGCAACAAAGCATATTAATTTTCCTAGAAAACCTGTTGCCATATCTCCTTCTGATATTAATTTTAGACAAAAATAAGATCTTTTTCACTGAAGGGCATTTAGCCAAGATGATTTTAATGTTCTGGTACATACTTGTTTGCCTTTGCTATCTATGATTTTAATTTAAGATGGACTGAAGTCTTTCCCCAGACTCCCAAGAGCAATCAAATCATGGCCCCTGCTCAGCTGCAGGGAGGTGACAGTGTGTAATCCCTGCTCACTGGGCTGGGGCTGGCAACCAGGGACCATGGGGCTGCCACAAGAAATAGCAGTCATGGAGTTCACATCCTCTGAAAGGCCACTCCCACAACAACAATCCTTTGTTATAAGAACTTCTAAGATTCACAGGCTTGTAAATCACAATTGCATTTATCTAAAAGATAACATTATTACTAAGCTACTATATAACTTTACCTTTGCACCTGCAATGCTGTAGAGGGACATTTTCACCAGCTATAAAGTCAGTCTATTCAGTCAAAGCTAAATTTAAATAGTAAAAAAAATGAAAATGCTCAAAAAATTACGGCCCTTTTTATAGAGCAAAACGGATTCTGAGCTCAGCCCAGTGAAAACGAATTTTGCTGGCTTTTTTTGAAGTCACAGACTCCAAGATACAGCTTCCAGTACACCACCCTGGGATTCACACTGACTACTCTGATGCATTTGTAAGAAACAAACAGAGCTAAAGGAAATCTGAATGCAAATCAGACATAGCAGAGCAGATTGAATGGTGTATCAGTCAAGACTTGTGATTCACACAAGATACAGTGTTTGCAGAATGTTGCCAAGAATGCAGGAGTAGGTTTCGGATACCCACTGCTACAGTCATGAAAGTTTAGGTTCAGTTTTCCAAATCTCATTTTTTCTCAGCAACAGGAAAAGAAACACTGGCATGGAGAGAGCCTCAAAGTGACCAAAAGCCAGTGTTGCTGCAATCACACCACCCAGGCAGCCATTGAGATACCAGTGTCTGTGACCATCTATGCTAGGAAACAGAAAAGAAAAGGAATCACTTTTTCATCAAAGAGGAATCTCACTCAACTAAGTCAGCCTCCTCTGACTTGGGTACCAGTCAGGCTGTTAGGAGAATGCCATGGTAGCTTGTTGTTAGGTTTTGTGGTTGGAACTAATTGGACAAGGGAGGGAGAAGCAACAGGGGATGGCTTTTTCCTTGGTCAGAGGAAGCTAAGACCTCCCACAAATATTTTTGGTGTATGGAAGTGTTTATCTTCTCATGAAAAATAGTCCTTTTATTTTCATTGGAATCCACAGTGAAGTCCATCATTTAGTATTTGGCAATGGTCAGCTCCCATTTCTTAAGGGTAAGGAGAGAGCTGGTCACAATTTGTCAGAGGGAAATTATCCATGAGAAATTCTGAAGAGAATTTCTGTGAAAGTGTGTGAAGCGAAGTGTCTTATTCCTCAGCTCCTACAAATCACAGTGAGGTGATTTCTTCCAGCATTTTCAAAGAAATTGAGTAGTTCATATTAGGCCTACAGTAGACTTGTGCCTATCTGTTCCAATCACTTTCTACATAAAATTTCCTGTCACAGGGTATAATACAGTGTACATTTATTTCTTCCTAACAGAATTTGAGGTACAAATGGCTAATGATTCAGTCATTCTAGCATTCTAGTCCCATGCTCTGAGAAATAAGCATGCTCATCCCAGAAGAAGAATTTTTTTTTAGGTTTATTTTTCTTCCTCATGCTGCTGTTTTCTGATGGAGTAATTGACTTTACATATCTTACTCAGCATCTCCTTGGCAACCTGGAACAGACTCCTCTTGTCTTCCTCTTACTAAGGCAGGCAGTCACACTCAGCGGCAGAAGCAGTGAGCAGAGAGCAAGTGTGTCTGCAGAGGAGAGTGAGAGTGCCTCCCAAAGCCAGAGGTGCAAACAGCACTTGGAGAGGAGCCAGCACAAACCCTGTCCTTCAGAGCAGTCCTGGTGCTGCTCGTGCCCACAGCAAACACTGCAGGACACTGCATGCTGAGCTCCAGGGATGGTGGTCTGGCTACTTGATCAGAAGTCACCCTGAGCTTTGAACACTGATGAGGTAGCCACAAAGAATACAAAATGCAGGGCTTGAGCATCACTCTTATAATAACAAGCTAAGAGAGCTGGAGTAGTTCTGCTTGGAGAAGAAAAGGCTCTAGGGAGACCTTGCTGCAGCCTTCCAGTGCCTAAGGAGGGCTTTTAAAAAGAGGAACAGTGTATCTTTACACAGGTAGATAGCGATAGGGAGGTGAAATGGTTTTAAAATAAAAGAGGAGAGATCTAGATTAGATGTTAGAGCCAACTTCTTTAGTTCTTTACTCATAGGGTGGTGATGTGCTGGCACAGGCTGCCCAGAGAACCTGTAGATGCAGTGCTCGAGGCCAGGTTGATGGGGCCCTGAACAGCCTGGTCTGGGGGCTGGCTTCCCTGCCCATGGCAGGGGGATTAGAACTAGATGACCTTTGAGGTCCCTTCCAACCCAAGTCTTTCTACTGTTACATTAAAATACATTTGTAAGCATCAGCATAACTAAATAATATAAACTAACACAATTCTGTAGGACAGAACTAATTTGGCACACTGCCTCTCTCCTTGCTCCAAACCCCTGGCAGCAGGCTGCCTGGGTTACTTGAAGTGGAATTTGATCGTGGCCTGCCAGCCAGCACCTCTGCTACTTTGCTAGACTGCACAATGTGAGTATGTCAGAGCAAGTTCACTGCAAGGGAAACTCCACTGAAGTCAAGAGAGTTGTACTAAAAAATATCCAGCCCATCACTAGGCTTTTTCTTCTGAGTGAATTACATGCTGATGCAAGCAGGCACTGGTCCCACTGGAGTTGGCAGCAGTGTTTTGAGAGACTCAGGCCTGTTTATTTAGTGCTGCCCTGCTCTAGGACCAGCAAAATCCTTTAGTGTTTCTTGCCACATGACATTCCTCTGCAGGGAGAGATACAGTTAAGTATAGATATCACAAGTGCTTATAGCTGTGGGGAAAATTTCATAAATAATTTCATTGATAAAATACAACTTTTCTGATATGACAAACAGTGTGGGAAACCAGTTTTGAGACATCCACATGCATTTCACACAACCAAGTTAATACAGTTACTACCACAGCAGTCCATTTTGCTGCTGAACCATCACATTGCAGAACCATCCAACTTATTTACTTATGTCATCCCAAACTGCCAAATTCTGTGGCAGCCTGGATAGCCCTCGTTGTCTTTCCCTTCCCACTGTCTCCAACTGGAACAGCTTCTGCCGTCCCATGCTGAGCTACCAGCATGGAGTTTAGAGCAAATGGAGCTGAGTATATGGGGTAGAGTCCAGTGAAATTTGATTTAAAATAAATAAATATTCTTCAGTTAAGAAATTCTTCTCAATGTCCAGCCTGAATCAGAACCTCTCCTGGTGCGATGTGAGGACCTTTCCTCTCGCCTGGAATCTTGTCTGCCTTTTCCTCTTGTTTGGAAAAGTCCTTTCCAAAGGACTTTTCCAAACATCCTTTGTGGTGATACGTTACAGAGGAGAAACCTCCACTTTCCAAAGATATCTGCTACTAAATTTTCAGGCTGGTACATTGATAAGATGGAGAAATCAGAGGGACTGGGCAAAGTGGATGCTCAAAGTACTCTATGAGCTCCTCAGCAGCACCCCATGTTTTTGGAAATTGTCTCCCAAGATTGTTTTCTAAGATTTTTCCCTGGTTTTTTCTCTTTTGCAGAACACTGGCTGAGGCCAGCTCTGCACAACCAGCCTCAGTGCAGGATCTCTGTTATCTGATGTACACCAGCACAACTGTACTGCCTCTCCTGGGGCAGTGAAAACCAGGGTCAGGCAAATGTCTGAAATGAGGATACCACTGGATTGGCATTTTTCCAGATTCCAGTGATAAATTTGATTTTAGTATCTTCAGTGGTGGTGGCCATGACATTTTCCTGAAGATTAGTAATGCAAGGAGAGGTTTCTGTCCTTTGTTAATTATAAACCTGAAATATGGCTCACAAAACATGGAAAAAAGCTGTTCCATTACCTGCTTTACAAAACCTATGGGACTTCTAATGCAAATACAAGCTAGAAACTATACCCATAGGCTTCACGAGCCTCTTGTTTACAGGCAAGCTTACCCCTTGGCAGCAGTATCTCTAGGACAGAACCTCTGCAGTTATGTGGGGCTGTCACTGCAGTCACACTACTACAGTTTTTTAAAGGGAAGAAATATCTATGTAAGTATTAACTTTGTAAGCAGCATTGATATATCAGAGATGGGAAAAATCACTGATGTGTGCATGTGAATGGCTGAGATTGTACAGGCTGATATGCAGTCCTTGGCATTTGGATTTTCTGAGAGAATGTTGTTAAAAAAGGGAACCTATAATTCAAACTAACTGTTTCTTCAGAGAGCAGGACAGAGGGAGTGGGAGTGTTCTCTGAATGCAGGGAAATTCAGATGGTGTGATGGAGAGACTGTAAGGGGAACCCAGCCAGGTTTTGATTATTCCAGTTCAGAGCAAGACAAAAGAACCAGTGACCTGCTGGATTTAAATGGTCAGTTTCAGTGGCCTGATTCTACCTTTTATGTTAAATCCCATGAATGCTCCTTTTACACCACTTTACAAGCCCTTTGCCTGATTGAGGCCATAGAGAGCGAGCCAAGCACGCACTGTGACTCAGGAGACACAACACTGATGATGTAAGGGAAACCCTGTCCACTCCTCCCAGTGCTGGTTTTGGCCCCAGATATCCAAATCAGTCCTGGGAAATGGCAGCTTTCAAATATGTGCTAATTCATGTGTAAGCATCTGTCTTACCTGCCTGCAGGTCTGATCAGCTGTTATACTAGGGAGCGTGTGGAGGTGGGAAGCAAAGCAGATAGCCAACACAAACACATTTTCTTATACATCTGAGTATACAGTACCCAGCACAGGAGGAGTCCACACAGCTCCAGCTGCAGGGACTGATAGGACAGGCTTGTGGGACACTGAGGCCTGCTCTGCATGGTCACAGACATGTTGTGTGGCCATAGACAGATTGCTCTGCTTTGCTTTTTCATATTTTAGCCCTCATGTAAAATGTCTGTGCTCCAGCTGTGGGAAATGAGGCCTAAGAGTATGCCCTGGTCACTGGGTACAGCTCCCCATAATGCAGGCAGCATTAGCTTCACACCAGCTTGAGACAGGACTTCAGCTTCCAGAAAGTGCCTTGGGCTCTGCATGGATAGAGGTTTGGAGCTCACATTGTACCCTGGGTTCTCTTTTATTTTATTAACTTACATGAAACTCTATTCCATGTTTGTACATGTGATGACGTAAGTAAAGAATAAGAAATCTACTAGCATAGAATAGTGATTTTGAAGGACTAATAATTTAAATAAGGACAAGACAGTTGGTCTCAGAGACAGAGAAATAAGATTGTGACTCAAGAGGCTTAGGCTGAGTTCCTAATTCTGCCGAGCTCTATACAGAGGCTGTGTTTTTTAACAATTTTTCTCTTACTGTCTGGCCTTGAACAAACCAGCATTTCCAAGGCCGCCTTAATAAAATCTATTTATAAATATATTAACTCACCTACTTTAAAAGTCTAGGTGATTAATCTAGTCTAGATTAATTCCCAGTGAGATAGAGGAAACAACTTAGGTGTAAGTTGTTTTGCTGCTAAGAGGCTTAGAGAGGTATGTATTTACTTGTAGATTTCTACATATGCATAAATACACATATATACATCTTCTGCTCACAACACAGGAGGGAAGGGTGTGGCATATATATATTTTCCTGAAAAAGGATGAAGACTTTTGTTTAGGCCTTCCATAAATAAACTACACCTGGAAGCAAAGGATAATAAAGAATCAGAATTTCATTATTAAAAGGATTAATTTTCTAAATCTCTGAGAAAAATAAGGAATTGTTCTAGACCTGGACATATTTTTTTTACTATTATGCTTGCTACATTAAGTGTAATTGGATCAATATGATAGTCTGGCTTGTAAATATATGCAGTTCTTGACAATGTTTTTTTACATTTAGTTATTTTGTGTTTTGTCATGTTTTGAATGCAAATATATGGTCACATATGCAGCTAATGGTGTTTATTTGTTGGTTTCAAAAACAAGAGAAAGTATCTCCCTTGTATTTGAGTTATGTCTGAGTAGGTTAGAAGGATCCCCAGCTCATGAATGTCCCCTGTGTCTAGGGGATCTCCCGGCAGCCTTTCTGTTCATGAAATCCATCTTTGTCACAAAGAGCAAATCTGGGGATATGGAATATCACAATCTCATTATGGGATGTCATCCCACAGCACAAATACATTATTCTCAGTGGATTTACAAACAGCGTAGCCAATATTGCCACCTGGATGTGACAGATGTACTGGGTATATTTACATTGAGACATGATTTACACTTGTCAGGACAGTGGCAAGAATAGGCTGCAGAGAAGACTAGAAATACTATTGAGAGAGTTTCTCCTTCATGGTTCCTTAGACACCATAATCCCTGTCCTGAAGCACAGGGTGGGGGAGGGAGCAGCGCTCCCTTGCTCTTTAAGTTACAGCTGGATGTGGGGAATAATATTCAGCTCAGTATTTCTGCCTGCAGGGCCTGAGCTGTGCCTTCCAGCTGTGGGAGCTGTGTTACCCCTTACCAGTAAAAGGAACTTGTAGCATCCTTGTCAGTCCAGCCCATGGACCCTCCAGATGTATCTCAAGGGATGAGGGGTAATGTCTGTGATTGACCAAGCTGCTGGAGACCTCAAATTGTGCTATGATGAGTGCGCCCCAGTACCACCCTTTGCTCCCAGGGGAACAGCCCTCAGTGGCTCTCTGGGCACTCCTTCTATGCCAAGGCAAACTGCCCTTGGCCACACTCTCTGCTCCCTACTTGAAGGTGAACTCTCAGCTTTGTTGATGCTTGAAACCCATCCTCCAGCTTTAGCTTTGTAGGAGCCTACAGTCCAGACCTGAGCTGCACAGGGAGCTGTCCTCACAGCACAGGTGTCTGCACAGTTTGGGTACCTTTCCAGTCACTTGTAGGTTACTGATGGAGACAGGGTTTCCAGCTTCCCAAGGAGCAAAATGCTGATTCCAAAATACCACCAGTAAGAACATGTTGGTTTAATACTGGCCTCTCTAAGAAGGAGAAATATAAATGTCTGTGAATGAAGGTAAATCAAACTGAAACAGGCAAATCTCTTCCACCAGAGCCAAAAATAAATGTGAGCAAATCTCCAGGGTTCTATGAGATGAGACAAATGAGAGAGGAAATGACCCACTTAGAGCTGGAGAAGTCCAGATAACATATTAACATGGAGAGGACAGCCCGAGGGAATGTCTGCAGAGCTCTGTCACCCACAGAATCAGCAGGACTGATGGCACTCAGTATCCTGGCAGTCTGTAAGGCCAGCAGGGACTCATTGTTTCAAGGGCACAGAGAGGAAACTTTCACTCCTTCCTAATGAAGGAGGCAATCAGAACATCCTTGCACATGCATTTGGGGCAGGAGTGTGGGGTGCAGCTGCAAAGAGGACATCCTCTGCTTCCTGGAGATAGGAGAAGCAGCAAGTGCTACTCTGGGGGAGTAGGGAACAAAACATCTTGGCTGGGATATAAGCAGAATATGGAGGGGAGTGTGAGTTGTGGAGCTCCCCCTGCCATCTCAAATGGTCCCTAAAAAGTGGGTTATCCTCAATCTCTGCATGGGCTGTGGACTACTACACACCCCTAAAACATGGTGCCCTTTCACATGAACAGCAGGACACAGTGAGGTGCTGAAGAGAGCTCTCAATCCAAATTCAAGGCCACACTGGGTCAATGATCCTCTAGCTGAGCAGAAGGGAAGCAAAGCAGAATGAAGCTGGCATATCTCCAACCAGCAACTTACAATCTAATTTCCATTTCTCAACTATGGGCATTTTAAGCCCAAAGCCTTTCTGAGCAAAGTGTCTGTGAAAATTAGGGCCTTTACAATCCAGAGGGTTTGTTTATGGCTCAGGTCTGCATGAGTCTAGTGCTTGAATTTCTCATCTGTGAAATTTTAATGGGGGAGCTGTAGAAAGAAAAGAGTTCTGCATGGTTTTACAGCAAAATAACAGGCTTATGTTTTAAATATGAGATATCCACAGTACAAAATTACAGTCAAGTACAAAGTGAGTAAATGAAGAAATGAGAAGAAAATGAAAATTAAATGAAAAAAAAAAACCTGCACAAAAGTGAAAATCTGTTGACACATTACAGTTGTGCTCCTGTGGCCAACAGTGCAACTGGTCTGACTCTTTGAACAGAAGTTAGGAAGATAGATGGTCACCTATCTATTCATTTCTAGTGGAGATGCCTTTTTTGTTTTTTAAGTTTGTGCTAATATTAATTCTGGACTTTAAGTATAAATGAAAGTGACTCTTGACATGTTCAAAGAAAAATTCACACAGAAGAGAAATTGATACTGTTTCCTGTGCAATGGCAATGTAACATCTGTTAAAAAATATGCATATCAGACCCTGCTTCTCTCTAAACCAGAGCAGATTTTAATTCAGAGTATAATTATGTTATTTTCCTAATCCAAGGAAATGGGAAATCACATGCCCACCTAGGAAATGAGCACCTCTAATGGCAAAGCAGCTGCACAAGCTGCACGTAGACACTTCTACATCTCATTAGGTGAGACTTGTAGGATAAATTCTCAAAATTAACCTTCTGCAGCCAGTGTTGCAGCATGATTGTTATAGACCTCAGTGCAGGGAGAAAAGTGGGGCTCCCACCCAGCCAGCCCCCAGTTCACAGCTCCCCATTTGCCATCTGCTTATGTCAGCACAAGGCTGCTGTAGTGGGGCCTTGTTGCTGTGAGCTTCATGGCTGCATCCTCCCACACAAATTGGAAATTTATCTTGACCTGTTTCTCTTGACAGATGAATAAAATTGCTTCTGAATGCAAAGACAAGATATAGTTGTGAATAACAGCTACCCTTGATACCAGCATTTCACCTCATTGCCTAATCAGTCAGAAAGAGAAGCAGGGGCTGTCTTGATGGACAAGGGACTGAAATATCGATTCTGTGCTGAATTCACACTTCTCAGTAGCCTGTGTCTGATTCTAGGCCTTTCTGCTCACCCAAAATGTGCTGACATGTACCTTCTCAAATCCACACATCTTTAGCTGTCCATGGGAACTCCACCTCTTGAAATTCCAGTGATTTAAGTAGATATCCAAGTATGACCATATTTTGATTTGGTTTCATAATAAGGTTCAGGGTTGCTCAGAAGGAAACATTCTGCTTTTGGGTTACTAGCACTTCCTCCTTGAGTGAATCGAGAATGGCTTTTCCATTTTCACTCTGCAACTTACTGGGTTACAGGCTGCCTTTCAAAAGTTCACTGATCAGCAAGCCCTGAGGTTTTACACTAGATCAATGGCATAATAAGGGCAAAGATCCAGAGCAGGGAAAGAGTCCTGTGAAACTCTTAGCCGCAAAGCTGGAGGAAATGGCTGCTCCATTGCTCAAGGTTATCCTGCCTGCAGTGATTTCCAGGAGTCCTTTGTATCCCCTTCTGCTAATCATAACACTCTGTTACTCCATCCTGGTTTCTTCATCATGAGAATCCTCCGTGGCAGAGTGCAATAAATGAATTTACCTTGAGGTCTTCAGTGCATGTCATGTTGGATCAGCTCCAAAATGTATGGGTGGCTCTTCCTAAATTACATCTTAACTTTGACAGGTAACTTTTCCTGTCTCTGGTTAGACTTCTAAACCCTTCTTTAGGCATGTGGCTGAAGCACCAGAGCATTCTGAGAGCTTTAGCTGATTGACATCAGTGACACTGCAGCCATGTTTCCAAGATGTCAAAATACACATTTTGTTTGGAGCAGGAAACCGTCCATTTGTTTGCTGTAGGAACAGAAGTTTGGCTATGAGGTTTGTTGTCGGTAATACAAGGAAATGTTGTATTTATTTATGGGTAATAGACCTGTGAATAAATATATTGTTAACATCTATAATCTCAACAGTTATTTCTGCTCTACAATATAAGTGAAGCTTTTAATGACCAAAGTATGGCAAGGTGAATATTAGTCTTTTGTGGCTCAGGAAAACTTCATAGGGCTTTCACTCTGTGTGTATGTATGTGTGTTTTCACTGTCTGTGGACAAAGCCTGGCTCTGTTTCTGTACTTTTCAGTACTTGTCAGTCAGAAGAGATGAGAAAAATGTCTGCAAACTTACCCAGCTTGGTCAAGGGTAATCAGACTCGAATATGGTGAGGCTGCCTGACAATTTCTAACACGTCCCTGATGAATTGAGTTTCACAAAAAATGTTCAGAAACATTGAGGGTCGCTGAAACCATGCCAGTGAGCCTGGAGAGATGATACAAATGTCATTTTTCTATAGACCTTCCACATGAAAGCAGAAAAAGAAAATAAACCTGTGATTTTCAGTTTTTTGAAAGTTCCCTTTCCTGCAACACCAGGAATGGGATGCAGGGTGAATGTGGTTGCAGAACTCTCCATCTGTCATGCTGGCCAGTATGGTCTTGTTTCTGTGTTTCTTCACAGACTCATACCTGTATGAGAGCTCTCTGAGGCAGAGATCCTACTTTTCTTTTGTTTTATTTTGCTTTGTTTTGTTTTTTTGGCACAGCATCTGACATGGTAAAGTTTGAATTTATAATGAGCTCTTGTGAACTAGAACTAAACATTTCTGACACGAGCAATATTTAAGAACAAACCAGACTTTTAAAACTGCATATTGCTCTTGTGCTAGGCTTCTGTGAATTTTACCCTTTGAGATTTCATTATGGGGCAGGGTTTTATGTTCTGTTCAAAGTCCGTGATCTAGGGAATACTCATGGCCTCCATCTCACCCCACCTACACTCTTAATTATATCAGTGCAACTGTTTCTGAGGCCCATGCTAAGAACAAGAACAGGGAACTGATCTGGCTTTCGGAAGAAGAAAATGGCTAAAGAATGCAACTATATATTCACTACTGGCACAGTAAGCAAAGTCTCAGACCCTTGTACAGCCAAGGGAGTTCATTGCAGCAAGTGAATGGGAATGAGCAGCAGTACTGGTGGACTATGGGAACCAGTATGGCTGTTAAACACTTAATATGCTGAAACATGGTCTGGAAGTGGTGCTCTGGACTCTTGCCTTCCTTCCAGTTTCTCTTTCACTCCATCAAAGTAATAAAATCTCCTGCCTGCTTATTAAGAGCAAGCTGTCTCTGCTGTTAGTGAAGATGTTGGTTTGCAGAGAGTAGAAGCTCTGAACTGATGCTCATTACCTGAACTGGCAGAGGTGTAAATCTGGGTCAAGAGGGAGTGGTCAGGTCAGGCCAGGTCAGGCCAGGCCAGGCCAGGCCAGGCCAAGGGTGTTGCAAGGCTGTTTCAGCGCTCACTTAGCTGCTCTGCTTCACAGGCACTGATCTACTTGCTTTTTATTTCATCTCCTGCAGAGCACAGAGTGCAAAGGGACAGGTGCTCTGATTCCTGTGGTGTGCTGAAGTTGATGACTCCTAGTTTGCTCATCAGTGCAGCAAAGAAAATCAGTCAGTTGAGGTAACACGCTAACGTGCATTTTGGGCCAAAGCCTCTCCAGCTAAAGCTGTGAGAATGGCTTTTGTTCTGCCACAATGGAGAGGAGAATTCTCATGTATATTTTAAACAGCATGCTGAAAGTAAGGACTGATCTTCCTTGCTAATACCAGGGAAATTTTATTGAATTCAATGAAAATTGCATCTGAAATCCCTCAGTGGTAAAAGGATCAGGCCTTGCAAGCTCTCTGTTATGCCTATAGAGTAAATTTCCATTAGCAAATTAATTTTCTTTTGCTTTTGTCTAAATGAGCCATGAGTATCCAGCCACCATTACAAATAAGCATTTTAACACATTGTCCTTTTCTGTCTACTGCTTCTCTCCTGTCCTGAGTTCATTTGGACACAAGTGACGTCAGTCACATCTGGAGAGATTGCAGCCAGGGTAAGTGGAGGTGGCAGAGGAAGGAAATTGCACAGGTACAGACCTGGCAGTGAAGCAGATACTGCCATGATACTGCCATGAACCAGTCCAGGAGAGAACTGTGCCCATCTGTAAATCTAGTGGAAGAAGGGATATGATTTCATGGTTTCATTTGTAATGCAAGAGGCTGTAAATTCATCTATAATCCAAAATGAACTAAAAACTTCAGCAGATTATTAATGGAGGATATGTCCACTTATCCCATGCTCACACATCACATACAACTACAGAATATCTGATGGCTCCTGGGTATGAATAAGACTGGCAGGTGCTCTTTTGTTGTCATTATCTACTTCATCATTATAGCTGCAGTTCGTCCTACCCCTAATTTTGGTAACCAGACAGGTAAAAATTCTTGCATCTGCAAGGGTTTGCACACACAAAATTGTATTTTGAATTTGGAGGCCTCTTTTCACCCTCTGCTTTCACTGAAGAATGCAGTGCTGACAGTTCCTTTCTGGGATGAATGACCCCCAAGCAGACAAATAAACAACTTTAAAACTTCTTTACTGTTGCAGGCTCATAGATCTGCTTGAGGAAGCCACACTGCATGGAATACCCAACATATTGTAGGCTGGTTAGAAAAGGTAAATTGGAGTAGTTAGGGAAATCTGCCAGCAAGAAAATGAAATTTATCTTACCCATGACATTTTTACTGTAGGGGTCTCTATGGGGAGAACTGATGACAGCTCTCCAGATTTTACAGTAAAATGTGCTGCTGTTACAGAGATGGACAGAAGCTGACTGACTGACCAACCTTTTGACTTTCATACACAGCCTACAGTGCCAGGTTCCTGGCATGCTGCAGGCACAGCTTCTATTACACATTTCCTGCTGGAAGTTGAGTACGTATACTTAAAAAGCAAAATAAAAAGTCACAGTTCATTGTCAGTAACTGAACAGAACTGAGAAATGATAGCTTGAGGAGTCAGGAGCTAAATTACCTGCAGAGAGCACGGATAGGTAGAGACACCAGCCACTGTGCATTGCAGCCAAAACATGGTCAGCCAGCTGTCTATCCAGTTCCACCTCTGCACTATGGATCTGCCCACCTCTGCTCGTCTCACAAACACTGCAGTGGGTGGCAGCTCAGTACCTGGGCTGGGTTGGCCAAAAGGATAATTTGTTGTAGTTTTACCCAAAATATTTTGCTGGTTTTTTGTGTCTATTTTACTAATTCCTGAGCAGCTGTTAGAGCCTTTTTTCTTCCTACTTAAAGTCTTTTTTTTCTTCTCCTCTAGCAGCATGTTGTTTACATGCCCTGATCAGAGCAATCAAAGGAAGTTGTGAGATGCCCAATTCATACAGTTTGACTTTCTGCCCAAAGGTAAGCTTTTTCTTCAAGGCTTGAAGTAATGTTATACAGGCTTCCTCAAATCTCCTTTTTCCCATAAAATGAAGAAGCCAGTTTTACACAGCTCAAAATGCTGTTTGAAGTAAGATTGTAGCTGTCTATACATCAGTGGGAAACAAACCTCTGCACTGAATTGATCACACTGGGCTCACAGCCAGTGTCTGGTGTCATCCACCTGCTTCACCTAGCTCAGCTCAGAGCTCTGGGGATGAGAAATAAGTCTTTGGAAAAACCTTCTGCATGGGCACTTCCACCCCTCCCCATCTGCAATATAAACATCTACCTGGACTTCTCAGCTCTAGAGCTGAGCACAAAGGGGGAAAAGGGCACACAGAGGTATTTTTAGACACCTCATTTCCCCCCACACTCCTGGCTTGAATGCTGGCTAAAGAAACAGAGAGCCAGGTTATAAAAGCCACAAAATCACACTAGACAGGAGTTGTGGACAAGGTATTGGCCTCGCATGAATGGGATAGGAAATTTCCTTC
Source organism: Ammospiza nelsoni (assembly GCF_027579445.1). Lineage (NCBI taxonomy): Eukaryota > Metazoa > Chordata > Aves > Passeriformes > Passerellidae > Ammospiza > Ammospiza nelsoni. Next base: position 11,738,298 of record NC_080642.1, on the reverse strand, counting down.
TTAGCTTCCAACTTCTATCCTACCCTTACTGGTGGTCTTGCCTGCTGCTTTACAGTGCTTCACCATCACTAAAGGACAGACATGAGCCAGCCCATTGCAGACCCACATGGGGTCTCTGCCAGACACTGGAAGGCTTTCTTGTGCTAATATGCATGTCTTCAGCTCAGGACTTAATCCAAGAAAGAATTCTTATGTTTTAATACCAGGAAAGAGAGTGTAAAACCACCATTATAATTAATACTTCTCTGAGATATGTCATGCAAGCCAGTCTGGAGAGGACAACACTCTAATCTTTTTGGTGTTATTGTAACCTCATGCCCATAAGGAAAAGCAAATATCAACTTCAAATTAACTACAATACACACAGTGAAAACTAAGTGGAGTGAATGAGGAGAGCCCAGAGATAAAACAGGCTGCTCTCCAGATATTATTCTGAAAATTAAAGTGAGTGAAGATATACATCATGAAAATATTCTATTATGCTCAGCGTACCAGAGCAGAACTTTCACCCCTTTAAACTCTCATTAAAATGCAGACATTTTTGTTTCAAAGGATTAACATGTTGGCTCTAAAAAGAGAAGAAAAATATGATTCATGGTGTGCTTGGAATTAGATATTGTTAATTGAAAATAACCCTAGGCACCTACACAGTGCTTTTCAGCTCAGAATCTTGAAACTATTTTGTTAGTATAAAATTCATTCATGTAAAGGGGCTGCTAAAAGAAGTGTGCAGAAAAAATCTCATTGAAGAGTACTGAGGGAGCCCTTGTATGCTTCCACTGTACTCTAAGGCAAACATCACTTATGGGCAGAAGGCTTTTGAAAATGTGGGGACTCATTGCCACATAGGAACAAAACACCTGTCTGTAAAAATAGCAGGAAATTATTTATTATGGTTTGGCTGCAGCTGAATGGGTGTCTGTACAGCTAGATAAAACAAGTCCCCTGTAAACTCTGGAGCCAGCCAGTTTTGAGCCCAGCATCTGAGAGGCCCTCTGTTCCCCTCAGATGGGAGTCACCCACTACAACAGCCCTTCTCATCTTTTTACTATTAGAGGTGGCGATCCATCTGACAGATGAAGTGTAATTGAGAGGCTCACTGGGCAGATAATTTTCTTTTATGTCATCTGTCTGACCCTCTAGATCCAGGGCCTCATACCTATTCTGAAGTGGCACCTGGGTAGGCGATGGGGATTGGGAGGAAATTTTATCACCTCCCTGAGCAGGGATCCATTTCCACTCCCTTTCATCCACCAAATGTTCTCCTACTGCCTGGCATGGGAGTCCTCTGACCCTGGTGGGCCTCCCTCAAGGATGGAAGGGCAGAACCCCACCAATCTGTTTCACTTTCCCTAATACTCCTTAGTCTTTCTACTTCCTCCTTAAGCTCGGCCATCAGTGAAAGATCATTCACCTGCTCACACTGCTGACAGGCCTCTTCTGCAATGCCCCCTTCTTCTGTAATGCCCACTGATAAGCTCAAACACTCCACACAGGAAGGGGTCTGTGTTGGAGTGAAGATTTATCTTCTAAGTCATTTGTTTCTGAACCTATTGTGATTTACTTTAAGTTTACTGATAAGTGGCCAGGATTTAGAGCAGTTGGGACAGTGACGTAATCAAAGTCACACTTTGGTACCTGGAGGCAAAATAAGCATCAAGGTCAGAAAATTTTGCAAAGTGCCACCAGATGAAATAAATAACTCTGGAATACAGATGAAGAAAGCACCACATACTGAAAGGAAAGATCTGTTTGAAGTGGAGAGAGCAGGATGACAACTTTCATGTGGCTAATTGATGCAGCAATTCCAGCAGGAAGTCTTGTAACTGAAGAGTGTATCCAACACCTCCAAATGCCCACTGGGAAGCAGAGGTGATGAACATCTTTGATAAGTCATTTTCTGCAGGCTTTCATCCTTTGCTAAGGTAAGGGATGATTTCTCTCAGACCTACTAGCCCCCAGTGACCTTTTTGTATAATCAGCTGGGACCTGCCATTGCTCCTGGAAACAGGAATAGCTTCCTTTCACAGGAATAGATTTCCTCCCCTCTGTCTGGGAGGCAGGTTATGAGATAGGGAAAGATACAGGTACAAGACTTATTGAAGACAACTAAATCCAAAGTGCTCTATTCTATACCAGCTTTGGCTCTGGCTTCTCCAAGGAAGAACTGGCTATAAGCTGCATGTAAAAGGCCAGTGATATTAAAGCACTTGGCTCTGAAAGGATCTGGGGATGAGAAATGCCACACAGTAGAAGCTATTACTGTTGTCATTTTACTGTGGACTCTTCACTGTCAGCCTCAAAGAGCGGGGGAGGAGAAGGGTGGAGTGGAGGAGGCTGGAGGAAAAGCCATTAGGATGGGCAGAGAGGGCACTCCCTGGACCACACTTAAGTTAGAGCTATGGACAAATCTCTCACACCAGAAACCCAGAGAAGTCAGTGAAAAGGCTCTTATTGTTGTCATCAAGGTCAGGATTTCACAGAGGTCTGACCTCAGCTATATGTAGTCCAAAGTATAGGTCACAGCCTCACAAAGGGAGCTCCAACAAAGCATAGCAGTGGAGTGATATTTGCCTTTAAGCTCTATGATATGTCACCATGGCTTTTATGTCTCATTCTTCTCTTCTATGTGTGACCTCTTCCTAAGGCTCTGCATTGAGCTCCCTGCAGAGGTCATTAGTGCCTCTCCTGGGGCAGCAAATGTGGAGACAAGGGCTAAAAAACCACATGGGTTTCACAGGAACTCAGTACTACATTCTAGATCCCTGTCTCTGTCCTCAGATAGCTTTCCAAGCACACAAGGGGAAAACAGGAGTGGTGTTTCAATTAGCACTCACTGTGTGCCAGATGTGCCAGGGCTCTGAGCCCTGAGCTCACTGCTACACTGAGCCTCCCTGTGTTATTGGAATGGCACCTGCTGCTGTGTGCAATGCCTCCACAGAGCATTCCCTGCCAGCCCAAATGGAAGAGGTGACAAAATCACTGAGACTCTGACTCTAGCAGAAGGGGGAGTTTGATGTCCTGTTATAAAATCACATACAGGGAGCATAATCCTTGGTCCTCATTGTCTCCTGAAATTAACTGAATTTCCCACAGAAATGCAGGGAAATTTTATCTTAATAAACCTTCATTATTTACCGGCTTTACTTTGCTCAAGTAACCAGGGGGAATTTAAACTGATCATTTGTTTTCCTGTGGAAAAATCCCATGCACTGTAATAGAGGAGACCCTGAAAGGCTTTTATCTTAATTACTGCAGAAAATTACAGAGAATTAGATCCTTTGTAATGGTTTTCTGAATCATCCTTTGGGATTTGATAGCAAGAATATAATTTGCTATTGAATTGTATAGACTAGTGGAATAACAATGTCTCTAGAAAAGTGTTCACTATCTATTAATGTCTATAGGGCTTCCCTATAAAAGGTTTCTAAAAGCCTTTTATTTACAAATATTTCCAGGGGGTTCTATTATGCTGTTCACCTTTGTTTATAATGCACACTCATTAGAGTAAGAAAGGCAAAAATAGCAGAGGTCAGAGATCTTATTTCTGGGAAAAAGGACTGCATGAAATTACAGGACACCATCTTTGTAACCCTGTGAAAATGCATCACATAGCCAAGGAAGGCAGAAACAAGCTAAGGTTTTCATCCTGCATGGAGTTACTGTTGGCAGACCCTTGTTCCCAGCTAAACTCTGCAGCTTTAGGGAGATGCAAAGAGCTTTACTTTGTATTACAGGTCCCTAAATTAACACAGTAAGTTGAAAATGGAATTTGATCATACCTTGGAAGCTTGCATGCAAGGATCCATGTTTGCACGAGTAATGTAGCAATAATTGATCAATTCCTTGTTTACTTCTTCAGCTGAGCAGCAGCCAGGTCTTTCAGCTGCAATCCCAGCTCCCTCCTGAGCAGACTGTGCTATACACCACCTGTTTCTTCCTCTCCTAGTACTTGTTGAACTGACAGAAAAGGGCTCCCTGAACCCTGCGCTGCACCCTCACTTCCACCTCACAGACATCAAGGGAATTAGGGTGTAGGGGGATAGAATATAAGGAAATAAAGATAGTGTAGAAAGTAATCTTACCCCTAAAGAGTTGCAGCTGGGCCAATTATCAAAGATTAGGTCTGACTTTACAGGCCACAGCTGTAACCAATGAGAAGCAGAGTGCTGTAAAAGAGTGGGGTGGTGGGGTGAGCAGGGAACTGGAGTCAGTTGGCTGCTTTGTGAAAAAGTCAGTGCTCTGAGGAGCTGCACATGAGAAACACCAAGAAGGTATGGAACATTTGTGGTAAGAAGACAACAGTATGGAACCCCTGCAAGAAGAGGAGAACATTAGGGAAAACTGTCTTAGTTGTGCAGTGGCTTGCTACACAGGTCTGGTCTCACTGTTAACATGCTTAAGCATCTGAGGAGTGCTTGCAATGGCAGTGTGGTGGGGCACTGTCAGGTGCGTTGTGTATTTGGGAGTGATACCAAGCACCTCTTCCATTCCCCTGGTCACCAGTAAGAGCCATACAGTATCTGCTTTGAGAGTTTTCCATTTCTGATGGGATTTTCTGTTCCTTTTTTTGGTTTATGCTCACTGCTTTTGCTCTTTTCTTATATGACCTTGAAGGAAAGGACCTTCAAGGTCATATAAGAGTCCACATGACAAAAGGTGTTTGCTAATCTCAGACTAAAAGGTGTTTTTCATTTTCCAGGAATCCACTCATTTTGCAGATACTCACATACCAGCTGCTAACACAAAACACTTAAGAGTAAATACAGACCATTCCAGAAAGCAGAAAACAGCATGCTCAGTACTGGAAGTGGAAAACAGTTTATGTTAGTTATTAGATTTATAAGTTGAACTAAAGCTAGAAAAAGCATTCATGTGTGTTGCAGATCTGACCAAGTCCTGGCTCTCTAATACCTTTCATGAAAAGCACAATTATTTTGATTTTCCTTATCTTTCCTTCCTTTCCTCCCCTCCCATTCTTCCATTATTTTTCATTTGCAATTGTCTGTCTTGGCAGACAGACAAGTCCTGTGTTCAGGACACAAACTCCTACTCGTTATTATAGATCTCTAAAATGTTTTATCTAACACATTTTCAGGCTGTCACTAGAATTACAGGAGAATTTTTTTGTTGTTGTTATTATAGATTGTTCCTGCTTTTTGTTTATCCATCTCAGATTTTCCCTTTCTCAGATATGAACCCATACATCAGCCAAAGCTGTGCTGAAAGCTGCTTCTCAACAGCACAAAAAATGAGCTCTTAAAAATCTGCCAGCAGTGGCCAGATGCAGAGAGATTTTTTTAGTGAAACAGGGCAGTTAAATACAGTACAGAGCTCAGGCTTCCTGAATTTCATTTTATGTTAATGTATTTTTATAGAAAGAGATGAAGAAAACTAGTAAATCTTCATGCTAATCAAAAGGAAATTGATATGTCAGTGTGGTTTCATAATCATTTACAGATTGGAATATTCTAACAGGAAGCATAATGTTGGGAAAGGCAGAAGAAAGGGACTTTTGGCTTTAAACATGTGACCAAGGGAGGTTTCCTCTTTGTGTGGATGCTGCCACAGGGAATTGTAGCATTTCCTGCAAACCTCTATTTTCCCCACACCCTTATGATAACTAGTAAGAAGTGTGTTCTTCATAGGAAAGAGTCTGGGTGTTGGAGTGTTTCTTGTTTTCAAACTCAGAGAAATATCCATCTTTTACAGCTACAGCCATTTTTCAGCTGTGGCCCCTACACAATGGGATTTGAAGTAAGAAATGATGCTGAGACTGGCACATTACAAGGCTCCAAAGAGGTAGCAGGTATGTCTGCAACACAGTTGCTATTTTACTGAGTTTGCATGTAAAGTGCTGTGTTGAAATCTGCTCAAGAGCTGCAGAATATGATGTGAAACTTAAACTGCTGCTGGTAGTCAGTTTGTTAGCAGAGGGGTGGCTCAAGAAATGGAGTTACTGGGTCTGGTGGGTCTGTACATCACTGCAGGCACAGACTCACTGGGAACATTTCTGAGCTCCTGGATTGGAAGACAGTCACTGAGTGAGGTCTCTGAGCACACAAGGAAATGAAACAGAAGTGCTAATGACCACTTCTTCATTGTATTTATATCTGGTTTCCTGTACAATAGAGCCCTGATTGTAATTTGTGGGTTTTGCTGTTATTGTAATACAAGCAATTAGCTACAAATGAACAACAGCAGTGAGTAGACAAGCTATACATAATGCATATAGATGTGTAAGGGAGCATGTCATACTGTTTGTGTTCCCCAAACTGCCCCACCAACATTTATTTATCACATATGGAACCAAACCCAAACACCAAATCTGTATCCTCTCCATGTAGGAGAAATTTGCACATGGGTGAGGGATTTAATATTCTGGTCATATCCCTGTACCAAAGCATGAGCTCCAGTGCAGCACTGCAATGCAAAGCAATGCTCAGATATGAATCCAAATTTTACTGCTTGAGAAAATCCCAATTTCAAAATAAATCTAAAATTAACATAAATCCAGGAAATGAGCAGCATAAATCTATACAAACATTGCTTACAGAGGTCCTGAGCCAGCCCACTTAAAGACTATGAAGTTTTTCAGATCAATTTCAAAAGTGCCTGGCTACAATCTAATGACACTTTACAATAATGAGATTAACACATCACTAGTATATTTTCACCTAAGTAAAAGACAAAAAAAAAAAGACACTGAGGCAAGAATAGTAAATGATCCACCTGGGGACTTTCAGTAGTTGTTGTCTGAAGCTGGTTGAGAATCAGGAGTTTGCTTCTTAGAATCTTACTTAAAAGCATCTGCTCTTCTTTTAGAAAATGTTTTAAGCATCCTGAGTATGGGTACTTTGAGGCTGGCTGTGACAGATGCAATGCTATTGTTTAAAAAAATTTTAATGAGCACAGCTCTGCTGCCATGCGGACAGCTCAATGCTGTGTTCTACTGACAGGATGCAGATCACAACTCTTCACAGGGGAAGGCTTTTTTTTTTTTTTAATCTGGAGAAGAATTTTAAGTCTGTCAAGGAAGCAACACACACCTTTTTAAAACTGTATGAAGATTGTGGTGTGTGCTGGATGCTATTTGCCTGACATAATCCTTGGCATATTGAGATTGTGCCTGTACATCATGCAGACTTTTTAGCTCCAGACACAAAATTTATGGTTCCTGGAGGGGGAATAAGGAGGAAGCAGAGCCTGTCATTGTCTCTGGGAGACACCTGGGGGACACTAGGTGTTTGAAGAGGGACACAGCTGAGTATAATCCTTGCTAGTTTGGCTGACAAATTTAATAGTTGTGACCACACATGTCCCATGTGGAGACAGCTCCAGGTGGCATTAGTTATTAGAATTGAGCTGATTTTACCTTAAAAACAGGAGAAATAAAGAGGGAACCATGAATACAACACAGGAGCCAAATTCCTTGCCAGTTCCAGATCTCCAGAGTCTGCAAGTGCTGTGATGGGGCTCTGTGACTGCAGTTCCTCAAACTCTTGCCCCTTTAAAGCACATAATTTGACAAGCAGAGCCAGGGAAACGTCCTGAGTCCAGACTTCATCTGAAAGATTCTGTGTGCCCTGAGTCTGCACTAAACCCAGATTTTGCAGATCCCAGCCTTGTGATGCCTGAAGACAGCTACCTGTAAGTGCTGTTTTGAAGATATTTTTGCTGTGTATGAAATACAGGCAGTTTCTGGCTTCAGAAGGAAGGGAAAACCTGGCACAAAGAAGCACAAGGAGTGCTTTGGTTACATCATGGTATTCTGTGACATTCCAGTTTTGTCCAGGAGTCCCAAAAAAGCCTTGCTACAGAACCAGACAAGGGACTGCTATGAAGGGAAAGATCTGAAGAGTGGTGAAGCAGCTGCAGTACACTAGGATATCACCACCTCAATGAAAGTGAGGTCCTGAATTATGTGAAACCAGGTTTGGTGCTTCTCTGGGCTCCTTCCTACTGGGACTGGTGCAGACCTGGGAATTGAGGTCCCACAGAGAAAGTGTACAGGCAGAGGAAAAGGGAGAAGTCTTGGCCAGGATCCAGCTATCAATAGGAAGAGCACAGCTGAGTGCCAAGCCAGTGAAGGAGAGGGAGGAAGATGGCACAGCAGGATCCTTGGTCTGCCACTGAGCGACTCTCTCCATGTGAGCAGCTCATTTCCCTGCTCTGTCACTCTTCTTATCTGCACAGACAGCCTGTTCTATAGGCCAGGACCAGGTTTGTGCAGCACAAGGCACAAAGGACTCTTGAACAGCTTAGAAGGTACTGCAATAATACAAAGCAGAAATTGCAGCCACCAGATGGAGAAAATAGAGCACTTCCAGTCAGCAATTTTGTTCCTGGTGAAAGTCCCATGCCACATGAAGCTTTGAGCTACAGCTGCTGCTTTGCTAAGTACAGAAAAGGGAGGTCTTTCTGGAGTCTACTTTGAAATTTTAAAAACTGGGTACAATTTCCATGAAATGAGGGATGAATTTAGCTCATTTTTCATCATGCTCTACTTATCAACTGCAGTGAAATATTCCAAGATGATGTATCTCAGGCTCCATCTTATTTCTGGATCTTGCTCCAATTAATTCCCTCTACAGTTTACAGCACCTAAATGAAATGGACTGAGCATCAGGCCATGAGTTGCTTGGTCTATCTCCCTTGGTACCCTGGGCCAATTGCTCTTCATAGCTACTGCAGTACTGTTTTGCCAGTCTTAGGATGATGGTATTATTACTCACTTGCTATCCAGCAGTTTTTTGAGCCAGCCTATTCAAGTGTGAAAAGCTTTTTGAGGTCCCAGGTCATGCTACAGAAGTGAGAATAGCTATTTCTTCTCTTTCACATCATTTCTCTGTGGCATGTTGTATTTCTGAATGCTGGAAGTGGCGCTGGAAAGACAGTATCTGTTCTGCAAGAAAAAAGGAAGAGGAAGTCTTTTGAAGGAGGAAAAAAAGGAAGGCTGTTTGAAGGAAAGAGAGAACACATGGGAGAAAGGAAGGGTGAGTGTGAGAGGGAGAGCACAGATTCTAGTGCAGGTGAGAAGCAGTTTAGTAATCCAGGTTGTCAATCCTTATCCCTTAAGGTGAATGTCCTCATTGGCAAGTCTTGGGGCCAGCATAACAGAGGCTATAGGTTCCTTCCTAGTCCCAGATAATGCTCACAAGAGGAGCTTTGAGGATGTTGCATTTTTTCCAAAAAGAGTTCAATTTCAGAAAGAAAAAAGATTTGGTAGAAAACTCTGGGCCAACACTATTTGCAATCTCATTCTCATTTATTTGCTCAAGTAATCCCCAGTGCTTGATTTACGTAAGACTTGAATTAACTGTGTATTTATTCAGAGATCTTAAATTACACTGATGTGATGAGGTAAAATTGCAAGCTGATGCAGTTTCAAGGGTATTAACAAGCACATGATGGTGAGGCAGATCCCACTTGCCACTGAGGAATCCAAGCCCATTCAAAGGTTTCTAGAGAAGGTGGTAAGAAGGATCTTTTACAAGTGCAACTGCTTTTCATGAAGCAAAATTTATCTTAGCACTGAGGTGAGGTAGAGAGGTGCAGTACCTGTCAGAGACTTTTGAAGAAAATTAAAGCTGCTGGCTTGATGCTGGTCTTGGTGAGCAGTCTTGGTTTGAGCTCAGACACTGAATGAAGCAAATTTTTGGATCTGAGCAATTTCTGAATAATGCATGGTACCAGGAATAAAAAAATTCAGGTGAACAAAAAGCATGGAGCAGCTATGAGCCTGATATAATGGAAATTTTCTCAAAGTATGAAGGTGGCTATAACTTCAAGCAGCAGTGTCATTAAAAAAGACAAAGTGAAATCGCCATTGCTTCTGGTGTTAGCTGTTTCTGAAGAACTTCATGTTTTCCACAGGTGCTTAGTGAATTCAGGCAATGAAAGCTACTATGAAGTTGTCACTGAATGGGATTTAGACCGGTTAAATGAAGAGAGAGGAAAATGATAGTCTGTGGTTGATGTGGGTGGAGAGTTGATGGGACCATTTGGAGGTCCACTGAAAGATAGAATCTGAGACAAAATGCTCATAAAGAAATGACTGGAACTTCTAGTATTGAAATATGATGCAGCAAATAGAATATGGTTAGGGAAGAAAGCTATCTGGTCCATGAAGCTTGTGGAGGTCATCAGCTTGAAAAAGATTAAGCAAGAGGATTGGGGATGAAAACTGTAACTGGTATAAAAAGATCCATCTGCTTTGCCCAGGTGGTGCCCGTGATGCATGCAGCAGAGCTGCTGGAGGTTTGCACCACGTCAAAGGGAAACAAGGAGACCCACACAGCTAAAATGGTTATGACAGGCACGCAGGAGACTTAGAGGTGTTCAGAGACGGACAGGGCAGGTCTTGAAGCGGCTTGGGGCTCAGGAGCTACTGTGGCTTCTGTGGGAGCAGCATCATCACCAGAGGGAGCTGTCCGCCTGTATGAGATTGTCACCCCGGCAAGAAACGCTGCAGGGAAACAGCACCAGGGCTCCCAAAGCCTGGCAGGGGCAGGAGGCGAGAGAGCTCAGACAGGCAGCGACCGCAGCAGCCTGGAGTGGAGGACATGGGCTGAGCCGGGCTAGCAGAACTAATCCCCCAGGGCAGGCCGCCCACACTGCACACTGCTAATTGCTCTTCTGCAAGTCAGATCCTGCATGGTGCTATTGCCATCAGTTAATTTTTTTTTTTTTTTTTTTTTTTTTTGTAGACTTTGCTGGGGAGGGAAGAAGAGGAGAGGTGGTTGGTCAAAGTCAGACAAAGTGCTAGTCAGAGGTTCATGTGACAAGGCAGCTGATCACCGAGGCTCCGATGGTGAATGAAGTCGATGTGTGTCAGTCGACTGTGAGCAGTGTCTGAGCACAACAGGGCCCGTGTACCCAGCAGAGGGCATGTGCACACACACACAGAGACCTGCCTGTACCTCTGGGACATCATTTCTTAGATAATGAGCATATCAGTGCCCAAAACGGTATCTATCAGCAGCTACAGGACAAAGCCAGAGGCACCAGGCGTTCTGCTTGAATGGTCTGTGGTTTCTGTTACAGGGTCCAAACCTACCCTTCTGCTGAACTTCAGATCAAGGTAATGGTTCAGAGGAGCTAGGCAACATCCCGAAGCTCAGGTTTAAAGACTGGCATCTGTATTTACAATGTATCAGGCAAACCAGCCTGTAACCTCTTCAGATCCTCATGTGACCGCTTCACACTGAGCTTTACTTATTTATTTATTATCCGATTATTTATCCAAATGCTCATGCCTGATTTTGGTAGACACATTTTACCATAGTCTGAGACTGAGCTGAAAGCTTTGTCTCCTGCCAAGAATCTTGAGAGGATATTACATATCCAAGCAGTTTGCATCCATGGCATGGTATCTAAATGCCCTACAGAAGAAAAAACCAATGTATTTGTATGCTGCCTGGGCAGAAAGACAGACAGTTCTTCCAGTGGATGCACTAATACATGTAACAGATAGTGCTGTATGTGTTCAATGATGGGTCAAGGCACAGAAGATCAGGCTAAAGGGAGAAAAACCACTGCAGGTTGAAAAGTTAGAAGGCATTAAAATTACATACAGAAGAAAAGGGTGTAGTCTTGCCGATAGGAGAAGTGGATGAAGATGAGAGGTCTGGGCTCCTTGCCCCAGGCTACTTGACCTCAGGCAAGTCTTTCGATATCCCATTTCCCCTCCTTTCCTTTGTCTATGTGGCTCCCAGGAGCTTCGAGACAGGGTTGGTTCAAGCGCAGGAGTTGCAATACTTTATCTTGGTCATTTCTCCTAGGACATACCATAAATTAATTTCTTATACATAAACATATATGTATATCTAAAGCAACCTTCAAGGTAGCGTAAGAAGCTAAAGAGGGATAAACACAGAATGTTTGGGGGATATGGAATAGCAGAGTTCATAACCAGTTATTAATCCACTTTCAGGACAAGGCTTTTGCTGAAATTTAAAATAAATTTAAATTAAAAAAAAAAAAAAAAAGAGAGAGAATGTTATCCCGAGCCAGCGGTGTGGCTCCAGCCCCAGCACCCGCCCGCCGTGACGCCGGCAGCTGGCACCCCCCCGCGGCCCGGCCGGCGCGGGCAGCCCCCGCTGAGCTGAGCCGTGCCGTGCTGGGCTGGGCTGTGCTGCGCTCCCCCCGGCGGGCGGGCGGGCGCTCCGCGGTGCCGCGGGCGGGGGCCGAGCCCGCGCGGCCGCTTGTTGATCGCGGCCGGCGCCGCTCCGGGCTCCGCGCCGGCGGCCAGCCCCGCGCCCGGGCTTGCCGCTGCGCCGCCGCTCGCCTTCTTCCATTTCAACAGTGCAAACCCCTCCTTTTTCCTTTTTTTTTTTTTTTTTTTTTTCCTCTCCCTTTCTTTCCTTTTTTTTTTTTTTTTTTTTTTTTTTTTGCATGAAGATGGCGGCGCCTCTCGCCAGCAAGGCAGGGTCCGCCGGCACCACCAGCAAGCCTCCCTTCCCCGAGCTGGATTTCCGATCGGGAGCCAGGGTGGAGGAATTAAATAAACTCATCCAGGAATTCACCAAGCACGATCAGAGGGAGTACGACGACCAGCGAGCCCTGGAGATCCACACGGCCAAGGACTTCATCTTCTCCATGCTGGGTAGGGCAGGGACCGAGCGGGGCGGGGCGGGGGCGATGCCGGCCGGGGACCCCCGGGCAGGGCTCCCGGCCGTGCGGCACCGGCGGAGCCTTTCCCCGCGCCGGCCTGGGGGGTCCCCGCTCGCAGGGCGGCTCTCACCCCCAGGAAACTAATTTTTCCTGTCCTATCCGACTAGCCTTTGGCAGCGATGTATTTATAAGCACAGAGGAAAGGCTGGGTCGCAGAGCTGACCGGTGCCCGAGAAACACGCCGAGCCAGCAGGCGAGGCGAGTCCGGCCCTTTATTGTTTTTACCCCCAACTGTCGAGACATAGGAAGCACAGATTTTTAATTTTTTTTTTTTTCTGGACCGCTTATTTTGGCTATTAGACCGGCGGATGCTTGTGCAGGAGCATCTCCCGAACTGCCTTTCTTGCTTAGGTTGCAAAACTCGCAGCGAGTGGAGCAAGTGAGATTGTGGCGGGGGAGTCTTCATCTGTGTGAAACTTTGAATCGCAGGCTGGGATCCTTAAACCAGGGTGAAGCATGTGTTGGCCCTTGCGGAAATCACCTGGGCTCTAGCATGACTAAGGCTTCTTAAGAGTAACAGTAGAATGACTAACAACTCTGATTCTCCAGGTAGTCAGTTTCTGATAAATATTTACCCTGAATTGACTAAGAAATCACTCAGAGGAATAAGAGCCTTCAGGGTACAAAAGGATGCTCTTTAACGTGCAGATTAGACCTTGAAATCAGTCGTCCAAGTTTCAATCATTGTCTTAAACATACTCTCAGCATTTTTGTGTAAACAGCTGCTGTGGCCGGTGAATGGCTCTTTGTAGCTCAGAGGTGCACATACACCCTTAAAGCATACTTGGCACATGATCTGCATGTACACTCTGAATAACCTACATCACTTTTCTCATCCCGAAACACAGAGCTGTCCTATTGTAATGAATATTATTTTCTGTCTCAAAGGATTATCTCTATGATAGACCAGTTCCTCTACAGCCATGAACACACCTACACTCTGTTATGAGAATCTGTCTGTCCCACTGGTTATCTTGTAAGGTACCTGGATCAGTATAATTGCCCACTGTATGGGATTTGCACAATTTTATATGTGTATTGCTTTTTCACCAAGGGCTGGACAGGATATAGCAGACTAAATTTAGCCTGAGAACAAGGACAACAAGTTGAAAAGTCAGTAGTGTGTATATTTATAGTTGCAGTTATAAATATTTTCCCCTTCCCAGTTAAACAACAACAAAAAAGATGTGGTGAAGCCATGGTTGCCTCAAAGCCTGTAGGATTTTTTTTTTCTTAAAAACATGATCTGGTGGAAGTCATCCAGTATTATCATCTGATACATTTTTCAATCAGGGCTTTAAATAACTGGCTGAGGAAACATGGCTGGATGGGATGGAGCAAAGAAGAGTGAAGAGAAAAAAGCAATAGCTGCTGTGGCTAGCAAGCAGAGAAAGCTTTGTATGATCCTGTTTAAGCATTAATAGTCTTTGCAGGGTACAGGGATCACAGATTTTCTTCCTGCCTTGTGTAGGAGAAAGCAATAGAAGAAAGACAGAAGAATAAACTGGAGCATGCCTTGTATTTCTGCAAATACACCCTAATGCCTTGCTGTTCATGAAACAGGGAGCCTTAGGCTGTTCAGAAGTAATGTAAATTAATGTGGTTGTCTTTGTTAATATAATGACTGGGAGATGAGCATTCTTCAGTTCCAAATGTATAGCTAAACCATTGGTTTCAACAAAAAAACTTATTTCTGTCTAAGTTGTACCTGATAATTTTCAGTAAGTCTTGTTTCTGAATAAAAGAAGAAACTTGAGGACTGAACCCAGGACAGAAATGGAGATGGCATGTCTAATTTGCCTGCATTAGACCCTAGAAGTTGTGTTTGTGGATCAGATCCTTCTTAGCAAGAGAGGCTCTTAAATCTAAAAGGATTTAACTTATTAATAAATAGCTCTTTCCCCTGTGCCTGATCTCTCCCATATGTACTGCCCTTATCTCGTCGGGTGATGATAGGAAAATTAAACATAGCTTTCCTGATTTAATTACACTGGTGTGTAATTGGTGGATGAATGATAGGTGAGGAGACCTTGCGAAGATTCTCAGATGTTTGTACTCTGCATGGCTTGCCCTCTAGGTCAGACTTTCCTTTTAATTTGTATTAACTCTTTTTCATCTGTGTTGTCTTGCCCTGGCTATAACTGAACTCTGGGAGAGCTAAAGAGTTGGACTGTGAGAAAATTAGGGAGAGGCACTGTTGTCGTGTGTTTGTCCAAAATCTTGTGTCCCAGGCTTTAGAAGAGGACTGAAAATGACTTACCTCTCTGGTGGGAGAAGTGAGCATTTTCTGAATGTGGGTGGTTCCTGGCCATTCACAGTCCCTTTCACAGTCACTAAGACCATATGGTCTTGCCAACACCCCATACCAAAACAACAGGTGTATTTTGATGCCTTTGTTGGTAAATTCCTGTACTCACACTGAGCTATGCCTGATAAATTCTTATCTCTTTGATTCAGGTATGATTGAGATTCAGAGGAGGGAGAGGCTGTAGGAACCAAGAGAAAGAGTGGAGAAAAGACAGTCTTGTGTGCTGGGCAGAGGGCTGGCTGAGACAGGCTGAGACCAAGTGTCTACCTGCTAGTCATGAAAGGGGCTAACTACTTATTCCCCTGATGACTCAGTTTTGGGAGGGTTTTGGGCATAAAAAGTGATAAAGGAGTATTTTTATCAAATGATGATATTACAGTCAATGATATTTTGATTTTTAAAGTACTTGCTGCCATTGTGATGGGAGGTGCATAGCAGTCATATTAAAAAGCATTTAAGGGTACCTGATCTAGAGGGTATTATTCCTGCAGTACAAGTACTTTCAGGAAATTCTTTAATGAATACTGGCTGTCTCTTTCTGTTCAGCACCTAAGTCAAAATTGCTTTAATGCATAGATGTGGTAGGCTTAAAAAAAACATATATTATGCTCTTGAGAGAACATAATTGAACATTGCATATAAAATAACTCCTTGAAATTTCTAGTGCTATTCCTGCCTCAAACCAACTCATGATGTTTGGAATACTGACTCTAGAATTTTATATAGTAACAAGAGAAAGGAACAAAGATATATGAATTAGTACAGACTATATAGAGCTATATTCTCCACTACAGGTACACATCAGGGTTCAGTCATCTAGAGCAGTTTTCAAGCTCTTTAGGTTGGTGTTTTGTTTCTATTTCCTACTATGAGACTTCTCAGCAGAGCCAGAAGACAGATGCTTAGGACATTTCATGCCATTCTGCTTCCTGAGAAATCAAATCAAGGAACAGACTAGTTTAAATTGGTGCTAAAGTGGCCTTTTGGGGTTTTAAGGCCTCTAGTGTGTCTTTTTGTCTCTTCAGTGGTTACTTCTGTGGGAAGTGGCCACCAGGGCAGGCCATACTTTGAGCATCTGCAGCCAGCTGCAACTTAGAGCTGTTGACAAGACCTCTAGAGAGCTTGTCTCAGCACCTGATACAGGAGAGGTGGTGATCCTGTTCTGAGATCATTTCCTAATTCTCTGGTGTCTGCCTGCTGCTGTGCTGGGTGTGCTAGCAAGTGTTTGTGATAGAGGCAAGTCTCAGTGGAAGCAGGGCTGGCATCAGCAAATTTTTTCTGCTGCAAATACCGATTCCCAAATGGAGTGAGCTACCCTGCTGAGCCCCTGCATCTGTAGCAAGGCTTCCAGCTGTTTCCTGGACTCATGAGCCCCTAAAATATGTGCTCTGGAGGTGCAGATTGCTGTGCTGACAACACAGGTGTCCTCACAATAGCTTGCCTTTGTCAGCAGCTTCTACAAGGAAAGAATTTTCCAGTTTCCCTCTGTACCTGAGGTCTGTGTAGCAGAACAGCATTGGCAGTGTGACTCTTGTGTGGGTTTGTGTGGCATTTTTTTCCTCCCCTCCCATACCTGCCATAACTTGCTGATAAAATCTATTGTAGATTAGATTTCAAGCATTGTTTGAAGTGTTGCCTGTTTAGGTATGTGTCTAGCATACATCATGGAAATTCTGTGCTTCCTGTTGTAGTGTCAAGCTGATGAAATAGCAACAGGATTGGAGTGATCTCTCTAGGGTTAAGTCTTTTGTGTGTGTGTGCCTTCTCTCAAGAGAAGCCAATCATGATAGGAGCACACTGTACTCTGAGGCCTATGTTAATAAAGGCTCCCTGCTGGCATTCCCTGTGCTGCTGAATGCATAATGCACAGCTGTTAAAAACAACCTTACTCTATCACAGATTTCATTTCTGGCTTCACTAGTGTCTCCTCTCCCTGCAGGCCACATGTTTCTGTATTTGCATCTGAGGCTGGGGGGTTTCTTGGTGGTTTTGTTTTTCTTAATTAGGGGACAGTGTACTAAACTGGTAAGGTAAGGCTACAAAGCATTGGTAGCTTCTATTTGGTTGTACCTTTCATCAATCAACCAATTGCTTTCACTGGGAATTGGTTAAAAAGGTTTGGTAGCCTCCTCTGTGTCTTTTTGTTCAAAGGGATTGTTGGTCTATATATGTATCACCAGTGAAAATAGACTGAAAATCTTTGTCTCAGTTTGTTTTAAGATGCTGGTATTTTACTTGCTCGACTACTGTTTTGAAACATTAGTCTGTGATGCAAAGTATTTAGTGTAATAGCTAGGAACATGTCCTGAGGGCACAAATTCTCATGGCAGGCTTGTCAGACTGCCCACCGCCTGTTCTTTCAGTCTGTGGAAATATTTGTAAAAGATTTGGGAGAATACTTGCCAAGCCCAATTATGCAATTATGTTTTAAGGGCAATTTTATAATTACAGTGGAGGATGGTAACCAGGATACAGGAGTTGTTGAGGTTTTGACTTTTCCATTTTTTTTCCTATGTGACTTTTTGTGAACGCTAAAATATTCAGGGCAATTCTAGTTACAAATCAGTTGTTCAACTTTCTTTTAAGCAGCTGGCTACTTTTATAGGTGAAGCTAAATTAAAGATGACTCCAACATTGCTCAGGAAGGCTGGAGGACATGTTTTATTATAGCGTTGGTAATGTGCAGGTTGGATGAGAGACCCAGAGTAGCCCATCAACAATGCCTAGAGGAAACTCAGAGGGTAAAAGTCCTGCCTGGACTTCTCAAAGAGAATCTCCAAGCTGATCAGGTTTTTTTAACAGTTAGATTTGTCTGTCATAATTTTTATTTCACAAATGACAGGTTCCTGCTTTGTGTTCTCCACAGCTGAAATTTTTGCACTTTTTCTTGGGCCTTTATATGTGCAATTTTGCATTGAGGTGCACCTTTAGGGACATGCCCCAGTCCTTTTGGTGCAAGGATGGTTTTCCCAGGCACACCTCTGGAATCTTCTCCTGCCCTGTTTGTACTCTGCAGGATTGGTTAGGTGAGAAAGTGCCCAGAAGGGTTATGGCTAAGGCCAAGATTGCCTTTCACCTCCAGTCAAGGGGTCTTGAGCTGCAAGGGCTGCTTCAGCATGACACTGTGAACAGTGATTGAGATGGCAAATTGCACTTCCAAGCACATCTGTGTGAAACCCTGTGGTGGCAGCTGCAGGTAGAGGCTCTGGAATAGACCTGTCAGGTTTCTGTGAGTCTAAGAAAAATGACCTGCTGTGGAGTCCATCACCTTTGTCTGGGTGATGCTGATGTATGAAGCTCACTTGAGAAGCAAGAGCTGTAGATCCTTTGCTGTGAAAGGAGAGGCTTAAGACTTGAGTGCATTATATAGGGTGACACATCTCCTGGGTTTCCCCTTAGCAACAGCTGGGGTGGTAAGTTCCATGTCCTAAAAGAAAACCATTAATTCTGGCCATTGATACCTTGGCCTGCCATCCTCTGAACAAGGAGAAAATTCTTTGAGAGTGACAGTCCCTTCATGTGTACAACATAATATGTTACATTTAGACTGTCTTTAATTTGCTTATCTTTGGGGTATGAAACAAGAAGTAGAGTAGGTTGGAGTTCTGGGGAAGCAAAGGGGAGTGTCTGGAGTTTTTTTTTCCCCTTGGAATAGCAGAAGATCTATCATGGGAGCTAAGCAGAAAGCAGCTTTGGTAGCTGAATTCAGAGAATGTCCTTTATTGGGAAAAGAGCAGTGAGCCTGCATGGGAGCAAGGGTGAGAGAGCTGAGAAATGACCTCTAGCTGCATGGCCCTAGTTATTGGTCTGAGTCTTGTCCTGATGACTCCTAGAGTGGTGTGAGTTCAGGAGCTGAACTGTAGCTTTATTGGAACTCACAACCATATTTCATAGGTTCCCCATCTTAACTATGGATTTTATATCCAATGATGTTTTATCACTTCTGTTAGCACAAACCTGTCTAAGTAACAAAAATAGGGCAGTCAGCTTTTCTTGGTGGTTTTTCTTTTGGAGGGGGGGGTTGCTTTTTTGTTGTTGTTGGTTTCTTTTTGGTTTGCTTTTGTTATTTTTCTAATGGAACCTGAAGGCAGCTTATGAGACATTCAAAATAAATCTTTCAGCAGCAGCTGATGTTGCAATTGACAGATGCAGCTATGAATTTTGCTATGTTTCATTAAGAGAACTCCACTGTTTGCTTTCATTTCTACCATTCTGTTGCATTCCCTTTTACTGTAAATAGCAATTGTCCTGAACTGAGTAAATTAATCTGTGCCTTAGTACTTCAACCAAACTGGCAGGTCTCTGAATCATGTACTTTTACAGTAGATAAACTTTCTGCAGTTCTTTCAAAGCACTATTTCAGTGACTGTGTGGTTGTATAGGAAGCATTCAGTTGGAAGAAGATAGATTCCCTGCTCCCCAACATATTTGACTTTTGAGCTTTTAATAAACCCTGGATGCTAAGAAAGTCACAATGATCTTATTAATGCATTGTTTCAACTGTCAGACAGTCTGATTTTAACCTAATTGAAAGCATTTAATTAGAAGGTTGTTAACGTGTTTTGTTATCAGCATGCTGGTGTCAAAAGTACAAATACCATGGAGTGGGGGTGATTGGTTGCTCTAAGGTTCATAATATCCATGTCTTTGACACAGCAGTGGTAGCTACTGCCACCCACTCATGTTTAGGGCTGTGGGCAGACATTTTCACAGCATTGGGTGGCTTCAGCTGGTAGAACAGGAGGTGGGTGGCATCTATTTCAACCTAAGAAAATCGTTCTGTGGGTGAAACTGAGTCAGAGTGAGGACACCCTAGACCTCTGTTCTGAACTGCCCCCGAATTTATACAGATCTATGCAAGTTTTGGAATATAATCATATGTAGTAGGCCTTGGTACTATGAGAATCCTTCCTTGTCTCCTGTGCTTCAGCAGTCTGTGAAAAGAGGGATGGTACTGCAAGAGTGGAGCACTGTGGTGCTGCAGTTCTTCATGACAGGATGATTTAATCATGCAACTCTCCCATGTAAAGGGAAGTCTGGCTCTGAGAGTCTTGCCATGAAAAGTATTTAAATAATGAAGGCAAATAGTTGCCTGTCACTTGATGTTGATCTAGTGGCTTTGAGATCAAGTGCAATTCAACGTCTATGAGAGAGATTACAACTTAACTCAGTTCTAGCAAGTAATATTGTTTTGTACTGAATGGACCCCAAAGCAAAATTGGGACAAATTAGTTTAAATAATGCATCCTGTCTGTGGTGTGCATGGTGATGCAGTTTAGCAGTGTCAGGCAATGCCACTCAATAGAAGGCAGCAGTTTGGGACAGAAGGCAAGGGGAAAATACATGGCAGTGCTCTTTTTTGTTCTAAGATGTCTTGTCTCAACTCTCCTGTTCCTGTTTGTGGGATCTTTTGGCACTGCCCCACAACCCTCTCTCAAGGATGGATGCTTTTATTCAGTGATGCATATTTGACCTGGTTTAGAAAATCAGGTTCTGAGGTTGTGAAGGAGTAGTATTAAACATCTATCAAAAATGCTGAGACAAACATTGCAGTTAGCTTCTGTGTGTTTCCCTTCAGCAATTCTACTCTTTGTATTTTAATAGTCTGAAGAGTTCCGTCTTTGTGATGCTTTGGGTGGCTCCTTTTGGAAATGAATCCTGTGCTGATAGCTCTGGCTGTGTCCCATCCACAGGCACGTGCTTGGAGATATTTTGTGTTTGTTTTGTACCTCACTAATTAATGTATAAGTTAGTGGTAGAACAGCAGGAAAGCTGCGTTTGCTGACACTTCATGAAATAATGATTTAATCCTTTGTGACACGTTCCTGCTGAGTGTCAAAGCTGATAACTCTAATCTCTGTCCCTAGCTCAGTGCAACAGGAACCTGTTCTAGAGGGCGTTTTGCATGATCTTGCAAGCTCTTGTAGGTACTTTGTGACCAATTAATTTAAACTTTTTTTGTACATTGCCACTCTTGAGCATGATTGTTCAGGATTGTCTGGCACACTGAGGAATCTGGACTTGAGAGCAAACAAAGGAGCTAAAATTTGTCTGCTTCAGATGAAATAAGGGGTGTCGTGTGAGCAGCAGGGAAATGCTCTCATTTCCTTCTAAATGCACCTCTTTGTCAGCAATCAGAGCAAGGCATGGTTCTGTTGAACCAGAGGTGCTCCTTGACACAGCTTTGCACTAGTTTGGATGGGGGAATGATGGACCAAGGGGGTCTCAGTGCCCTGAGCTGGAAGACCATGACTGAGACAATTATCACTCCCAGTCAGCCATGAAATTGCATGGGATCTGCTGCTTCAGTTGGATCCTTAAAATCTGTGTGGCCTGATAGGATTTATCTGAGAATTTTTAAAGACCTGTTGGTGTTATCACAAAACCTCTCTTAATGACTTTGAAGTGGTCTTGGGAATCCAGAGAAGTCCCAGCTGTCTGGAAGCTAGCAAACATTCCTGATTTTCAAGAAGGGCAAGAAAGATGACCCCAGAAACTACAGGCCTGTCAGTCTCACTTTGGTGCTTTGTAAAGTTATGGAGAAGATTATTCTGGGAGGTATTGAAGAACACTTTGAAGACAACACAGTCACTGATCACAGCCAGCACAGCTTCAAGAGAGGAAAGTCTTGCTTGTTCAATCTGATTTGCTTTCATGACAAGGTAACAACCTAATTACCTTACCATCACGTACTGCATCACCTGCCTGGCAGTGGAGGGGATTGTCCTGCTCTGCTCTATGGCAGCCTCACCTCGAGTGCTGGGGCAGCTTTGGGCATCACAATGTAAGAAAGACACCAAACCATTAGAGAGCATCCAAAGGAGGGCTGTGAATGGTGAAGGAGCTGAGGGGAAACCGTGTGAGGAGCAGCTGAGGGCACTGGGCCTGCTCAGCCTGGAGGAGGCCGAGGGAGGCCTCTGCAGCCACAGCTTCCTCCTGAGGGGAAGAGGAGGGGCAGGCCCTGATCTCCTCCCTGTGCTGACACTGACAGCACCTGAGGGAGCGGCCTGAAGCTGTGCCAGGGGAGGTTTAGGTTGGATGTTAGGAAAAGGTTCTGTCCCCAGAGGGTGGTTGGGCTGGAACAGGCTCCCCAGGGAAGGGGTCACAGCACCAGCCTGGCAGGGCTCCAGAAGAGTTTGGGCAATGCTCTCAGGCACATGGTGTGACCCTTGGGGATGGTGCTGAGCAGGGACAGGAGTTGGACTTGATGATCCTTGTGGTCCCTTCCAACTCAGCAGATTCTCTGTGAAGCCCACCCCTCTTCATTCTATGTGATTCCAAATCCTGGGTGTGGATGCAAATCTGTATGCAGGGATAGCTGAGAAACTACTCTGCAGTATTTAGTCCTTGAGATACAACAAGCAAAGCTCGCTTCTGTTCTGGCATGGACTGTGAATTGCTGTTTAAAATAAACTTTTGGTTTAATGGTATTAAACAAAAAATGTGCAGCTCTGCAAATTGAGAAGGGAATGTCACAGTAACAACACTTCAGGGCCTCTGAAATTCTTCTTTTACACTTGCAATACAGTGTGCTGAATGGCAGATCAGATATTGATATTGGCCCCTTGATATAAGGTTTTTAAAGCTTGAGTTGCTGAAATATCTGTATTTTGTAGACAGTAGGACAACCATGTGCTAAGCAATCAGTTACTTGAGGAAAATAAGAGGAATGCAAGTCTCTCTGCCAGCACAGCATGTCTCTGACAAGCTGAATTAAATGCTCATGTTTTTTCCAATGAGGAAGCTGTAATGCACATCTAAGTGCATTATTGAGAAAAAGGAACCATTACAATTTGATTGAGCATCTCTCAGAGGCTTGCATTATGTAATAAGTTGTCTGTAAAAGTTTGACCCTGAACTTGCATTTTTTCTTAATATCCTGTGAATGTCTATGGATGTGCAAAATTTACAGTTGAGGCAACAATGTTACAGTGATACAACCCCCTTTGACACAGGCTTGTAACATCAAAGAAAGACTGTTTCTGTGCAGTCATTTTAATTGTCTTGGGGAGAGATTTGCATGTGCTATATAAGCACTTAGCAAAACTATTTTCACACTACCAGAGCTGCAGAGTTAAGTTACAAGTTAGTCTGGAAAATCAAAGTTTAAAAAATTATTTTGATCCTCTTAAACCTAAATCCTGGCTCTGAACTAGAGGACTCATGAGTTACTTTAGAAACTAGACAAACCCTCTCACTTCTTCACCCTAAAAATCTGGAATCATCTTTTTATCTAAACTGCTTCTTAAAAATTCAGGTAAAGAATTCAATGTTTAAAAATCTGTTCTTATGCTGAGACCAGTCTTCTAAGACATTGCTTGTACATGCATGAATCACTCTATTGTTCTGTGTACATCACTGAGTTCTCAACTTCTTTTAAGTGACTCTTTCCTTTCCTTAAAATGTGTATATGCCTTTGTTTTATTCCATGTGGAGGTCTCAGCCCCTCCCTACAGAGCTGTTCCAGTGTGAGAGGCTTCACTGGGCCAAGGCCAGCACTGCTTGGTGAGGACTGTCGGAGTCCTATGGAAAAGATTTCTGTCTGAGGGAGACAAATGAAGAAAATCCCCAGACCCACAGCATGTTGATAGACCTCCTGTTGTTCTTAATTCGTGTCTGTAAATGGCACTGGTTTCCGCTGTTGTGCACCGAGACAATAATAAATAACAATCCTTAGCATTTATATACAACTTCACAATTTTCAGTGTGTTCAACACACATTAACTAATTCAGCTGAGATGCACATATTCTGTGAGCAAAACTACTCTTCTTGCTGCCCAGGGGAACCTTTTATTACAGCTGGGACAAGGCTTTTCTTTTTGTCCTTAACTGGAGCTGTTGGCAGGAATGTTCTATACGGGGCCTGTGTCTTTCTTCCTGAAGGTTTTAAGCATTTGCATGTACCTCTGTTTGAACAGGAACTGGACCACTCCCCAGTCATATGTGATACTATGAAAAAGATATGCAGGAGAATTTTCTTTGTGTTTTGTGTTGCAGATATGCAGACCCAGGGTTAATAGATTTGTGGTTTCAGAAGTCATTGAGTTAGCAAAGATGTGGCTACATTAAGTGCATCTTTCTGTGCTTCCATAAGGTCTTCAGGGCACGCCATCTCCAGTGGTCCTTGAGGCTCAGGAAGAGAATAAGTCTCTGTCAGTTTTGACTGTGTTGGATCATCACACCATGTACTGAAGAAAATTGAGGATGCTTGGTGGCTTTGGTGCACTAGATCCAGCACTTGCTAGGCCACCAATCTGTCTTTTGGGGCAGGAGAAAGCTCAACAGAAGCCTGTTGCCATGTACGAGGTGTTTTGAAGGCAATTAAAGACATTGTGCCCTATTATTAGTAATCCTGAATCCCAAACATGTCTGGGGTCCCAGACATGCACTGGTATGAATCTAATCTGTCAGGCGCTTGACTCGTTTTCTGCCTTGGCATTTTGCATATGTGTATAGAGCTGGTGAGAGGAGTTTGATGCATCCCTGTCTGCACCTTCAAGCTGGGCAGGATTGGTTCCACATTTTCTTTCCAAGAATAGCACCATTTTAGCATTCCATTCAGGTGGCTAGAAGATAAGCATCTTATTTAACCAGGTCATATAACGTGGATTAGTGGTTTACCTTGGAAATAACTGTTTTGTTGTCTTTGTAAATTGGTGCCTGGTACTTCAGAATGGCTTTACAGTTGTAACTCTTTTTCTGATCTGAGAGATTTAGTTATAGCTAGTGATCACACTTCTGGATTTCCTCTTTGTCTAATCTTATAGTAAGCTTCTGGTTTAGAAGTGATGCCTGCAGGTTTGACCTGAGACTGATTCTGCCAGACCAGCATAGAGTATAATTTTCCTATAAATGATTGTATGAACCAGGAGCACCATTAGCCTTTTAGTGACCTAATTACACAGGCAGGTAGCATTTTGAGATCAGAACTCTCATCTTGCTACAGCTCTTCCTTCAGCTAACAGTGCATGAGAGAAGAACAGCATGTTTCTTGCAGGTGATGATTTCTCTTTCTGTGGCTTTGATATCCTCATTTTGTGTTTGAAGGTAATGTGCAGATTGCTGGGTGGCGTCACTCAAAGTGACTGACTGAGCTGCTGTAGCATGTGAAGATGTCTCCAAGACAACTAATTTCCTGGTCAAACAGCACATTGGCTTCTGCCACAAGACATTTTAAGGGAGCTGGTGAGCTGAATGAGCAAGATATTTTAACAGTTAATTATTAGCACTGTAGCTGCCAAATGCAGCTCAGAGTCTAAGGCTGAAAATGTACCTATTACACACTGTAAATTAATAACTTTAAATAAAAAGAATTGTGTGATTTGATTAGCAAACTGATTTATCAGAAAACTTATACCAAATAATAGGAATTGATTCCCACCCTTCACAATTCTTTTCCTCTAGTTGTTAAATGTGGAATTAAGGGACTTTCTTTTACTCTCACATTTTGTTGTCTATGTCCCTGCTACCTTTCAGCTTTGCTTTTTAAGTATTAGTGTGCCGTATATTTTTCTAAAATGTACCCAAAAAATCAGATGTTTGTTTCTGTTTTCCTTATGCTCTAAAACTCATTCTATTCTAAAGTTAGGACAATAAAAGCTTGAAGCATTGGATTTTTCCCTCTATGTTATCCCCTCCTCCCAGTTCCCTTTGTCTCCAGAGGAGCAGTGTTACTGGACAGGTGTAGAGCATTTCAAATTTTTTCTTCTGCATTTCAAATTTTAAACTTTTCTTCAGAAAATATTTCTATGTCCATCCTGTTGCATGGTACTTGGTCCAAACCAAAATGAAAAATATCCACTTGTTTTCCTGCTCTCCTTGCAAGGCTTGGCTGTTCTGTTCAGCTGAACAAAACCCACCTTTGTCTTCGCTTTGGAATAAGAAACAAGCAGGCTTGTTGATTTCTGCTGCATTAGTACTCTCCTTCCTCACAGAGATGCAGTGGTTATCAGGGGTAGGGCTGGCTGCTGTTTCCATGAGATCTCCAGGAGCTGCTGCAGTGTGGATCTCCAGCCCCAGAGACAGCACAGACTGAAGGAACACAAGCAAAATACGCTTTGTGCAGTGGTGGGTAGTGAGAGCACAGAGAGTGCTGAGAACGCTTGAAGACTTTCAAATAATGTGCAGGAGAGCCAGGGGGTTGTATCCCTGCCCTGACCTCTGTCCCGTGGAACATCTGAACCTGAATTCTCAGCTAATAACCCCTAAGCTGCCTTCTCTGAGCGTGCCTGCATTCGCTGGGGAATTTTAGGAATGCGCATTTCAG
Organism: Ammospiza nelsoni; assembly: GCF_027579445.1. Classification (NCBI taxonomy): domain Eukaryota; kingdom Metazoa; phylum Chordata; class Aves; order Passeriformes; family Passerellidae; genus Ammospiza; species Ammospiza nelsoni. Next base: position 11,712,049 of record NC_080642.1, on the reverse strand, counting down.
CGCAGTGTTGGTGCTGCTCACCCTCTGCTCAACTAAGAGCTTTAGAAGCTGGTGTGGGGTTGGTATTTGCCAGGATAAAACCCCATTATGGTTTGCAGTATTCTTTAACTAAAGATTTATTTTCCTGGGTAAGGTTCCATTTAGAACAGCAGGAGTCAACATCAAAGAGCTGGAGAAAGGCCTCTTCCCTTTCCCTGACACAGCACAGCTTCAGCCCTCTCCCTTCACCATCCCCTCTCCCAATTCCTTTGTTTTTAAGGCATTACAACTTCAGTGACTGGAATATTGAAGAGACCGTAGTTAGTGTCGTGTTGCTCACAATTACAGGGGCAATTGATCTAAGGAGGAAAGAAGAGTAGGAGGGTAGAGCCAGTGTTACTGATGCAAACCTCTCTCTGTTGATGTCCCCTCCATGCTGATGCAACTCCATCTTTAGCCTCCAGCCTCTTCAGTAGTTCCTGTTAGAGGATGTGGGAGGTCTGCTCTTGACCCATATGGGAGGAAATTGGGAAACTGGGCACAGAGGCCCCACCACCTGCTTGGCTTTGTGCACAGCTCTGTGGACTGTGTGGCTTTTGCTGCATGTGTCTCGCACAGCAAGGCAGCAGGAGTCTGTGGGTTTGTTTTGTAGCAGATATGGTAACAAGGACACTCCTTAGTCCATCCCTGTCTCTGTTTCTGGTGGGTAGTTGAAGGTCTTTCTGTTTGCTTTGAAAAGCAGCTGACAAAGGAAGGCAAAGCAATTTGTGTCCTCAGCAGGGCAGAATAATCATGTGACCAGCATCTCTGAAAGATCTCAACAGTGCATCTTGGAGTCTCATGCAAACTGTGTTAATGCAGAATTCCTACACATGCAGGCATTCAGTGCCACACTTGATAACTAGGCAGTGATTCAAGCTGTTTGAGATCCTGCATGCAGTATGAGAAACAGCCTGGACCAAAATGAAAACCTAGGGTGATTCTGGAGGAAAATGTAAGGTTATTTTTAGGATTGCTGCTATTGTGTTGTGCACCAAGGAAGATAATGCTCCAGCTTTGCACTACAGGTCAGCATATTGTTCGGCCTTATTCCTCATTTCTTGGCCCCATCTATTTTAACTGGCAAATATTGTTTGCTTTAGCACCTTCTTTTGTGACCCTGCATCTGCTTATCTAGGTGCTGGACAAAGCAAGGGTTTGATGCAATCCAGAGCTTGTGTTCTGTATATGAAATGCAGTTAAATTTGTTCCTGGTCATCTTGTAGCAAAGCTATTTTTGCCCTGCCTATGGCCTGGCTTGCAAGCTGCAAAGGTCTGGATAGGATTTATTATCTCTGACCATAAAATTTTAAACTGCTTTTAATGGTAGATATTAAATCACTGCTGCCCCAATTCCAATCTCTCTGCAGAATTTCTGAGTTCCTAGGAAGGCATTTTCTCTGCCAGTAACCTCTGGTTTCTGAGAGCAGAGGCAAGTTACAGGGCTGTTCACAGGATGATGGTGGTGAGGGACCTGTGTGCTGGCCGGTGTCCAGGCATGGGTCTGGCTCCAGAGAACAGAGCCAGGCAGACCTGATACGGCTGTGATGTGACTGAGGGATGTTTGTATTGGTGTCTGGGTGCAGACACTCTGCTGGGACACAGGACTGAGTGTCTCTGCTCTTGGCTTTGTTCCTCCCTGATTGAAGTATCTGACACAGCAAGAAAACTGGAATTCAGTGCTTCAGCACTGAGCTGCCTACAACAAGCTATTTTATTTTTTGTACATGTCTAATAAATACTGAACTGTTCAGTGTTGTCACTCAGTGTGGCTTTGTCCCTTGCTGCTGGGAGTCTCTGCATAGATTTCTCTTGAGACTGGCAAAATGCTTCCTCCAGGATGTGCATGAGAGGCACAGTGTTCTAGCTGAGGCTGTTCTTTGTCACCTTTGCCTAGAGAACAGTGGCAGCACTAAAACAGAATCTAATGTTTCTTAAATCAATTAGTAGCCTTGAAGCCTTTTCAGGAACATGCAAAGAGCTGTGGCAGGTGGGCAGGACGTGTCTTCCTTGCCAAGGAGGGGGAGATGCCACCTTCTGTGCTGCATTTGCAGGGGAGGCAGAGAGCCACCCAGGGCTTCCCACTCTCAGGCCTGTGCACTTCACACTGCTCCATCTTCCTCATGGCAGCCTAGCTTTCCATTTCATCAGCAGGAGTACCATTTAGTGTGCTTTGCTTTAACCCAAAGCTGGACGTCATAGAAAAGAGTCATCCAAGACTAGGCTGGTAAGAATTGTTTGACATCAGCATATCAGAAAAGGTTGCAAAAATTTACACTATGCTGTGGCAGAGTTTTCCAGAGCTTGTGCTTGACTGAAGCAGGTTAACTCCTGTCCCTAATAGGGTTTTAAAACCACTGTTCATAGCAGTGCCTGCAGTGATGGCAGTTGGAAGCAATCTTCTGGACCAGAGTAGCCAAAAGCTTAAAAACATCTAATATTTGATAATTTTCATCTTCTGGAAGACTCTGCTGTCTAACTCAGGGGTGATTTAACTTCCCTTGTGGTGGGAGAGGCAGGCTATCATCAGTAAAGACCGGTAATCCTGGACCAGGGTTTAAGCAAAACCACTTTCAGCAAGAATGCTTTCCACAAGTGGTTCTGCCTGTCTGAAGTTAAAAGGAGACTCTGACTTTTCCTCTGCTCATTCTCACATCTCTAAAGGTTGAGCAGTCCATTTTCACAGTGCTCTGTGTGGCTTCTTCCCATATTAGAAAGGAAGTTGCTGAATATGGGCATCCCAGGGTGCGTGCGTCTGTCTGTCTGGACCCGTCCCATCAATTAAACAGCAGCTGACGTCATATTTGAAGGTCAGCTGTTTTATAACCTAATATTATCTTTTTTTTTTCCCCTCTGGGTTTATTATCTCTCTCCAACCTGCAGCTCAGCACCATCTGGTGCAGGCACACAAGGGAGAAAGATTAGAGAAAGTAAAGCAGCTTTGTTCGCTTCCCCCATTGCTTCCGATGTACAGAGGAGTCACAGTCTCTTGCAATATTGAATTTTAAGTGCTGGGGAGGGCTGGATCCTGTTTGCTATCTGAGAGAGGGAAAAATAGTCTGTGCTTACCAGCAACCTGTCAGGAAGTGTCTCAGTATTCCTAAGGGTCTTACTGTGGCCACAAAGTGTACTTTGCTGGCATTTTATTTTATTTTTAAATACTGTTAGGATTTTTTATGACCTGTTTTTCTCAGCACACATATTTTCCTTACCTGTAAATTGCCAGAAGCACTCCTAAATGAGGTACATGTGCAGTGCTGACCCCAGCTAGAGTCTGCTTTGGAGGTGAAGATCTCTGGACCCCTGAAGTGCATTTACACCTGACACAGAGCCAAGCTGTCTCACCCCAAGCATGTTCTGCCACGCAGAGATAGCTCCATCTTCCCTGGTGGCATCTGTCTGCACATGCCAGGGAAGTGAACATTTACTTACCCAGCCTCAGCCCACAGGGAAGACACGTGAGTTGTTTCCATTTCATAGGCAGGGTGGGGTTGCACAAAAGCTTCACCCTCTCTCCCATCCTGCCTCCTTTTCCTCTGTCCATCTAGCGGTGTGATTTGCTTTCTGTCCAAACTGCATTGTGCTGATTTTCTGTAAAGGCAAAGCTCTTTTCTTTCCAGTAATAAAATGATAATAATTCTAGAATGCTGATCTCCTCATCCAGCTGGCGAACTTGCAAACTACTATCTTGTTGCTTTTCTTCAATGTTTCAAATTTTTCATTTGGTTGTTATGAAACAAAATTTCTTTAGGCGTAAATAACTATTTTTGGCTATTGGGAAAGGATAGATAATTGTTGGACACAAATAAAAAGGTTTAATTATGAAAAGAGTTGGCTGACTGCTGGTGCATGGATGTACATGGCTCTGGATCATAAGACATAGAGACTCTTTTTTGTCCAACTTTCCTTTGGTGCTGTGTAGCTTTCTCCTAAACTGTGATTTTGTCAGGTCAAGGACATTTCATACAGATTCCTAATTTCTGGAGAATATATCAGTTTGTGGCGGTTTAGTTTCAGTTTTACTCTTCTAAGAAAAAATGACATTTGTTTCTAGCTTCTCCCATATATAAAGAATCTTGAACAAACGAAAGTAGAATTTGAAAAGAGGAAAATATGTTTGGAAACAAAGAGGAAGTTCTGTTTTTTCCAGTGCTTTAGGTTTAGCTCCAGTTTGTAACAGAGAGGGGTTTGTCTCCTTTCACACATTCCGATGCAATTCTTTCCACTGTGACATATTTAAGGTTGGGACTGAATTTTTTCCTCTCCTAAATCAGTATAATGTATGGTGTTTTTTCAGTAATTGATTCAGCTTTTCATGTCCCCAGCATCATGATTTATGCAGGGATTTTATGAAAACACGGCAAATGGAGCAATTGTTCCTGCATTTCTTGACAGGTTTTTAGGTTTATGAAGGTACTTTTCCAAGCAGTGAGACAAACTGAAGTCTCCACACATGACAGTGAAGAGTTGAGAAGGCAGATGCACACAATGGAGGACCTGACCGTGTCACCACAGTCTTCCTAGTGTGAATCCTCATCACCTTGAAGTGAGCTTCAAAATTGTGCTGTGGATTCTCATTTGCAGCTTAACTTTGAAACCAATTGTTGTATGGCCTGTTTATATTTTTTAAGACCATTCTCAGAGTAATTTTAATCACTCACAGCAGTTTACAACACAATTTTTTCCAGTCCAGACTGACTCAGTTTTTTCTACACTTAAGCACAATATAGGTAAAAAACTCAAGCACTTCTTTGTGCTGTCTTGCCATGAGGAAAGGCTAGATCTAGGAGATACTGAAATGGGGTTTGAGGAGAGAGAAGGAAAGTGCACAAAAGGTTTGAGTCTGTTTTGCAAGTTTGCTTAGTTGTTTTGAGTGCCCAAGAGAAAAAGAGAGATGATTTTTTTTTTTTTATTAGTCAGGTCATAATGTGTCCTTTGCAACCTAAAATGCTCCTAGACATATTGATTTTGTACTTCTAGTGCTCTCTACAGAAAGATCTCTCACTTCTTTTCAAGGACAGTACAAGGCAGCAGTGCTTGGCTTGGATCACCATGAAATCCCCTTATCTGCCTGTTCTCAATTTATTTTTCTTCCACCTCTTACAGTGTCTTCATTGGCACTGAAAATATGCAGCCAAGGTTGATGAGGGCAAAACTTGAGCTTTGCCTTAACTTCTGCTTAACTCTTTGCAGTGTTTTTTCAAGGACTGTGAATGAGCAGAGCCATTAAATCCTTCCTTTTTTTTTTTTTCCTTTTTTTTTTTCTGTCTCAGTTCAGCAAATATTCAAGTATTTGTAATCTACCTTTTAAAGAGCTGCGAGTTCAGTCACTGATCTAGAATGGTGTACTGTGCCTAGTGGTGCTGTGTAATCTGCAAAGAGCTTGGATTTCTCCATCTCTTTAGTTTTTTCCTCTGGACACCAGCGGATGCATACACATTACAGTTACTGCAGACCAGGTTGTACTTGCCAGATTGGCAAATGGCAGGCTTCAGAAAAGAGGCAGCATAATAGCTGGCTTTGCTACTCAAGATTTCTGTCCCAGAAGAGGAACAGACATCTTCATGTGGCTCCTGGTGCTGTGGCCAGTGAAGCACACACCGTATCTGATGAGGTCTTGGCAGGGAATGAACCAGCAGTACTGTTTCACCTGAGGCATCCAGCAGAGCCATCCCACATTGGTCAGGTTAATGGTAGGCAGTAATACTAAAATGTTGCACTAAAACCAGCTTTTCATGCTGAAATAGAGATTTTTGGTTTATATTACCAGTACCTCTAGGGCTTGGTTGGGGACAGAGCCCCTTTTTTCCAGTCTGTGTAAAGATCAGTTGAAAACCTGCAACCTTTGCTTTCACATGTTTTCAAGATATAAGTAGCAGAAGCATTTTAAGTAGTATTGTGCCTTCTGCTGCTTTGTTAACTTTCCTTTGCATTGGCTGTATTAACCATTGACTGGACTGTTTGCAGTTGCTTGGTGTTTTGTTCTTTTCTCTTTGCATCTCAGCAAAAATCCCTGCTGACAGTCTCTCAATGTTTGTCTTACTTGTTTCTGGAGGTTCCTCTTTTGAGGGGTTTGGCAGGGGTTTCTCACTGTCTCTAGTAATAATTGAAGTGGTTGAGTGAGTTATGAAGAATCAGCTGGATTGATTTCCCTTTTGCAATTGGGACTAGAAAAGTTGATTGCCTTGGTGTGCAGCATGCTCAAGGCCATACGCCAAGCTGCTATCAATTTTGCCTTCTCCTCCTGTGAAATTACTAAAGAAAAGATGTTTTCCAGATCATGCATGTGGAACAGATGTAGCTTATATTGCTAGATGATTCAGCTAAGGCTGGTGCCAAAACATTTTCCAGAACTCTCAGCTGGTAGTTGGATTGAGGGAAGGAATAACTTGATTGAAGTGCTGGGCTAGCTCTGCCCTCCATGTCTGTGACAGCAACCACGTCAGGTACAGTTCCCTTTGATGTAGCAAAGGTCTAACAGAGTGACGGGATGAGGGATGGGTCTTGGGCCATGAGGCCAGGGAGGCACAGGGAATGTGTGTCCAGAACTGGGTAATACCAGCCTGGGAGCCTGAAAGGAGTACAGAAATGCATTTGTGACAGGCTTGGTTAATGTGTGGAGTTGCTTACACACAGCCTGTGTGTGCTTCTCCCACTGCAAGTGTTCCTTTGCAGTCAAATGCCATCAGCACAGAGATCACTGGGGTCCTCTTGGCCAAATGTATTTCCTTCCACCTTCTGCTGAGGTGGAGAAAATTCTGTTTTCATGAATAGGAATGTGATTAGCTCACCTATTTTTCCCTTTGCAGTCACACTTGACAATCTCCCAGAAAGTCACTGGAATGAGCTTTTCTAAGGCTCTATGTATACACAGAATCATGCCAGAGATGGGACTGGGCAGTTGCCTGAAAGTCTGGCACAGTAAACACACATTTGTTTGTTTAAAACTTGCTTATATGTAGACTGAGGAGTGCAGAGAATGAGCAGAAGTGCTTAATCAAATTCAGTCCACATGCCTTACTAGCATGGCTCTTTGGACTTTGCTGCTAACATTGTAAATTGGAGCACTTTACCCCTAAAGCTGGTTAAATGTTTGTGCATGGGTGAAGTCCAGGGGAGGTGTTCTTATGGTGGTGCCTGGGGAGTAGGGCCCAAGGAGGAGAATCTGGTTATTTTGTAACCCATAACAGGGAAGTGTTAATCACAACTGCTGAACAAGACGTGGTTTTATTGCGCACATGGCATTTATGGGGAATACAGTGTAGCAAGTCTTGGCACTGGGGAATGTGGAGTCTACAGTCTTGTGTCTGTGCCTGTCAGAGAAGACGTTTGGGCAAAATGTTTGCAGGGTACCAGCAGCCTCCACCAGCCAGAACGTGGGGTACTAATGGCCTCATTCATGGATGGATCAAAAAAAGGAAATGTCTATAGGGGATGGTGGGCATTGTCTCCTCTTCCTGTTCCCAGAAAAAACTTTAGCTGTCAGTCTTCTGCTGAAATACGTACTACATTCTGCCTTAATAAAGAGAACTATAGGAAGAACTGTGTTTTTTTCCTGAAACTGCTGAGTCAGGAGAGGGTGGAGATGAGAAACTCAGAGTTGTCATTCTGGTCCCATGGGAAAGCAGTTCACTGATTGGCACAATAGTTTCTCTCAGTGTCTGTCCTCTGGGAGCTCAGTCTATGGTTTAGCAGCCCTATCTACCTTCCATGAGAAATTAGGGTACCTCCTGATTGCTGTTTGGTTCTTGACTGTGGTCTGTAAACCAGATCTCCTGTGGCAGTGAGCAGAGCTGCCAAAACAGCAGTCTCCACCCAGTGCCACTGCTACAGCTCCTGTTAATTTGGAAGAGGTCAAGAGTGGCAGGCTTGGGCTAGTGCACACTGTTTTAGGTAACCTTGGCATTCTGTGGGTCATGGTGGTCCTTTGAACAGTGGCGGGTGGTCCCCACGCTCTGGAGCTGCCCGGGGAGGGGACAGTGTTTGCACACTCTGCCATGCCTCTGTCTGTGTAATTATTAAATAAAGCAGTTGGGGTCCCAGCTGTGCTCTGGCTTCTTTTGTGTTTAAAATGTCTGTTCTCTATCCAGCCACAGGAGATTTTCATGCAGCTCAAAGTGCAGGGGCTGGTGCTTTCAAAGCAGGAGGCTTGATGTCCTTTCAGGTTAGTAAGGGCAGGCTCTGTCAGCAAAATCTTGCCAAGGTTCTTTCACTTTTTCTCCAGGAAGGCTCTTTGCTACCTTTGCCTGTGTCTGGGGGAAAGGCGGCACCAAGTGGCAAAGAGACCGGGCTTGTGCTGCAGGGCTTTAATGGCAATTCAGTTGCATCCCTTGCATTTTTTGGTGATGCTGATGGAAGAGCTTGCATTAGGGGCTGGGTTAGTAGTGCTTTTGTGTTGTTGCCAAGTTCTATTTAATCATAGAGTACTTTGCAAACCCTGGAATTTCACTCAGAGTGCATGCATGCTTTGGTCCTAAGCAGTAAAATGCTGCATATTGCAAACTGAGGTGTGCCCTGACAGGTGAAAAACCACAAACCAATTCCAGCTGGATACAAAATGAAATAAAATATATTTACCAAGTTTTTGTTACATTTATGACAAAGATTTGGAATTAAAGCATGGGTGCTATTTGGATAAAGAGGCTATTTCATGTATTCCAAGTGTGAAAGTTTTTAGTCACACTCTGAATAAATTGCTTAAATATCAGAAGTTTGCAGTTTCCTCCCTAGCTCTGTAACTACTGAATAGTGGAGAGGATAGAGTAAGCAAAAATATTATTTGGAGGAAACTAATTTCTCTCTGCTCCACCTCTTCCTGTGAGCAAAAGGAGGGGAAAGGCACAATGAAGACATCTGTTCCTTTGAACCCCCTCACAGACTTGCTTGGTAATAAAACTGGGGGAAAGGAGGAGAAGATATTGGAGCTGTTCAAGTGGTTGCTAATCATTTTGAGTACTGGGGGGGCCTGTTGACCTTCTTAGGAGATATTGAAAAGAAGCTGGCACTGACCTCTGCCAGGGTTTAAATCCAGCAGACTCAGAATCCCTTTGTGCCCCTTTCAAAGAGGAGACAAATCTCTGTGGTAGCCACGCTGTCCCCTTGCCTCAGGGTAGGCACCTCAGCTGTACTGACCCAGATACTGTGCTCTGGTCTCCTGGATGAGCCTTCACTGCCCGTGTATCACCATGATCAGGGCTGCAGCAAACTACACGACAGTCCTGCAGATAAAAAAATTATCCTGTGCCGCCCTGCCTCCCATCCACACTTTGCTCTTGTTATGTGTAATGCTTAAAATCTTGTGTGTCTGTAACACAGAGCTGCAGGGTCCTCCCCATCCCCCACTCCTCCTGCCTAATCTCATTGTGCTGCTTAGTCACAGCAAAGACCCCTCTAATGGGTTTAAGTGGCCGTGCTCCTGGCTGGCTGAGCTGCTTTCTGTCCAGCCTGGGACACTGTGTGTAAGCAAAGGATGAGGCTGCACACATCTACTGCCTCTGGGTCCTCCTGAGTGTCAGCAGGTGCCTGCATGAAGATTAGGTTTCCCTCTAAGTGTCATATCTGGAAACAAAAGCCTGTTAAAAAATGCCGAGGGGGGAGATATATTATTCTCAAACTAATAAAATGTGGCCAAAAATGCTTCTGTGAACTTAGCTACGGAAGGCAGGGGCAGAGTGTTCCTTATGAGCCTTTCCAGGCCCTGGAAAGTGTCTTAAGGCATAAACCAGTGGTTGTGGCACACGCTGGCACTGGTAAGGTTGATTCTTCAGCTGTGGCTATTGCATCTTCTCTGAATTCTTCCATGGCATTCTCCTGTCGCTAGTGAGGAGCTCTCAGAGAAACTGTCTGAGAGCTGGTATAAGGTCTTTAAGCCTGGAATGTTTGTTCAGAGTGGAATGGTTCTGTCTTAACCAAAGGTACCAAGCAGGCAGCTGCTTAAGAGAAGAGAGATGACTTTGTGTGGTGATGCAAGGAGCAAGTCTGCCAAGCCAACACAGTGGAGGAGAAATAGGGACTTTGTTACTGTAGGCAGCACTGGAGCATGATGATATGATTTAAAGTCATGGGGTTCTCTAATTTGTGGCTATAAACCATAGGAACATATGTAATATCGGTGAGAAAGGGCTACAGGAGGCCCCCAAATACCTCCCTAAACTGTACCTGGTGACATAACATTAAGGCAAGAGAGAACACGACATCATAACAGCGCACAGTGTGAAGCTGAGCAAGGTAGCAGCGCTAGGCTTATTCCTTCTTTCCTCTCTCAATCTCTGGACAGTACCAAGTTAATAGCTAATATTTGTATGCAACACTGCTAAGGTTGGACTCTACTGTGTGCTGGGACTTAGAGAGCTCTTGAAAGAAAAGGCTGGAGAACAGAACCTGTGAAGTATTGTTCTCCTTTGTCCTTTTGTGAGTGCTAGCCTTGGGCCTGAAATGTCCTGGATGGAAAAATTGCTTTGAATAACTCATGATGCTGCTGACTTCATGGAAGTGAAATCTCTGTGCAACACTGCTCTCCTTTCTCGTTGCCTTTCAAGACAGAGCTTGGTGCAGATCCACGTGGTGCTTCTAGGAGGAGCAAACAAAGGGTATCAGTAGTGTCCTGCAAGCTGCTGCCTGGCCCACAGACCTCTCTAAGGGGTAGAGTCTAGCTTGGGAGCTTGGCCCCAGATTCCCTGTGAGACCCCTGGCAGATGTTTCCTCAGGAGCACCAGAAGCTGCTCTCCTCCACAAAGCACAAGGTCCAGCCACCATGTAGGGACCCACAGAGCTGTGGGCGCTGCTTTGGAGGACACTGGTACTCAGTGCTGCTGTCAGGCTGCCTGGGGTCCAGGATGGATGCAGGTTCTGGGGAGTGCCACCCCACAGGCTCTGAGGAATAATCCTCTTCTGCTGTCTTGTGGTAGCACAGTTAGGAGGAACCTCAGAGTCTTTCATCCTCTCCTGAAGCAACCACACAGCTGGCTTTGCAGGCAGAAGGGTGGGCTCAGTAGCCAGTTGCTTCTTCTCTGAGGTGATTGTAGCTCCAGTCTGACAGATACACAGCAGGGTGGATGGACAGGGAAAGTTTTGCTATCAAATTTCCATATCTTCCCTTTAGTCTCGACAACATTCTTCTATTACAGCTCTTACAAATCTCCCATACATCAACTTTAATTTAGCAATGCACAAGCCAGACATAGTTTGTCAGTTCTCTCCCCTGGAGCAGGGTTTGTTAGCCAGCAGTGCCAGAAGGGATGTGTGCGCCCTGGTGCCTTCCTCCCTTTGCCCCAGTCTCTGTTCTGCAGTGGGACTTGTCTGGACTGATAATACTCATACCAGTTACAGAAGCACTCTGCCCAGACTTGTCATTGCCTGGTAGTGAAGATTTTTTTCTGATCATCAGGCCTGGATCAGAATATGATCTTTCTCTTCCTTGTAAAGCAGCCATAGAGCAGCTCAAACTGTTAAGATACTCCTTTAGGAAAGAAACAGCTTAGAATAATGAACTGACTCATTGCATTTGTGACTGCAATCCAGAAAGACTTTCCCCTGTGTGCTTTAATCCTCCTTCCCCTGAAAGGAATGACAGTGAATGGGGTGGAAAGAGTGATATGAAATGAATTTTGATTGTCTCCCACTCTGCAGAATTACAGGCACCAATAAACATAGCAGGTGGCCACTGAAATGCAAACATTTCTCATGACCCATAGTTGCAGCATGGAGCTTGTTGCCCATGACACACGAAGTTTAAAATACAAATGGGTATAAAAGGAGTTGTGCAAATTCATAGACAATTTTCCTGTAAAAGTGACTATGTAGCATTTACAAGGCTGTGTGCAGAAGCCTTTAAGCCACTCACTGCTGAAAGCCAGGGAAGGTGTGTCAGAGGAGGTATTGCTGGAGGCTACTCTGCCTTTTCACACTTGCCTCTGAAGTTTCTCCTCCTTGTCACTGTCAGACAGTCCATGGTGGATGAAATGACCGAGGATTGTTATTCCAGAGTTGTTGAGCACTTACTCTTTCTTTGCCATGAGGTCTCTCCCACCCTGTCATTTTTGCCTTTTGCACAGACTTGTCTCATTGGCGTCCCAGTCAGAGCCTGCTTGTGTGAGGCATCACCCTAATGAGTGCTGGAGCTCACAAGTTCCTTTTTCACACAAGCAGGGCAGCTGCTCCAGTGTGGGTGAGAGAGGAAAAGTACATGCAAGTATCATGAGCAATAACAGTGTTTAAAAATAAAAGGCACAGCCGCTCAGTTGTGCAGACAGATCAGCTGCTTGGCTTTTTCACATGTGTGAGCTTCTTAGATGTGGCTGCCATTGTATTTCGCAGCTAGATACCTTCTCATTCCTTTTTTATTTGCTGAGCCCTTGTCTCCAGCATTATGACTAAAAGAGTCTCCAAGTATGTTAAAGAGATAAATGCATGTTTTCTGGCTTCTTGAACAACTCTTACTCATTGCAGTGGAATTTAAAGTATATTATCCACCCCCTTTTCAGACCCTCTTTTTAAGGGGTTTGGATATGGAACTCAAGAGTTCTGCTGACAGGGAGGTAACACTACTGTTTGACCAGTGTCTGAATGGGTGGTTTGTACAACACAAATCCCTCTCTCTGGGAGCAGACAGGGATGTGCTCTGTAACAGACACAGTCTTCCTTAAGGATTTGGATCCAAAACGTGTAATTGACAAAGCTTGTTTTGCTGGAATGAACATTATGTCCAAACATGAACAGCTCTTAGTTTGTGGGCCTGATTGCTTGTGTGTTTCTCTACCTTCCCCCTCCTTCACCCACTATCCTCTCTGCTAATTGCTTTCCATCAGTTTTATCCAATACTTACTAGTAGACAGGAATATCATCAGCCATTCATTAGATTTCTGTTGAAATGGCTCTTTCCGTGGCAGGAGATCCAGGCTCTGGTGTCCATTCTGTAAAACCTCAGGATGGAAATAGACTTCCCACATGGAAATCTGCTGCAGTTGGACATCTTTTGGCCAGGATTGTTAGGAGAAGGCCTCCTGACAATGTTCAGTGCTGGCTTTTTTCCTCCCACCCAGCTCTTCACACACACACACAGTGTTGCTGGGTTCCTATTCCAGTTCTATTTCTGATGCCCCAGCCCTCGCTCTGCCCCTGTCGCCTTAGCACAGGGCTTTGAGTGAGACTTTCAAACACACACTGGGTCAGCTTCTTCACCTCCAACAGCAGGTGACACAGATGGCTGGGCTGATTTTAAGGCCACACATATGCGTTAGGCTGCCTTCGTGTGTTTCTGTGACTTCAGAAGCCTGTGTGCTCACAGGTCATAAAATACTACTCTCTGCACTACAGAAATGTGCTACTTAAAGCTCTTTAAGAGCTGTTGAATTCTGCTAGGGCTGCTTATATATCATCTAAACTCTCTTCTCAAAGCATCACATTAGCATGTGGCTGTCCTCAAAAGCTGCATGCATGACCTTTCTGGCATATGCAAAAGTGGTGCTACTGATTTTACCTTAGCTTTATTCCTTAGAAAGTCATGAGTTCATGTATTTATTCCTGTTTACTATTGGCAGTACCCAGCTATGTTAGCTCATTACCTACCCCATTCTGTGATCAGCTCTTCCCTTCTAGTAGGAAAGAAAATAAGCACATGCAGTGTGCATTACAAATCACTGTATGTTGTTGTATCTTGGTATTGACAGTGGAGCTGTTCTGCACTTCTGTGTCTTGTGAAAGCTCACTGAATAAATGTTTTATAGGATCCAGCCCAGTTCCCACTTAAAGGGAAAAAATCTTATTGGTTTCAGTGGTATATGGATCAGTCTTCTAATCCTGTGAAGGAATGTAGTTACATTCTTCTGTGGATTTTAGCATGACTGTATGCTGAATGCCATAATGACTGCTGCAATATTAGCCTGCATATTTTCCATCGAGGTGTGAAATCATCTTGATGTTTGGAACTGCTCAGATATTTTTCTAACTCACTGCTTATCTCTGCATGGGAGCGGTGTGCTGTAATAGCCTTAGGACTGACTGAATATTGCATGCTACTGGACTGTGAGTTTTCCCTTAATCCAGGGGATTCCTGCAGTCTTTGTGAAAACAAGAATAGGGAAAGGGGAGAAGGATGTGAGAAAGATTTTAAAAGGAATTTGTAATGAACCTTTGCAGACTAGCAGTTAGGTATTACAGGTCTGTTTCTGTGGTTTTCTGTATAAACTGACTGATGTCTTACTTTGAAGTCATGCTGTAGATCTCCATCATGTTTTTAATCTTGGAAGCATTATTGAAACGTAGCTAAATGCTACCAAGATATTTTCACTAACATATAATATGTGCCATCTCTGACAATATTTCAATATAATAGTTAAACATTTTTGGCAGAAGTGCTTCATTGACGCAGCAATTTAGAAAAGCATTTAAAAATACTTTCTGTGTGCTATTAACACCTCTTGTATCAAGACTCAAAGTAAAATTCTGTGTGGTGGGCTTCCTTTCTTTATGCTGTCAGGTTGAACTTGCTGCACTGGATTCACCCTGAAGAGTTCATCAGAAATTGGCTGCTTTCTCTGCTTCTGCTTCTGGGCCTGTTGCTTTCATGCAATGCCAAAATAGTGACTCCACATACTAACATCATGTTTTCTATAAAGAACAATCTTAATAAAACCAAGACGATGCAAGTTCCCTTTCCTGTGGATATAGCTTTCCTTTTTCTGTCTGGGTAATTTTTGACCTTGTTGAGTTTTCCTTGGAACTGACAGCTCCCTCTACCAATATGCCATTTCAGCCAAACCACTTAGGAAATCATTTCCTTTCCATGGCAGAGTGGTTGCATGTCCCTTCAGGGTGGTAGGGGACACAAGCTGAGTATGCTGGCTGCCTTGTTTCAGTTCCTGTTTCAGAGGAACTTTTTGCTGTAATGTTGCATTTTTGCAGACCACTTGTCAGTCTTCTGGTATCCTTTTGTGTGGCAGTGGGAGAGCTAAATGCCACTGAGTCAGAGGGTTAAACAGGTTGTGAGGATCAGCTGCGATGGCTGCATGGGGCAGCTGAAGACCATGGCTGAAAATTTGGTACCCTGAAGTTTTAGTGACCAAAACAATTGCTTTTCAGAACATGGCATACCTTTGACTTTTTCCTATGGTGACACAAAGTTCCTTTCATGGGCTCATCCCAGAACACTGATGGCATTGGGACAAGAAGATGTATCAACAGTGTTTTCCCATGTCTGGCTGGCAGATGAGAGCTGCCCTTCCTTAAACAGCTCCTGATTTTTCTGGGTTTTCTTGCTCTGTGACCCATCTCCCCCTCTATGGCAATGAGCTGTAGAGCCCTGCCATCCATCCCCTGTGTGCATGTGGAAATAGCAGCTTCCAGGCCACCGATGGTGACAGCCCGGGGAGAATTGTCTTGGCACAAGGAGTGCAGAAGTGCTTCACTCGCATTTGGTGCCAGATGTCTACTTATTTCTGACTGCTGGAGCAATGCCAGCTCTGGGGTGGGTGTGGAAAAAGGGATTTGGGCAGTTAAATGCGGGAAGGGGAAGAGAGGTCAGGGCTGGCAGCTCCTCTGTGCCTCAGAGGATCTTCTTACAGCAGAAGCTTTAAGGGACTGTCTCGCTTCAAGACCCTTGGGCAGCCTTATGATCTGTCCCCAGACTCCTTCCTGACAACTCTCCTTTTTAAATAGCTGTGTAAAATATATGAGAGTCTGGCCTCACACATGCTTGGGATGAACAGAGCCCAAAACATGCCATGGGAATCACGCTCATCCTGGGAAGTCTGGCCAGCAGCACAATTGAAGCAAGGCAGATATGGATCACAGGGTCAGGATAATGATTAGTCCTACCCTTCCTCCTAGTTGTAATTAGCTGTGGTGATGTCACCCTTGGTTCTGACTTCTCACTGGCATTAATTACAGATCTGCAAATTTCCTGCCTTTCTCTTCTAATTGCTCTCTGGGAAACTCAGAGTTTACACCCTCTGTTCAATGTCTGCCAGCAGCCTTCCACATGACATGCTCCAGGGACTAACCTCTGGAAATGGGCTTGTTTGGGATGCTTGCTCAGATGCATTTCTGAATGTGAACATTTCTGGTTAGGGATAATCCCTCTGCTTCTCTTGTGCTTAGGTCCTTTCATCCCATTTCATTTTGGATTTAGTCCTGAGGAGTAAAAGGTGTTCAAACCCTGCAATAAAGTTAACCCTCCCTTTAAGAGAATTCTGTCCCTCACTAAATGACCCTGTTTCTATTGGAGATAAATTCTCTGCTGGTGAGACAGGGTTTGGGAAATCTGAACTGGTGTGGCTCTACATGCCTTGAGTAGCCTGGAATGTGTTCTGGTCCTGCAAGGACCCTACAGCCCTTGGGTTGGACTCCACCTGCTTGAGGGGCTGTGGCTTGAACCTAACCAGTATTGGCTTGTGGTCTGTCAGCCATGGACTCTCACAAGCTCTATGTGGCCTCTAATCATTAGGATCAAATGGAAAGAGTGAGTACTGGTAGAGGGATGAGGGAAGGAGATGACAGTGATTGCACTAAGAGTTATCAGGGGAGAGAAGGACGAGCTGTTAAAAGCAAGTGAGATCCTGGGGGACAGCAATGTGTCAGCATGAACTGGCTGGATCCCCAGCAGTTTGGAGTGGGCAGTTCTGGTTAAGTGCTGATGCTCCAGGTCTGCTCTGAGCCAGGTTGGTGCTCAGAAGGAAAGCAGCCTGTCCCCATGGCAGGGTGCTCCTTGAGTGTGTGGGTGAGCAGGGCTGCCTGCACCCCCAGGCAGGTTCCCCAGGCAGCCTCTGTGCTCTATGTGAAAGCTTATGTGCTGTGGAACCAAGGTTCTACACTAATACCTATTTAAAGAAGATCATAAAAATTCAGTCCAGATCCTGTCCTGAAGCAGCTAAATCCAGAGCATCCATGCCCCTCATCTTATGCAGTTATTTATTTTCCTGGATTACTTTTCAGCCTTATGCCTTTTGCTCTGTACAGACCTCAGCAAGGTGGCCTTGTGGCTTCTTCAGTCAAGCATCTCCCAGTCAATCCTCCTTTTATTTTGGGTGCCACTCCCCTTTCAAGTGGGGTGCGTTTATGACAATAAACATCATCATTAACATGAGGGGGAACATATCCCATAATCAGGAACCTTCTGTTTAGAGAGAAGTGTTTATTATACACAACTTGTTAGGGAGTGTCAATCAGCCAGGCTCCCTTTGTTACTCCATAATGCATCATTAATGATGGCTGCTGCTGTGCATTTAATTTCATTGCACACAAGGGCCTTGTCTCTGTCTCCTCACCCCTTCCCCCTCTTTATAATCACCAGCACAGAAGAAATTAATAAATCAATCCAGGATAGGAGAGCTACAGACTTGCTATAGGCTATCTTTGGTGTCCTTGCTCTCACAGAGTTGTACCTTACTCATGGAGAGATCTTTAGGATGTCAGTGGAGCTGTTTTGGGATTACTACTTGCTCTGCATGTTGAGAAAGGGGACTGGTGTTTGCCCACACAAATACATGGATAACTGGCCATGGAAGTATCTAATGAAAGTGATCTGTTGAGTCCTGGGGATGGATATGTCACATCCTTTTCAACTCTTCATTTCTGCCCCACCCCTCTGGATCTTTGAGCCCTGAGAACATGCTGATGCTTTGCTGACTGACATCTTGCTCATTCAGTCCAACTCAATTAATTTTAAAAAAGAATATTCAGCTGCTCCAGGGCTTGTGAAAGGTGGATGGGAGAAACAAGCTCACTGGAGGCTATATATTCATTAAGAAATTCAGTGTCTACCTTGGAATTTTTTAGGAAACTACAAAGAGTTAAAAAAAAACAAACTGGAAAATCCCCACTTAACAGTGATAATAGAAAATGCTAGTTGTAGTGTACTTTGTTTGTTAAATAAATCTAACTATGTGGTTTGGGACCTGCCTGTTGGAAGCCCTGAAGCTGATTTTCTCCTACTGTCAAAGTTTCCAGCCTTCATCTGCAGCTGAAATTCAGCATGCCAGTAATGGCAGGGATAATTCTGCCTTCTGGCTGGAGCCTGCTAATTGGTTTTGGTTGATCTCCCTGTCTCATTTTTTTCCGTTTCAGTATCTCTAGGGCTTTTTTTGAGCAAAGGGGGCCAAGTCCTGGTGTGAACTGTGGATACCAAACTCTCTGGTTTTTTGTACTTTCCCAGATTAAAAATTACTTGTACTGTCTGGGTCCTTTCCCACTCTGTGGAAAATCCAGTCCTGTTTTATGGTCCCAAACTAGCTGCTTGGTGTCCATCTTGGCACCAAATCTTTCCTAAGTCCTTATGTGGTGCTCCTGCTCACATATGGCACTTAGCTGCGCAGGACATTGGCAATTTTTTGTGTGGAAACAGTGGTTTGTGTGGTCATTTTTCATTAAAGCAAGGAGTGGTTTGTGTTGAGGATGAGAAACCCTCACAAATACTTATTTTCACTCTCCTGGGTTTTTCCAAAGGAGCTCCGCTCCTTATCCTGACATCTGTTCCACAGAAAGACCCCATCAGTCCTGAGGGGAAGGAGGAGCAATTGGAGGAGAAGGAAATTCAGTCAACTTTAGATGGGCTTCTTTAATTCCCTGTGCTCACATCCTTGGCTCCAGGCCACTGTGTTTTGGGATTTCCCTCTGGCAGGCAGCTCTGGCAGAGCGCTCCCGGCCGGGTTCCAGCTTGTTCTCCTTTGTCCCGCGCGCGCCCAGGCCTGGCCGAGGGCTCGGCTGCTGTTGGGGGGAATCTCTCGGGGCTCTGCTGGCCAGAGTGACCCCAAGAAAAGTTAGAAAGTCTTTTCCCAGCCCAGCACTCGAAGGAGTCAGAGCTCTTCAGTTCTCTGGGTTGTTTACTGTATCTTATCTATAAAATTCTTTGTCCTGTCCTGCCGAGGTCCGCTCAGCAAGACAGTCTGAGGCACTCTGCCTGCCCCCAGGGCTGTGTTATGTCTTTATACTAAAAACTACGTGTACAATATTTACCATAACTTTCCAATACCTATCACCTATGTTAGACAGTGAGCTTCTACTCTAAACCAATCTAAAAGTGCCAACATCACAGCAGAAGATGGAGGCCAAGAAGAAGGAGGAGAAAGGCTGGACACGCCCAGATTCTTCCATCTTGCCCCCTGAACCCCCATTCTAAAAACCCCAAAATCTCCTTTTTCACCCTGTGATAAATTCACTATCATTCTACTTAAACTGTTGTGGCTTGCAGCTCTTTATCTGAGGTTGGTAACTTGCTCCAAGGGTCATAATCAAAACCACACAGGCATCTTGGGCTCTGTGCCAGGGTCTCTGAGCCTCCTGACAGGACAGGGGTCTTGGCTGCTCAGGACAGCCAGAGGGATGTCCTGGGTTCCAACAGGAATCCTCCCCCCCTGTCTGCAGGGCACCACCTCTCCCCTGGGCACACACCCTGGTGTCCTTTGGCTCACCCAAAGGAAAAGTTCACCTTGCTGCTCTTGGCCAGGTTTGGCCTCTCACTCCAGAGCATCCTGCTCAGGAAGGCAAAGGGCATCAGTGAGGCTGTTTTAAACACCTGATAAGCAGAACTGTAGCAAAAACCTTTGATCATTTTCCATCTGAGTAGAGTAACTCACAAGACTGCATTGCCCTGATTTTCCATGATAAAGGAAAAATAATGAGATTTGATATTTCTTTTCTGGAACAGAGCACTTGAAGTTTTTGAAATGTTTTGTTTATTTTCTATTTGCTGTTCCTGTACCTAAGTACCTGAAATATTTTTAGATTTTTCCTCTTGTGGATCATTTCAGAGGTTTTATGTCCTTTGTTTCAGCTCCAAAGGAAGTCAAATTTTAGAATGTTTCAATCTTGGCCATAGTGGATTTCTGTCTTCTGTACTGCTCTGTGGATTTATTTGATATTTTAAAAAAACCCACAGACTTCAGCACAGAAGAGGACAAATTTTACCTTTTTTTTTCCAATTTTTTTTTCTAAGACTCATGGTTTCACTGGAAACTCATTTCTGGAGTTGCTGTTTCCTTTCTAAGGTTACTTTCTCCCTCCACTCAGCATTAATTCTAGGGGCCTCCAGTGGCCCAATAAGGGAGCAAATGATCTTTTGGTGCTGGGCTATGAACCTGTTTTCCCATAATAAAAACAAACTACTTAGGTTAAGGGAGTCACCATGCATTCATCATGGTGCTGAGGGCATAGAGGGCCTCTTAATGTGATAATTTTTAGAGTTTATACAAATTGACAGAGATGCTAAATGCACATTACTGAGAAGAAAGTGTGAAAGTCTAGTGACCAGTCTCCTGGGGGGAAAAAAAAGGGAGAAAAGTAATTTGGTGCTTAAAATTTTATTGTGTTCTTTAGTCTCACCCTATAGGCTGAATTCAGATTTCAATAAATCTTTATAGCAAAAAGAATTTACCTGCTAATAGTTTCTGCTCTTTTAGTTAAAGGTTCTTCAGAGAAGACTTTGCCACACGATAAATTGGTGCTGAATTCGATCTCTAGACAAACTGCGTAAGAAGCTGAACTGTCTAGGTCTTTGTTATGGTAGGAGACTGAGCAAAAACTTGGTATGGAATGAAACTCTCAACTTCATATTCTCAGTTCTTTGCTAAATTTTGTTCCTTTACATCCAGTGCATTTTCAGTCTTGCTTTATCTTGAAGATAAAACTATAACCCTTGATACCTCCACCCTCATTCGTGTCCAGTGTAGAGCAAAGAATTAATTATGAAGACTTAAATCACTGCTTGAAGCCATAACAGCAGATCATCATTGTCCTTAAATGTCTCTGGCACAAGCTCACTGTCTCTGATTTTCATGTCTCACCAGTTGCTATTTTTACATGTTTTGTACGGAAGAGGCTGCACCAAATAAAGCTCTGTGTTGTAATAAGTGATTGAAGACCTTAAAATGGCTCCCACTCTGTTATGTGCCTTATAACCTGAATTCCCAGCTCAGCTTTTTCCCTGTGCCAGGAAATATCTGCTACCTTTGAAACTCCTCTCCAGAGATGTAAGATTAGCTTCATGCTGTCAGGAGCTGTCATTTCAGGCAATTAGAAATAGATCAGCTGACACCTGGTAGTTTTGCAAATGCCTTTCTTTCCTTCAACTGCTTCATCTCTGGCTGGTTTTGAAGATTACATGCAGGGTAACTCTTCCTTATTGCCCACATGCACTCTTTGTTCCTGGCTGCTGTTCTCTGGCTGCCTTTTCAGTGTTGGTGAAGTTATTGGTAGCTGGTAACGCTGCTGTGAGGGAGCAATGCTTTATTTGTAGTGTAAGAGGGGTGGAAGTGGCAGATTTCTCATTCTTAGCTAACCCAGTGCGTAAAGAAGGAAACGGAGAAATTAGGAATTGTTATTGCTGAAGGCAGAGGCAAATGAAAAAGGAGATTTTATTGCTGTAGAGCTCTGTCCTCTGCCAGGACTGGGAGGAAACATGCACTGGGAGCCAGAAAACTGCATCCACAGAGTGAAACTCTTTGCATGCCCTTGGGCTGCATCTTTCATTAGGCGCCTGCCAGCCCTTTGCTCACACCATCCCAACCCACCTGTCTGCTCTTGTGCTCTCCCTGTACAGCTGCTTCTGCTTTCATTTGTTTCTAGGTTAAATATTGCCACCTGAAATATGCAGTTCCCAGAGGAGACACAGTCAATGTTAGTGAAAGGCTAGGATCTGTTTCTTTGCATTTTGGCTTGAATTAGGAATATAAAATCAGTGTAAGAGAGTGAGGGGGAGGCTGAGCCATGACACTAGGAGGAGCACAGCTCTCTTTCGTGACCTTGCAGTGCCTCCAGAGAATCCTGTATGTATGTGAAATTATGAACTCTGGGACTTGGTTATGCTGCCAACTTCATTTTGATCTTCTCTCTCTGTCTCTGAGGCTGTGTTTTAACTGAGGCAGAGCTAGCAGGCAGTTAACCCCAGTGCTCCCCGGTGGAGATGTGCTACCCTGGATAATAACATCGTTTCTAGCAAACTCTTGTTTGAAAGTGGTCTCCTAGACAACTAAGTTTCTTGGCAGGGATCTGTTATCTCTGGGTGGAAGCTGAAAGAGAGCCTGCAAGGTAACCAAATGCCAGGCCCTGGCCTGTCTGCTATGTCAGACATCTTCAATAGCAGAGGCAGAGGAGGGTCTGCCCACATCCAGAAATAGCGAGGGAGTGAGGCTTTTGGCTCCCTGTGTGCACACAGATGGGGGAGAAGATAAAACGAGTGGTCTCAAGGAGCATGGTGTTCAAAACTTTGTTTTGTCAGTTTCTGTGAGCCCCTGAGGAGCCCTTTGGGGGTGTCAGGCTCTGGGGCTGAGCAGCTGTGCCCCTGGAGCATCAGAAGGGTGCTGGAAAAGGCCAGGGCTTGGACAGATGGAGTAACGGAGATTGGAGGCAGAGGAGCTTGGCCTTGTGCCAGGCTGTGGCGTGGGGTGGGCAGATCACAGAGAGGAGCTGGAGGGGGTCAGAGGAGGATAATCCCCAGGCAGCAAGGGAGGCTGCAGCTGTCGGTGTGAGAGCGTGGCACTGCAGGGGTTTGCTGCTGCTGGGCTCTGGGCATCAGCAGAGCTCTGGCACTCCTGAGGGCTGCGTAAAGCTGGGTGCTGACAGGCTTGTCAGTGTTCCAGGGGATGTTGTGGGACATCAGCTGAAGTTGGAGGAGCCTGGAGGTGTGCAGAGCCCTGGACAGAGCCTCTCCTGGCCTGTAGTGGGGTTGTGAGAGCTGTGGCAGTGGCTGGAAGGGAAGGCAGGAGCTGGCTTTTGGACATGCTGCTGTTTGCTGCCTTAGAAAAACTGCTGAACTCAACTTGCTTTTCTGTCCCTCTTTGCACCAAGTCGCAGCAATGCCCCCTGTGAATGCTTCTTCCAGATGCCCCCATGGGGCAAGCACTATGCTCTGCTGGGAATAATTAACTCATGCTGAGCAGGGAAGCAAGCAGGGAGCCCAGCAGTAAAGCTGGTGGGGAAGTCAGGGCTCTGAGCTCCTGGAAACCTCTTTCCCTGGCAGAGGTGCCCAAACTGTGCTGCACTGCAGGACCTGGCAGGAAGTGGTCCCTGGAACAGAGCCTTTGTTCCCTGCTCACTGTGGTGTTTCTGACTTCTCCAGTACAAGTGTACAGTGCTGCTGTTCTGCTTTGAGTCTGGAGGGAGATTGCCTGCACGGAAGAGCTCTGAAGGGATGTTAGAGATCCAGCAGAGTTTGTGATGTGAAAGTGGGCACTTAGAGCACCACAGCAAGAGGACCAGTGTTGGGAGAAGATGCACTGCACTCCTGCACTCCAGGGGAGGAAGCTCTCTGTCCAGGGAAGAGTATAGCCTGCCCCTGCCATCCCTAGGGCTGCGGGCAGATTCCTTTTTGGAGTGTTTTTCCCAGAATATTACTGCCCCAGGAACAATACATGGGATCCCTCTGTCCTTTTCCTCAGTGCTATCTTTCCATCTCCCTCCCTATATGAGACCCAATGGGTTTTACTTTGCCATTTTTTTACTCAATAAATTTGTAGAGAGAGCTGATGCCAGCCATCCAAAGGAAAGCTTAGGGGGAATAGCAGTGAGCTGGTTTGTGAAACTTGAGGCATTCAGAAGCTGAGTTTGACTCTAAAATTAAAAGCTCTTGGTGCATTTTTATTTCTGTTCTGTTTTCTTCTACTTTTAAGTGAGACTCATCTCCTTCAGGGTATTTTTGGTTATTTGCAGCTGTGATGGATAGGAGTTGGTAATTTCTTTTCATAAATTTAAGCTGAGACTTTTGCCCTTCCTTAGGACTCCAGAAACTTGGATTTTCAGAAAAAGACAGAAGACAAGAATTGGCAATATGGCCAAATAACAAATATTGAACATTACTCAAGCACCTCCAGCACATCTTTGCCAAGTCCCTGAACTTGAATCCAATACAAATGCTTACCTACGGCTCAGGATTTGGAGACTTAGGGAGGAACAGCTCTGTAGGTGTTTGTTGGGTTGGTAGATGGAGGTGATGGATGAGAATGGATCTTCTTGTGTGTCCTAGCCAAGTGCTTTGTAACAAAACATAGCAGTTATTCTGTCCAGCTGGCAGAGGCTGCTGAGAGCTACTGTCTCAAAAGTGCAGACAGATCTCAGTTTTCCTCTCTCTGTTCAGTGGGAAGTCTGAGATGGGGCTCTGGCAGCAATTCTGTGCCAAAGCTGCTGAACCCCAGCCCCAGCCCCGCTTGTTCTCATGCTGCAGAACTTTGGATGTGCTGGAGCAGGCACATCAAATAGTTACAAAGGGTGTGATTAAGCCCTGGGAAAGAGCAAGCAGGCAGCTTGTTTTATGTTTCCTCCCCTGTGTTTTTATGAGTCACGGAGCTGGCGGCAGTCCTGCTTTCACCTCATAGACCGCAGAAATAAGTGTGTAAGAGCCCCACACTAATTTGCTGAAAATAGCCAAAAGCCAGGCTCTTAAGATACCCAAAAGAGATTGCAGCTCCTCCATTTATTGATTCTTTTTCTCTCTGCTTCAAGTTAACAGCTTTTAAGAGACATAAAATGGGAAGAGCATCCATCCATTCTGCCAGTGGTGTGATTGTCTGTCCCAGCCCTTGCCTCAATGGTGCGTGTGTGTGACCTTGAAGGGCAGACAGTGGGGTGGTGTGTGGAGACACACATTTGAAGCAGTAGAGAAGAGGTAAAAAACATCTTCCCCTGTTACCCTGGATGCTGCTGGCATGTCATGCCACTGCCAGGGCAGCAGAGAGGCTGGCTCTCACCATCACACACCAACTCTGCCCTGAGCAGGCAGGGGCCAAAGGGGTTTACCCCCGAGCTGTGTTTGTGCAAGTCTCTAGGGCTGGACTTGCCCCTGCATTCTCCAGTGCAGGGGGAAAAATACCACCTGGGTGCCTTGCAATTATGCCAACTCATATTTTTTGTTTCTCTTTTTAATCAACTGTGATGTTAAATTTTATGCTGTCGATAAAGCTCCAGCTTCTGGAGCCAGTAGATGATGCTGTGAGAATTCCAGCTTTGTTTCTGAGCAGGGAAAGGAAGTCAGGAAGGCAGTCTGGCAGCTTGTAGCTTGGGGACAAGCAATGGACCTTGTGTTCCTTCCATGTTTCCATGGGCTAAGTCCATCTTGCAAGTTTTGAGCACAAGGGTCGGCAGAGCAGATTCTGACCCTAGCTGACATGTTAGGAAAAGCAGGAGAAGTGCTTCAGCTTGCAAGGGATACAAGGCTTGCGTGATGATCACGAATTCAGCTCAGCTCAGTTGAGCAGGTGGAGAAATAGATGAGAGAGGCTGCCCTCACTTCATCCACTGGTGTGGGGAATGCAGCTGTGGTTTGGGGCTCACTGAGCCAGGGCTGTTTGTGTGCTGAGCATCTCAAGCAGGCAGGAGACTCAGACATCTCCCAGCATTCGTCCTTGGTGCAATCAAGAGATTGCTCTTCAGCAGTGCAGGCTCCCCCAAAGCCCAATTCCTGCATTTCCTCCCTGCTGTAAGCTCTCTTTGCTTCACTTGTTTCCACATTTGTTTCTTCTGTTACACAAGCTTTGGTCTCAGGCCTCTGAGATTAAATACTCGGGGCTTTCAAAAGCATGACTCTGAATTAGTCTCTGGCCCCTCTCTGCTCCATGCCCAGCTCATCTGCCTTGGCAGAGTGAGCACCAAAGTTAAGGAGCTCTCGTGAGTGTTGCTGTTCAATGCTGTGCGTGTCTTCTGAACTGCCACAATTTTGCTTTAATCCCAGACCACATCCCATTGGATTCAACAAGTATTCCTCATGGAATCTGCAACTTTAATGGCCCTAGGAGGGCTCTGTTTGCCACTTCATTCACTTTTTCTGCTTCCTCTGCTGTTTTCTACTGACTTCCCCACAGTGGAGAATTCCCTCCCATGATCCCTAAACTGGTTCTCCACCCAGCCCCCTTGCAGCAAATGCCCTGTCCCTCACACTGACTGCTGGGGCTGGGCCCTTTCCTTTTAACTGCAGTGGAATGAGAAAATAGGTGTGAAGATTTAGAATTATCCACCCACCTCCCTTTTACCAGACTCCAGACTGAATATGGGGTTGGGGGCAAGGGGGAAAGAACATGACACGATATTTGCATCACTATCCAATACTTGGAAATCAATTCTAGGGCTTGAAATAGGCTTGCTGGTGGGTTGCTTCTGGATATGCATGTCTGGAGCTGGCAAGAGAGCTATCTCAGCAGTGTCTCCTATGACAGTGTCTGAGCAGTGTTCAGAGGCTGGGGAGTGTTCTGGGGCAGAGAAATACATGTTTGTCTCCTCCATTAAAGTTTTTGCTGGCCTACAGCTGCAGTGTGGGTGTGACAATAGCTATTTAAATGCAGCTTCAGAAGTGTCTATAGCCCCCTGTGTGCTGCTGCTCTTGCTGGACACAGTGCTGTAGTTCTGTAATTCACACAGTGGCAGTGTTACCAACATAGCACTTGTGGTGGTAGTTTGCTATTTCTATAAACTCAAAGGGTGCTTGGGTCTGTTCCTTTGATGTTCCCTCATCCCAGATGTATTCTGTGTTGCCAGATGTCCACAGCTATCTGTTAGAGCACACACATTCAATTAATTAAACACATTTAAGGCACCCACTTCCCACTCTGGATTTGTTCCTTCCCTGACCCATAACTCAGCCTGACACATGGACAGTTTGATGGATCTTGTTCCTACAGGTGGAGTCTCCTGTGGGAACTGTAACCTCCTCCCTTTTCTGCAGCACATCGCCCATAGAGGAGGGTCTGTATTTTAAATCTCTGGAAGTTACACTGACAAAATAGAAATACACTTCCTTTGACTAAGAAGCTGTCTTTGTTTTCTTTTTTCTCTGCTATTTAGGTGCATTTTAAATCCATTTAGTTCAGAAATTTTATACACTGGATTAAAACATGTAAACACGACTTTACAACACTGTTTTTATTGTTTTATTCTTAATGCTTTCTGCTCGTCCCCCATTTCTAGATAGACTATTTATTGCCCTGAAACAGTTCCAAAATCCCAGCTCTGCTCTTCAATACAAGGGTGTGTGTGCATTCCTAGATGATCCCCTTTGCATTTTATTTTGAATGCTCCTAGATTACTTTTTTTTTGTATTCACTATGTTCTGAGGAGGAAAATAAACAAGGGAAACTGATTAGTTAGATGTTGACTTCACCTTTAATCTGAATCTCTGGAGGCTTCTGTCCTTAAACTGAAGTAGCTGCTTCCTCTGAACACAAGAACTGCTGCTGGGCAACTCTGTGCTTGCTGAGAGTTTACTTGGTTTTTGATGAAGAAATAGAAAATCTAATTTTTGAACTAAATTTACCTGCAATGATGCATTCTCTTTTCATAACTTATCAAAATGCATTAGCGATAAATTCTTGACAGTGCTTCTATTAACAGCAGTTGTTCTCCTTTGAAGCCGTGGTTCTCGCTGCCTGCTCAGTTGTGTTGCTGTGCAAAGTGGCATAAACACTCAAAGAGAAACGGCACAAAAGGAGCTGTGTACAGATGGCTTAGACAAAATGCTGGCCTTTTCCTTCAGTCGTCACAAGCTGGAAATCTGGCATTAAATAGGATTTGTAGTCAGGTTTGGTGTCTATCTTCTGGCTTATCCCCTCTTAAAGTCGCATCTCGCTCCCACCCCATACATTGTCTGCTGCCGGTGGAAAGGATGGAGCGAACGCGGTGTGGCGGCCTGGTGCTGTCTCAGAGCTATAATTGTGTCAGACAGGGTGAGCCGTGTCGGGTGATGGGGAGGCTGCGGTGTGTGTGTGTGCCCGTGCAGTGTCACAGGGCGGCGGGAGAGCGGTCCCGTCCGGGCACGGCTGTGCTGAGCTGTGCTGTGCTGTGCTGAGCTGTGCTGTGCCGTGCTGTGCTGAGCTGTGCTGTGCTGAGCTGTGCTGTGCTGTGCTGTGCCGTGCTGTGCTGAGCTGTGCCGTGCTGTGCTGTGCCGTGCTGTGCTGTGCTGTGCCGTGCTGAGCTGTGCTGAGCCGTGCTGAGCTGTGCCGTGCTGTGCCGTGCTGTGCTGAGCTGTGCCGTGCTGTGCTGTGCCGTGCCGTGCTGAGCTGTGCCGTGCTGTGCTGAGCTGTGCTGTGCTGCGCTGTGCCGTGCTGCGCTGCGCTCTGTGCCGGTGCGCTCCTGCCATCTGCTGCCGGCACAGAGCGCCGCACGCTCCGCTCCTGATGCTGCTGCTGCTTCCCCGGCACCTCCTGCACGGAGGGACAATGAACATGGGAATGATTCCTGCCTTCCCGGTAAGGAGGCTGGGTAACTGCCGGTGAAGTTTAGAATTGTCCCCCAGACCCAATCAAGTCAGGAAGGAAATCTGTTTGAAGCAAGATTTGTCAGGAAAATTAATGCACAAGCAGAGGTTTATGTCCAAAAAGGAGACAGAGTAGTCCTGTAACTTTATTTGAATAACAGGTCATGGGGCATTCCCCTGGGGTGCCACTAATTTTTCGAGGATGCAGCCTCCTTTTTATCCTCATTTCCCAGCTGCATGTCCCTCTCTGTTTCCCCATTAGCTGAGGTACTTGAGAGGTACAGAATTCCCCGAGTGCCTAATACCTGACTGCCTTCTAATGTATACCCTCCTTTTCTTTTCATTGTGTCAATCAGTGGAACTCCTATGGAATTTATGGTTCTTCCCATTGTTTCTTTCATCTCTCAGTGTCTGACTTTATTCATCAGCAGACCTGCAGTTTGTTTGTAAAGACAAATCCCTCTCACTCCTTTCATCAATTAGTGAAATCCTTTCCATTTTTTCTTTTATCTCTCAATATCTAGCTTTATTTAGCAGCAGACCCACAGGTTATTTTGTAAAGACAAATCCCTCATTCCTTTCAGATTTAAAGCTCAACATGGTGATTTAAAGAACCCGCAGCAAAGTAGAATGTCCTCAGCTTGGGAAAGCAGAGATGTTTTAGCAGCATTGTGATTTCATGAGCTATCTCTCTGGGAAGGGATAAAGTGCTGCTTCTTCCTCAACCACAGAGTTCTGTGCAATATTTCTTAATTTCTGAATGCTCAGAATGTAATTTGGGCTGGAAGTCGTGTTTTAGCAACAAAAAATTTGCAGGGTCCTCCTAGTGGTGGCCCTGTCTATAGGCAGAGGATGCCAGTGGCTGTTTGGGAACTGACACTTTTGCCCTTCTCTGGGCTCTGACTGTGGGCAAGAGCTGGCTGATCCCTGAGCTTAACTAGGAAGTGCCCCAAACCTCATCAAGTCGGGAAGGAAATCTGAAAGGTCTTTTTACACTCCTCCTCCCTGTGGGTTGTTTGTGAGGCGAGGAGAATAGGGCAGTGCAGGGGCCTCAGATCTTGGCCCAGCCCATCACCCAAGGCAGGTCTCCCTGGGCACAAGTAGAACCAGCCAGAGCAGCAGCACAGCAACTTGGGGTGTGATTTTTGCTTTGGTGATGGTTGGCTTCAGCTACAAACCAGTGTTTTTCTGTCTCTGCCTCTGCCAGCCCCTTCCTAAGGTGCAGCCAGGAACAAACAAGTAGGATTGTGCTCAGATTTCTGCTGGGTGTGAGCTGTGCATCAGCTCTGTCTGACTTCAGGGACAAGCACCCTTGTTACAGGACCAGCTCACACCCTCGTATTCCTGCTTCTACCTCATGCAATTAATTCTGAAAACTGTGTTAGCAAATTTTGGAGGTCTGTAATCTTCTTTCTTTGTCTGTTAATCACAGTGTGGGGACCAGCTGTCAGTGGGAAACCAGCAAGCTCTGTGTTATTCGTTGCTTTCTGTGTAGCAGGACTGTATTCAAACAATATCTGTCTCTGTTGTGCTGAGAAGTGTTTTCATGCAAGGGATAGCAAGCCTTGCAGGAGCTGAATATCCACATGGAAATATTGCAAAGTGTTTTCACAGCAACATCTATAAAATACAGGTGAGATTTCTAGTTACTGAATCCATTTGAAGGATCTGTACTCTCCATGTACCTGCCTCTTCTAAGCATGATTTCTTTATCATCATTTGTGAGCAAAGCTTTTTAGCATTTTTCATGATTGTATGTACAAGGGAATTTGTAGGATTAAAATTCCAGATTATCACTGTATAGGAAAATAAAGAAGGTACTTTAATTTTTGAAAGAAACTCCAAATGCAGGTAGGAAAATTCTACCAGTATACTGTGGTTTCTCCTTAAGGCATTTTACTGGAGTTATGTGAGGTTCTCTGTTAAATAGAGTGTAAACAAAGCATTTCTAGTTCTTACATTTTCAGGGGAAAGCTAAGTGAGCTAACTGAATTTTCTATTCTATTGAATTATATTTATGTTGGATTTTGAGCAGTAGTTGCCTTTCCTCTGTCCTCCTTGCAAAAATGGCTGGGGAAAATGGCACTGGGAAGACATTGTTGTGATTTCATGGCCTGTCTTTTCATGTATATTTGGGCGGGGAATACTGCTTCCTAAAACATGGGGGCATTGGTGAAAGGGATTCTGCTCACCTGAGCTTTCAGAGTCAGGAAGGTGAAGCAGCCCTGACAGGAGATGAGATTTGGAAGAATGAGCTTTGATTGTCATCAGCTTTCCATTACAAGAAGACTTTGAGATCCTACTTCATGAGGTTTTTTGTGTAGGTTTCTGACAGTTTCTGGACCTAAATCTTGCTCATGCCATTATTCTATTAGATTTTTAGAAGAGACATTACTTTAGGACTCAGCTATTGGTGGGGACAACTTCCTGGAACATACTTCGCAAATTTTATATTTGATCAGCAACAATTTTGCTTTCTCCTCCCTCCTTCACCTTGCAAAGTAGCTTTCATCCTGATGAGCCAAGAGATCACCAGGCCTTTCTTTAAATAAATGTGTGTGTGAGGCTTTATTTAATTCCAGGTAAGCACAAAAAGCCTTTGCAACAGATGTGGTTGTTCTCTTGGAATTTCTCCTGAGTGAGCAGAGTGGGTAAAATGGGATGGGAGTTCTGTGCAAAGGGCATTTCAAGCCCTGCCCCTGGTAACAGAGAATTGCTCCAAAAATACAGCCCTCATCTCACTGCAAATGCCTCAGGGCATGGGCCAGTGCCAGCTCCACCAGCTCCTCCTTCCACCAGCCAATCCACACCTTACACTGGAAGGAGGGTGGTTGCAATACCTGGATCTTTCAGGGCCACCTGCAATGTGATTACTTACCTTGCCTTCTTCAGGGGACTGCATTTCACCTTTGCTGTCCAAAATGACAGTGGCATTTTACTGCATACCTTCACACCAGGTGGTCCAGGTTCTTACCCTGTTGCTCTTGCCTTTCTCTTTTACCCTAATTATTCAGTTCCATGCTTCCTGGCCACTGCTGTGCTGCAGGGATAAGAGATCCTTGGCAGCTGCTGGGGCTGTGGGCTTGGTGCTTGATGGAGAGAATCCACACAGTGCTTCCTGCTGTGCTCTTTGACAGATGACAGTGCTCAGCTGCAAAAACATGGCTGTAAAATCTGAGATTTTGGTTTGAAACTTCTGGTGGCTTTTGTGTGCTGTCAGATGTGACCTCTGAAAGATGAAGCTGGAGCAGGAAGATAGGAGCAGTGGGACATGGACAGGCAAGCTTGGAGGGCTTAGGTTTTCCTCTGCCCTTCTCCCATGGAAAGCAAGGAGAAATGCTCTTGACATTTCCATTCACTTCAGGAGAGCTGCTCTGTTTTCTGCTAACAACACATTTGGCCTGTATCAACTTCAGGTGCTGTGGGTGAAGAGCAATTTTGCATGAATGTCAAAGCCAACCAGCATACATCCAGCTGATGCTGCACATGGGGCTTTGGCAAAAGCATCTCCTATAGGTGACTTGATCTAGCTCCACATGGCTTTGGCCATGTTCTCAGTGTGGGTGGGAAGTTGGTTAATACTGCAGGAAAGCCTGCTCTTGGCTTCATGAGCTCAGACACAGCTGTATTATTTAAGCCTTTTTGATTTCAGCACTCTCTGACCAGGATCTGCGTTCCCTGCCTTGTTTTGCTAGTCCAATCCATGCTCACGTGCAAGGACAGAGAAAAATTATATTGTGCTTCTGGCATTGGTTGTGTCAGCCATATTTGGCCTATCTGTCTTGTCTTCTCCCAGTGTTTGGATACCAGATTTGTCAAAGGGTCTGTACAGATAGAGTCCAGTGAATTCTAAGGGCTGGAGAGAAGATTCAGTTCATGTAATTTTCTCCACTACATGCCTCAGAAAGGCTTCTGAAAACAGCTGCTTTCCTTCTGCCCTCAGAGAACTCAGGATTTCCAGCACTCTTTTGGTGCTTGGCTGGTTTCCTGGGAACATCCTTCATTCCCTCTCTTTCTGACCTGTCCCATTGTATAAACCTAAATAGATTTTGTTATTGGTAGATTAAGAGAACGAAAGCAATTGAAAGAGATGCCATTCT
This sequence comes from Ammospiza nelsoni, assembly GCF_027579445.1. Taxonomy (NCBI): domain Eukaryota; kingdom Metazoa; phylum Chordata; class Aves; order Passeriformes; family Passerellidae; genus Ammospiza; species Ammospiza nelsoni. The sequence goes on along the minus strand of NC_080642.1, from coordinate 11,679,766 downwards.
GGTCATGTCGTTGACCCCAAGAGCCAAGTTTGGTGGATTTTAAGGGAAAATCAAGGACATGAATTACAGCTATGGTTATTCATCAGCTCCCTGATGGCTGTTAGTCACCATGTGTACTCCACATGTAAGCTTAGCTTTTCTGGATGATTTAGTGAAGAATTGTTGAGTCAAGGACAAATCTCCTGCTGCTCTGCAGCAAGGTAGAGCTGTTATTACAGAAAAGACAGGCCCTGAGGATGGGCAGTGTTAGCTCAGGCCCAGTTCATAAGGAATGGTGCTGTGATTTGTCTTGTCTGTGACTTATCTTTGTAGAAAACAGCTACTAAAGGAAAAGAAAGCAAGCTGGTAATTTAGCAGCTGGGGAGAGAAATTGTGGTGTGTTGGATAGCTGTAAGCAGGAGTCTTGGCAGAACAGCTCAAAGTGCATTTACAGTGGAGGCTCCTATGTTATTTAGAGGATGTGAGGTTGTGGTGGCATTCCTCTGTGCACAGCCCACTGGCACCAGAACATAAAGTGGTGTGGCAACTGAGCCCTTTCAGGGTGGGAGAAAGATACCAGGCAGTAACTGAGAACACAAAACCATCCCAGAGAAGCCCAAAGTGCTTTTGCAACCTTGGAGTCAAGTTCTGCCTGATATGTACTTGTGCCTCTGTGGCTGACTGGAGTGAGAGGAGAGTGTGTTCCCAGGTTTGGAAGGGAATGGCTTTGCTCATCAGTGGAGAGCTGCCACGTGTTTGCTGTGAGAGGCACCTGGTGCTGACTCTTCAGATTGGGATGAGAGCACGAGGGAGGCTGGGGACTTTGTTCCCATGTGCCATCTCCAAAACCTTACCCTGTCCTACTTGCACAGTTCTTTTGCAGTGTCAGCAGCACCCCTTGTAAAGTGATGGGATTGGTGCTGGCTTTTACAAGGGGAACATCCTGAAGGTGAAATTAAATACTGGGGAGGAGGACTCCATTACATTGAGCAAACCTGCAGTGGAGTGGGGCTAATTTAGCAAGAAGCAAGGCTGCTGAGGTATTTCCCAGAGGACTGTGAAGGCATTCACCCAGAAGTCACTTTTCACATGAAGTCACCTTTTCATGCAGTGTTGACCATCTCATTTCACTTGAGTGTAGCAATACCAGGGCCCACACAATTGCGGATCTGGACAGTCAGCTAAACAAAGTTTAAATAAGTTGTCCTTTTCAATGTGGAAGAAAGATGACTGATGAAGCTGTGTAAAATCTTCAGTGATCCATGGGAGGTGCCATGGTTAGGTGATTTTCTTCATTTCCTAGCAAGCTAGCAAAACGAAGTCCTTTTGACTCGTGTGTTTTGTGAAACACAGTGCTGCAAGGCACTGACTATAACAAAAATATAACTGATTTACAAAGCAATGAGAGACATTCCAGGCAGATAAGTCTGTCAGTCCTATTAAAGAAAAATCTGCAAATACTGTCTCTAGGTTGGGAAATAGCAAAGCCAGAGAATGCTTGGAGATTGCAGAGGGAAAATTATTATGCTGTACTTTCCTTGCTCTTAATGGTCTTAAGCAGCAGTTTCCTGAGCCAGGGTGCCACAGTAGGTGGACATGTCATGTACCACTCTGAGGTTGTTGGGCTCTTGTGAGGATCCCAGTAACAGGGAGGAACTAGGAAAAACAAGGGCAGAACAGCCCCTCCTGCAAGCTGCGTGTTTGCATTCAAGATGCTCAACCTAGTTTGTGCCCACTGCTGTTACCTTGTAATGAGATCCAAGAGAGGAATCCTGGTGAGTCTCCCCCAGGGTAACATCTTGCTGAATATTTAGCAGTGCTCCATAGGGGTGTGAGCAGAAATGGCCCATCTAGACCCTGTGTAGCCCTTGCCAAATGTGCACTCTCAGTCCCAGAGGGTGGAGCTGTTAAAACAATCTGTCCCTTGGCATATTTTGTCTCTGGCATTGCAGTTCCAGGAGAGATGGCATCTTGTGCCATTTCCAAAGGGAATTTCATGTCTTATGCACATTTGAAAATATGGACACCGTATGGACACAGTGTGCAGTGTTAACTGGGGTGTAGCAGCAACTTGTTCTTACAGCTATCCTCTCTGTCCCCTGTTCCTTCTGTTCTGCTTGTCAGCTGCTCTCAGACCTCATCATCCACATTTTTCAGACCCTAGAGCACCTCTTTGACTTGCACTTCATATTCCATGTAGGCTTTCACCTTTCATCACTCCTATTAGTTTGGCTAATGTGACTCTGGAAATAAGACTCTTCAATAAGCAGACTGGCATGGTGGAAACCCAGCATCAGTTTGGAACAGACTCTCAAACCCTTCCTGCCCAAAGTAGAGGTGCACAGCAATGCAGGGGCTCCCTCTGAAAATGCTGGCTCCAGCTCTGGGAGCAATCTGGTCCTGCTCTTGTGGTCTCTGAGCCCTGACTGGTTTAGCCAAGCAGGTCACTACAGAAACACTGCTGCTGGTTTTGGTGCCAGAGTGGGTTTAGATGTTTGTGAGAGCTCCACTCTTCACTGTACAGGCTCGCCCTTTTTCTCTTTTTTTTTCCTGCTTGCACCATGAAACACCCTTTTCCATTGCCAAACAGAATTTCAGCAAGGTGGGTGGCTTCCACCAGGACACATGAAAAATGGCAAAAAACTGGGACACCACTTTTGAGATTGTTTTTAAAGAAGACTTTGGAGAAAGAAACTGATTTCTTTTACGAGGGGGTGCTGTCTCCCTGCAGTGTGTTCTGTCACCATGTCACAAGATTTCTAAAAGGAGCAGAATCAGTAGGACACTGGTGTATCAGTCTGCAAGGAGCAGCTTCCTTCGTTCACATCCCATATTTGACTGAGCTGGTATCACATGGTTCAGTCTCCCCACTCTTCTCCCACCCCCTGCCTGCTTCCGCCAACAGTCCTCTCAAAATGTGCTTTGTAACTGAAGACTCCCCTAAAGAGCTGACTCTTCCAGTTCTCCTGCGTAACAAAAACTTGTGCTGCTCATAAATAGAATTGCAATTACCAAGGGAAACAGAAGAATCTGCGCAGTCCAGATGCATCAGAGAGGCCTCTCGTCTTAAAGAAGCCTCTGAAATTCAACACACACTGCTCAGGCATAGCTGGGAGACCTCTGCAGAAATCTTTCCTTTGAGCAGCCACTGTCTGATCATCCAGAAAGTCAGACTTCCTTAGGTCTTGGACTTACAGGATGGTAATGATTTCATATAGAAGAAAAGAGGCATTCTCTAGGTTATGCATCTAAAAGGATGAACTTGTGAGGAAAAATCAAGAGCCTTGGCTTTGCATGCTGGGTCCTGTGGAAGGATTAAGCAGTAGTAGAAAAGAGGGAGGCAGTAGGATATGTGAGTGGTCCATAGCTTTCCCTATAGAACAGATCACAAATATAGGGAAGATCCCTTCTATATATCTTCTCCGTAGGCTGCCAGGGAACTCAAGGGAGGCATACACCATTTAGTGCCTGGCTTGGCTCCCTGGAGAATTCTTGTGATAGGCTTCTTCTGTGTGTAAGGTTCTGCTGGTTCTCCTCTGTGGAACCTTTCTCAGCCCCCCACTGCTCCTTTGACCTCTCTCTGGTTCCCATGCAGCAGAAGCCTCCCTGAATTCAGTGACTGCTCTGAACATCACCCCATTCAGTTTGATGAGACCAAGTTAGACTACCAGAACAGCATCTTGCTTTGCCATGTTTCCTTTTGGTGGCAATGGTTGCACATCTAAAGTGCTCGGAAGAAAGACTTAAGAAGGAACCCAAAATTAGGAAATGCATATGTTAGAAATAAGTTTTTACATCATGTTTTTCTTGTGATCAGTTTTTTCAAAGACAAATCTGTGTGCTCCCACTTATTTACACAAAGCTAGTCATGAAATAGCAGTGGATCCCAGCACACACTGCAATGGTCATGGAATCTGTTCATCTGAAATTCTGTCATGGTTGGAGAGCATCTTTGCATTGCAGTTTTTTTGTTTTCAGTGCGAAGAATAGTCTCTGTGTCATCTGCATCAGAGTCACTGTTCATTCAAGGATGTGTGGCAAATGCAGGTGTTATATAAAGTAAAATATCTTTTCTCTGTTCTTACTCTCTTTGTATCTTAGTGCTTGAAGTAGAAATAAATCCTTTTTTCCGTTACACTGAAGAAACAACAAAGGAACAATGTTCTGTTGGTGGAACTCACTTGCTCACCTGTCTTCCTCTGAATTCATGTTTAGTAAACCAACCAGCAAGCCTGGCCTACAGGTGGTGCTACTGATTCTTACAATCCTTGCCTTTCCCATGCTTGCAAGCATACTTACCTGTTAGAATGCCAAATTTACTAGCTTGGGAAGATCTTAAATTTGTTACATATCTAGAAAAACAGAATCCTTTAAGGTGCTTTAGAAGGAAGAGGTAACTGTACACCAGTCCCTCACTTAGCTTTGCCAAACACCTTTTCAGTGTCACACAAGGTACTACTGCAAATGATGTGTCTTGCCTGGTAGCAGTGAGAGGCTTCTTATGTATCAGTGAACCTACTTGGATACCATGAGAGCTGGTCCTTCAGCTAAAATTGTTTTGTGTGTTTGACCCTACAAATTCTGGTTTGGTCTTTACAGACAGCTCCACAGATTTTCTATACATTTCATTAGTTTTTCTGTAACCCCTATTGCCTTCTCCTCCCAGGTGGCCCTGGGACTGAGATGAAAAGAACAGAGCTCAAACTGCCCACTGATGCTATTAAGTACTTGGGTTGAGTACCAGGCTTGGTATTTTTCTTTGTATGTGCACTTACATGCTTGCTGAACTGGAGTGCCTACTTGTGTTGTACATTCATGGGCTGCAGAAACTTGAGGTGAAAGCTTTGTGACAGGCTGGTGTGTGCCACACAGTGCTGGCTGATGGGACTCCTTGAAATCCCTTCACATTTCAAATAGATTTGTGAGCAAGGGGGGCAGTTTAAAGACACTGCAAACCCCTAAAGCCTTAGGTAATCCTGAATTTGGCCAGCTCAACTATTTATAGAACACTCTATGCCTATTCTAAATATACTTTCCTCAAGGGGACCTTATCTCAACTCCCTGCTCCACCACTTCAGTTGGATCAGCAATGCTGCTGTGATCATTTAGCAAAAATTCCTTCTCTTGTTCTGTGGCAGAGCTGCAGATGTTGCTGGTTTGGGACTTAAAGGGGAAATTCTGTGCCAAGCAGAGCTCAAAGGTTTGATTTAAACTGCAGCCAGCCAGGTAGGGAGATATTGATGACATGTTAGATCATTTCCTGTAACCATTTCCTTACCATTTTTCAATATTTCTCTTCTGCTGGTAGGTCCAGAGTTCTGGAGAGGGAAAACCAAGTGACTCATTGACAGTGTACAGAAGGCAGGGCTTGAGTCCCACTTGCTGGTTAAATGGGGTTAGACTATCAACTCCATTGCTCCCATGTAAGGACAAAGGTTCTCTTCAGGCCAAGGAGAGCAACCCATCCAACAGCAGATTCTGAAGTGGGGAATCTCTTTGGAAAAATCCTGATTTTCTTTTTTAGTTGAAGGCTCTGGGATAGAAGTTCTGGTGCAAAGGGAGAGCGTTTTTCGTCCCTTAAGTTTAAAAAGATTTAGAAAAATGCGTCCTTTATTGAGTCCTATAGGTTTGAACATTTTCCTCTGTCGGATAGTTACATTCTGTCTGCCTGTCTCAGGAACATCTGCAGATTTGCATGGCAGATGCTGCAGAGCACTGTCCTGAGTGGGACATTGTGGCTGAGTGTAGAGGCAGGATGGGCCATCCAAACCCATCATATCATGAATAGCTGTGCTGCCCCACTGTAAGGGACAGTAGTACATTAATCTTTGGGGGGCAAAATAATTGCTCCTTGTCCCTATGATGTGATTGATCCAGACTCTACTTCGTGGGCATTGGACTCAGCTTCCAGCAGAGGTGTAAAGCACTAAGGCTGCTTGCACTGGTTCAAGGACAGGATTCAGAGGCAGTGTGTCAGTGGTGTCTGCAGAAGTCACATCAATTGAGGTACCCATTAGAAAACCCCTTCTGGGTACAGCAAAAGAGTGACTGCTACTATTTAGCCTCTGGGATAGAGAAGCCTGTGTAAGACTTTGCTGCTCCACAGATCAGGGTAACATAGCTCACTGTGTGTCTAAGCCTCAGAAAATGTTTTTGAGGTTGACAGAAGCTTTTCTTAGTTATTACCCTTTGAGGATGAACAGGGCAGTGTGTGGCAAGATCACAGAATGGGATTAGCTCAGGATTTAGCAGGAAGAGTTTCTTAGCACTCCTTTAGAGCTATTTCCTTCTATTGCAGCCCCTGGAGCTGCATGAAATAGAAGGGTTTATGTCCTTGCCTGCCTGGCAGGAAAATCACCCCAGCTCAATGCAGCAAAATGGACTGGGTCCAGTGCTCTTGGAAGGAATGAAACAGGTAAAGTGTTTTTAACAAGGAATTTCACATGGGGGCTTTCAGGTACACTGAATATTGCCCCAGGATGCGTTCTGCCTCACACAGAGGCTTCTTCCTCCAATATCCTTGGCTTTCCCAAGGAATCCGTGTCCACAGAGCTTTAGATTTTGCTCTGGTCATGGCTTACCTATAAGCATGCAGGTAGTGTTGCAGTCCTAGCATGCAGGGAAGGACAGGTGAGTCTGTCTGAAAGCTCTGCAGTGCCACTGAGCCTGGTGCAGCCCTCAGTGCCCTGGGGTGCTGCTGCTGCTCTCTGCTAGGGTGACCCACTCAGTGCAGGCAGTGTCTGTGATCCTACAGGGATGCATTACCTCAGGAAAGGCTCTGCAGCCACTGGGACCATGACAGCATGGGTACTCATACTGTAGTGCTGATCATTTGTGTTTCACATTCTTGATGTGTCTGCCTCTGATTTCTGGGCTGACAGAGTGACTGGCAGCTTTCTGGCTCACTCTGTTATGCCTCTGGCTAGTTATTCCCACTGCTGTCTCTCTAAGACTGGCTTCCTTTTAATGGAAGTTGCCCATTTGACCATTCTTGATGTAAACAGACCATATTGCCTTTCAGAAGCTGGACTCAGTAATGCATGCCAACAGAAACTAGTGCATTTGTACTTGTAAGGAATAAAATCTATCCCTTTTGCAGTGCTCATAACAGCTTCAGCATCTCCATTCAGAGCCACTGGCCTTTGTTCCCTCATGGCTGAGGTGTGGCAGCTGAATTGAGGCTGGGAAGCAACCAAAAGCATTTAACCACAAGAGGAACACCAGCAGTGAATCAGCCCAGAAAGCAGGAGCAGACTGCAGAGCAGTTGAACTGCAGAGCTCAATTTTAAGCCTAATTTGAACACTGAATGAGGTGCTAATATCTCAGCTTCTGTGTAGAGTCTCAGTCTGCTGTTCATTTTCTATGGACACAGTATAGTGGGGTGTATTTATAGAATTCCTGGTGAAAAGCTGGCTTTGTACAACTGGTACAGGCACTGCAGGGTGAATGTCGCGTCTGGTTTTGGTGCTGAAAGTAAAATCTGTCTTCATGTCTGTGTTCTGGAGAGCTGATCAGATATTTTATGTCGTTGCAGCTTGAAGACCCAGTTTCAGAGCTGGCTTCTCTAATTGCCTGATCATTTAACCTGCTTCATTCAACCCATAAGAGAAGGATGCATTTCTTTTGTTCATGTTGCCTTGTTCATCAGTAAATGTAAAGCGGATTGTAAAATCAGACCTGATTGAACTAATATTTGTAGCTATTCATTCACTCATGAACAAACCAACTCCCTGCTGCTGGTCCAGATTTTTTCTATACCAGAGAGAAAATAAGAACAGCGAGTCAATTAATATTTTCTTTTCTCTATGGCATGTTGGTGAAACATTTGGATACTCTGGAAATGAATATCAATATGGTGAAAAACTGGTTTAGAAGGTGTTAAAAAAGTTACATTTAGTTCTGGAAGTAGCTTTGCTGTGTTTTACCAGAGGCTGCTGCTTTTTTCCATTGCTTGAAATCTGATGTTTAGGATGGACTTCACACATTCCCAGGAATGCAGTGAAGGCCCTGCTCTGCGTCAGGTGAGACCAAAGGTTGTCTGAGTACTGGGACTGATTTATGTTTTTGTCACACCAAAAGTTATAGATACCTCTGGTTGCCTTCTTTTTCTGCTGGGCATGGAATGGGTTTTAATCCTGGTTAGATCCTGGATCAGTTTTTTTAAAGGACTTGTCTTTCTGTCTTTTTCAGGCATGGTTCAGAAACTCGACCAGAAGCTGCCTGTAGCCAACGAGTACCTGCTGCTGTCGGGCGGCGTGCGGGAAGGTGTGGTGGACATTGACCTCGATGAGCTGAATGTTTATGCCCGGGGCACAGACTATGACATGGACTTCACGCTGCTGGTGCCCGCGCTGAAGCTGCACGACCGCAACCAGCCGGTGACGCTGGACATGCGCCACTCGGCCCTGTGCCACTCCTGGCTCAGCCTGCGCCTCTTCGACGAGGGAACCATCAGCAAGTGGAAGGACTGCTGCACAATCGTGGACCATATCAATGGAGCCACCAATTACTTCTTCTCCCCAACAAAAGTTGCAGACTGGTTCTATGAGTCCATTAGCATCGTGCTGTCTGAGATCCAGAAGAAGCCCCAACGAGGGATGCCAAAGGTGGAGAAGGTAGAAAAGAACGGGACTATCATATCCATTATTTTGGGAGTGGGCAGCAGCCGCATGCTGTATGACATTGTCCCTGTGGTGTCCTTCAAAGGCTGGCCGGCTGTGGCACAGAGCTGGCTGATGGAGAACCACTTCTGGGACGGGAAGATCACGGAGGAGGAAGTCATAAGTGGGTTTTACTTAGTGCCTGCATGCTCCTACAAGGGGAAGAAGGACAATGAATGGAGGCTGTCATTTGCCAGGAGTGAAGTGCAGCTGAAAAAGTGCATCTCCAGCAGCCTCATGCAAGCCTACCAGGCCTGCAAAGCCATCATCATCAAACTGCTGTCCCGCCCCAAAGCCATTAGTCCATATCACCTGCGCAGCATGATGCTGTGGGCTTGTGACAGGCTGCCAGCCAGCTACCTGGCCCAGGAGGATTATGCAGCCCATTTCCTCCTGGGGCTCATCGATGATCTCCAGCACTGCTTGGTCAACAAGATGTGCCCTAACTACTTCATCCCGCAGTGCAACATGCTGGAGCACCTGTCCGAGGACACGGTGATGCTGCACGCGCGGAAGCTGTCCTCGGTGCGCTCCGACCCCGCCGAGCACCTCCGGACTGCCATCGAGCACGTCAAGGCAGCCAACAGGCTCACCCTGGAGCTGCAGCGGCGGGGCAGCACCACCAGCATCCCCTCCCCGCAGTCCGACGGAGGGGACCCCAACCAGCCCGACGACCGGTTAGCCAAAAAGCTGCAGCAGCTAGTGACTGAGAACCCCGGGAAGTCCATCTCCGTCTTCATCAACCCAGATGATGTCACAAGGCCCCACTTCAGAATTGATGATAAATTTTTCTGAGCTTTCGTCAGTGTTTCTTGGGATTTTTATTTGTTTTGTTTTTTAAAACTCTTGCAGTGCGCAGGTTTTTTAATTTGGTTTTCCTTGATGACTTAGTCTCTTGGTTTTTACATATCCAGCATAGATTGGATCTGTTGAGAACAATCTGAACAAATTATAAATCCTGTTTCTGCAGGACAGTGCAGATTTTGGAACAGTATATTACTATTTCATATGCTGCTTTTTTTTTTCTTTTTCACCCACCCTGCCCATTGTCTGTGAGTAGTTTCTAAAGGAGGACATGGATCATAAACACAAGCCACAGTGTAATGTAGGAGTTTTTCCAAGCTTCCATAATTTATGTACATTGTTGGGCCGGGAGAAAAAAAAACTCCCCTTCCGTTGCTTCAGAAATTCACTTCTTTTTCCATGAGCTTCCATCACCCTAAAGAAATGAGGAGAGGCTGGGTTGGAAAGCACTCCTGGTAATCTGACGAGGCCAAATCTACTGGGCTGAAGCCCAGTTCATCTGTTCTTCACATTTCTGATACAGGGGAGAAAGCTGACTTTACAGATGATGATGCAGCTTTTTGGGGAAAGAGTTGTTTCTGTTTTGATCTGCTTTTTGAATGTAATTGTTCATTAATTGGACCTTGTACAGTCCAGAGGGTTGTTTCTGCTGCTTTTCCATGCGGAATAAGGTTATGGAATGTTAGTTTTAGTGTGTGTAATTATTCAAAGCCTTATTTAAATTCTATTAAAGAACATACCATTTTAAATGTAATTGCACTAATGAAATCTCTGCCATTACCTCAGTCCCACTGTTTGTGTTTCTTTCATGAATTAGCATCTGTTATTAGGTCTCAGTATTGCTGATTGCTTGAGACCCCTCTGGTCTCATGGTTTCAGGTGATTTCTTGATTGTCTTTTGTAAAAGACTTCCTTGTTAGCCCGGCTATGTGTGAGCAGTCAGAGTTTTGCATTGGCATATTTCTTTGGATGCGTATTGTGTGTTGCAGTGCATATTGCATTAATATGTATTGCATGTTGTTGAAACAGGTTTACCATTAGATAAGGATGTAATGCTAAAGCAGTGGTATGTGCAAAGTGAATCAGCCAGACCTCCAGCAAAGGAGCTACCTTGCTTCTCTAATGCATGTATTAGGCCTGATCCTTTCTGGCAGTTACCATTCCCTGGACTCCTGAGAACTTTCTGACTCACCCTGGGACATGGGAGATCTTACTCTGGTCTCATGTTTGCAAAAGTTGTGTTTATGTGTAAACTTGTGGTGCAACAGTAGCCTTGAAAAACACATACACTTTTCTTCTGTGTGTAGAGTAAGATGTATGGTAACAAGGGTTAGTCTGAGCCAAAAATAATCCAAGAGTTCAAGGATAGAGTGACTTATTGTGGCTGGCTGGCCAGTGACTGATATTTAGGCCTTAAATCAGCAATTTGGGCTTACTGATTATCCCAGAGACGCTGTTCTGATCCAAACTTGATGCATGTGTTAAAATGTGATTATTAGAGCAGGTTGAAGTATTTTTAAAATATTTGACAGACAAATGATGTGCATATCTAGTAAATTCTAACTGATAAAAATTGTGTATGAAAAATGTGTCACTTTTTCAGTCCAGCCTTTGTGGTACAGAAACCAGGCTGGTGGAGCAGCACACCAACAGCTTTGGCAACTGCTTTATTAGATGGCAGGGAGGTTTCAATACCTGATCTAGTGCCCAAGTCATGTCTTAAAACTTTAGCTCCTCCATCTCTTGGGCATAATTGAAAACTTCACCCCATTGCTATAGCCGAGATGTTCACATTTACCTGAATTTACTGGTACATACTTACAAGAAGCTCTCAGAAGCTGCTGGCCTGATGGAGTGGATGAGGATTTAACCTTAAAGCACAATTGGCTCTTGATCATGAGCCCTGTGCAGCTGCAGTTTGGTCCTGGGAAGGACATGGATTGGCTTCAGCAGAAGCAGAGCTGGGTCCTACCCATGTGGCCATTGCCAAAGATAAGTTTCTATATAAACCTGTGAAACCTGCCTGGGGAAGGCAGGAGAAACAACGGGGAATCCTCTCCAGAAGTGCGTGGAAAATGCAGATTTGTTGAAATGGTTTGTTGAAAGCCTCTGGGACTTCTGTTTGTTGAAAGAAGAGTCTGGGCTGCAGGATGAAGTTCCCATCACTACATGAGAAACCTGCTCAGCACAAAGCAGCAGTAGCCTGGCAGGCAGAGTACTCTCCCAGGAGACCCATTGTCTGTGCCAGTGCTCCTGAGATATGCAGAAACACAGCCTTCCTCATGCCAGTTCAATGTCCTGCTGACCAGCAGTTTGACTAGCCCATGTCAAGCTCTGGTGTGTGCTCCTTTTTTTTGTTTTAATTAAAAAAACATTCTGAAAAGTATCCACCTTGTTCTTCCTGCATTCTGTGTGTTGGAGTTTGTTGTTGTTGTTGGTTTGTTTTTTTTTTTTTTTTTTTTTTTCCTTGTGGGGGAATGGAGGCTTGACTTTTTACTGGACTGAAAAGCAGTTTTCCAGGTAGGTTTGTGAGAATGTTATATCCTCCAACTGGACCATCTGTCTTCCCAGGAGACAGAATCCTAATCTGCAGTAGGTTTGTATCTGTCTAGTATTTGCTCCTCTCCACATACTATAGTTAATTTAATGAAGCAAGCTGCCAGCCCAGAGGTGACAAGTGTTTTGTATATTAGAGAATACAAAAGACTATTTTCTTCCTTTTCTATTGCCCCCTTTTGCCTTTGAGTATATGCTGGCACAGACTTGTGAAGTGCAGAAGTGTCTGTGTGGGATTTCAAAGTAGTCAGTGGGTTTAGATATCAATGACCTTTTACTCTTTACTTCTCTCTGCAAGTTTCAAGGAAACCATGGTGCTTTTCCTGTTAGGGAGTTCTTGAAAGTCATTCACACAAGCATTTTAGAGCACTCAGCCCCATGGGGTTAGAGACTTGGCCAATCTGACAAACACTGAAATAAGAAGGAATTTGCTTTAAACTAGCAATGTAGGCATCTTCCCTGCTGATGTCAAGAGGAGAAAAGTCAGTGCTGTGAGCCAGTGTCTCCACGGGAGCTTCAGCTCTGCACCCACTGCTATGGCAGGTAAGACTTCCTTTCTTTCTTTTCCTTTTGCCCATTAGCCACCTCTCTGCTGACTTCTCCCTGTCCTGAGCAATGTTGCAAAAGGACTGGGACAGTTTGTAGGAGGCTGGCAGCATGTAGGATGGATCCTTTGTGAGTCTGTGAGTTACTGACTCCTACAGGGTTAAAAGGGAGGGAGTCCCAGCCAAGAGCGTCTGGCTTGGAGGCATCAGAAAGGTGGGGACGAAGGAAAAGTGCCCTTCAGAGCTCCTCTGCCTCCTCCCAGTGTGATCCTCGGCCATCTTGGCTCTGGTCCTGCTCTTGGAACATGCTTTTGCCTTTGCTATTTCCATAAGGTTTCTCTCCAGTAGGACAGTGGCAGAAGCAGCTAATTTGACTGGTTCCAGTTGTTGTAAGTTCTGGGAGATGCTGAAAAAGCTGTCACTTCTTCAGAAGGACACCTGAGCTGCTGCAGAGGTGACAGAACCACCAGCTAATGGGAGTTACTCTGTTCTGTGTTGGGAGAACTCATTTGAAGGCAGAAGGTAACAAGAGACCAAGGGCTTTGTGTCAGCCTGCAGTCTCTGCTCCTTCAGGCAGGTTGTGTGAAGCCTCAGTCACTCTTGTCTGGCTGTGATAAATTGGTTTCTGCACATATTCCAATACTTTAGCCCAGACAAGTGTTGGTGCTCTAACCAGAAAACTACAAGTGGGCATCAGAGTCACTCTTTGCAGCAAAATACCAGCAGGACTTTAACCATGCACTGCCCAAAATAGAAGCCTCTGAAAGAGCTGGTTTTTACTAGTGTGTTTTTTCTGTTGTTATTGTGACAAATAGCACTAATTTTGATCTAGGTTCTTGGACTTTCCCTAGTTGCCTTGTTCCAGTGGAGAGCAGCCTTCTGTTGGCAGCTGTGGTGGATCTGTGCTGGACACCTGAGCTCTGTGCCCTTCCAGTGCTTGGTCTCCCCATGGAGGGCTGTGAAACAGGCTTGTGTCTGCTAAAAGTTGACTGAAACAGGCATTGAAAGGCGGCAGTCACAATAAATTCCATTGGGAAACTTGAAAACATGCTTAAAATAAAGCATGTGTACTTTGCTGGATAAAAGCTGACTGTGGTCAGACCAAAGATAAGCAGACATTTATCATATTTTCTTAACCCATGCATAATACAAGTGGCCATGCACAATGAAATGTGGCAGAGGGAAAGGAAGATAGATTTGCTAATTATTATTTCTGATAAAAAATTTTTTAAAGGTGTGCATAGTCCGTGCATAGAATTGCTTAAAAACATCCATCTGTCCCTTTTTATGGGTTCAGTGCTGGATGCATTTTGCCACTTTGTCTTGTATTAAAGTGAGCATGTTTGAAAGGTTGCTGGGCAGCTGAGGGTAATAATGTTCACATTCTCCTGGCATTGCTCAGTGATTAGAAGTATTCAGCATGCAAATAGCTCGTTCAACTTCAGCAAGTACATCATCTCCCTCCTGCCAGCCTTGCTTGGGGTGAGCTAATGGACTTTTAACATTATTCAGCTTAGAGAGCACTGTCTCTAATAGCTCCTGATTAAGCTCTCCAGAAAGGCAAATAGCCATCATAGGGCAAAGGCTAAACCAGGGGAGGGGGGAAAAAGAACACCCTGGTCAAGGGACTCTTGCTGACATGTTTTGGTTTTAGGGACATTCAGCATTATATTTTGGATATTTTGGCTTTTGAGAACTGTCAAGTGAATCCAAATTTATTTCCTCTGAATGCTTTTAGAACAGTGATAAAATAGCCCTCACTCCCTTCTCCTCCCCTTTTGCCATTTATAATCTATTATTTTAGGACTGCTCTGAGGAACTATTGTGTTTTCCTATTATCATTGTCCCTGGCTCAGCACTGTGGTTCCAGGCTGAATGTAGGCTTTTGGGGGTTATTTTTATCTTGCTGGCCTTCTGTGGTAGATGAACACACTCTCATTCAGTCTCCAGACAGCCTGATTCACCAGGCAGAGATGTGGGTGCATATCGGGGGCATCAGGCTCTCTTCAAACTGACTCAGCCCTGTCTTTCCCTCAGTTTTTGTGTGTTAGGAATATCAGTATGACAGACATGACCGAGGTCTTGCTAAGCACACAGAAGACATGGTGTGTGATTCTGAAGTCAAGCAAGCTCCAGTGCAAAGGGAAAACTGAGCCCAAAAAGCCACTTTTCTCCTTGATTCTCAACTCATCTGACTCCTTTGTTTTAGCTTTATTTTGGGGAGGTGGAGAGAGATGAGCTGCTTTTGTCCACTTCAGTGGGTACAAACCGCAGCTGTGGCCGAGGACGTCAGGCACTTCACTCATTAATGGCTTTGTCTCCAGGTCTCTATTGCTTATGCCCTGCCATGACATTGACAGGATGGGAGAGGGTTTTATGATTTGTTCAGCACTGTGCAAAGAGAGGAATGGGCATTTTTCATGAAGGGCTGCTGACCCATTGTGTCCTTCCCCTGCTCCTGTGTGCCAAGGCTTACGCACACAGTTTATTAATTGCCACTTTTGTGGGCTGCAGCTGATCACAGAGGGAATGCCAAGGTGTTTCTGTGCAAACCAGTCTCCAACCTTCAGCATCCCTTGCTGGGTAAGTCTGCTCCTGACTGAAGTATGTGCTCTCAGAGCAGACTTTGGTTGTGTTTGAAGGGTACAGGCTGGGTCTGTGTACACTGAGGATGATGGCAGGCCAGGTTCCCTACACAAAGAGATAAATCCACTTGTCTGCTCTGAAAGAACACAGAGAAGACAATCCTTCCTGCAAGGAGGCCACTGCAAAGTCTAACCTTTCTAGCACCATGACATTTGCAGTGGCCAGGAGCAGTCTCCATGACTTGTGCCACCATAGAGGCACCCTTGTGTCTCAGAGCTTTGTGTGTCATGTAGCAGCCGCAGCTGCTGGGGCTCTTCTGCCTTCTGCCACCATGAAGGATGGAGACCAGAACTGTCTCTGGTGGTTTTCATGTTTGGGCTCCAGAGCTCATCTGGTCCACCTCCAGACCAACACTTTTTAACACCCTGTAACAGGCAAAAGAGCTGTAATGATAAAAATCAAAGCTGAAACCTTCATTGAGCTTCTCCAAGAGGTTTCCTCTATTTGCTAATGGTTCTGCCTGATCTTGCTTGAGGTGCACAGTGCTCCTCAGTGCTCTAATTCATTAGATTATTTTGTTAATCAGTGGTGGCAAAACCAGGATTGGAAAGTGTTGTACTTAACCCTTGGACTGCTGTGGGTACATCCAGATGTTATCTTGTGGAATTCTTGAGCTAGTTGCACTAACATAATCTCCGTTACTGATTGAAATAGATGGAACAATGGTGGGAAGTCATTACAGAAGGTTTCTAGGAAAGCCACAAGCCCACCAGGTAAAGGAGATTCTAAAAATGGAACTCAGCTGTTCTGGGTCCCACCAGCCCACTGGGACTAAGTCCACCAAGGCCTGTGTTAGTGGGTTAGTAGCACAAAACCAGTTCCTCAGTTGTTCTTTCCCCAAGGCATGGCTCTTTTCACAAAAAACCCACTGAAGGTAGAATGTCAAACCCAGTGCAGCAGGAGGTGTGGAAAGAAATATATCTTAACTGTTTCCTCTGGTCTCTTTTGCCACTGCACCCAGCCTGCCCCATTCCTCTCTCCATCTTTAAATAAACTCTCCAGAGGTGTTCTGCTATGCAGTAATGAACTCTAATGAAATAAAATTAAATTAAATGCTGCTGAGTGGAGCTGCATAAATGCCTTATTTTGTTATAATCACCTACTGTGACTCCATCGTCTGTGTCATCTGTCTCTCCAGCTTACTCATGGAGCAGCACACACCATGGTGACTGGGCAGAAAAGGAAAGAAATGCAAGTTCATGTGAGTTGGAGTAAATAATTCAGAGACACTGGCTGTTGTTGTGATACACAGAGCTGCCCAAGCTGCCAGGGCACTCAGGTCCAGCACGCACAGAAATCACGCTTTCCCAAGGAAAAGCCAAATATGGAGGAAACTGAGCAAAGCCTCCAGCCTGTGACTTCCAGCTCATTGAGCAGGTGGAAACTCAGCAGTGTGGCTGTGTGGATGGGTGGAGTGAGGCTGCAGGGTGTGGGAGCAGTACCTGCACACTGGCACCTGTGATTGCAGCACTGTGCTTCACTGTGAAACTCATTGAATACAGTCAGTGCTTCAGTTTGAAAGCCATTTCTGAATAATGGCTCAAGAGAAAGAGGGTGGGGGAAAAAAACCCCAAAACACCTAAGAAGCAGTACATTGTACACAGCCCTTCCACAGAGCAGGGGCAAGAGTGAAAAGGAGCCTCACATGGTCATTTTAATGTTCTGGTAGGCTTGGATTTCCTGCCAGCTGTCAATTTTACATGCAGTACTTCAGCAAATGTCCACATTTGCCAACCTGAATTCAGGTTGTAGAGATGGGGCATCAGGACAGGATAGCAACATAAATTAATGAATGTGTTTGTAAAATAATCTCTTGTATGCATAACTCACTTTTAGTACGTGATTTTCAGTCTAGTCACAGAGAGGCTGTGTTGGTTTGCACTTCTGCAACCCCTGAAATTCCTTTGCAGTCAGTTAGAGACAGGATTTTCTGTTAAATATATATAGTACTGCTCCAGGTTCATTTAAAGAGAGTGATAATATATCATTGCTCCCAGTAGGGACATAGCTGCCTCATAGTTTATGTCTGCTGTCAGGCATTAAAGCTGAGCTTGAATGGTGCCAATCGATAGTGGAACAGCAGCAGCTGAAACTGTTTAGTGCAGCTTTAATGCTCCTTATGCAAACCCTGCCTCCCACCAGAGAGTACACCTGCTCAAACAAGCAAAGAAGCAGGACTGACTCCTCCATTCCCTAAATAATTCCCAATGTTTTCCCTATTTTTGTAGTTTGTGTATCTTATGGGGAAAAAAAGAGAGAGTTTCTGAATGTGTAGAAGGTAGTACCAGCCTAAATTAAGAAAAGAGCACCTCTTTTTTGGGACAAATGTCTGTTGTTCACACACTCAAGGACAGATGAGCTATCCTGGGCTATCTCCAAGAAGCCTATCAGGACAGAGTTCACTGGGTTCTGCCCCCTCGTCTGTTTAGTGCCCTCCAGTTTCTGTCTTGATTCTGACCAAAGCAGGTACATGTCCCTGATTCAGCTCTAGGCAGAGCTGGTGCATGGCTGTCACACCCTCCTGTGCAGCCCCTGAGCCCCCACACTGCAGCCAGCATTGCAGTACCCAGCCCTCAGCCTGGAGCTGCCCCTGACTGCCCCTGGAGCCAGAGCCTGCTGCTCACACCAGCTCAGCTGGAGCTGCATACCCTCAGCAGTGGCTGGGCCTGCAATGTGCTCATGCTGAAATACAGTTCATCTGCTCTGAACACACAGGTGACACATGGAGGGAGACCAATGTTTTGACAGGCAGGCCCCGAGGGTTTGGGATCACCATTTTATTCCATCTGTAAGCTGGAGCAATTGCAGTACTGACCTCCTTCTCCCTCTGTCACACACAGCAAAGTAGATTAGAAGGAGAAAAAAAAATCCCTTAGTTTTCTTATTTCTTTCTGCATCGCAGCCCTGACCCTTGTGGCACACCTGGCCATGGCTGTGCCTGGGGAGGTTCATCCTTCCCAGCTGGAGCTGGTCCCAGCACGGGGAACTGATTGCTCAGCAAGGCTGGGCACAGGTGAGGGGCATTAGCAGCCATTAGAAGGGTTATAAAGAGGGAATGAGGGGCAGTGGGAGAGGTCTCTGTGCTCTGGAGGTGACTGGCTGGGGGCTGCACTCAGAGGAAGGTCAGCAATGGATGGGGAAGTAAGTGAGGTTTTTTTTGTAGTAGTGGTGTGAATCTGTGCACAGTGTAAAAAGCAGCTCTGTGTCCTGAGTCTGGCCCCTGAGCTTCAGGCAGACCCTGTGGTCATAAAGGGGATAGATCTTGAACTGTGAAATGGTAGACAAGCTGAACTCTCGTTTTGGTGGCAGTATGTGCTTGCCTTTCTTACTTCTCCATTTCCTCTTATCTGGAAATTACAGCAAAGCTGAGAGCTGAGTGAGATGGAAGGCCAGGGTTTGTTTTTGAGTGCCAGGAACTGGGGCACCCATCGAACCTGAGGCAATGCTGGGGGAATTTGAAGTAGCAACTGTCCTGTTGCCTGCTCTTTCCCTAGGAAAGGATCAAGGAAGCAAAACAAGAAGTGACTGTGGCTGCCTTCCAGATGTGCTCTCTGGAGGAGTCTGCTTTGGGCAGAGCTGAGCAGGAGAGAGTTGTTTGCTCTTGAGGGCCAGAAGCCTTGGAAAGCCTGCTGGGCCTGAGCTGGCTGGAGCTGTTTGTTCCCTGCGTGGTACCACTGCCCAGCCTGCAGGCTTCCCTGGTGGGGAATTGCGTGGCCAGACTGGAAAGAAAGGGCCTGTCCTGGCACACAGTCAGCTTTCACAGTAAGCTGGACGTTAGCAGGTGCTTGTAGGTGGTTGTAAATCCTTGTGAGGTGCCATGGAGGGAAGTTGATGTGTTCCCTCGCTCACGTTTCCAATTGCTGTGAAGGTGCGTTTTTTGGCAGGGCAGTTGAGGGAGGCTGCAAAGTGTTGTTATTGTGCCATGTGCTTTGTGTTTGTGCTCCAGGGCTCAGCCAGGTCAGTTTGGGTGCAGGTGTGTCTGTGTTCTGCTCAGATGGTTGTTGGGGAGAGGGGCTGTTTGCCTTGCAGGGTGCCTGCTGTGAAGCCCAGAGTTTGCTCAGCTGAGCCCTAAGATCCCTTGATCAAGTGAATTCAGTAGTTTGGTTATTTCCTTACTTGAGGAGTGTGCTGCCTGCAGGTTGGCCTAGGATTATCCTGCCTGAAATGCTTGTAGGAATGACTTCACTGACCCAAGCAGTGTGAGAGGCCTCAGCAGAGCACAGGTGTAAGTTTTAATGGCAATGCACAAGGGTCCCAGGCTGTATTATCAGAGACCTTACTCACTCCTTGAAGTCTTCAGATCTTTAAAAGCAGAAACTGTGCATTGCAGCCTGACTTTGGCTTGTTGTATTTTAAAGGCTGTGATTCCTCACCATGCTAAACTGCCTCATTTCTCTACCCTTCTTAAAGAAAGAAAACAAAGACCTGGGAAAGCAAAGTCCTTTTCTGGAAAAGTGTTGTTTAGACCACAATTCCTATCCTGTTGTTACAGCTCTCCTTGCTTGTGAGCACAGCTAAGGGGCCTCGTTATATTCTCTATCTCAGCTGGTTCTAGACATGGAGATGAGCAGCTGCTGTCTCATTTCTTAGTGAAATCCTCATGGGACTTATCTTGAGGGTGTGGAGCCAAGGGACAGCTTCCCTATGGGTGGCTTGTTAAAAATGCAAACAAAACTCCAAAGAAGCAAATCCACCAATTGCTGGAGAGGCTCATTCTGCTGGCTCTGAAGAATTTCAGGCAGGTGTCTCAGCCAGGTGGTAGGTTCATTGTTGTGCCTCTCTGCATAGCCTAAGTAGTACATCAGTGAAAATAGGCAGAAATCAGTCCTCAATTTCAGAATTGTAATCATAGAGTATGAAAAGAAAAGCTGCCACCTTCTTTTGCCTCTGCAACAGAGCCTCACAGCCCCCTTTCCTGGTATGCTCCAACCACTGCCTTTACCTACCATTTTCCATTACAGGTGGTAGAATGGGAGTTCCTGTTTTCTGTATTCCAGCCTCTGGTCGATTGTGAAAACCAAATGGGAAGGGTTTTTCTTTATCTACTTTTGTTTTACCTGATGGCTGTAAGTGCATCATGAACACTGTCACCATAACTGTGCTCCCTTCTTGGTGTCTGACTCAGCCAGTTGCTGTTCTGTTTCCTATCCCTGATGCTTAGTGAATGAGGGCTGTTGATTTCTGTGTGGAGATGAGCTAAATCAGCAGTGATTGTCTAGATCTTTGTGCATTTTTGTAATTGCTGGAGGATGTGGTTATCTTGGGATAATATCCTTGGGATGATATCCTTATCATCCCTCACAGGAGATAAGGTTGTTTCATGCAGCCATTTTTATTCTTGAAATGATAGCACCCTTTTACCTTTGAGATTATTAACAATGCAGGGAGATAGTATTGCATGACCTTGCTTTTGGCAGTGAGGATGACTGAAGGCAGCCTGCAATGTTTTCATTTGTTCTCAGCTCAACTTCTTCCTTTCCAGACCTTTTTCCCTATTTGCCCTTGTAATTGGAGATAAGATGGACACACAGAGTTATGCAGCATCAGAAATGTAATCTAGACATCTCTTCCATGAAGCACGTTTCTAATGTGCCCTTCAAACACAAGTCCGATGCCTACAGTCTATTTTCTGTGAGCTGCTTGGAAAAATTTGAGCTGCAGCTATTGAGGGATACATGTCTGAGGGACACCTGGAGGTGTCTGATGTTCTCACAAAAACAGCACAATACTTCACAGAAAAGCAGCTTTGCTCAAGGACAGCTTTATCCCCTTCCTAAAAGGAGATCAAACTCTTCATAGGAGGGCAGACAGGGGCCACTAGGGACTTTGATAGGGTGATGAAAGCCTCTAAGTGTTTCATGTTTTGAGCAGAACAGGAGTTCAGGCTGTGCAGATCATCAGAAGAGATTTTAAAATACCCTCTCATGCTGTCTGTGAACAATGGAGGACTAGGTGAAAGATCAGGTCTGCTTTCTGTCTTTGTGCCCAATCCAGACCATTTTGTTACTGAACAAAAGCCCTGCTTGCTGTGTGATGAGAGCTAAGCAAGTTCAGATTCCCAAAGCTGGATGTTTTATTCAGAACATCACTGGGGTCTTGCCTTCTGTTCCAGATTGAGAAACTTGTAGAACCATGGAGAGAAAAGTCATAGCTGAGGGGAAGCCAGACAGGGGTGAGCAATTACATGCTGGGATAAGCAAGAAGTTTTGACAATTGTGATTTTGAAGTGCTCCAAGTATAAGACAATTCTTATTTCCAGGACTTGTCCCTATCCTCAAGATCTCCCTCTTGGGAGGTTTCATGGCTGCCTACAAGCACAGCTGTTATTTGGCAAGGCTGAGGCCAAGGAAATGGGAAGCCTGGAGGAGGGTTGAGGGAAGTATCCAGACCAAAAAAAGGTATATGGGTTGAGAACTTGAGGCTTTATTAAAAACCCAAAGGTGTAGATTCTGAAGCCTGTAAATACAGAGTGAGTTGTTCAGATAAGTGATTGCTCTGAAGTTTCTGGTTGTGATGGCTCTGTGCGTTCTTGGAAACACACAAGTTATGCAAATACTACTGCATTTGATTGAAATTGTGATTATGTTCCTTAGGTTTCCCCTCTGCACAAGTCTCTAGGGTGTCTGAATCCTTTAAGTGGTGAAAATGAGATGTAATGCTCTGGCTGAGTGGTCAGTGAAATCCTGTGTTGTGAGGCCCAGTAATGCTGGGTTATCCAGATTAGACATTGCATCTGATTATCCTGCTGATAATCCTGCCCTCAGTAATTTAATCAGGATGGGGATTGCAAGACCAGGATCAGGCAGAAATAATGGGTGATTGCCCCCTTGTACATCTGTAGCAGTTGGAACTCCTTGTTTGTGGCAATATCTGTAATGCATTTAAATAAATGAATGTGTGTGGTTGTGCTCTGCTGTCACTGGTATTGCAATGGGAGTCTCCTGGTGTTCCTCGCAGTTTGTGAGAGGTTGGTTATCAAGCAGTTTGGGGGCTACAGAGATTCCTGCATTGCTTTCTTTTAATTCTCACAAAGTGCATGTGTGAGGGAGCTGTCCTGTGATGCCAGCTTTAAACGATTTGGGATGGTAAAGACCCAGCCCAGTAAGAGGAGCAGATGGTTTCAGCTGAGGCAGGACTCCTTGCCCACTGCCACAGGAGAGCTGGGTGAAGTGATCCATGTCCTGATCCCATCTCTGGCAAAGGCTGTCCCTCTGTGGGTTGGGAAAGAAGCTGCCTGGACACGTGTTGGTAGTAGTGCCTAAAAGGGGGGCTGTGTGCTTATAACTGAGCTTGGGCAAAAAGGCAGGGATTTAGTTCCTGACACCTGCAGCACTAGGTCCTACTGGTACCCAGTTTATTTAGCTCCCCAAACCAGAAATGAATTATTGTGAGAGCCACCTAAAGATGTGCACGTGGGAATAAGAACTGCTAAATGGAAAATAAAGAGGCACCTTTTGCTGTGTACTGAATGAACCTGGCTCCAGTAGCTAAGCAGAGTGTTACTCAGGGATAATTGTGCCTTAGCATTTGGGATAATGGGTGCGCTTGGAGCAGCTCCATGCACAGCTGAGTGCCACAATCTACACCGGGCTTTTACCGCGGTGCCTAAATGCGATTTATCGGAAAGGCGTTTGCGAAATGCCAATGTTCATTTACACTGCTCGCAGAGGTATCAGCCCTGTATCATCCTGCGCAGCCCCGCGGCATCTCGGGCGTTGTTGATGCCGAGCCTGATGCTCGCTGGTGCGGAGCGGCCGCCGGCACCGGGAATTCCCCAGCCCGCCGGGAGAGGGCGGCGGCGCCCGCGGGGAGCCCGGGGGAGCGGGGCCGGGCTGGGGGAAGCGGGGGGAGCGAGGCGGGGAACCCGGGGCCGGGAGCGGGGGCCAGGGGGAGCGGGATGCCCGGTCCGGAGCGGGGGCCAGGGGGAGCGGGATGCTCGGTCCGGAGCGGTGATGCCCGGCCGGGAACAGGGGCCCAGGGGGAGCGGGATCCCCTGCTCGGAGCGGTGGCCCGGGGGAGCGGTGATGCGCGGTCCGGAGCGGGGCAGCCGCGGCACCAGAGCGCTCTGCTGTGCCTGGAGACTCTGCATTGGTGGAAAGCGCACGGGGAGGAGGAGTTGGGGGGAAAAAAACCCAAAGAGGAGAGAATGGGTGCTGCGGGAAGGGGAGGGATAGCAGGTGGCAGCGGGCACGGAGAGCAGCTTTGCCTTGTGTGGCAAGCGCGGCTCGTGTCTGTGTGCAGCTGCCGGGATCGCAGCGCTCCGTGCTCGTAGGAGGCCCGCACCGGGAGCGGGGGCAAAGCTTGGCTGGGGCTCGCAGCCGCGGATCTGCCGGGGAGAGCCTGCACCACGGGCCCGGGAGCTCCGGTTCAGCATCACTCCTACCCGGGATGGCACATTAGGGTGCAGCTCTGACCCCGGCACTGAGGATGCTTTTTTTTTTTTTTGCTGACATACTCATGATGTGGGAAATCTTCAGGATCAAGCATGGTTTCCAGTAAATGTTTTTAGTTTGGAGCCCTTTGACGGTGCTTTCTTGATATGACAGGAAAACGTCTTCCTCAGGAAAACAATTCCATTGCTTTTCTGCTTTTCCCACTTGCTGGCTTTTTTTTCCCCTGCTCCCCCGACTTGGCTGCACATCCCATCACTTGGTGTTTCTAGGGCTCTCAGCCTTGACAATGCATCTTCCTATTTCCTTGCTGTCACTCCTCTTGTTTGCTGCAGCTGATCTCTTCCCATCCTGAATCTCTCCTCTTCTCCACTGCAATGTGGCACTTGTTGATTCCCAGTGCTTTTCACTCTAACCTGGGCTTCTGCTCCTGTTACTTGGAGGGTCTCAGACTGTATTGCCATGCTGAGTATGCTAAACTTTTTCAGTTTTGCCACCTTGCTGACTAAATAGTTTTCCTTCTCTAGCTTTCTTGTTGGCATGGGATTCAGTCACAACTGGCTTCCTGCCACCTTGAGTCAGTCCAAACCTTCCTCCTCTGTCTTCATTTCTTTTTCTGACCAAAATCTCTTCTACATTTAAAAAGAAATGCAAGATGATATGCTCTTCTTTCTTGTCCCTGTCTCTTGGATGTGAGCACCAGCACTTCTCCCGTCTTCCAGACTCCCTATATCTATTCCTATCCATGCTGTTATTCTTTCCCTTCAGCCCACCCTCTCTTCTGGCAGCTCTTCCTTAAAAAAACAAACTTGCTATTCAAGCCCCCACATGTTTCTCTAAATACTGCACCTTGACTTGCAAAGTTCCTCCATCAGCCAGCCCTTCTTTCCTCTCATGTCCTTACTCTTGTCACTTGGGATGTTACTCCTCTGTTCTTCCCTTCTCTCCCTGGACTGTTATCCACAAAGTTCCTTGGGGGATGCTGTTTTTCCCTTTGGCCTTTTCCAATCTAAATTTGTTCAAGTGTCCTATATCACTCTGTCTTTGGGCTTTTTCTCTCCTCCCTTTACATATTATTTGACTGACCTAATCCAAGCAGTAAATTGCCTTTGTGGCTGCCTTGTCCCCTCTCCTCAGCCTGAGAACAGGAGGGGAGAGGAAGATCTGTAAGATCTCTGTGCAGATCCAGGTATTTGCTTCAATCAGAGCTCTCCAGTGTCCCCTCACCTTCAGCCCATTCCTGCTTTTCCAGTGACAACTGCCATTGCTGTAAGGTCCTCAATGTGCATGTCGCTTAACTTGAATATGGCACTGGGTTCTCAGGTCACAGTTATTTTAATGCATGCTTCTCCCACACCACACAGATCTTCACTGGCACCTTTTTCTTTTACTGACACAGTTTTGCCTTCTTGGTGAGAGTGATCCCAGGCTTCTTCTGTCTATGCTGAGTGTTGATTTCAAGGTGATCCCTTCCCTAGCCCAGAAAAAATATCTGGTGGAGTTGGTGCTCTACAAACCTGACCCCTAACGCAGCAAATGCTGTAAACGTGCCCAGGGGATTGCTGGGGTTTTTTCCTCACCATTCAGTATCTGTGCAGCTGGTCCTCTGACAAAGAGAGGAATGTCCTCTTAGCACTGTTTGCTGAAGCTGCTGCTTGGTTCTGATATTTAAGTTTTAAAGGGTAGCCACTTTGACTAAGAAAGAGAAATATACTTTTTGCTCATCAGTCAGCTGAGAAATGCTGGGCAGAAAAGGCTGATTATGTGTGGTAGAAAATGAAATTCTGGGAAAGGGCAATAGTGATGCTGCTTTGACCCTCCTGGAGCCAAAGGAGATCAGCTTTGGGCATGGCTGGGATGGGCAGGGGCAGGACTGTGCTCCTGGGCACCCTCTTAGCTGGCTAAGCTTTATGGCCAGCTCTGGTCTGCATGGCAGGTATGTGTAGCACTGACAGCTAAAATCCTCTGCTATTCCAGAGCTTCTGGGCCATAGCAGGGCAAGGGTGGAAAATAGGTAGAGAAACAGGAGCCTTTCTGATCTCACCTAGGTGTTGAGTGCTTTCAGAACTTGGTTCTTGAAAATGCCTCTCAAACCCAGCTTGGTCATCTCTCCTTGATGGGAAAATCAGCCTCTCACACTTGTTAAGCTCTATAGAATAAAGGAAGACTCTTTCCAGGAGTGCGGGGCTCTTCCAATTCAGGGCTGCACTTGCTGCAGTCTATTTGAACATCTAACAGGCAACAGGTTACAGATGCTGCCCATGAACTCAGTCTTGCTTCATCATTGCTGAAAGGCCTGCAACAGAGCAGAGATGGGGAACAGATGTAGAGTGAACAAAATTGAAGGAACTTGCTGGCTGCACTGAGTGCAATTCCAGGTTCTTTCTTGAGTCTCCACTACTTTCTACATTTATATTCAGCTGTTACTTTGAAAATGCTGCTGCAATGTCTAGAAAGAGGAGAGTTGTACTCGCTTGCTGAGCTCCTTCTAAGCAGCCATGCTTTGCAAGGCTTGGGTTACAGGCATGAGGTTTGGTTGTGCAGATGGGAGGGCAGCTGAAGCCCCCAGTGAAGAGTTTCACTCCTAAGGACTCTTCATGCCATTCTCTCAGGTTACAGTGAGTTCAGTTAGGATTGCCCTCTGCCTTTGTCATTTTCCCTTCTTCACTTGTCTTTGCCTTTTCGATTGTGCATCTCGCTTTTATTTGAATTTTATTTCTCACTATTTGTCATGACATGGGCCAAGAGGAGTTTAAGCTCTGAACTGGCCCAGCCAAAAGGCTGTCAGTAGTGCTGGTATCAAGCAGTGCTTATCTGTCTCTTGTATTTGAACAAACTGAGTTTCAGCCTGAAATATCACAGACATCCAAGTCCCTGAGGCATGGAAAAGCTGCACTATGAATACACTGATGATAATAGTCCTGGCTTTGCGGGTTTTATTGCATTTGCTATTTTCTAGCATTCTGGAAAACATAGCATTAAAATGAACAGGGTAAACACTGGCAAATGGAAGATGTTGGAGCTGGATAGGAGATGACTCTGTGCTCAAGGCTCTGTTGTCCCCTACATCAGGGTCACTGGAGCAGTCTGGCACATGCTTAGGGTTTTGGGGGTTGTCAGTTGGCATTGAATAGCCATCTTAGGGGGTGTCTCAGGACTGTGGTGTCTGAGGGCAGAGATCCTTGTTCTAGAAATGGCTCTTATGGGGTAGGAATAAGGCAAATTGCTTTCTGGGCCTTGGCAGAGGTCAGCTTGCTGTGATTTCTTGAAATAGCAGATAAAGAATGTGACTGCTACTCAGCTGATGGTGGTAGAATAGTGATGAGCTAATAGATTTATTTTTTAATTGTAGGAAATAGACATAGACAAATAGGATTTTAATGTGAATAGTCTATTGTCTGCAAGCATTCAAGCACCTGGCTCTTAGCAGGGCTGAGCTGACAGCAGGGAGCTCTTTCCTGCCTCTGCCCTGTAAAGCTTTTTTATCCTGCATAAATTCCAAATGCAGGTAATTACCTTTTCCAATCAAGTCAAAAAGGGACTAGAGCTTAAGGAGCTCAATTCAGCGGCTAATTTTCATGTTTTATCTACTTACATGAAATTCTTAAGCTTTTATAATGATATAACAACCTGACTTCAGACACCTTCCTCCCTGTCCCCATCTGGTTGAGGATTTCTGACAAAGTTATTTACCATACTGAGTAACCAGAAACCTGCAGTGGGGCTCAGAGGGTCAGAGAGTTAGCCCTGAAAACCCAAAGCATTTTGCTGCAAGGACTGAGAACAACATCCACCTTCTATAGGTTTTGCTGAGCTTGGGGTGCTCAATATCTCACAGAAGACTACAACTGGGAGTTGAGCTGTCTACCAATCAAATCAACACCAATACTCTTGTTAGTGTAAATGGTTATATACAGATGTTTATGAAGAATAGTAGCAGAGGAAAGCTGGTGCTCAGAAGGAGCTTCCTGAGTCAATAACAGGATTGTTCCCCTATCCAGGATTGTCTTCCACAGTAATTTTTGACTTTGCTGCAAGTAATTGCAAAACCTCTCCCTTGTTTTGGTACTTTTGGGACAGTAGTGTTTTTCCTTTATTAATAAAATACTGACTGATTAATCTCAACAACATTTAATCAATAATTTTATGTAATTAAAATCTGAGCTAGCTCAAAGGTTGTGGTTTTGGTCTTTATTTCACACTGAAGCTCCTAATGCACTACTTCTGCTTCTAGCAACTACTTGGGTGATGAAAGGAGGTGGTGATGTAGTAATCATTTGTGTTTTGTTCATAATCAGAACTTATGTACATCATTCTCAGGGTGACGGATTAAAGTTTGTAAAAATGATTTTGGATTTTACTCTACCTATATTATTGAAGAGTTATGGTCTCTGTTTATTCCTCTTTCCCTCCCCACTGTGTTCCTTGCTTTCTCAGTAGTGTTAGAGGTCCTTCCTGCTGCTGCTGCTGTGTCATGGCCTACTTTCTTGGAACCTGCTGCTCTGGCTTGTGTTTATCTGAGCACAGCTCATGGCACGTGGACATCTTCTGAGCATGGTGTGGTACAGAGCTGATTTCTTTTTCTACCCTTAAGGAATCTGCTCTGCTGGCTAATGATGGTAGCTAGCTAACAATGCCTATTGGTAGCTTTGGATAGATGCTTCAGAGGTCATAAAAGGACTTCAAGAAGCACTTAGCTGATTCTTGCTTGCCATTGCAGCTGACTTTGAGGTCAGACCCACTCAGAATGTCAAAATTAGTAGTTACCTCTCCCTCTTGGCCAGAGCTCAGGGTAGTTCCTTTTTGATTGAGCTGTCCATTTCCTTTAAGAAACATCTTCTTTAAACCTTGTGTAGGAGAAGTGATATTCTGTTGCCTGCAGTGAGAACAGCTCTATCTGGCTGGGAATTCTTACTTGGGTGCTGAAGTTGGTTTCTGGGCAGTTTGGAAACAGGCTGAAACATTGGTACCTCAACCTGCACTCTCTTGAAATGAAAGCAAAGCTGACTTGTGGCTGCTTTTGTGCAGAGCTTGCTATAGAAGCCAGTGGGTCACCTGGCCCTTGAGACTGTGCCTTTTTGCCTTTGTTTCCATTTTGGATGGTCATCCCCAGGAACTGGCACTGGGCAGGTGATATCCCCCCAGTGGCAATCTGCTCCCTCCTGGCACTTCCAGCCCCATGCAGAAGTAGCCCCTGTATGCATGGCAGCATGTGTGGCTATCTGCACACTTTGCAGGCTGGCTGGTGTCTCTGCCCCTGGCAATGGAGGTTCCCTCTTAGAGAAGGAGGCTCTGTGCCAGGGCAGCAGATGGACAGGAGCAGCAGCAGCTGGGACACCATGCATGATCATCATGTGGACTTACAATCTGCAGCAATGCCAAAATGGCCACTTGTCCTTATCCTGTCTGTGGTCAGGGCTGTTTCTAAGCCAGCAGCTTATGGAAAGGTGCAAGGGCAGGCAGTGAGCATCCACCATCAAGGTGGGGAGCAGCAGGCTCTTTGAGGGCTGAAGGGCCAGGAAACATTTCTATGTCTATCTGGAGCAGCCAAGCTGAGCCCTTGCTGCTCCCTCTCACCTGTACAGGCTGAGCAATTTGTGAACCTTGCCTCCAGCAGTAGGACTTACATGTCCTGCCACCTTGGGAAGAGGGGGCAGCTCTCTGCTCTTCAGAGTGGGTCAGTCTGGTGGAGAGGGCAGGTCTTCAGCAGCACAGGCTGAGAAAAAGCCCCACTCATCAAACAATAGGGCAGGTGGCCATGAAGAAACCCTGTGTCTGCAGCCCCACAAAAACCACTCAGGACTAAGATCAAGAAGGAGTAACTCTGCCTTTCCCAAATAGCGATGTCCTTGCCATGATAGGGGCCAAGGATACGCTGAGGCGTTTTGGGAGAGCAGGGTCTGCACAAGGTGGTTTGTGCTTGGATTGAGCCACTTTGTTGATTGTACCATGATTCCAGATTACTTGCAAAGTTTGAGCATGTGAAGGGAGCAGCCCTGGCAGCCCTGTGGGCTCCACACAGCACAGCAGAGCTTCAAAGGTGGCTCTTCCATCTTGGCTGAAGGGTGTGAATAGCAAAGATTCCAGGCTCAGCACATCTGCACCTCCTGAGTGCTGCAATGCATTCTCCTGCTGTGGTTTGGGGAAGAACTCGATGCACTACTCGATGCCATTAATGTGTGTGGTGTTATTTGATGCTTGATACTTGCAAAGCCAGAGTAGGCTCAGACTTTCCTGAGGGACTAAAGGAGAAACAGTGATCTAACTTGAGCTGGTCCAGCTTGCTTGAAACTTTAATGCAGGATGTACTTTAATGTAGAATGGAGCACAGGCAATATCATATTTCTCTCTACTGATAAGTAATTTGAAAGATGACCTGTAAATGGCAAGGGAGGGAAAATATTCACTGGATTTATTCCCTTGAATTTGCTTCTTTGCATTGAGGAGAGAAACCTTGAAGGAGCAAAGGGAGGGACTTCTCTCTTCAAGCTGGCTTTTTAAGAATGTGCATCTTAAGGCCTTGTGATGGTTTCATGATTTGGAAGTGAAATTGTCATGTCCCAGACGTGACCCAGAAAGCTCTGATAAACTGTGATTGAAAATTGAATGTGTGGATTAGTGGGTTTGGATGTCTGTTTGATCTATGTTTCTACCCTCTGTTACCTCAAAGGAAGAAATGCTTCACATCTCAAAAACAAAACAAAACGTTAATTTTGCCTTGCTCTGCAAAAGCAAGATCTCTGAACAGCTAATTAATTTCCCTCTCCTTTGACAGAACCTCCACAAAAACCCCAAACCTCAACCTGCCTTTGCCAGTGGGGAACATATTATGGCTGATCCTGTCAGGACACTGGAAAAATACATTTCCTCTATTTGAGGAACTTGGTTTTCATATTCTGCTGGCAAGCAGTGGGGCTCAGCTTGATGCCTTCAGCTAGGAGCTATTGCCCAGCTTTCTCAGTGAAGCTGAGTTATTGATGGCTGTTAGCTTTCCAGGGAGTGCACAGCCTGGAAATGAGGCTCTTGGTTCATTGGTCCAGTGCCTGCTATTACAAATGGTGCCTCAGATTGTGCTCTTGGTAAACAGCCTGGCTGCACCTTAAAAGTTAGGGTATTTCTGTGCCTTCTCTGTCTGTTGAAAGTTGTTCTTGAACTTGGATGCCAGGAACTTTAATGTCCTTTGAGATTTTGCCTGATGTTTAATCTGTGTGAGTTGATAATTTGAATCCAAGAGTTATAAAAAACTGGCTGAGGAGTTGTGGAGCACTCTCGTGTATAATCTGATTGTATTTTGAAATGTTAGTGAGAACTAACAGACCTTGAATGAGTCATTGTTTCATTGCTTTTCAGAAAAAGCACACAGATTGACCCTGGAAGTGTAGTTGAGTCAGTTTGGCATTGATGGTGGGTAAAGATACAGCAACAGGGAAATAGGATCCCTCATCAGTCAAAGAAAGAATTGATGATTTGACTAGAAGGTCAAAGTAAATATCTGTTGCATCTTCAGTTTCTAAGTCTGTTTCATCAGTTCCCTACAGCACAGTTTGACTCACAGCTTGCCTACAGTACCTGACTATTCAGTCCTCAGATGAAAAACCCTAATGTCATTCTTCATGATAGTGTAGGACCTAATAAGTGGATAGGAGCCAGTTAAAATGTGCTGGATTTTATGTGCTGGGTCTTCATCCTGGGCTGTTTCTAACTTTAGTTCCCTGGCACCTTGTGGGGCGGCAGCTGAGATTGGAGCAGGTACTGCTCTGAACTGCCTGGGAATGATGAGTGCAGTGTTCACCTCCATAACCAAACTCAGGGTTTGGCTTTGGGATGTGAATGCCCCTAGGTAGTGTCCTCAGGATGGTTTGCAGTAGCTCAGAATGAGAGACCATGTAATTACAGAGTGTTTTGCCAGTCCTAGGTAAGAAGGGAAGATCTGAACACCAGGATGTATACAGGAACAGTAAAAGAGAGGAGTTACTGTTCCTGTATTTAGAAACTTAGATCGTGCGGGAGCCATCTATCCTCTATTCGTGTAGCTCTCAGGATGCCATGAGCTGCTTTTTCAGAAGCACAAATCATAAACGCAGAACTGGGTTTTACCATCCCCATTGCACAAAAGTTTAAAATCTGAAAAAAACTTAAGAGATAATTCCAGGGACAAACTGGAACATCCCTGGTAACAGGAAAGAACTCTTTGTTCTCCAAAAAAAAAGTGACTTGATCCTGGTATGAATGTTTTATCAACTTATTAGCGGGGGACTGCTTATTTTATTAATGAGTTGGAGGATGAGTGAAATGCAGGAATGAAATCCACTGGCTAAATGCAAAGGTGGAAAAGCATAAACTAGCCAAGAGGTGGATGTTTTATGAATCAGCATAATTAATCTTGAAACAACACATCCAGGGAAGGCCTGAACCTGAGACCGGGCATCTCCTGAGAGCTGCTCTTCGAGTCTGCAGGTGTGCGGGCTCAGCCTGGCGCAGGATCAGGGAGGCTGGGGCGAGCGGAGCGCGCTCCCCGACCCGCCCGGTGTGGGAGTTGTGGTCTGGGGGTTTGCGGGGCACCTGCGCGACCGACCGCGCTCCTGCAGCAGCGGGGCTGTGGGCGCACGGCTGCGGGGTCCCGGCCCGGCCCGGGGGCTCCGCTGGCGCTGTCGGTGCCCGCGCTGAGCACCGAGCGCTGCCGCTCTCCGTGCGCGGCCGGGGCCGGTTCCCAGAGCCAGAGCCGCTGTGGGTGCGCGGCCGGTGCCGGTTCCCCGAGCTCGGAGCCGCTGTGTGTGCGCGGCCGGGGCCGGTTCCCCGAGCCCGGAGCCGCTGTGGGTGCGCGGCGCGGATCCCGCAGCCGGGCCCGGCGGTGCCGCGGTGCGGGGGCGGGGCGCGGGCCGCGGGCGGGGCGCGCATGCGGGCGGTGCCAGGCAGCGCGGCGGGCCGCGGAGCCACTCGCCCCCGCAGCACCGCTCGGCCAGGGACAGCTCCCGCCAGGTAACGCGCTCCCCCCGCGCCCAGCCCCGCTCCGCTCCCCGCGGGGCCGGGAGGGCCCGGCCGCTCACGCCGTGCCCCCCGTCGCTTGCTTGCTTGCTTGCAGCTCCGGGGCTGTGACAGCGCCGTCCCCACCGCGGAGCGAGGCAGCGGCGGCCGGCTCTGCCCGCGGGGCTCTCGGCTGAGGAGGGTGCGCGTCTTCCCGCAACTTGCCGGCGCTCGCAAGGCTCCGCGATGGAAGGGAAAGGTGGGTCGGGCGCGGGGGGGCGGCGGCGGAAGGACCGCAGTGGCCGGGCTGGTGCGGGGCCGGGCGGCCGAGGCTGCCGCTGTGCTGGGGACATTGCAGCACCCGCGGGGAGCGTCCCTGCCGAGCCGCGGGCTGCTCGGCCCGCTGCCCACGGAGTGAGGGGAGAGGTGCCTGGTTCTGTGAATTTATTTTCCTTCAGGGCGAGACAGATGTTAGTTAGTGATTTGTTTTCTTAATGATAAGGATTTGTATAATAAATATGAGGTCTGTCCCATGATTTTTAGCCAGTCAGCAATGGGGAGGTTTTTAACAGATGAAAAGCATTTTATGATTAGAGTGGGTTTAAAAAAAATAAATCTCATTTTTCTTTTTTTCTTAAACGAGATCAGGGCTATAGAGCTCTGCCCTCATTACATTGCATATTTAATACATCAGAACATCCTGATAGATTGGAAGAAATGCAATGAGTATTGTGCTATTGAACTGTCCACCCTAGAAAGAGGAGATAATTAAACCTTGCCTGGCTAGCTTGCGTGTTTGCATACGGACGTATCTCATCCACGTATATCCCTTCAGGTTGTGCATATGCATTTTGTTCCCATACATAGCTGTGTGGTCCTGCACACTTATTTACCTATCCACCTCTACAATTGCACTGGAAATCACACATTCAACTGGTACGTGAACTCAAAGCCTGTACGTGTTAATTGCCAATGAAGTACTGATGGTAAGTCAGTGCATGCAGAGGAAAGGTGAGTTGCCATTCCCACCCAACGTAGCTGCCAGCTCTCCTGTACAACACAGATCTGTGAGCAGTTTAATTGATAGTGATCAGGGCAGTGGGGCAATATGGACTATATTAATTCAAGGAAAATTATGGTAGACTTGTATAACACAATACTACATACCTTCCAGGGAGACGAGCAAGCTATATTTAAACCCGGGGTTTATTTTTGTAACTATCTTGTCAATCAGGGCTATAGTTCTCCTGTGTGGGAATATCTGATTATATGCTGATTAAGGAAGGAAGCTATTTCAATCATAAGGAGGCAGTATGTCCTATAAAGTACAGTTTCTTGTGGGCAGTGATCAATAAACATACCAGGGCTTGAGGAACACATAAGTACCTCTTAAGAAGGCGTATCTGCAAAGACTTTACTTAAATTAAAAAGCTCACAGCAGTCATGTTAGCCCTAGAGATATTTTTTGTACTCTCCATGCTATTTTCACAGTTAACCTGAGATGGTCACCTTTGCCTTTTGAATGTCCTGTTGGTACTTGCCTTGATGAGAAACAAATGGACTGTGACTTGAGTATAACACACTGCGTGCCTTGTCATGCACTACAGGGGCAGGCAAAAGGCTCTCCGTGGAACTTCAGATGGAGCTCGTGTAGCTGGAGCAGTTGTGCAGGGAGCAGGAAGGAAACATCTGCAATGAAACAAGGATCCAGGTAGCTGGTGGCAAAAGCACCTCCAGAAGGAGAGTTGCCCAACTCCTATCGTGTGCAAACAGTGACTGTTACGCTGCAGTTGCTGCCTGACTTGGCAGTGAGTGTCTGCTGAGGCAGGTTTTGGGGCTGCTGGTACTGGTGTTTGTGGGCTCCACAGCAGTCCATGTTTCTGGGTGCTTGGCTTTAGTGGGATAGTGGGATTGAGGCATGCCCAAGAGTCAATACTCATTTTGATGCAAAAAAATTCAGAGCAGTTTGCTGCTCCTAGAGATTTTCCTCCATGGGGTAGAGGATGGGAACAAATATTCTCTGGGTTTCCTCGATCTATGTAAAAAGAAGGGCTGTTGAGAGCAGCCCAGGAGAAATCAAGGTAGCAAAATGGGACAGGTCCAAATCAGGGACAACCTTAAAGGAAATACACAAGGAACTTTGGCATCTCAATGAATAAATGAGAAGGCAAAGGAAGTCTTCTCACGGCAGGGCTCCAGTTGTGCTGGCACTGAAGTATTTTTTGTGACTTGGGTAGTGTTGGAGTGGCACGAGAAGGCCTATGGTGCACGGGATCACAGAGCAGTTTTGTGTAGGTGTACAGTGAGGCACAATGCAGGACACCTCCCCAGAGGAAAGCTATGAGCCAGACTCAACTCTTCACATCTTCAGCTCTTGAGGCTAATCCTGGATGGATTTGCAGCTGCGTAGCCTGACTATGCACTGGTTCACATTTTGTTTTCATTACTAACCAGGCCTCTGCATTGCCAGTCCTCTGTTAGGAGATTGTTGCTTGCAGATGATGCTTCTCCAAAGTCATCTCTTGCTTTTTAAATGCTTCCTCCTGCAGCCTTTCTCCCACCTCTCCAGTCTTCCTCAGTGCAAATCTCAGAACATCTCCAACTCAGTGTTGTGCAGATACTGAGGAAGAGTGTGTGCTATATTAAGCAACATAAAGTCTGTTTAAGAAAACCTGCCGTCTGGTCCCTGAATTCAGCTATCCCTGATGAATGCTGTGGACATTTCTGCACAGGATTTGCCATCAGTAGAACTTGGTTGTCTGAATATGGCTGGGGCTGGTGCTTTGCAAAGCCTGCAGTCTGCAGTAAAAAATGGGCTAAAGAACCATCTCTGGCACTGCTTAGAGCAGCCATAACTGATTTCACTGGTTGGGCTTACTCATGAGAATGAGGGGAGAAAGATATATCCTAGTTTTTGTGCAGTGGGATGTGGGACTAAGGACTTTACTGTTTGGAATGTAGCAGTAAGAGTACAAGCCAAGAGGGCTCTGTTGAGGTTTGAGGAGGTGGTGCAGCCTGCCTGTGCCATCTTCCAGCAGACAAAGCTGGCTAGAGCCAAACATCTCTATCTCCTCACCACGCCTAAAAGATAAATAACACTCTATGGAGCTGCAAAGTTACCAACACATCTTGGTGATCTAAAAGTAGCATTTGGCCTCATCTAACTTACAGCTTCTGTGACTCTGTTCTGCACATTCACTGTCTGCAAACCTTTTGCAGAAGTAAGGAGCTTAAAAGTTGTAGCTGTTCCCAGAGCTCATTAGGCAGTGGGGGATGCAGGGCACCGTGGGTGAGAGCTCTGTTTTGCATCTGCTACCTGATCCCTGTTTGAATCTCGCCACTACAGCAGTTCCTGTGGGCTGCAGCAGTAAGCGATACCACACCAGGCATCCCGGGAGCTGGGCTTTGCCAAAGCTAACAATAGTTAATGTGGAGGTTAAAGAATACTTGGTCACTTGCCAGACTCTTCAGTCACAGTTAGAAAGATGCTTAGCAGAGGCAGGAACGTCATGCAGTGATGTTCAGACTCAGAGGCTGGAAAAGGAATCAGCCGAACAAGAGTCAAGTGGCACGGTGTGGAATGGATCCCTGGGCTTCTGGATGGAGTGGAGAGGGACTGCAGGCTGGCCTTGCTGCAGGGAGAGCTCCTCTCTTCTAAAGGTGCAGTATGCTTTTCTGTACTCCTGAAAACACAGAAATCACATTCTCCCTCACTGCTACAAAACACAGATTACTACTTTTATCTTGCCTGAGGTGGGGATTGGGGTCTTGATGTGTCAATGTTGTATGAGGGGCAGGGCCAGGCTGCCAGTCTGAACCTTCCTCAGGGGCTCAGCCAGTTCTTGGAGCTCTCTGCTATCCCTGGAAGTCAATGCTGGGTACTGGTGGCTCTGGGGTGGCTGGGCAGGCTGCCTTCAGCACAGGATGCTGTTAGCTAGGAAATACAGCAGGACTTGTTCCTGTCAGCTGGTCTATGGGGACAGCAAAGCTAAGGCATGTAGCTGAGATGTGGAGATGCTCCCCTGAGCCATGGTCCTGCCTTGCTGGAGAGACATTCTCCATGCAGTAGGTCTGCCTGCAGGATCCCCATCCTCGTGCTCAGGGGGCTGTGTGGGGGAAGCCAGGGAACCTGTCCTTCCAGCTCTCTTCTTCTCAGGGTCCCAAAGCAGCAGGGCTTTGAGGAGATGTCTGCAGAGGACATCTCTGCAGTGTGACTGTTCTAGGCAGGTGCTGCCACAGTAGTGCTACCTGAGTCATGTTCTTTTCCCAGTGACAAAGCTGGGAGCAGGATTTTTCCTTTGTAGAAAAGCCACAATGCTGCTGTTCATAGACATGGGATATTCAGGCCTTTAAGTGGAAGGCCTTAAGCAGTAACATCCCATTTACTCAGGGCACAGAGTTCCCCTTCCTGGGAACTCTGGAGCTCTTTGCATCGTGCTGTCTTGTGGATATGAGAATGGGGAGAGTGGTTTGAAGCATCTTGTCCCACCAGAGGTGCTCTGAAGCCTCCTTGGCCAGCCCCAGCATTGTGGGCCTGCTTCCTCTGTGCAGCCGCCTGCATGCTATGTCTGTAAAGGACGGAATCTTCACCTTGAAGAACTTGTGATCAAAACCCAACAAGAGCCAGTGAGTGTTAGGATTGAAGACAGACTTTGTGGACAAGGTGAGAGAGGGTGGCAAGTGAGAACATGCAGTTCTGGAGGTTAGTGTGCACTGTTCCCACCTCTGTGGCTTTCTTCAACAATCAAAGGAAAGATCTTAAAGATCCAAGACAGTTCATGTCCTGAAGCTGAGATGCTTATGTCAAACTTCTGTACCCCATAATACACCTTCCTGACCTGTCTTGTGTTTGTTGGGGGTGAGTCTGCAGCACATACTGTCACATGTGTGTTGGAGTAGTGCAGATTGCTTTGGAAAGTCTGGGTCCCACAGGACACCTTAGGTGCTTATTTGTAATGCAAACAAAACAGTGGGACTGTTGCTTTTGTTACAGAACTGTTTTCTTTTTCGGGGAGTGCTTGCATGTCTGTCAAGATGGTCAGAGGCTCCTCTGAGCAGTGCATTTTGCTCAGGGGAGGCAGCTCCATGTTCTCAGCCTTTCACAGTGATGTGCTGTGTGAGATCCAGGGCATGTCACTGAGGCCAGCAGTTCTCAAACTGGCTGCTTGAAAGTTGACACAGGGAAGCATATTTGGGGAGGTAAATCAATGGCCTGATCTTTTTTTGCTTGCTCCCCCATGCCCCAGGCTGTGCATTTCAATGTAGGTACCAGCTTTCTGTATAGTAGGGGAGCACTTTGATTGCCTGACCTTATCACCTTATCCCTGAGGCTGGAGTGGGGTGCTGTGAGAGACTACTTTGGTGCTGTGCTTCAAACTCCACCAAAAGAGGAGGGGAATGTCAGGCACTAAGTTAGCACTGCAGTCTTGCTTTTCTTTAATGCATTTCAGAAAGAGAGAGAAATGTCTTTTCCAATTGCTTTAGAAATCAACACAAACATGACTGTCCTGGGAGGGCTCAAAGAGAAGAGCTTGGGTTGCTGTGTGGCTCTGGCAGAATGAGCCAATGTTGGCTATTTGCTGCCACCTAGAAGTGCAGGTAGGAGTCCAATACCTTTATTAACCATCATGGGATAGCTGCTGAAATACTGTGGGTGGGCAACTGCAGCTTCTGAATGAGAAGGGTGATCCAAGCCAATCTGATGCTGAGGGAAGTAGATGTGGTACCCCAGGAAGCATCTGAGCTCTAACAGGCCTCTAACATGCTCGAGCAGGTGATTGGGGGGAAAAGTAAGTGGCCATGCTCATGGTCCTCCATACCAAGAAACCGACCATGTTACTAAACAAAAGTGGGAGGAGGACCCTATTATTAGTCTTAAGTCTTATAAAAATTGGTTCAGGACTTGGTCATCAGGCTCTTATGAAAATCCTTCAACCCTTTTACACAATCTACATGGGAACTGTGGATGTTGCTTTTGGACTGAATGGAATGCGAGAGTAATTGAAAGTAATTTTTTTTAATGCATTCAGTTGTTCTGACATACCATTTATACCCAGAGTGGCTGGAGGCATAATCTGTGGATACTTTGAGTAATGACCTGAATACAGCTGTTTCATCCCTAGGTCACATGGGGTCCAGAAATTTTTAAAAAAAGTGGTGTTTTTTTTTTTTGAGGCTTAGCTTACCATAAGATTTTCCTTATTTGCTCTTATCTTTCCCTCTCTATCTACTCAGCTATTCAAATCTTGTCTGAATTGCACTCATTTTTTAATGTGCCATAAAACTTGATATGCAAGAGCTAGTTATTTAGGGAGAATTGCAGAAACTATTTTAGTCTGTGTGTTTTGACCTATAAATGAGGTAACATTATTAATTTTTACATGCAAATCATGGTGTTTATTATCATGGTAAAAGGCAATTTGACAATGAAAAATATTCCTGATGGATATAGTAATTAATGCTTTCACTCAAATTGTAAAGACTTTAATAATGCTGTTATGCTTAAAATGATTGAAGAAAAAGTTTACTATTTTCCTGTCAGTGATGCAAGGAGGTTTCCTTTTAATATAACTTCTGTATCCGTGCCTTTCCAAAGAGTTCTTTATAGTCAATAAGACTACAAATCACCAGGCTAATTCATTGAGTTTCTTCTCCCAGGTCTCGGGTTTGGATGAACCTTATGATTCGATACTTCTGTGGGGATGCACATTGAGAGCTCTGGCTTTTCTACTGAGATTGAATTAAGGCATTTCTGGTGTCGTCATGTTTCAGTAGGGATCTTGTGGCTGGAGATGATGGCTGCTCCGTGAGCGCTCCTGCGGCGCGCGTGGCCGAGGGAGGCTGTGTGCGCATCAGGATGTGCACTTGGAGAGGAGAACTAAGGCGTTTCTGCTTGCTATTTTTAATAGCATGTGCAAAGCAAGAAATCAGGGAAGCATGGAACAGCATTTCTAATTTGGAAAGCTGTGTTTTTTTTTTCCTTGAGCTGTGCTTCTTCCTTCTGTGTTTCATCCCCCTGCTGGAGGCTGGCTTAAGGCTGGCTTTATCTGCCATCAGCCTTCAATAGGTAAGGTTAATTTGCTGAATGTAGCTACTTGGATTTTCTTCATAAATCCTCCAGAAGTGCTGAATTTCTTATTGGTATAATGAGGGAAAGTTGCCTTCCTTCTCAGTCACTGGGAATGTATTATTAATGTAAAAACACTTTCCTGGCATTTAATGTTATTTCCAAAAGAGGCTGACAAGCAGCAAGGCCTCTTCATGTTGACGGAGGCCCATCTGGTCACTGAGAGTTGTATGGAATGCTTACTCCAATGCGAAGTGCTATCATTGGTTATTTTTCTCTCCAAGTCCAGGCAGACAAGTTTTTTGGTAGGATGGGTGTACTTGAGTGTTGTGATTCCACTATGCAAGCAACTGTGGAACTGGAGGCCCTGAGGGATCGTCAGTTGATGTTGGTCTCTAACAAGACCCAACTGAGGAGCTCAAACGCTCTGGTTCCAGATACTGGACCTCACCTCTTCCTCCTCTCACTGGCACTCTGGTCTCTACTTCTTATTTCTGTGTTTATCATTACTTGGGGCATTGAGGAACAGAATCCAGAGGTGGTGGTGGTTGTTTGGCTGTGATTTGTTTGGGGTGGAGTGGAATTACAGGGGTCTGTGCAGCTTGAAAGACCAAACCTGTATGAAATTGAGCAGGGTGAAATAAAGTTCTTCTTTGAAGGACAGCCCTCAGAGCTTCATCCTTTATTGATGTGAAGTTCTGAATATATATTTTGGAACACTTCAGTGAGTATGACACTTGTCACAAATATTTTGCAGCAGTGGCTTTAGAAAGATCAGAAACAAACACTAACATATTCCACGTATGCAGAATTATCATTCCATTATAGATATTATTTTAAGATTCAGTTTAGTTTTCTGAGTTTTTTCAAGGCAAGCACATAGAGTATTCATTCTTTACTTGAGAATCTTTACACACACTGCTTGCTATGATGCAGAAATGTTCATTTCTCTGCCCCTTTAGAGTGGCTCTGAAGTCAGTCTTATACATGCTAGTGGCTCTACCATACTGTAAGTGACAGGGGAACAGCAGTAATGCCAAAATGAGGAAAAATGTAGAATCCAGCACCTTCCAGTAAATTGAGAGGAAAAAAAAGTTAATTATTCATGAAGGGAGACTTGGATTTCCTAATTTGATACTAACAAGCCATTGCAGCATAACTGGGCTGACAGTAGAATAAGCTTCCTCAGCAAGACCTGCTTTTTATAATATTTCCAGCTTATTTGATCTCTTTGAAAGCTGAATCTGAGCTTTTGAGATATTTTCTGGCCTTGAATTCACATTCCCTTTTAGTATTGACCAGCGCTCCTGGTATTCTGAGACTGCCCGTTAACTGGTGCCATACATTATCAAATAATTGCATTGACAAAGTCATCTGTTAATTTTTAAACTTCTTATTCCTATCAGTGTGCCCCAGTGGAGAAATATCATACTGCAAATTATAACCATTTTGTTGCAATATGAGAAGTGCTGGGGGAGTCAGCAGAGAAGTTTAAAAATTACTGTCCTGAGTCTCCTCTTCCAGTCAAGATTTTAAATGAAGTACGTGGAGCTGTTCTTGATTTGCAGTGGTGAGACAAATGCCTCATTTGGTCAGTAGGCAAAGGCCAGGTCTCTAATGCCTTACTGAACTGAAA
Source organism: Ammospiza nelsoni (assembly GCF_027579445.1). Lineage (NCBI taxonomy): Eukaryota > Metazoa > Chordata > Aves > Passeriformes > Passerellidae > Ammospiza > Ammospiza nelsoni. The sequence continues at coordinate 11,638,519 of NC_080642.1, read as the reverse complement.
ACAAAGGAAATAATACTGATGATATGGTGTGAGACCTATTTAACTGCCTTTAGACCTTGACTATTAACTATTGAAGAAGTAGTAAAGACTTGAAGAAGTAATTTTGTGTTGGTTCAAGGGGATGGTAAACTAACAAACATTTGTGGCTTATTTACCTTTTACTTTCTTCCAGCCACTTTGAAGGCAATTTACTTTATTGGTACAAATTATATAGCCTTGAGGCATTTGTGTTAGCAGCTGCTATTAAAATTGCTATGTGGTATTACTGAAGGGGTATTGGGGACAGCTAAAGGTGATACAGAGATTTTATCATCAGAAGGCATGAAAAGACGCTTCATTATTAGAAATCTACAGTTCTTATGGAAACAATGGTGGACCTAAGACCTGATTGGCCTTTAGCAATCTTCTCTTAGACTGTTGGTGAACTTTGAATAGTACACTCTAGAGAACCATATCTATAAACAATGGTTACAGAAAGAGAGATAATAATTGTTTGAATTGTTTTTCTCTAGGTTTCCCGCAGCTTCTACACAGCCTTCCAGGATTTTCCTGGGAGAACAATGTCTCTCCCTGTTCAGAGGATATGTCATTACTACAAAGTGATATCTTCAAAAGTCAGATTATCCACCCCATCTTAAAAATGACTATGAATTACACTACAACAAGTGGTTCTGTGTTGAGACATGTCTCTGCCATTGCTACTAAACATAGTGCTGGATATCTAGATTTACCTGTCAGTTTTATTTGCATGATTCATCTCTCAGTAACATGCATTGCAGGCTCTCAGACCTAAATGGTACTTTTAGTGCATTCCCCTCTCAAAAAATATCAACATCCAGGAACAGCAAGACTTGTGGGGTTTTTTGTTTGTTTCTTTAAAAAAAGGGAAAATAAAGGCACTAGGGATGAATTTCTCCCCTCCTTTGATTAGAAGGTTCCCAGAAATAGTGAGGACAAGCCTGACATAATAAAGCATACAGCCGTGGGCAGTATACAGAGACAAAGAACAGAGTGTGTTTAAAATCTTAATTATTTATAGTAAGAAAATACTGGTTTTGGTTAAATTGTCCCTTCTGTGGCACCACCCTGAGGTTGATGACAGCAGATCTGAGTGCAGAATTTAGCCTCATGCTCTGCTGTCTGTGAAATTGAGACCCGGGCGTTGAGGCTGATGCTGAGCTTTGCATTCAGGGGGATCTTTTAGTGCAAGCAGTGCTCTGTGCTGTGCTAGTTAGCCAGACAGAGGGGATTTTTGGGTGGATGGCCCATTACAGACATACTGCTATATACATGAAAACACAGGCAGGTCCTTTTTTATTTAAAGGTTTTCAGGAGCAGTGAATCTAGAAGAGTCTCACTGAATCTCAGCACTGTTAAAGCTGGCATTGCCACCACTGAAATGCATTTATGCTCATGTGAAGTATGAGTTTCTGCTCGGTAATCTCAAAGGCAGGGCTGTTACTGTATTCCTGAAGTCAGCTTTATTACCCAGAAGCTGCATGGTGATTTGGTAATCCAAACCAAACAGAGCATGTCCTGACTGTGGCTCCAGCTGATTTTGAAAGTAGCTGTGGTGGGCAATTGGCTTGGAGAAAATTGGGATTGTGTAGGTGGGTATCTCCCACCTCAGTCCCCCCTGGTACCTTCAGGTCAGTTCTGTCAGTGTTCTAGCAAAGCTGAAGGCAGGACATTTTGGGCTGTTGTCTGTCTGTCAGAAACACTGAAGTTTAGCATCTACCTCTTTTCCCTTCTGTTTGCAATGGAGCTGCCTAAAAATCAGACCTATTTTGCAGGAAATCCAATTTTCTGACATTTCTGTGCTGAGCTGGATGGGACCCAATAGTTGCCTTACCATCCAGGCCAGTCAGAGGCTGCCTGGACTCTGCACTTTCTGATGGATCTTGCCTTAGATTCACAACAGTTTGTCAGCACCTGTGGTAATATAAACAGCACAAATGACAGTGAACTCATGTTTGTAAGCTAAACAATTTTACTGTGTGCTGTTTTTGGAAGGAGGTATCACAATAGCCAACTCTTACAGATTTCTGAGGGATTGGGGATTTCATGGGATGCTTTTAAGGCCTTTCCAGGTGGAGGTACATATGGACCATAAAGCTTTATCACTGTTTTTAGCTTTTGTACTATTTCCCTAATCAACTTTACACATCTTCTATCTGTTGAAGTATGGAGCTTAAGTTGTTGGGAAAAGTGATTATTTCTAGGTTTCCATTTCATCTTCCTTTGTAAAAGAGACACAGTGCTATTTGCCAGAAAGGAGAGATACATCATCAGAGAAGGCTGTGTATTCTTCTCTTCAAAAATACTGATTTTCAGTTCTAAATAACATGTTAGTTTGAAGTTGTTTTGAAATTATTTCCTTTGGGGGAAAATATTATTAATTACTGTTATTAATACTATTAACAAACAATAATGGGTTATTGAAAGCTTTAAAACTAACTTTTTCCTTAGGGTTTCCCAGGACAGTTCAACAGAACTAATCTCTACATTGCAAGAGTTACAATTGACTGTATCACATATTTCTGTGCAGAAGGTCCCAGCTGCAAATGTTCTGCCCATTGTTTGCCAATAGTTATTGGCTCAAATGTCATGCAAGACCATGGGAAATGGTTTAGTTCCATGAAGATGTGACCTCATCTGCATAGATTACTTTGTAGCTTTACCAAAAAAGCACCATTCAAACCACATTGGTTTATTAACTATGTGGCTTTCCCCCCATGTCCCAGAACAGCCCCAGCTGGCACTGGTGGCTATGGACTCCATATATTTATAGTGGTGCTGCTTGGTCCCAGAAATGGTGACCAAGGTGGCCATCAGCCAATGGCTGCTGCATGCCCTGAGTGTAATGAATTGAAAATCTCATGTACCTCCTTGAGGGGAAAATACAATCAGCTTGTCTCTAATTATGACCCCAGATAACGATGGAGCAATCCAGAAATATCACAGCATGGGCAGTGAACTTAGTGAACTTACTTGATATAAGACAAACCTGGATGGGTCTGATATTGGATCCTTCTTTTTTGCTGAAAGACATATTGGACTGTCAGTTCTGTTCCTGGAAGGGCTAATTACAGCTACATGAGGCAATAAATCAGCTCCTGCTCCTCTGGAAAAGAAACCCCTTGGCTCTCAGCTCAACCCATGCTGGCAAAAAAGTGTGGGGATCGAGAGCCAGAGTTTTACACAGCTGTGCCAAGTTCTATACACCAGTTTTTAAATCACTTGGGTTCAGCCCCTTATGTCTGTATTCCATAAAGAAAGAATGGTCACAGAACTCTGGTTAGTGGAGTTACTGTGCATGGGGACTGATTTTGGCTCTGGATTTAGTCTGAGGCTGTCTGGACAGTACGTGTTGATGAGTGCACTGAGGTTGAGGTCTTAGTTTTCTTATGTAGGAGTAATATGAGGAACCCAGCATGGCATTAGTGTGAGATCAGTGCTGATCTGAGACCTTTCCTGGGCAGCGTTTACAATTTGGGAGTGGCTGGATCCAGCTCTTGATGTTGTGTTGTTGGCCAGAGAGCTCAGGGAGCTTTGGAAAAATCATCTTTACGGTCATAAGGAAGAGGATAGTACAGAGCAGCAGGACTCCTGGGTTATATCCTGCCTCTGAATTGTAAAAATTGTTGAAATTGCTTTTAAATCTTCTGTGCTGCTCAGTGGAATGAAGATTGGTACATAATATGCAGCCTTGAAAGCAGGGCACTGATGTTTTGTTTTCTCCTGCTAATCCGAAAGGTTTTGAGCCATTACACTACTAAAGCATGTGTTCACCCCTAGCCTAGTGGGGTGATGGTAGCTTCCCTCTGCACCTTTTTCTGAAGTTCATAGCTCACAGCTGTCTCTGAAACATCTCAGATGAGTTTAAACTGGAGAGATGTGTCCCATGCCAGCTGCCATCATGACTAGCAAAGTTGAAGTTTACCAGTTATTTCTTGGAGGATGAATCCCAATAGCTTTTCACCACTTCAGCAACAAACAGAGAGCAGTGTTCAGTAACTGTGGGTAAGACGATAGTGTTGGGCCTGGAGGCATTGCAGTAGGGCTGCAGCAGCCTACATGGTGGTTGATGATTGTAGAAGGAGCTCTTTTAGACAAGGACACAAGGAAACCTCTGTTCTGTTTGTTTGGGTTATTTTTTTGAGTTTTTTTGGTTTGTTTTTTCTTTTCCAGGTGATCACTATTTAACATCTTGTATTCTGTGGGGTTTTTTCTTAGCTGTTATCAAGGGCTGTATGTTTAGGCAGTCCCCTGACATGGGTCTCATGGGTTGGTTATGTCCATGCTGTGCCTCAGCCCTAATCCTGTCCCTAGTAAAGATGGTGATGCAGAGGCACTAGGAAAACATGGGGTCTGAGAAGTGTTGCTGTAAGTTTGCTGTGTTCTCTAGGCTGATCTGGGCTCTCACTGAAGGACACCCTTATGGAAATACAGATGAAGGGACAGAAGTAGCAGTCCTCATATTTGTCCCATTTCTGCTACAATTGCTAATCACCTGGCGTTTCATAACATCTTTTTCTCCTCTTGTGCTGTCAGCTCCAATACTTGCTGTACAATCTTGTAGTCATTGGGATGGCAGAAGACTGCAGTCCCATAATTGTGTTATAGCTGGTTTGCTGTGAGCCTGGCAGATGAAAATTCCCTTGACTGGTAAATGAAATTAGGAGTGCATGTGACCAAACGCTGAGTGTGTCACGTTTTGTCCTCTCCACGTTTTGTCCTGCATGTGTAACATTTCCATTAACCAGGACTGAAGGACTTGTTCAGTTGTTTGGTGTGCCCTGAAAAATGGTGCAGACTTCTGTGCAAAAGATATAGTTAATATTTTTCCTACTAGAAAGAGCTGATTGATAGGCTCTTCCTGGTGGGACTGAAATCCTTGGGATAAGAGAGAGCTCCTCTTACATAAAACATTTAATACTTTAAAATATCTGAGAATTTTTATAGAGCTATGAAAATGTTATAGATTGTGGATATAATCACTCTTAATTTTAAAATCTACATGTTTTATGAAATTATTATAGTGACCATATTTTAAGTTTTAAATAGTGTAGTTGGTTTGGCTTAATAATCTGTAAAGGATCCATGCACAGTAAATCTAATTTTTCATGCAGAAAAAGATCTTCGAAGACAAATATTTGAAGTAATAGAAAAGTTAACATAGAGAAATGATGTGGAAGAACATTATTCTTTGGGTAATTGTTTCCTTTCTTTTTCTTATGGCTCTTTGCTGGAGGTAAATACCCAGGGCTCTCTGTGGCTCTGTGTGCTTCTAACAGGTGGCTATTTTTAATCACCTTTCTATGAAGGAAGGGGAAGAAGAGTTGTGCTGTCTTGGTTTTGAGTGGTCTCAGGTACTAGTTGGCTGTTTCTGTGGGTGATGGATGTATTTGGGACTGTTCAGAGAGGTCAGTGAGTCCATCTCACCAAACCCTGACAGGGGCACACCACTCACAGTTACATAAAAGTGTAAAATGGCCATTGAGAGGCCCAAATCAATAAGCACCTGTATCAGTGGGTGCTTTTCCTGTATTTGTCTTGTCATGTTCCCTTTGACTTTTGCAGTCACCCCTGTCCTGGCACTCCCACCTGTGCCTGCAATAGAACTGGCACATCTCAAGTCAACATCTCAGGCTCTTATGCATTTTATGCTGCTGGTGCTTAAGCCAAGGTGCTGTAATGCTCCCTACCTGATCCTGTCTGTTTGAATAATGTTGCTATTTCACCAATACAGGGTAGAAACCAAAAAACCCAAAATATTTTTCTGAAAATGGTCCATTTTGTTCTGTTGCAAAGCTGGGTCAGGGAGAAGCAATGACAGCTCCTTATGGTGGTGGTGCTGCTCACCATGTAACTGTCCTGGGAGTAAAGTAGAAATATTGGCAAAGGCAAAGTCTTTCAGCTCTGGTAGAGACTTGAATACCTTTTGAAATACGTATTTCCTAAAAAGTTCAAATATTTCAATACTAGCAGTTGTTCAGACTAAGGAAAGATGGAATGGGGAATTTGTGGGACTTGAAACCATTTCATCAGTATGGAATTGCTTTGTTTTGATTCTTCTGTTTAAGCCTAGATCAGCATCTCAAGGATGTTCAGGTGACACATGTTCATGTTACATTTCATGTTTTGCCAAAGGAGCCAAAACTTCATTCTCATAGGTTTCAATGTTTTTCCTAATGCCACATGGCTTCTGGAGCTGAGTCTGGCAGCTGGACTCCATTCTTCCCTCCTCTCAAATCAGCCTGCCTGGTGAAATGCCAGCCTTTGTGACATGCAACACTAAATTGTTGCATAGCTCTTTGCGTTTGTGGATATCAGTGCTATAAAAAGGAAACCAAGAGCTTTATCAGTGTTGCAAAGGAAAAGGAGGAACGGAGTAGAGCCACTTACTGAAGGTCACCCTTGAAAGTGCCAGGAAAAGTCTCATTCCAGCACAGTTAGGAGTAAAACACTTTTCCATGATGCTCTGAGCTAGAACATCAGAAAATTCATATCTCTAATGAACGACAGGGAGACTCCTTATTGCAATGTGAAAGATGTAGTTCTCCAGGGACTTTCCCTTAATAAGAGAATGGGGGTGTGAACCACAAGTTTGAAGCAGTGTGTTAGTAGGGAAAGGTAGCTGAACTTATTAAAAATATTCAGCTATTTCTGGGTTAGTTGAAGAGAGCAGAACATTTTTATTTGTATGATACTTCACTGCAGTCACCCTGATGAGATTGTCTCTTCGTTGGAAAATGCAGAGTTGTTCTTGCGTAATTGGTGGGGTGGGGTAGAAATGCAAAAGACAATTCTCAATGGTGGTAATAAAGAAAGTCACGGGCTTGTTGAGGAAGCACCTGTGGCCCTGGTTCATATGCAGATGACCTCTCTGAGTGAGGATATCATTGCCTTCCTTTGGCATAAAGAAATGGAGCAGCAGTAAGTCAGCACAGTAATTATGCTTGCTTTTAGCACATATGATTCCTGGATTTAGGGGTTTTAAGGAAATGTGATGTTTTCTGCTATTTACTCATATGTAAATATCTCAGTGGATATACAGAGATTAAAGGATGTGGATTTTAGTCTTAAGTGAAGGTTTTTTGGAGTTCAGAGAAAGCTAGATCTCTAGGGTGTTCACTTTCTTTTTCTACCTGCCTGCATCCTGAGCATTCCCATAGGAGTACTGTGGTCCTTATAAATTGGAGTTCAGTGCCTGCAAGGGTTTTGATTTTCCTCCAAGCACGAGGCTCCCTGAAGGAGTAACACAGACTCAGAAGAGGGCTGCTCTGAGGACAGCAATGCCTTTGCTCGGCGCGGCAAGCATGGAGGCTGTGCTTTTGGAGGCATGGCCAGCCTTCAAAGATAAACAGCCTTTGAACTGCAACTTCAAAAACAAGTTACCTGCTGGAAAATCAGGGAGTACAGGGAAATGGTTACATAATACAGATTTAAAGGTGTGTTTTTGCCAGAGGTGGATGTGAACTGCTCAGAGATTGAGAGGTGAGTACACATTCATTAAGGTGTGCCTTTCAGTAATAGGGCCTTGGATCCTAAGAAATTAGTAGAAATGAAAGTATGCAGAAGTATCTATGTGTAGGTGATACTCCTGCCTGTTATGGAAAAGGAGATATCAGATCACAGTGTTTATTTCTGTAGCCTACACATAAGGATACTTTGTGAAAAAGATAATATAGCTTTGCTGGTCCCCAGTTATTATGAAGTGTAATTTATTTGAAAGCCTACACTTAATTTAGAAAATAACAGATATATCTGGGCAGATTTAGTTTTTGCTTTTACTCTAAATTGAAACTGTTTACTCTCAGTGGTTCAGTGTCTCATGGTTGATTGCTCTGTATGGAAGATGGATATTTCTCAAAGATCTATGCACAGTGTTCACAACATCAGCTGCTGTCTAATCTCTGCTCAGATAGTATTGAAAAGCAACAAACAAATACTAAGACACTTCTCAAAACCTGAAGGAAAAGGCTCAAGATAAGAACTGCCTTATAGTGTGTGCTTTCTTCAAAAAGCATTGTATCCATATGAAATGATTTCTTAGATTTGTGTAGATCTGTGCTGCTGGCTAGTTATCTTCAGTGCTTTTACCTGGGTGACAGGCTACTTCTTGTATAAGCCAAAAAACCCTGGTTTTGTTAAATTCCATCTAGAAACCAGTCAGAAGCTTAGGGCAGACATGAGAGTGTTATTGTAGCAGATTCTTGCATGGCCTGTAGGTTGTCAGGACCATGGACAGTGTCAGTTTAAACCCTTTAGATCCTTTCTTCGTGGTGGTGTCTTAAAGGCAAAGGGCTGAGTTCCAGTGTGAGTGTGGGCAGTGGTCCTTGCTCCATGGGGGCAGCAGCAAAGCAAGTTTATTTTGAGCTACAAACTGAGCTACCTAAGCCAGTACAGAGCTCCTGCTGCTGCAAAACCAGTCCTGCAGCTGTGCAATCTCACTTTTATTCTGGGTTTTTCCCAGCCCAGGGTCTCATGGCACAGTGGTCTGTATGGGCTGCCCTGGAGGTATTGCCCTGTCCCAGCTCCCCATTGCTCGTGGCAGTGCCTGGTCAGGAGCCCCTGAGCAGAGGCTGGGCTGTGCAGGTGGGGCTGGGATGCTGGCCTGGTTTTGGAGTTATTCTCCCTCCTGGCTGTGTCAGAGCTGCATGTAGGGCTGTGCTGGCAGGGTTTGCCTTCTCCCAGGTCTGCAGTCCTGGTGGGACAAACCTGCTGCACAGAGCTGTGAGAGAAAAGCTATCAAAAGTGTCAGCTCTGTGACACGTGCTGTGGGACAGCAGAGTGTGCTCCCACTGCTGCCTTGCCCTGTGCCAGCACTGCTTCTGGAAAGCTGTTTAACCATGTAGACACTGACATTGTATCTGGCCCTGTATGAGTGACAGAAGAGTGTGCCAGCACTCCAAGTCACTGGACATCAGCCTTACTGAGTAATTTGCCTTTGCACTTCATTCTTGTTTTTGGATAGGAAACACTATGCATAGCTATTTATAGATTTCCCAGGCCTTTTCTGAAGCTCAACCAACAAGACATTAATGGATGTTTCTGTCATCAAGAAATTCCTTCCTCTGTTGGTTACTTGGGTTTATTGATTTATTTTGAACTATACTTATTAGCATATTACACAGAAGGATTATATTGAAAAGTATCTGGTAGATCTAGAGTTCCTTTCCTTTCAGTCTCTGCATACTTACTTGAGAAAACAGGTGACAACCCAAACCTTCACTGCTTTGTAGGCCAGCAGGGATGCCCATAACAGGGATGTACAGTGGGATGCAGACACAGACACTTGGTATCCTTATCTGTCCAGTGCAGGATGGTTTCTTCCCAATTCTATCTTTATCAAAGTGTGGGGACAAACAGTGATGGATGCTTGAGGGACCTGCAAATCACTGACCAAAGCCAAGCTGAGCTGAGGGCTGTGGTCAGTAGAAGGGACATTTCCTTTTGCTGAGCCTCTGCAGCCCCTCAGAGCAGCAGTGCCTTGTGTGAGTGTGGCTTTTTCCTTCCTATCCCTGCCTAAGAGAGGAGAAGGAACCACCTGATGCACCTGAGTGTCCCAAGGCATTCCCAGCGAGCTGCTGTTAAAATGCAGTTGGTTTGAATGAAGAGAAGAGGGGTCAAATTTGGTTGTAAGGAGCACAAATTACTGCAATTTTATTGCAGGGATTTAGGGTGAGAATGTCAAGCAGGTGAGCTCACAAGTCATTGCAGTTAATGGACAAATTAAAAACCCCTAAGCATTTGATGCTGTGCAGTTTGAGCACTCATGAGCTGCTCTTGGGTGCCTTTGGCCAGCAGAGTTTTACTGGAGAGAGAGCAGCATCAGATCCCTGCCCTGAGCTTGAATTGCCCATAAAATTTGTACATCTTGGATCCTCCTTGGGTGCCTCAGAGGAGCTAAATGAATAATGTACAACCTTGAGGAGAGTAGCACTAATTGTTTAGGAATAACCCTTGCTAAGGCAAATATATTGTAAGTGGAGTCTCAAATGTTGCCTCAGCAAGCAGTTTGCCTAAGACACCCTGATGGGCAGGTGCTGAGCTCCAGCAATTCCTCTGTGTGGTTATCATGAGATTGCTTAGGTCTGCTAAAATATGCAATATGGTGTGATCAAAGAAATTACAAAATCATTGTTTGTCCTACAGAATATGGATCTGTGAGAGCCTATTTTCCAGCTAGGCACTTTGGAGAAGTTTTAATGTGCATCTAAGCACTGCCTTGGCATTGTATGTGTGTTTGTGTTTTTGCCCCCCGCCGAGTCTCATTTGCCAAACAAATTAGTGTCCCACAGGTGACGCTTTAGAAAGTGAAGTCATCCTTGAGTGGTCAATACCAGCCAAATCTGCCCTGAAATAGGAAAAAAAAATGCCTTCCTTCTTGGATGCTTCTGAGTTGCTTCTCCTCAGGCCTTTTGTGCTCTTCTGGAAAGTCCTAGAGACTTGGATACAGCATTACTGATGGTGGCAGATTGTTTCTTGTCAGAAGAAGGGAAAATAATTTTTTAATTGATTTGTTAATTGCAGTTGAGGGTCCAACACTGTGGAAAAGTAATGGGCTTAGGTTGATCTGATTCCATACTGGATAAGTATCTCTATTCTAGCATTATTGGCTCTGGGACCCCTGTGCTCTGCAGTGGGGCAGTGGCTTGGGGGAATGAAACAGGAGTTTCAGGGTGGGAGTGTGTGTGGACAGTGCCCACTGCTGGGGGAGCACATGGTTCCTTCCCTGGAGGAAGGTCATGAGCTTCAGTCTAGGGTGGCTTTGGCAGCATAGGGTTCATAGGTTTTGCAAGGTGTTGGTGGAGTTTGATTATCAGGCATAGGTGTTGCTAAGCCCAAGCTGCTGTGATGTCAGGACAGGCAGTAGCTGTAGAGAGAAATATCAGGGGGATGGGGAAAGGTGATCAACTGATTCCCTGGTCTGAACTCCCAAAATAACCCTGAAATCTATTTTATTCCGCTCTGAAAGAATAATTTCCTTGCCTGGGAATTAACATAGCTGTGATGCTATTCTAGCACCATAAATGGGATTGAGAATGTGATGTTCCCTGCCCTGGAGAGTCACTGCCTCAGAAATGTGCTGGGGCTCTGCAGTTGTCACTTGCACATTGTGTCAGCATCCTCAGCCTCATCAGCATTTCAGTTTGAAGCAGCATGGGCTTTTGATCGTAAACCATTTTACTTTTGGGACAGCATGAAGGAAAGTGTGTTATGCTTTGCTCAGAGAAAGGGAAGGAGGAGTCTGTGCCTTTCTGTGTGTATTTTTGCAGCACGCCGAGCCAAAACCTTCTAATTTAATGGGACAGATTTGCAAATTCACACCTGCAGAGTTTGCCTTCACAGGGTTTTCATGCACAAGCTTTTTATTCGTGCCCCAAGAGCAGCCTGCACCTGCTTCATCTTGCCTGTGAGACCAGCAGCTCAGATCTATTGACAGTTCACTCTCTCTGGTAATAAAGAAATGCCTCATCCTGCAGCATGGACCCCCTTTAGAGGGTAGTAAGGCTCTCCCAGGTGAGTAAGGGCCACAAACACAGCCCTGCCCATCTGTGCTGCAGACACTGCCCCAGCACAAGTGGAACATGGATGACACTGCTGCTGTCTAAGCCTGCACATCTCCAGGCTGTCAAGAAAGTTGTTTGGTTGTTTTTTTGTGCTGGTGCCTGCATATAAAACATCAAGGAGCTGTTCTACACAGCTGCCCAGAAGTCTGGCCTTGTTTCTACTGCTTCCTAACAGTGGTTCATGCATTGCATTTTTTTGCCTGAGATGAATAGCTCAGGCTCCCATAACCATGGAAACCTGGTTTGTCTTCCCTAATAGCTTCAGCTGAGCTCAACATCTGTCTGCCTGGGAGAAGGCAGGCTGCAAGCTACAGGTTAGCTGTGCACACCTCTGGGGGTGCTAAAAAACCCTTGAGCACCTCCAGCAGCACCCTGGTGCACCAGTATGAGGCAACAATGCTGAGATAATGCTTGAGGGGCTTAGAAAAGATATGCCAGGCAGGAGGGGAAAACAGGGAGTGAAAGAAGGCTCTCCTGAGGCAGGAAGGTGTTAGGAAGCTGCCTAAGAAGATAGTGCATTATGGTTGTTTTGCTCTGTATGTGTTGGCTTGACATGCTGGGTGTGTGGAGCATTCTGTTGCGACTTTTAAGCTTTAAAAAAGCCATTTTCCATTTTAAGTTAGAAACCCTTTAAACAGCTTGCTTGTAGCAGAGAAGGAAATCTGGGTATAAGCTCATGAGCATAAAATAAGCTTTGAGATGGGGTAAGTGCCTTTCTGTGGTAACAGCAGGGTTCCATGCAGCTTTTCACTTAGTTATTGGAAGAATGGTTGTTGATAAATGTTCTCATAGCTCTAACTTGGTGCTGGCAGTGTTGCTGGGCTAGTTAACATGGGGGAAAGTGGGAAGGAGTGTTTTTAAAAAAAGCTTAAAAAATAATTCAAGAGGGTTCATTCTGCTGCATTTCTGTATGGATGCACATAAATTTCCCATGGGCTGCAGTTTAAACTTTGAAGCACAGTTGCAGCCCTGAACTTCAGGCTTCCAGGAGCAGCCCTGATAGTTGCCAGCTTCTCAGAAAAGTCATTGTGGAAGCTGCCAAAGCTCCTTTCCTGATGTGCTGATCCTGTGTCTTTGTTAAATTAGCAGCAGGCCTGGTGCAAGCTTTTGGAAGTGGGTGGAGAAGTTGTGCCCACACCAGGGAGGTGCTTGGTGCAGGGACCTGTGCCAGGATGCTCTGTAAGCTGGAGCCAGAAACAGAAATAGAAGTAACATTGTCCACTGGCAAGTCAAAACCTCAGTGTGTCCATCTGTGAAAGGGAGGTCATAATGTTTCACTGTGGATGCCTTAAGGCTCAGTTAGTGTTTATGAAATGTTCTGAACTTTGGGATGGTGCCTGCTGCAGAGGGCACTTAAAATGGTCCCCAGATGTCTGTGTTGACACAGCACACACATAAAAACACTGGCATCTTCCTAGTGCATAGAACAAAGGTGCTGGAATTACTCTCAAGAAAAAATCTGACACTACTAAACCAAACATTTAATATTAATCTGACAGTTATTACCTGCAGGTGTTGCAAAATGAAAAAGAAAATACCAGACAATCCCTAGTAAAATTCTGTGTTGAGATTAGTGCCTGAACAATAAAAGCTGTTTGGGAAATTCTTAATATATATTATAATATATATTCTTTATATATTCTTAATATATATATTCTTCATATAGCTATTGATGTTTTGCATCTAAGCACAGAGCCCTCACACTTTCTCTGTGGACATGATGAGCATAAATGCCTGCTTTCTCCATAGCAGCCTGGCAGGAGGGTTTTCATGCCAGTTGCTGCAGTGTTGGAAGCCTGGGCCAGATCTGGGAGCCAGTTCTCCCGAGTCCCCTCTCAGTGGGGACTCTGGCCAGCACAGCTATGCAAGATGCAGCCTGGCAATAACAATATGCTTCACAGAAACTGTTCTTGGATTTCTGGCTCCTTGGGTGTTTGGTGAGCAGGGAATCAAATGCTGGTCTCTTGTCTGCTAAATCCAAGTTAAGAGCTTGGGAATTATCTTGTGTTTCTGCAGCCATGTATACAGCAACTGCTGCAGGTTATGTTACTGGCAGTTTAAACTGAGTATTTTTTTTTCCTCTGCTGCTTTTTCTTGGTAATAGATGCTTTTCTACTGCTTATTTAGACAGAAAGGAGTGGTCTGGATACCTGGATAATCCATCTGTTCAGAGTACTGGTCTCTGTTGCTAACCTCCTGAAGTAAATTTAATCAAGATTGCTTCTCCTAATTAGGCTTCAATTAAAATGCATTTATGACCAAAAGACTTCTTTAAGAGCTACCTGGGAGCACTTTTTTCCTCTTGGAGCAACTGGGAGCCAGCAGTTTCACATGTTGTCTGTGTCAAAAGGCAGAAGTACACTGAGCTGCTTCAGTACTGTTGAATGGTACCATTAATTGGTCCAGGTGTGCAGTTTTGTCCTCTTGTATTATTAGGGTTTTCTCTGGTAGTACCAAACAGCAGCTCTCTTTGGTCAGTGACTATGGACAAGAACATACACACTCTGCATTTTTATGTTTGTGTCTACACAGAAGTAAAAGAAATACCTGTGCTTATTAACTACAACAGCAGCTGTTTATCATGCTGTGTGTGCCACTGATAGAAGTAGTGATGACAAATGTTACCTGAACTCTGATAGCAAATTTGCTTAGTTAGAGCTACACTGCAACTACGGGTTTTGGCTTTTTTCTAAGTCACTTCTAAAGTTACACAGGTAAATTCAAAGGTAATCTCTCTATCAGCACTTCAGAACTGAGAGTGCAGCTCCAACAACATTCAGTTGATGTAGCATAGACATTGTGGGGGTGTGAGAAATTACCTGACTTGGAAGCAGAAACAAAGTTGGACCTTCTGAGGTGTTCTAGAAAATAACTGTTCTGTCTATACTTGAGAGCTGGACAATGACTTTGAGCTGGGTCTCAACAATGGAGATGGGAAAATGAATGGAAGTGTATTTATGATGAGCAAGTTGGCATCAGGAGCTGGGCTGGTTATTCTTGTGCACTCATTGATTTGAAGTTGCCAGGGGTGACTTTGGTTTCCTGGGGGTAGTGATAGCTGCTGGTTCTGTCTGCTGAATTACATTTTCCTGGTGACCTGTTTCTTGCCAACCCAAGTCTATTTTTGGATCAAATGGTGAATGAATGACTACTGTTTGGACTGTTTGTGGAGCTGAGCACCCAAAATGAATGTTGATGCAGAAGTGACAAATCATCCCGTGGCTGCTGAGAAGAATATCTGATGATGACTGCAGCTGTGGTGCAGCTCCACTTACTGTTTACATTTCTGCATCAGTAAGATAGGTCTACAGAGAAATAACAGCCAAGGGCCATGTTCAGAAGGTAGGCAGCTGGTCAGGGAAGGAGAAAAAACTGCTGGAAGGGTTTCAGGACATGGTGGTAATAGTCTTGTCTGTCCATTTATTTGCTCTGACCCTTGGTCATGTTTTGTCCCTTTACCATGCTTTTGATGTGCAGTCAGATTTTTTTATTTACCTGTTAAAATGCAAACACTTGATAAGAGCTGTCTCTTTCGTGTGTCTGTGTCTGATACCTGGTGCTTTCAGTCCAGGTTCCAGTCATCCTTTCAGGGCATTCCTGCTGAAAAGGATCAATTAGCAGTTATGGTCCATAAAGAAGCTGAATGTGACCATCTAGGGAAATTTTTCCCCTTTCAGGGATTATGTCTTTAGAGAGTTCAAAAATGGTTTATATGTTTCTGCAGTGTCTAATAATGAGCTTTCTAAAGCTGAGGGAAATCTGGAGGTGGTGGTTTGGTCTTATTGATGCATGAAATAGGGGAGCATAGAAAACAGTGGGAAAAACTTCAACACCTTTAACTTCCAGAATGCTGCAAGCTCAGGCCTCTTCATGCCTGTAGGCTGAGGCCAGGCAGAGGTGGCTGTGGCTCATTCAAAGCAGCTGGAAGCAGAAGTGGTCTGTAAAGCTCTGCACGTGGGCCAGCTCCTCCTTGCAGATGTGCAGCCTCCCTTTGGTGCCTCAGAGCTGCAGCACAGCATTACACTGTGGCAGCCTCACAGCCTGGACTCACTGGTCAGTATTTCTGGCTGTCTTGAGTGACTGCCTCCTAAATCTCACTGACAGCTTCTGGTGTGGTTACAGGTGCTAAAGCAGGAGTGTCACATCTGGGCCCCGTGCAGAGGGAGGTAAACTTGGTGCTGTCCACACTGGAGGGTGAGGACTGCAGAGAGCTAAGCAAGCATTAACTTTGTTCAGGAGAAGGTAGTGCTGATCTCAGGATAATGAGATCAAAACACAGCTTTGCTTCAATATGGCCAAGCCAGACACACAGTGCTGTGCTTTGTGTGGGGCAGGTTAAACCCAATTACTGCAGCAGCTTCTCTTGGACTCCCAGGCTGAGAAGTGACTATGGCTTGGCTTCTGGTGTGTCATGGTATGGTCTGTCAGAGCAGCATGTGTGCAGGAATTACTGTGTCATCGTGCTATGTAAAAAGAGCATCTCTGGTTTAGCAGGAGCCCTTTAGCTGGATTCAGGATCTAGGTTTTCAAATGATGATGTAATCTTGATTCCAAAAAAAACAGGGACAGACAGCTTGGCTGGTACAACATACATGGAGAAAAGGTAAGGAGCTTCTCTGCTCTTGCTGTTCCCCCTGGTTGGGAGCTCAGCTGGGCCTGAGGCTGTGCCTTTCCCAGGAGGGAGATGCCCCTGATGGGCTCCTTGCCACTGGCAGGGGCGTGTGGCTCTTGGCTCTGGCAGCATGGCAAGGTTGCATGTGCTGAGCAGATGCAAAAAACTGCTTGTCTGAGCAGAGGGAGTCAGGGAGGGGACCAAATGGATCTGAGCTGTCATGCCAAATTTTTGGCTGTTCTCAGGTTTGAATTGTGCATAGGTTCCAAATGCGGAGATCCTTTTTGTAAGGAACAAGTCTAATGCATCCTGTTTTTAAAAGTATTATGGATGTCCAATGGAATTACTTCTGGCATTGCTGCCCTGGATGTGAAAATGTACACTGAAAAGCTGGCAAGGTATGGGCAGGAATTTTTTGGTGGTTAGGAACTGTAGTGCCTCTTTGAAGAAATGAAGTTGATGATGTTTTGAAAGGTAACAGATTTGATAAATGATTGCACACTCTTTTAAATGCAATTAGAAGCCATATGAAGAGTCTCAAAGTCTCAATTTAAGGCATCCTCAATCACCAATCATTTCTGGAAAGTAAGTAATGTTTTATTTCTTTAGGAGTGCATTCAGAGCTAGAGCTATGTAACTGAATCTGGAAAAGAGTCTGATAAAAATCTCTATCACTCCCTCCCCAAATTCAAAAAAGACAGGAAAGCATCTCTAATTAAAAATTTAAAAGGTTTCTTGGCTGGCTGACTGCTTGTGTGTTCTTTAAAATAATACATTATTTTCATCTTCTTTTCTGAAAGATCTCTCACTGAATGCTCTGAGTACCTCCCTTGCTTTATGCTCCAAGATTCTTGATATAGGAGAGCCAAACCCTCATTTTCTTGTTTAAGAGGGCTTTTCCAGCAGCTGAAGTTAATAAAAGTGAAGATGATGTAAACCTAAGCCCATAGAGCCTCCACAGCTGGATAGTAGCTTTGAGTCTGTGAATTCTGCAGTCTGTTTTGACCATGTGTTTTTAGCTTCTAGTGGTTACACTGCACAAGGCAAAGCAGGCACTGCCAGCCCTGGATGTGCATGGTTGGTGTGGAGGGCTCTGCTCAGAGCAGCACCCAGAGGTGACAAGCATCCCTTGCAGGAAGGTCTCTCCTGCTCTGTGCAGCCCTGTGGGGTATGATAAGGGGTTGCTGACCTGCATGGGGACTGGGGTCAGTAGCAGGTGGGGTGAGCTCCTCACTGCAGCTCTGCCCATCATTTAATTTCTTCAACTCTGTCCCTCATTTAATTTTTTCAACTCAGGCTGAGACCAGGAGTTGATCTTTTACTGCCTCTGTACTGGAGTAAGAATTAGCTCCAGCTGATCCAGCACAGCTTTCCTTGCCCATGGAGAGCTGAGGGTTGTGCTGTTTCAGATGACTAAAGGCTCACATGGACTGACTGCAGAAGCCAGAGCTCATGTGAGCATCTAGTGATGATGCTCCAGTTTTGTTTCCAGTTATTTATGTCTGCTCGTGCCTTGGAAATTTCTTTGTGGGTCTCAGCTACTATGGAGCCCTATCAAGGAGACAGGTTTAAGTCTAAAAATTCAAGGGCTCTAGAGACTGAAATCAACCTCTAAGGGGAAATGCAGTTTTCCTCAGCTTAAAATAACTTTGTAATGTCCTTTACTCTCCAAGGTCTCTTTCAAGGCTCTGCCTGGGTTTGCTTTTTGACTTGTGCGGAGTCAGGCTCCTGTGAGAAAGGAGGGCCAGGAAATTCAGAAAAGGCAGCTGGGGAGGAGAAGGAAGGGGGAAATGCTGATAAGGGTGATGAACAGTTTCACCTTCAGGAGTGATGAACTGTGGGAGAGTTGGCTGCATTGAGGGTCTGGCACAGCTTCAGCACATGCACGTGGGGATGGATCAGCTGAGAGAAATGACTGCATTTATTCAATGAATTTACATGAGGTGCCTGCCTTGCCAGAAAGGGATGGGCTCCCACCCCCTCCAAAACATCAGTGGCTCCATGCAGGAGCGAGGAGTGGAGCAGCAGGCTCAGCAGAGGGACAGGGCTGGGAATTTTTCAGCAGAGCCTTTGCTGTGAAGGCTTCTTCATGATGCACCTACATTCAGAATAGAGTTCAACTGTGCCCTGGGCTGTGGCTCTTACAAACTGAATTAATAAATAGTTAATTAATAAATGGTTACACACTGCCAGCCTGCTGCTGGTTGTTCTACAGGCTGCTTTTGCCTCTAGCCAAGCTCCCTCCCCTTCTCATCCAGGCCCTCATTCCTAAAAATCCACCAGCAGCTGTTTGTACTTCTGGTTTGAGGTATTAGGTTCTATTCTGTAGTTGTTTCCCTTAAAAACAGTGCCTGAATGCTGTTTGTAGGGCAGGAAACACGAATTTGTACTTAAATGTAAGGGACAGAAGAGGAGGATTAGATTTGTACCAAAAGGTTGGAGCTGCAAATGCTTTCATTCATACAATGTGGAGAGAGAACTGGGGCTTAATGTGGGGGGTACAAGGCCCCTCGTGCATCCTTAGGGTTTCTCAGAGTGTAGGACACTGCAGTGCAAGCCCTGAGGATACAAACCTCTGGCACCCAGGAGTCAAAGAGCTTCTTAAGAAGACTGAAGAGCTTAAATTACCAAAAAGGTGGTGGACTGCCCACCCATGGATGTGTTCAAGATCAGGCTGGATGGGGTTCTGAGTAACCTGGTCTAGAGGAAGATGTTGCTTGGAACATCTTCCCCTGAACTAGAGGATCTTTAAGGTCCCTTACAACAGAAGCACTTCTATAATTCCACTTATTCCTTAGCACTGCTGGGTTATTAACAAAGTGACTGTTGAATAGGCTGCCCAGGTCTGTGGCTGGGGTGTTTTTATACAAAAGGCTCTTCTTAGTAAAACCTATGGAACCAGCAGCAGCTGGGGTCCTGCAGCTGATGCTCTGCTCCCTCAGCTTCCAGAGCCAAAGAACATTTGAAAGAACGGCACATCCCCCAGTCCTTCTAAAAACAACCCACAGTAAGCAATGAATATTTAATTTTAAAATGGGATTAAGTGAGGATTGGATACTTCACTTTATGCCTGTTATAGCTGTTACCTTACTGCATGGGTGCTGCAGGATGTGACCTGGGCTGAAGGTTCATGGACTCCAGCTCCGTGGGAATGTGCATGTTCCATCCCAAACAGTCACATTGTGGGAGATGCTGAGGGATGAGGTACTGTGATAAATACCAGCTTGATGTGGGAATGTTAGCCAGCTCATGGTACAGCAGAGAAGCTTCAGTCTTAAAACTTTAATTCCTAATAGATGCCAGAATGACAGAGCCTGTCCCTGGTGCGTGTCACAGTCCCTACCTTGGAGTGATGCTCCTGCTGTAGGGGCCTCGAGGGACACAGAGGGCTGCTCATGTAAAGCCTGTGCTGTAAAATTCCCTGGCTGCTCTGAATTAATTCTTTTTTAGCTAGAAAGCTGCCTCTGAGTAGGGGTGGAAGAAAATAATGCCATCATGTTTTTAATGTGTGATTGAAAATCCATGACAGCTTTTACTGTCCTGCATTCAGCCTTACTAACAGGTATCCATACTGGTAATACTGCCAACATCAGCTTTAACTGGCTAACCATCATAAACATATCTTGGTTTGGGCCTGAGTTTGTCTGAATTTTGCATTACCTCTTGTTAGACCAGATTTGCTAAAGGACAGAGCTCTTTGATCGAATTTCTGTTCCTTACGTAGGTACTTGCAAACTGTGATCAGATTGTCCTATTAACCTTCTCCTTTCATTAAGGAGAACAGATGGTGCTTCTGGAGCCTTTCTCTAAGCTGCCCTTTTAGTCCTTTAATCATCCTCTTGGAGGTTCTTTGCACTGGATTCATTTTTTTCAATATTCCTCTTGAATTGCATGCATTAAAACTTACTATAATTTTGACAGAGCTAATCCCACATGCTGATTTATTTTTTAGTTTGAGCTCCCACATCCAAAGTTCTCTGAGCTTCCCTTGAGCAGAGGACCATTCCAGCACAGCGTGCTCAGCTTCCCTAACTGCATGTTGACCATGAGGTTCCTGCCAAAATCAATGAATGGCTTCACTGGAGGCTGCCCCATTGTTTGTGTTCTCTGTGTGTGGGTGGCACTACTGGAGTCTCTGCTGTGTTCCTTGGTGGAGGTTATTTAGCCATGTGGATCTGTTGTTCCCTTCTCAGCTATTTAGCTGTCCTACAATGTTTGCCATCCTCAGGCTTGATAAGTAATGATTTCAGATTCTCTTCCACTCATTTACACCACAGAGCCAAGGACCAGCCTCCGCCAACTCCTCAACAGGAACATGCGTGTGTACCTGTGACTCTTCAGTGCCCACTGCATGGAATGATTTTCATCCATTAATAAATGTCATATTATTTCCTCATCTCCATCAAATAATAGTGTAGCATGAAGCCAAATGCTGTATGGACAGTCCACAATGTCATTTTATTGACTAAAATCATGTTGAAGAGTACTTTTTAAAAAATCTATAACACTAGGTACTGTGCATTCTGGAGAATTTCCAATTTATACAGATTAATTTTATCACGCTCATTTATTGGAGATCATTCTTAGGATTGTCTATTTAATTCTTAAAATACTTGGCACATCAATGTGTTTTTTCCCAGCTACTGTGACTTCCATGTACCCAACATATTTAAAATTGATATCAATAATAGAGTGTTTCAGGATGTTCTTTTAAAACTGTGGTGCAAGTCATCCAAACCTGCTGAATTTAGGTTCTGTTTAATTAGCTGCACTTTCAGATTCTGCTTAGTTGGTAGTAGAATAAGGAGTGTGGAAGTGATGATGTAACACATGCAGGCACCACTTAACTGCTGCCACTCTGCAATGAAAAGCATTAAAAATATCTTATCATTTTTTGACCCCTACCATGTGGAACTGATTGAAACAGCAGTTAATTGCCTTAAACTCCACCTATATGGTTCTTAATTTTTCTAGCTAAATTTACCTCTGAGCCTTCCTTTGTTAAACTCACAGTTGCTGGTTTTTGGTCCCTTGTCATCACCTTTCCCTTTCTCCAGGGCGATGTGTGTTTAATCCTGTGCTTCCAAGTGGCTGATTGTTGGACACAGCAGTTTTGAATTAGTGCATTGTCATCTGGGTGGTGGTGATAATGCTTGGAGGGCATTTCAGTGGCAGCCATGTGGGACCTCCAGGTTTTCTATGCTGAAATCCCCTGCAGTATCTCAGGTTTTATTCTCCATCCATTCCTGATGATTGTTAAAGAACAAGAGTAAAATCTCAGCTTTATCTTTTATCTGAGCTATCATTGACTCAAGGAGAGTTGTTCCATTTCTCCTGTATTTGCCATTCAGAAATACATTAAAGCCATTTATGGCACTGCTGAGGAGTGGAGTTTCAGAAATGAGCAATTCTGGCTTCTCCGGTGTGTTGTAGTCTTCTGCTGCCTAGACAGATGAAACCAATTAATTTTAACCATATGAGAGACAGAGAGGAAACAATTCTGAGGTTTATTTACTTTGATTTTTTTTCTTTGGGAATCCATGCTTTGCTGTTGGTTTCCAGTGAGAAACCCTGAAGAAAACCTTTCCTGTACTAAATTGTACATCAGACTCTAACAGTTGGTGGAGCATCATTGCACGAAGTGGATGTTCTTTCTCTGTGCCCCACAGGGTTCCCTGGTGCAGCACTTGTTAGCTGAGAAAGATAACTATGTTTGAAAAAGAGAGGTGTTACCTTCCAGTGAATTGCTCAGATGTGGCTGTATGCAGTGAATCACTATTAGGCCCTTGGGATATTTGCCAGCAAGATTCAGAAGCCCTGAAAGTTTCCTCTTGTCCTGGATCAGGTAGGACAGCAGGCTGTTCTGTTGTCTTGCCATCCCAAAGAACACTCCATGCAAGGTTTGAGAGCTGTTAGTGCAGAGGGCTTGTGGGGATGAAAATTCCTCCCAAGTACATGTATTATGAAAGAGCATGCATAGTTAATAGCTAAAGACAGATTTCACAAGGACAGAATAGTGCATTATTCCCAAAATATATGTAGCTTACCTGTATGCACAAGTCAGTGCAGTGCATAGTGGGAAAATCAGCTAATCCACAGCATCTGAGTGCAGAGCATTGGGGCAGGGGAGCAAACACAAAGCAACTCAGGCGTGCTCAGCTTGCTTTCACTGAAAGATGAAATTATTCAAGTTGTTTTGTGTTGGACTTGAATTTAGGGCTTCCTTAGCTTGGTGTAAACAGGGTTCCTTGTTTGTCTTCTGCTTCATTTGTCTTATTCTTTAAACAGTGAGGGAATTCTTTGATGATTTGTGTGGCACTCAATTAGTGGGATTTTTATAACTAGAATCAGCTGATTTGTCAAAACAAATAAAGAAAATATTTTTAAAAGGCTTCCTTTGTGAAAACCACGTCTAAGCGTTATGGATGACCTTGATATCGAAACAACAGACACATCACACAGCTTCTAAGTTAGCCTTTCTGAAATCTCATCCATACTCTACCTTTGAAGCAGTTCTTATAAGGATTATCTCCTCTACCCTCAGCCTCTATCCTCCATAATTGAAAGTTTATACAGCAGCCATGTGATTTCAATATGGGCTGCTGGCAAATGTGACTTCTTTAATTCTCTCCCTGTGCCACGATGTGATGGGAATGATGATGGCAGTTGTTACACTTGATAACTGCAAATACTGTTAATGTTGGCAGACAAAACAAGTGTTCAAAATTGTATGGGTTTTTTTCCCCTTTTAATTTTGACCCTCCCATCTCAATTGGGCTGAATTGAGATGTGATGAACTCAAATCTACCAGCTTGGTGATGCAGAACATTCTCTGTAAGCCAATGTCCCACATTGGGCAGGTCTGTTAGCTCTGTATTATTGGTATGTTCTGTATTATTGGCTAGTCTGTATTAGAGGTGTGTCTGCCTTCTGCACTCAGCTGTAATGTAGCTTTAGTCACTAAAAACACACAGAATGAAATATGGCCCTTGTCAATGCTACTACTGAGGTGCACTCCCAAGTCAGGACCCTTGAGAGCAGCTGCAGGTGTTGCCAAGCACACACTGTACCTGCAAGAGGGAAGATGTCCTTTGGAAAACACAGGTTGTGGGTGGTTAGGAACTGGTGCTTTAAATTTTAGTTTTGTGCAGATGGCAATAACAAACAGCATTTTTACCCTTTTGCTTTATAGTGTTTTTTCCTGTGCTGTATGTCTGCTTCATGTGAATGTACCCTAAATTTCCAAAGCAGTAGCTGGAGAGGGCAGCCTCAATTGTCCAGCTGGCCATGAGCTGGAGATACTGAGCCTCTATTAATTAGAGCAGTGTGGCAGGATCTTTTCATTCCCTGAATAGTGGCATGCACAGTAGTATGCTGCTGGAAAATTTTCTTTTGCCAAAGACACATCTATATGCTTTAAACTTAATGTAGCAAGCCCAAGACTTTAAAGATGCCTCAGAGGTCTCATTTGTTATTGCAGATGGTGCCTCTGCTGTGTGATGATTTATGAGAGATGGCTCCTGTCTGCTTTGGAGAAAGTGCTCTGTGCCCAGAAGCAAGTCTCTCTGACACCCTGTTGGCAGTGGGGTGTGAATTCATTGCAGGGGAGATGTTATTTGAGTCACCTCAGAAGTGACTTATGGTAAACGATCCAGGTTGCCTTCAAGAGCTGTATTTTTGCTATGCGTAATGTTCAAGGCTTGAGATCAGATTTTTGGGACATTTCCTGCTGGAGCAGGATGGAGGCTGAGTGTTGTGTACAAGACATGGTCAGGAGCTGGTCAGACACAGTTGACAATGGGATTCTGCCTGTCTTCAGCAGGAAGCTGGAGTGTTTGTTCCTGGGGTTCAGTTCCAAAGCCACTGTGTGCTTGATGTCACAAAGCCACCCAGCAGTAGGTTCAAGGAGCTCTTGTTGCCAGAGCATTCTTGGCTCTGAGGATGTGAATCCTGTCAGCAGAGCAGGTGACTTTGGGTGATGCAGGTTTGTAGTCCCCCAGACAGAGTGGGTGTCTCTGAGCATCAGCAGGATCTTGCTGCAGGCCTGTGCTGACTGTGGCCAGAACCTTCACTCCCACATCTCCTCTGTGCTTCTAAATCCTTGATGCTACAGGTGACTTTGGAGATGAGATCCTGGCCTGAGATTGTTCTGAGAAATGGCTCAGGAAGGAAATTCCCCTGAGATACCCTGCAAGGGCTGTGATCCCCCCTTTGGGGATGATGTGGTGGTGGCTGCATCCATCCCACGGCAGCTGCACTTGTCAAAGGAGATGTGAATGGGATTAGTGAACACTGATCTCCCTCAGTGTTATCAAATCACAGAATCACTGGTTCAGGAGACACTAAAAAGTGTAAAATCATCGGTGAATGTAAGATTATGTGGCAGTAGCTAATATGTGGTGTGTACCTAGATCCCTCTCTCTCTCTCCGCCAATACTCCGTAGAAACAGGATACTGATCTGTGCAGCCCATCTTTATGGTATGAATGGAGAAATCACTGTTTGTGACAGTTCACATTTCATGTTAAATTTCAAGTTCCTCATGTGCTAAACATTAAATCAAATACCATGGTGTCAGCTATGTATTTTTATTTTAAGCATTTTAATATCTCAGCTGCTTCTTTGCTGTTCTCTCTTGTTCAGAGAGACAGTTCTTGGCATAGAAGATAAAATGTATTTGTTTTCACTGTTAATAAACATCCAGTTAGATTCATTGACAGGACAATGAATCAGTGCAGCAATATGCCAAGTCTGCTGAGGCCACTTCAGGAATGTGGTGCTGCAGTTCCCTGCAGACCAGGCACGAGGTTCTCATGGGTCTGTTGTTTTCTGCTGTCCACCTCAGAGAAAATTAATTGCAGAACATGGGAGCTTTTTCACATGCTGCATATGCTGTGAGCAGAGATGAATGGAAAAGGATTTTGAAAATACCTGAGTCCTCATTTTGGAAAAGGTGGAAAAATGATCTATTCATCCCTGGTGGGATTCTGCCAGTGTGGAGTAAATCACAAGACAGATTTGTTGTCCTTACAGTGTTATCTTTCTGTAACAGCACAAACTTGCTTATTTGGTGGATAGAAAAGGTTTTACAGCTTAGTTATTAAAGAAGTGAGAACCCATCTGGCTGCACTATGAAAGAGATGTGCTAATGTGATTTCAGCGTGAAATGGTCCCAGACACTGTGCTCCTTGAAAAGCTTTTAATGTTTGGAAATAGTTTCTAGTTTTAGAATTTGGGAGGAAAAAGTTATTTGATTTTTTTTTTTCCCCCGCTTAGCTTTTTCTTTCTCTTTTTTCACTTTATATTTGAACTAGAATGTAGGAGAAATTAAACTGTTTTGCTTTAGTTGACAAAGACAAAATTTTCCCTTCTGTTTTGTAATAGATTTTTTTTTTTGTTTGTAATAATTCATTTATTTTTGTCTCCAGGCTAAGAATATTTTCCTGTCCTCATCCCTGTAGTTGAACATAGGTCTTGGAGTCGGTCTCTTGTGTTTTTCAGCTTTTTCCACGTCAGCAGGCTTTAGCATCAATAGGGTTTTTTTCCACCAAGCTACTTTGATCTACAACACAGGTAATGATATCCAGGGCTCACCTCCCTTCTAAACTGGAGCATCTCTCTTCACAGGAAAAAATCTAAAGAATTACTTGTAGCAAGGAAATAAATTCAGCGTGGAGTTTCATATCTGATTTCAGCTATGAAAATTGTTCTCATAGCTAAAGGGAATATACTTTGTTCTTAAAAACAATTACTTCAATTATTTTTGCTATGCTGCACTCTGCTGATGGCGTGTGTGGCCACTGGGACTTACTTAAAATATGTAAGTTCTTAATATCAGCTCAGAAAGAAAGCTGGAAAAAAAATAAATGTAATGTAAAAAATTAGATTATGTTTTTCCATCTGACCTTGCCTCTATCTAGTTATCTCAGATTTTGATGTTGAATTTACAGATTAATAATTGTAGCTGCTTGAGCAAAGTCAGGGCAGAGAACAATTACAACTGTAAACAAATCCCTCTTCAACTCTGCCTTTTCCTCATTTGGAGTGCAGTGTCTACAGCAGAGCTGTAACTGTGCATACAATTACTCACTTTCCTAATAACTCTGGGAAAACTAATTACTTTTTCAGAACCATTTGTAGCCAAAGGAGAGTTTTCTGCTGCTGGTGGAGCTGAGGGTCTGGGTTTATCCTGCAACATCGTGATGTTCCTTCACCATGTAGCAGCAGCAGCAGCTCAGAGCCTGGTTAGGGCCACAAAGGGTTTTTCAGGCTGGTTTTGTTAAGTCTGTGCTGGGCTTTACTCAGTCCTTGTTTAACCTGCTCTGTGTCCCTAGTTCAGTGCTTTGTCTGGCTCTGATGCATCCCCAGGCAGGCTCTGGGTGCTGTGTAGGGCACATCTGGCTGTGCCTGGGCTGCTCCAGCTGTGGTCAGTCACTGCTGCAGGGGCTCAGCTTTGCTTTGGTCCCTCACAGGTAACCTTTAGAGCTTGGAGTCAGAAATGCTGCAGTGCCTGTGGCTGTGTCAGAGCTGCAAAGGTCAGGGCCACCTGCCCCCCAGCAGCTGTGGCATGTGACTGCAGGTGCGGCTCCCTTGCAGTGTGTCTTCAGAGCACACTCAGTTCTTGGAAGCCAGACCTGAAACTGGCTGTGCCTTCAGGGGTTTGTAGTGGAACAGCCTGTTATAGCTTAACTACCTGAATTTTGGACTTGCAAAGACTCTTAATCATCTCATAAATCTAATCAGTGCTGTAATTTTTGGAAAACTCGGGATTCAGCTTGGAGTTGAAGCCAAGTGTTCTTGGAGAAGATCTAAATCTGTTGGAGAAGGTGGATCCTTGAGGTAGGAGTGTGATATAGAACAGACACCTGTCCTCAGTGCTGCTGACAGAATTGAAGAGCTGTGTGGAGAGTATTATTAATAATTGGTTAGCTGAGAAAGGCCACGCTGAAATAATGCCGCTGGTTAAGCTGAAGGAGAAAAGTCAGCAGTCAGCAAGCTAAAAGGAAAGGTCAGCAGTGACCTTGCTGCAACATGAGGATAGGGAGTTGAGATTAGTTCTGAAATATCCTAAGAATATGTAGAAAGTATCAAAAGTAGAACCATAGGAATGTAGAAGTAGGCGTAGATGCTGATATGTAAGCTGACCAATCCTGAGCTCAACTTTTGCAATATGTATGAAGCTCATTATTAACTGTATTTAACCCGCCGTACTAATCAATAAAATTGGGCCTGTGATGATCAAACGGATGTCTGGGTCTCCTTCCGTCGACAGAGCTGGCGTCCATGCTAAGCAGGTTTTATTTTGCATCTGTAGGTTTGATGGCGCTTTTAACCCAGAGCAGTGCTCACCAGATCAAAAAGATGATTAGAAAATTAAATGTTTAATTATTGTCTCATTAGATATACGGACCTGCTGTACAGAGCCTCCCTGTCCTGCCTCTGAAGTTTTTTCTAAAGCTTAAACCTTTGAAAGTAGGGGTTTTCTGTCTACTCTAAGGCATCTTTTAGGATTAAAGACCAACTGATTTGCCTGTAATTTGTAGCCCAGCTCTCTGTTTGATGCTAGTGGAGTTTGAGAGCTGACTTAGTGCTCTGTCCAAGTGAGAATGAGCCCCTCTCTGGGAAAGGGGAGTTCTCATGCCTCCCTCACTTCATCTCTGCCTGGATTTCCATGACTGTGAAATGACTGATAAACTGTGGAGCTGTGAAGGTGCAAATAACTGTAGTGCTCTGGGAACCTCTCCTGTGAAGTGGTAGTGAGAAGCAGTTTTATGGCTATTGCTCCTTTTGTGCTTTGTGCACACCAGCCACAATCACCACGACACCACAGGTAGCTGCAGTGCTTCTATAATTAGCTGATGGCATGGGGAGCAGTGGTGAGGTAAACTTTCCTTGGGAATACACCAGCTACTTACCCAATCTATACTGGAAAGGGCCCGTTGAGTCACAACTAGCACTATTTCAAATGTTCTGTATGTGAAAAGAATTAGGTTTTCTAATCTAGTGTTACAGCCAACTAACTGCCTCACTAAGAGAGCAGAAGGGCATTAAAGTGCTGAATTTAAAGCAGCATTTAAAAATATTTTTGACTAATAAATCATTCCAGGAGGTGGATTTTGCCATACGCCCATGTTCCTGTTCCCACCAGCAGCCTGTTTGATCTCACATGTGGTTTTGCACCGTGTCGTATCCTGTCACAAAGTTCTCCCTTCTCCCTACCCAGTCCTATCACTGACTTCAATGTTGCTCCATTCAAGTGTGAATGACTCAACATGGAGGAAGTCTGGGAGATGGGGACAGAGCCTGAGCAGAAGGATCCTCCCTCTCTTCTCCCTACTGCCAGCCAAGCCATCAGAGGAGATAAATCCATTTTTCTTTCCCTCCCTATTTGCTGTGAGTTTTCCTGGAGTGTTTCATAGGCTGAGCACTGCCTGCATCTCACCTTGTGCTGTTGGCTGTGTGGGGTTTTGGGGCAGTAGAAATAACCAAGCTGGGAGGCTGGAGGTTCATGGGGCTACAAAGGTGATGTCAGCCCTGAGCATCCCAGCTCTGTGCTCCTTGGGGCCTGGAGGCTTCCCCACAGCCCTGTCCTGACCAAAATGGGCTCTAGGCAGGGCAGCAGGAGATGTGCCAGCTCCCTGACTGAGGGTCTGAGGGCAGAAGTAAGTGTGAGATTTGATGGGAAATCACAGAAGTGCTCATAGGGCAGTTAGTGTGGCAACTTGCACCCAAAAAACCCAAATATTCATTTTGATCTGCTTCAAAAGTTGTATCAGGATATCTTCTGTAATGAAACTGGGGATTGAATTCCATCTCTGTAAGGAGCTGTTCAGTTCTGAGGTACCTGTTTCTGTAGCTTCCACAAGCCCCAGCAAAGGCAGGAGTGTGGGATGCAGGAGAGGTCCTTGTGTTGACAAGCTGGTGAAACACTTGAGTAAACACTTGTTCCTTTGTATGGTCCAGGGGAATCTCTAATTTAAATGCTGGTGGATGCAGAAAAGATGCTAATGAAGCAAACCTAGCAGCCTCATTTACCCACAAGAAATCACTATCAGTGGATAGCTCGTTCTCCTGGAAAACACAATAATAGTAATGTAGTATACAGAACACAATGCTGCCCTCTAATAAGTCTGACAGGCAGATTGTAGTGTATATTTAGACTGTATTAGCCAGCCAGAGATTGCAAATGCTTTTATGTGCAGACCCTTGTTTCTCAACTCCTGCTCTTTGCTGGTTGAGCTCAACTAATTAAAGAAAGATGAACTATAGCTGAGAAGTCTGGAAAAGCTAAAAGCAGGCTTTCTAAACAAAATAAGCCTCCAAAATGAACAGCTTTCAGTACTTTTTGCAGAAATGAAAGTTTATTTGTTGTTCTTTGGGAATGGATATGGATATGATGCTACATTTTGTTCAGAATCTTGGGTTCATCAATATGTACCTTTATTTTTGCAGACTATAAGCACTCATAAGGACCTGCATTACCTGGCTCTTCTGCTCTTACAACGTGAAGTGACAGTTCTGTCGAGACAAAAGTCATTTAGTGGTGCATGATATATGGCCTGCAGCCTCCGAGCAGCAGCACTTCTGGTGTGTGTTTAAAGGTTTAGAGCTCATTGTGGCTGAAGTGTGCAGTGCCTGAGGGCTGCCTGCATACCCTCCTTAGAGCCTGTGAGCTCTGCAGGGCTCTCCTGCTTCTCCCTTGGTGTGCGTGCAAAGCCTGCCCCTCTGCTCTGGCTGCCACAGCACAGCTGTGGCCTTGGGGGCTGCACTGGGAATGGCTCCCACCTCAGGGCTGGAGTGCTGCTTGGGATCTGCTGAGTAAATGTGTCAGGGCTTTTGTGAGGGGGGTGTTACTGTAAAACAGCTGCCAGGTGCTGTGGAGCTGTATTTAAAGGGTGCCGGTGGGTTTGAAGGCCTTACAGCTATGGGAGGTAAGTTCCACAGGACATCCTCTCCTCCACACAGCTCCATAGGGATCAGATATAGGTGGGTTTGGGGTCTGTGCATTGAATTGCTCAGCAAAAGCACCATCTGGATCAGTCTATCGGTGAAAGATGGTCATGGTCTCACTGGTGTACTCACATACCTAGAGGAGTCCTTCCCATGTCCTATGCTATTCCATGGGTTGGAACAGAATCCAAAAATCCCAATTTCATCTATTTTTTGAAGACAGCTTGTTCTTTCTGGGATATCTTCTTCTGAAGAGCAGATTAGCTTTCTGAAGCAGTGAACTTGTGCATTTGTCTCTCCAGACTGCAAACACTGCACGCAGCTGGGACTGGACTGATCTGTGCTCATCTGGGTTAAACCATTGCAGAGAGACTTGGGCAGGCTCAGGCTCCCTCCTGGCCTGTCTGAATTTAACTTGAGTAGCCTGTTCGTATCTTCCTGATGGTGAAAATTGGCCCAGAGTAGGAAAACTTTTTCTGTGCATGTAATGTAGAGGCAGTATCTGCCTTGAAGTAGGAATGTAGGAGCTGCAGTGCTCAGCCTGTTCCCTCTGCTGCCGGAGTTTGGAGGATGCATTTGGCGTTCGAAGAAATACTGGCACGCTGTGCTGTTGAACGCTGGCCCACTTCAGCTGCTGATGGAAAGATAAAATACATTTTGCTCTTGGCTGGCTCCCTTGCTTGCTGATGCTAATAACATCACGAGCTAAGCATTTCAAGGGTCATCTTGAGAGAAGCAGAGACCTGAATCCCCCTGATCACACCTTCCCGATGTTGTTGCCATTTCAGGGAAACGTTGTTGGGTCAGAGATCGGTGTTTGCACGTCAGCACAGTGGGTGCCAGGTGACTCCAAGGGCTGCTGTGCAATTGGAGTCATGATCCAAAGCAGGATGGTGGTGATTCTCCTGACTGGCAGGTTTCTCCATGCCCACCTTTTAATTTTTGCACTTTTACAAAGGTCAGACTGAAGACCTGCAGGACTGCAGCTTTCAAAACCACCTTTATAGGATATAAGGCTGAGGAATAACTGGTCATGTATGTACATCTTTATTGTCCTCTAGGAAGTTTTCTAATCTCTTCAACATTTTGTAGCACCCCAGGGAGCTTTTCTGTCTCTGCCAATTAATTTGCTGTGGTTATTTCAATTTTGTTCACAACCTGCTCAAAAAAACTCCTTAAATCTAGACTCTTCACATCGAGAGAGGAAAAGCACAGAGCTGGTCTGGATCACAAGTAACAGTAGGAGACATAATGCTTAGCCATAAAAATTGCATACATGCTTATAAGCTGATGCATTGAAAATGCAAGTGCTTCCTCAGCTGCCTGCCACTATGAATTTTAAAGATGATAGAAATAAACTTTAATTTGTTCATTAGTGTGAAAATCAAACAACTGCAAAGCCAGCTTTTATTATACCTCACTCAAAGGGGTTTTGTGACTACTATTTAATGCCAGTTATTTCTTGATCTGTCATTGTCCTGGACAGTCATCACTTTTCTTTCTTCTAGACTGATAGCGGGAATTTATGCTTTTGGCACCTGATTATGGAGACTTTGGTTTTGCCTGGACACCCAAGTAAGCTGGAAGAGGAGGGGAAAGCACGTGGTGTCACCAGTCACTAGTTCTAAAAACATTTAATTGTGGAATGACCATGCAGAGTACTGTTTAAATGTTCCACTAGATATGTTCACTGTCTCCCTCTTCCCCACAAAAGGAGAGAAGGATTTTCCAGGATTATGATTTCCATGTGCATGCTGCTTCAGTGCAGGGCTTGGCAGGTAGTCGAGGGCTGCTGTGCAGTGCTCTGGCTTTGCTCAGGGAGGCTGTGCCATCTCCCCTGCTCATGCTGTCAGGCAAGCTTTGACTCATGGATGTTAATTAACCCCAAATCGTTTTTCAGCCTCTACTGTGGAATTTTTCTTTCTCAGCACTTAGGCTTCTGCATGAAATTGGCTTATTTATCCCACATTCCCCCAGAGTGGAGAATTGTAATTCTGTAAGCACCAAATGTCTCTTTCTTCCTCTACTCAAGACTTTTTATTGGCCTGCTGCTGCAGATCAGTTATTAGCTACAGAAGGGATGTTTGCAATAGTATCTTCTACCTGGGGAGGTTGCAGGAGGTGCAGGGTGGTAGCAGCTCAGCCAGTCCATAAGCAGACACCCTATTGCCAGCTCTGCTCCTGTTTGTGCTCCATCTCCTGGCAGCTTTCTCTAAGGGTGCTGCATAATTGCTCTGCTGGAGGTATTTTCATTAATAATGGAATTTAACTTTTTAATGTGCCATTAACTGGATTTCCCTCCCTTAGGCTGATATTAGCTGTGGTGGTTTATGGGGCTTTTCATGTGGACACAGATGGAATTGTGTGCACAATTTGGAGCTGTCACTCAGGGTGATGGGTCCCAGGGCTGTCAGTGAAATTTGCCAACTGACCTGAGGTGAGGCACTTGGATCCTGTGAATGTGAGTTTTTCAGGAAGATTTCATGTTACTGAACTTAAAAGTGCTAGAGGCTGCTCTGGGAAAGGGAGGATGTCCTGTGCCTCAGTTTTCTCTAGTAATTTTAGTCTAGCTGATAAAATAACTCTGATTGCCTGGAGCCTTGATGCTTCAAGCAATTTAAAATGGTGTTGCCTCTGTTGAGGATTCACTGCCATACAAACATCAGGAAGCTCATGTGCCCTCAAGAAAGATGGCTTGATAAAGCTTCCCCTTGCAGATGTGAGGATGCCCAGAGAATCCAGGGGGACTTCATGTCCCCTCCTGGGAGAGTGGCAATAGGGTCTGTCCATGTCCCATTTCAGCTCCTTGGCACAATCCCATGAGGAACTTGGTGTTTTCTTGCAGAGCTGAAAGCCAAGTCAGATATGCTTATCTGGAAAGGAATTTTGGCTGGTTTCAGGTCCCTATATTTATTAAAATCTTTTTTTCTTCTCCTGGTTATAAATTAAGGCAGTGCTTTCAAAACTCTTTAATTGGGGCTGTAACAAGGCTCATCATATCTGGCAATGATGAATAAAGGGTTTGACTGGAGCATATGTTAATGCACAGAGAACAATGACGCTTTAAATAAACGTCCCCAAAGTGCCATATTTGGCAGTGGCTGCAGGAAATCTGTAGTAAATGATGCAGTGCTGCTGTTGTGCTAGTGAAGGGACCACAGCAGTTTCTGGCTGGTTCAAGGATTTCATTCTGCTGAGCTCCTGTGTGGGCAACAAACTGCAGTGAGTGTCTTGCAAGGAGGTTTTCAAAAGCAGCCCCTGGTCTGAGCTGTGTAAGAGGTTTGTTGTCATTCCTTCTGCAAAAGGCTGTGAGAATTCAAGGCACCTCCAGCATCAGATACAGGGACTTTGGGATTCTGGGGGGTCAGTGGGTTTGAAATATAGGCTGGAATTTGATTATTTATTTAAGGTTTCTAGACTGCATGTAGTCAGAGTGCTGGTTGTCTATTTCTGGAATACAGATCTCTCTGCCTCTGTTACAAGATGCCATCTACCAAAAGGTGGCCCTGAATGTTTATTTGCATTTGTGCTATGTAGCCTAAATCACTTGGATGTAAGAGCAAAGTGCCATTTGCACACTGACCTGGTGTTTGTATCTCAAGCAGAGCTATTTTAGCATAATACAAGCTACTTTCTTTTGCAAAATTGATCTTTTTTGTCTTTTGCTCTTATGTTTACTGCCTTAGCATGTAACTGAAACAGAAAAGCGCCTCTTATTTGTCACTGGCAAGGGTTTTAGTGGTGGCAGTATGATGGCCCTGGAAAGCCATGTATTAAAAAGCTTGGGGGGGTTGTAAGCTTTCTGATTAGTAAGAGATTTATTTCTCCTCTGTGGGAACAAAATTTCTGTTACACATCAATTCATTAAGCAGATTAAATAAAGCCAACCAAGTTGGCTGTGAGCATAGTGGCGTTTTCGCATGGAACAAGAAGGGATGCACAGACAATTAATTTATCATACATTTGGCAGTAAAGTTCAGCTCAACCCTTATGCCTCCTACCATTGCTTTCATTTTAGGGGACAAAAAATCAAATCTGAAAGCACAGGTGAAATCTGTAACCCTGCATTTCCAGAAAGGAGGTTAATGCAGAGGACAGGGCAGCACAAGGTAGAGAATGGGGCTGATTGAAGGGTTCTGCTCCAAGAGGCTGCAGCCACCTTGCAGGCTTCCCAGGAATGCATCTGGAAGCTGAGCAAGGTGATGGGAAGGAGAGGGAAGCACTCATATGGGTGGGGATCAGTGTTTGCAGTCAGTTCTGCTGTTCCAGAAGGGTTCCATAAGTGTTTGCACCTGACCCAGGCTGGTGCTGGGCTGGCCACAGGCACTGGAGCAGCTCCAGCACCCCATGGCATGTGGGACAGTGTGTCCCTGGATGCTGCAGCTGGGTCAGGGTCCCATCCTCCTGGGGAAATGAACCCTGCAAACTGCCTGCCTGGCTTAAACCCAGCCTGCCCAGAGCCTGGGATATAGGCAGGTTTTTCACCAGACCCTGCAGGGCCAGCTGTGTTTTCCAAGCAAGCATCTCCAAGCCCTGTGGCAGGAGCAAAAAGCATGGCAATGTTTTTTTCTCTCTGACAAAGCAGGGCTGCTGCAGATGCCACAGAGAAGATCAGCGTTAGACAGCTTGTAGCAACACCCTTGTCACAGCTAGGAGTGGACTAGGGAAAGCTGAGTCGGAGAATGAGCTGCATGCCTGTGCCAGGACAATCTTTTGCTTAAAAGATTCAGGAGACTTTTTTTTTTTTTTTAGCTGGAATGGCTACAGATATAAACTTGGAGTTATGGAAGCAATTTGTATAATTGCCCTAAAGAACTGTGGTTGAGAGTAATGGGGATGTAGGATATTGTGAATAATAGAAAGAAAGAAACCCCATTAAATAAAAAACAACAAAAATCTACCTCTCCAAGCAAAATAAAACCCTCTGCTAGAGGGTTTCCAAACCTCAGCTGGTTGTTTCTTGTTCCATATTCTGGGAGGCCTTATTAAATCAGCACAGTGCTGAAGGTCTGGCTGATGGGTCAGATTTTCCTGGACCTGCTAAGTCAGGCCAGAAGTCCTGTTAGTTGTGACAAACCCTGCTAGGTGTCAACCAAGCCTCCCAAAAGGGGTTTTGGGGGTTGTGGTGCCACTGATCTGCACCTGGGGAGCCTGCCCTCTGGCAGAGCTGTGCAGACACCAAGGAGACAGAGGTGCTCTTACTGACAATGATCTAGAAAAAGAGAGTTGTTTTCCTCTTTTCTGAAAATAGATATTGCCTGAATAAACTCCCAGTTCTTTAAAGAACACCTGACAACCAGCCTGGCTTTTACAGCACGCTGGGATTCAATGCTGAGTGAAGGCTTGGTTCACTTTCAGTGGTTGCTTTCTCATTAGGATTGTGCTAGGGAAATGCACTGTCAGTTCAGCAGGGAGGGAAATTAGACTAATCCTTTGGGGATTTTCTTGTTCTTACTCCAGATATTGCTTCATTAATGAAACAGAAGAAAATAGGGGATTTCAGACTTTTCTTCTTCACCAAAAAAAAGTGATAAAATGAGCTTGTAGCAACTTTGAATGAAGAGCTGATATGAATTAACCAAAATATTTGTTAAATAGTTTAAATGTTTTTATCACTGTGGGAAAGGTAACAAGGATGGATCTACACTAAGATCAGAACCCTGAGCTGGAAAATCACCTTAAGACAAACCCTATTTGCTGCCCAAGTTACAGCTTCCAACCCACCAAGGCTACTTACACCACAGAAACATGAATTTGTGTTTGTCCTCGCCCACCCAGTCACCGCTCATCTGTAGGTATGACATCTGCTCCCAGTCACTGGAAGCCAAAATCTCTGCTTTTCCTCATGCTATTTCTGTCATGTAGCTCTAAGCAGGCTTCACTGGAGATTAACATGTTTAAAAGCTTGTCCTGTAAATTTTCTTCAGCTGTATTAATTGACAAGTTCTTTAGTTCTTGCTAGTGTTTCACTGAGCCTGAGCTGCCTAAGAGGGAAATAAATGTCACTGCCTTCTCTAGGACAGCAGGACTTCGTGAGCTTGCAGTTGAACTGAGACATCCCTTGGGATTGCCTTACAGGCAGAAAAAGTCCTGCAGACTGCATATTAAACTTCCTATTTTTAACTTTATGTCAGGTTTAGAGAGCATAGCAAGACAACCCGATTTTCCCCTGAGGATTCAAGCAGAAATATCACTGTCATTTCAGTTCATTTCTTGGGGATAATTAATTACCGCTGAGGACAACTAATCGTTTTAAGGAATTTTTTTTTTCTTGAGAAGGGCAGGAACAAAAATAGGCTAAAAGTTTCTGGCTGACCCCCCATTAGGCCAAGCCAAGGCACACAATATACAAAATATAGTAATCATTTGCAGCCCTGAGCCGTGGGGGTCCAGAGCGGGTTTGCTGGAGTTTGGGTTCCTTGGTCCTGTCCTTGATGGGTGAAACCACAACTCAGTTGACATGGACAGTTTGTTCAGTAGTGGTTCTTGATTTCACGGGACTGTGGAGAAAGCTCTGCCTGTGGGAAGGGCCAGAAGGGCTCAAAACTATATAAATGAGTTGTTCATTGGGCTGCTTGGGCAGTTGAGGATGAAAGGGCCTTGAGGCTTCCTGGCTTTCTTTTCCATCAGGCCAGCGCCACAAGCCCACCCAGGAGGAGGTGTGACAGCCACTGAAAATCTTTTGCTGTGCATGTGATGGCTCAGGACTTGAAGATCTCAGAGTGCCTTAAACCTCTCTGATACCAGCTGCTGCTCTCCTCCCTATCATCCCATCTCATACTGATTGCTGGATGCTCTCTGTATTGCAGAGCCAGCCTCCTAAGGACATGGTAAAAAAGGAGCTTGATATGAGCTGCCTTTTGCCAAGTTCAGCTGTGTTCCCTCTATGGTCCTGGCAGGCCTCATTGCTCTGATAAGCATATCCACAACTTCATGAAAAACAAGGTGATTCTCCTTCCAGGACTCTCGGGCATGTCACAGGTTTACAGACCCTGTCCCTTCCCCACACCGTCCCTGAATGTATCTTGACAAAAGCATCTTTCTGCTCATGCTGCTGGTACCAGTTTGCAGGCTTGTGGTGGCAGAATCATTATACTCTGATGGTGGTTTTGAGCCCTGATAATCCTCCTAAATGTCACATGTGGACTTTAGATCATGTTGGCAGAGCAGGGGCACACTGAACCAGAGGGAGCGCATGTTCTCGGCTTCAGCCTTTTTCCTGTGATCTCAGGACCACCTGCTCAGGTCCTGATGCTGTTGGGCATCAGCAAAGTTTTCTCCCTGTTGTTCTTTCAGATACCTACCAGTTTTTAAATATGCTTGCCATTGCTTCTGTACTGACCGCTAGGGAAGTTTGGAAAAGTTGTCTGAAGGAGGAGAAGCAAGAGTCCATTCCTAATGCAGCAAAAGAGACTTTTATGTTTCAAGAGGTAAAAGAAGAAACAGATAGAAGATTTTCCTGAACTCTGGTAACTCTAGCTCTCCAGCAGGATGTTAGAAGGCATCTATTTTCTTGTTTAATTGTTGCATTTTATGAGCCCATAAAAACCACAAATGCATTTAGAGTTTCTCAAGCTCTGTTTCACAAAACCCTGTAACCACCAGAGGTGATGCAGTGGCAGATGTTGGGGGACTGTTGCTGAGACAATCCTTTCCTGCCAGTACAGGTGGCCAGCACCAGCCCTGCTGGTGAGCCTGGGGATGAGGAAGGGGGAAGATAGACAGATACATTTAGTGTGCACAAAGAGGCCTGCCAGGGTCAGATACTGCCCTTGAGCCATCATGGTGCATATCCTAGGCAATCTCACTGGCTTAATGGAGGATTTAATCAAGGGTGATGTAAACCCAGACTTTCTTCTTCATCGCATATCCATTTTCTCTGACCTACTTGTTCTTACAGCATCAAGAGCTATGGTGTGTACACAGGACAGTGGGGAAAAGCAAAGGGTCAGTGAAGCCAATTGTATAAAGACTTGTTTTGTAAAGTAATACTGTAATTGTGTAATGTTTAGATAACTGGCCCAGTTGAGGATGGGTGTGATCCAGCACTGCATGTGCAGCCTTTTAGTGCATGGCTGAACCATCATACTGTGAGCTCATCCCAGGGTTCCTGCTGAGGAAAAACATCAGGCCCCTCAGGTGGGAGAAACCAGGTTCTGCTGGTGCTCACCCAACAGGCTTATCGTGCCATGGTTGCTTCTCTTTTTCTCCTTAGGCCATGGTGTAAGTGTTAATGTAAAGCCACATCTTTACATTAAGATGTGGCTTTACATTAATCTCTCAATGTGTTTGATATTGTGACTTCCATAGATATGTACAGGGCAGTTATATGGATTGATTTCCAATAAACAGACACTTCAGAGCTAAGTGGAACATATTCTGGTAATGTCATATCAAGAATGTTTTATAAATAAGTCATAGCTGTGATATGTGGTGTGAGAGTATCTTATGAATAAGTTAGACTGCCTGGGGTCAAGCATGCTTTCTTTAGGTCATTGTAAATGTGACAGAAAACTCAGTTTTCTACCTATACTGTAACTTGCCTAGGGAAGTGGGACAGACTGGATGGTGGGAAGAAACACAAGCTAATGGTAGAAAAAACAAATAATGTTGCCTGGACACTTTTCCAGAAAAATCTCTCTCCAGACTGAATAAGTGATACTTTAAGTTCTCAGCACAAATCCCAAATACACTTCTTGCTTGGTTTACTCTGTCCCCAGTTAACCTGGCTTTGTCCCAGTCTGGCTTCTCTGAAGGAGAGTCATGATGGAGTAACCCCGAGGTTTTAAATATTCAGCCCCTTGTGCAGCAAGCTCATCTGCAATGGATATTTGGGATTTTGAGATCCAGGCATTTGGAATCATTTCCCAAGGAAGTACAGAGAATAATCCTAGTATGAAAGTATGTCTCCAAGTGGAAGATTCCTTATTTTGCAGGCACTTAAGTAGCAAATATGACCACGTGTGCACCTAGCCTTTGGTCACGTACCATCCAGCTGGTGTCCTCTCCTGCCTCGGAGTTCTTGCTGGACTCAAGTGGTGCTTTAGAATCTGACCTGAGTTGGAGGTGAAATGCTCCACGGGCAGGGACAGTGTCATGGCAGGGTCTTTGCTTCATTCTTGCAGCAAGAGGCTGTTGCAGGTGCTTTTGCTGCAGATGAGTTCCTCAGTCATGGCTGCTTTGCTGCTGGCTGCCTGAATTTTGTCCAGAGTCTGCAAATACTGCCAACAGATGCAGCAGCTATTTTTTTTTCCCTGCATAGGATTGAGGACAGCAGGGCTTTTACATAAATCAGGTTTATTCTTGCATGCATGCAAGTCCCCAATACTGGCTTGTATTTGCAGCTGGTTCTAGCCCTCTGTTAAACAAATTCCTGAGTTCCTTGTTTGTTCTTATTCCTGTCAAACCTGTGCTGAGCTGATTGAGCATTTAGCAAGAGTAAATCTGTAAGAAACACTAATTGAGAGCAGCTGTTATTATCTTGAGGGAAACATCAACGTGCATCTTCCCTCAAGGTATTTGTATTTCAAAACCAAGAGAAAATGTTTAGACAGTGGCTGGGCCATAGGGGGGAAAAGGAAACACATTTATAAAGAGGGGTCTGATTAAAATCCCCCTCCATCTTCACAACCTGCCATTATGCCAGCCAAGGAGGGGCAAAGACGTCCCTGGCCAGCTGCCCTTTCTTCCTCCACTTGCTGAAAACCTCATTGTACACCATGTTCATGAACTTCGAGTGCCCTCTTAAAATCCATATCCTGCTGGGAACCTGCTTTGAAGCCATCTTGTGCTGATCAAACCTTGCTTATTTCTAGGTTATGTGTATTCTTGGCCATATTTATCTGCACTGGGCTCCAGTGCTGTCCTATAAATACCTCAGGGAGGATGATATTCCCTCTTGCATTCTTCTTTGCTGGGTTTAAGTGGGCCAAGCTGTTTTAGTCTCTGTTGTGCAGAGCTCTGCTTGCAGCTGACCCTGCTCTGCTCCTGCTCCAGATGGGCTCTATCTCACCCCAATGCTGCAATGCAAGAAAGCCACTTCTTTAAATATAAAAGTCTTTCAGGTTGATAGGCTTAAAGATCAACATCTCGTCTGGCATAAGGCTGGAGTCTGCAACTTCAGCATTTGGACTTAAATAGTTTTTCATTTTTCACACATTTTTAAAAAATTGCAGTATACACAGTAAACAGATGATGCTCAGCAGGGCACTGCATAAGCGGCTTTCTGTTGTGTATTGCTCTCAGTGATGGATGAAATTAAGCTTCAAGAGTTACTGGCAACCCTTTCCCAGATCTGTAGCCGGGGATGTTTCTTGGCGATTTCATTTTCAACTCTTGCGCCATCACTTCTTGAAGTGCTTGTTTAGCTCTGCCAACCTTCACAGAGGCTGAGGAATGTAGGAACACTTGGACCCAAACACCTTAAAGGGTTTATGAAGTTCAGATCCAGCTATGAGTCTGGCAAGTGCCAACTAATGGAAGCTGTCACAGTAGCTGAGATTTATGGTTGGTTTTGTCCATTATCTCCCTGGCCATGTCCAAGGGCCAGTGCCTCACCAGACCTCTCACAAAGCAGCCACAGCTCAATGGCTCTGTAGGAAAAGTGTCTTCCCAGCCTCCAATATTTGGCTTATTCCCTAAAGCAGGAGTGTTATTCTTCATAAAATGTGTCAGCCAGTACCTTTGGATGTTTTTTCTTATAAATAGATGATCCTTTGTGGATTCATGCCAGTCTCTTCCAATATAAGGCACTATTACACTGAGTTTCAAAGGTTGTTATGGCTGAAGCGTGCAAGGAGAAAATAGAGTGAATTTTGGAAATGCTGTGATCCATCTATAAGTCAGACTTCTTTAAATTTATGAATTTTTATTGAAAAACGGAGTTGCACATAGTATTGTGCAACAAATTCAATGAAGGATGAGATTTTTGTAATATGACTTTCTTTGGTCATTTAATATACAACCAGAATTACATGAATTTATTAAGGCTCATGTTAATATCCTTAGTTCCACTTTGTTACTGAACCTTAAATTAAGCTTAAATAATTGGTAGAATAAAAGATTAGCTAGGAACATGGGAGTTAAATGATTTCTGATACTTGTGTGGAATGAGTGAATGCGAACGAAGCAGCAGAGCAGCAGTTTTGAGGTGACTGCTTTCCCAAGCTGGTGTAAGCATGCTGTTAATTAACATTTTGCAATGCTTTGAAAATGTAAATTTCTCCAGGAATGTTAAGTATCATTATTATGGCAGGCTTGAAAAGTAATAGCTTAATCTATGAAATTGAGTCCATTCTTTAGAATTACAAGTCGGACCATGATGTGGCTGCTAGAATAGCAAACTCCAATTCAGGACATTTGGTTCAGCTCTTGGGGCTTTTTGTGGGGTCTGTCTGAGGTCAGCTCATGGCTGTTTGCTGCTCACTGTGAGTGACCTGGAGGAAGGATAAGGCAGATGAGGACAGGTCTCTGATGGAGAGCCAGGAGTTGCTCAGAGAATTAGCACAAGGAGCAGTATGAAGAGGGTTACTTGCAAAAGCAGGATTTGGACACAGAGAGCTGAGAGGGTGGCCTGTTTATGGGAAGCAGAAAGTATGCAAAGGCACAGAGGGCTCTGCTTCACCTGGCTTCACTCACTAGTCAGGTGAGGCAGAGCCCTCAGGACTTGAGCTGAGGACTTGTTCCCATCCCTTGTGCCTGTGGTAGGGCAATGATGCTGCTGCCCCAGCAGCCAAGCCCAGCCCAGGGAGCTCCGTGCTGGGAACTGAGCACAGCAAATGCTGTCTGTGGGAGGGCAGGCACAGAAATCTGGAGAAGTAGGAAGGTGAATATGTTTTCTCCGAAATTAGCACTGATGAGATCTCTTGTAAAATACCTGAGGCAGTTTCTGATACCTGTAATTAGAAAAAAGATACTGGGGGGAAAAACATACCAGAGATAAGTCAGAGAATTGCATGTGAATGATCATAAGGCATGATTTATAATGAGAAGCTGCAGCAATTTGATTAATTGAAGACTGATTTGATCTGTCTGGTATCTAGATGGAGAATAGTTTGTAATGTACTGCAAGATCCAGTGGTTGAAATGAAAGGTATGCACATTCTGACCAGAAATAAAATGAGATTTAACTGTGCACCTAATTAGCCATGGGAACTGTATCTGATGCTGAGGATTATGGTGACCTCTTCATCTCTAGAAATGTTAAAATGAAGTTTGAATGCTTTTCTACTCCAGCTTTCATCAAAATTGATTCAGGACTATGTCTTGGTCTCTGTGTAAGGTACAAGACCCAAACAGATAACAACAGTGGCTTTATTCATTCACTGTTTTGGGCAGGTTTAATGGGGGGTGTTGTAATTTTAAGTGCTGTCAATGAAGTCGAAGCTCTAGGGGTTGTTCAAAGGCAAAATTATGACTGAAATTTCCAGGGTCAAGGTTTCTCTGATGCTGACTTTTAAGAATGTTGAATCCTCCAAAGTCTCTTCATTTCAACTGGAGTTTGCTCAGCAGCTGTGAAAATACAGCAGTCAGCTGGAAAAATGAGTGTCTCCAGAACCGGAGGTCAAGAAGAACTGTGCCTCCAAGCCCACATCTACAAATTTTGCCTTACCCTTGCTGTGAGGGCAAGTTTATATTCCTGTGAAATGAGAGTTCATGTTGACCATTGTCTCCTAAGGACACTTGTGTTACCTCATGAGCTTTTGGAACAAGTCTCACAGGAGGGTGGCTGCATTGTGCCCGTCCCCTGGCGCTGCCAGCGCTGCCTGATGCTGAGCTGACCTGCTCTCTGCCCAGGGAGAACCAGGGCAAAAAGGAAAAAAACCCAAACAGTCAGGATCCTGTTGTGCAT
Source organism: Ammospiza nelsoni (assembly GCF_027579445.1). Lineage (NCBI taxonomy): Eukaryota > Metazoa > Chordata > Aves > Passeriformes > Passerellidae > Ammospiza > Ammospiza nelsoni. The sequence continues at coordinate 11,595,529 of NC_080642.1, read as the reverse complement.
TGGCTGTAAATGCTTCTGTATAAAAACCTGAGGAGAGGATGTGTGAGTGCTGTAAGCAGGACTCTGAACATGCAGTGCTGCAGGAGGAGACTAAAGCGTCACTTCTTCCTGTTTGCTTGGAATCTTTTTGTTTGATTGATTTTTATTTTTTTTTTGCTTGTTGTGGCTTTTTGTATGTGTGTGCTTTTGTTGTTCTGCAGTGTTTTGTTTAAAATGTAAGCTCTAACCTCTGTTTTAAACAGAGCAATTCCACTGAAACAGTTTAGTTTGAATGAGGTAGTGTTTTGCAAGAGGGGCATTTTTACCTAAGTGAGTCTTGGTAACATCAGAATGGTCCCTGGTCAAGGGGGAGACCCTTTGGAGTCTGCAGCCTCTGACAGGGAGATGGTTTGAGGCAGGGCAGCTGTGTAGGGATGGGAAGGTGTTCCTTGCTTTGGTGTGCAGGTTCCCCAGTGTACAGTGAGAGGATAAAGGGGATTTGTGTTCTTGAGGTTCTTCGGGTTTGCCTGAACTCGCCTCTCTCATCAGTGTATCTGCTAAGTGAGGGATAGGGCTGTGAGTGCTTTCTGCTGTGGTGCAGCAAACAAAGAACTAGTTCTCACCAGAAGGTGACAGTATCGAAATGAGACTCCGTGTGCACAAAGTGCTTTTATTTGCATACAAACTGCCTAACCCGGTATTAATGGATACATCTTGCATCTATGGGAACCTAAGCATGACCAGTCACTCCAAATGCACAGGCATCAAAATTTGACCTATTCAAAGTCACACGTTGAAGCAGGAAGCAAAAGCCAAGAATAGATTCAGGGTCCTGAACTTCCCCAGCCTCCAGAATGGGAGCCAAATTTCATCTCTCACTTGTAATTATGGTCAAAGCCTGGGCTGGAAATGAGAAGCACTGATTTCTGTTTCTGCTCTGCAGTAGATTTGCTGTATGACCTTGGAGAAAAATGTGTCCTTCTGTATCTCAGTTTACCTCCTACTAATGGCAACAATTACACAGTAAGCTTTAATGGACTCTGTTGCTGCATCTACTGAACTTAATGGCTCTCCTTGCAGTGGGAGGAGGACCAGATGCACTGTTTGAAGTGTCTGGATGAAGGGAGGTTGCAGAAGGGAGACAGATATTCTTGCTTTTAACATATGGGCCCAGGTACAAGCCACATATGCTCAAGAGTGGATGGCTCACGTGGACAGTCAGGGATCACAATTCAGCTGCAGCACAGCAGCTGTCCTGACCCTCCTTGAGCTGCTGCTTTGTGTGGTCTCACCTGGTCCAGGTGCTGCTGGAGCACCTGAAGGAAGGTGGGAGTAGGGGAGTGGAATTTGTAAGAAATCCAAGACACAAATTCATCAAAAATTCACTGAGGTGAGTGCTAACCTTGATGCTATGTGTGATTGAGCAAATACAGTATGTGGAGAGCTTCTGGCTGAGCAAGTTCTGTCCTGTGCCTTGTTTCCCTCATGCATTCCCCCAAGCTAGCTGTTTTTTAAGTGTGCAGAAACTACTTGCAAAGATAAAGCTGAACATTGACTCACCATGGTTCATAATGCTGAGCTAGAGGAGTTATCAGTCCCAGCACCATGGAAATGAGTGCAGCACCTCTGGCTGCTCTGCATTGCCTCCTGTGCATTGCAGTGGTCTGGCTGGCTCTTCTGGAAAGGTAAGCTAATGTTGCAAAGTTTATCTGATGTGTTTTGTGGTAACTGGTGTCACCAAGTGGAGTATTTCTGGCAAGTGGAATCATGTTTCTCTATTGTGTTAGTAGATTAGGTCTAAGCACTACTATCAGCTTACACCTTTTGTGCTGATTCTTTGTTTCCTAGGCCAAGGGGTAATAAATCACCATCTGATCTGCTGACCAACCAAAAGTCTGTTCAAGTAAATTATCTCACAAAGGCTATTGCTGTGCATTTTACTTTTCAGTTTTTCTAAACCTGATTAAGAAGTCCCTGTTTTGTAGTATCGAGGTTGGTCAGGTCTCAGTGCATCAATACCTCCTCACTTCTAGCCCTGAGGTCTCTAGACCTTCACTTATTGATGAATTGTTGGTTTCCATGCTCAGCAGGGGACTGTGGTGCCTGACAGAGACATGCAGCTACATCCAAACCTGTGTTACTGCTCAGGTTTGTCAGAAACTGAAATAGATTCCATTGATTTTACCAGGTGCATAATTGCATGCTAAATACATCCTTCATCCCAAAAAGCTTATGATTTGGAGAGGGCAGAGGGAGGTTTAAGCCTCCAAAGTTCCTGTGTCAGGGAGCAGTCAATGTGTTCCACTCCTCCTATCCAGGAGGAAGGACAGGATTGTTCCTTTGCCATTATGAGGCTTCACACATTCCCATACACCCTCACCACCACTTTTTTTAAATTCTAAAATGATTTTCTCATAAAATTGCCCTTGATCTCCAGCCTTGAGACACTGATGCATATTTATAACCCGTCCTCTGTACTTTCTTCTCCCTTGACTTAACCAAATCCCAGTCCTTGCCTGAGCTGGGGACGCAAAGCACAAGCTGCAGCCTGAGTGGGGTTGAGGACTGGAAGGACTCTCTTGCTCTGCTTTTACTCTGTTCTGCTCTGAGCTCCAGATGTATAAAGGGGCACTGTTTTGCTGCCTGCTAATGAAGACATTCAGTGGGATGAAACCTGTTCTTATTCAAATCCCTCCAGCTCCAGGACACCTGGTGTCACTGCACAGCTATCCGAGGTCCTCTGTGAGCAAACAGTGCATGGCAAAGTCCCCCAACAGAAGGGGGGCTGCTTCCACATTCTTTCCAGAGGTGTACTGCTAAGAGACTGCAGAGCAGAGGCCAACTCTCAGCCAGTGTTGCCTGTCACAGCTCCATGATCCCCTGGTTCAGTTGCCCTTACAAAGGGCTCATGCTCACAAACCTGGGGTTTGTCAGACATCTCCCAGTGTCTGGATCACACTGGGGAAATTGCAATCATGCGCCCCCAGTCAGTGAGCAAAGCCTGCACAGTGTCTGAGGCTCAGGCTGTGGCAGTGAGGGTGCTGACAGCCTCACAGCTTCCTCTGAAAAGGTCCTTCTTCTCCCTGAGAAGCAGAGCACAAAGCAGGACAGCATCTCAATGCCAAGCCCTGGGTTATAATTCAGCAATTCCTGCACCATAATCCCAGGGGCTACAAAAACTGCATTGGGTTGGTGGGAGGCTGTTAGGAAGAGCTGTAAAAGCATGTTTTACACTCTGCCCTTGGATGCAAAATCCATATTCTGAGGGTAGTGAACATTTGTATTCAGATGATTGCCCAAGCTCTGGTGTTGAACGCTGTGGAAGAAAGTGATTGCTGTTGTTTTTTCAGGCAGAGATGAAGTGCAGGGTGGTCTAGTGAGCTGCTTTCTGAAAGCTGCTCTTGAAGATGTGTTTATTGGGTTCTTTTGCTTGTTCTCTGCTTCTATAGAGACAGAGCATTCTGCTTTCTTTCACCTGCTGTTGGTGCAAGACAAAACCCAATTCCCTGCACAGGTCTCAGTGAAAGGCCTGGTTATAGTTTGGCAGGTGGATTTCTGCCTGCTGGTCTTTGTAAATTATTCTGGTGTCCACTAGATGTGAAGCATATTCACACAGAGAAACACTGCCTGCCTTCAAGAGTGTCTGGGTTTTGAGGTTTTTTTTGGTGGTGCTTTTTGCTGCTATTCATTTTGGGTTTTTTCACTGCAAAACAGGGCTTTGCTGTGGCTTGGACAGGGGCAAGCCTTTTTCTCTTCTGTCTGACCTGTCCATGTCAGAGCCTTGGCTTCCTCTCTTGTGGGAATGAAAGGAAAATGTCCCTCATGAGCTGTGCTGCAGAGCTGTCAGCCAGGAGTTGCTGCATGGGTGTTCTCTGCTCTGCATCTTTGCATTGCACTGTGATGGTGCTTCAGTGGGGCTTCTCATCCTGGCAAGGCTTCTCAGGAGGTGCTGAAAGGGCAGGGTGGCCTCTGAAGGCATGGAGGGCTCTGCATGGTGGGCTTCATCCACTGACACAACACACCTTTTGATGGTGCAGGGGGAGTTCAGGGGTGGTGCTGAATGGGACACTCCAGCTGGTGCCAGGGATCAGCTGTGGAGTGCTGGCTGAGCACACTTAGGGCCATCCCACTGAGTTCACCAGCTGTGCCAGTTAAGTGCTGGCTGCACGCTTCATCCAGAGCCACAGCCTTCTGGAAGCCACAGAAGTGATCATCTCCACTGGGAAGGCAATTTCTGAGCTGCTCCTGTGGAGCAGGTGTGAACTGTGTAGAAGTGGGGTCATCTTTAGTTAAGTGCCCTCAGCATCAATCAGCTCCCAATATTTCATCTCCCTTCCCTGGTGCCTTTGGAGGCATCCGACATCCATCAGATAAAGCAGTCTCCAGATGGCCCCAGCATATGGCCCATGTCTCGGAATAGCTGAAATCTAAATGCTTGCCTCCTTGGGAAGCTGCAGCCCCTTGCTGAGTCTCAGCATCCAAGGGAGATGCCTGCTGCTTTAATCAATGTGTGTTCCATTTTTTTTTTCTGCTTTGTCATAGTCATAATAATAAGCAAGTCTCGCTTCAGCATCCCTGGCTGCAAGAGCCTTTCTGTGCTTGCAATACTAAATGCGTGTCGGGCTCTTTCTTTCCTCTTGTCTTCTCCCTCCTCACTAGGACCTACTGATCTTCTGAATCCTCACAGCACTAATTACCCTCCTCTTCCCTCCTGCTACTGCTGCTCTTCCTGCCTTCCTTCTTCTAATCTCTTATTTGTATAAATCACCAAGGGTGAAGGCAGAGTAAATATCAATAGAGCAATTCAAGCCACTCATGATGTTTCTAAGGGCTGCCCAAGGGGAATGGCAATTAGTGGCGGCTGTTATTGGTCTGTCCCACTTCACACCCAAGTTTGTCTCAGTCTGTCATCCCTTCATTCCTTTGTCCTCACTCTGCTAAGCATTGTGAAATGGCAAACCAATTCCTGAGCCTCCTGGGATAGGCCTCCAAACGTGTACTCCTTTATAATAATATTCTGTCAGATTTGATGCTGTAGTCCTACTGTGTCTAGGAGTACTACCACCATAAGTACTGGGAATTGGGCTGCACCCAAGGAAAAGTAATATTGAGTCTATAATGACCATTTTCCTTGTCCCTGTTGAAATCTGTTTGGAGGGAGAGCCTCCAGAAGAAGACACACTTCTGTAACTCCTGCTCCCTATCAAAGCAACAAGTCTTTAAAAAGTAATTCTAAAAAATAGGTTAAATTATTGAAGTTGGATGGAAAAAAGTCTTTGCACAAGAACTTCAGATGGATCTCTTCCACTAATTCAGTAAATATATCAGGAAAAAATGTGTGCCTTTAAAAGTGGCACATGTGACTAAATATGTCACATATCACTGCATTTAAAGAATGTAAGTAGTTATGAGATGATATTAATGCATTTAGGGTATGTAAGTAGTTATGATTTGTACATATTTGCTTTGTGTACAGAAGTATTTGGTCAAGACTTACCGAAATCAAAACTGCAGTTAAAATTCCCATTGAAAAAGGGCCCATCTCTGCCAATACAAGCCCTGAAGAGTTGTTTGTGCTGCAGTAGATCTCTGTCAATCCTGCAAGGTCCATAAACTTTATGAAGTTTACCTTGTGAGTGATGTAACTCTGTGTTACAGATGTCAGAGGCTGAACAACCTGGGACTCGTGCCCTGGTCCCCTAATGGCTTTGACCTGCTGAGCTCTGCACAGGTTTTTTATAGCAGAGCTGAATTCACACACCCTCCAGATGCTGATACTGCCCCTCCAGTGGTGCAATCTGCTGGGATGAGATCTGGCCTTGTGTACTTGTCTGTGTAATCTGTGGCTCAATTAATTTAGCCTGTGGCATCCATTTAGAAACCCACTGCTTTTTATCTGGCTTGGTGGTAGTTCTCTGCCCTGTGTTTGTAATCAAGGCAGCTGCTCCCTAGACTGTACCTGAGATTTTAAAGGTCTTGACAGTGGAGAGCAGAATTAGATTCTGCAATGTGAGGAGTTATTGATACCTTGGTTTCTCTTTAATTTTCCATGGAACTTCATGCTTTTTGGAGCCCCAAAGTCAAGGAAAACCATCTCACTTATTCTAGTCCAGGCTGCTCAGAGATGTGGGTTGAAAGTCCTGGTGCTTCATGTTCCACCACTGTGACACCAGACTGTCAGAGGTGATGTGCAGCCTTTGTCTGGGCTATCTTTTGGGATCAGACCTTGCTTTCTTATACCTGTTTGCTGATACTTGTCCTCTCTGCTACAGCTGCCAGCAGGGACTCCTATTAACACCCACTGCTCTGGTTGATTTAGTCAGATATATCCAGTTTATGTTACCTAAGTCACCAAAGAGCAACACATAGCAGCAGCTTCCCAGCATGACCCTAGAGCTGTCCCCATCTCACCTTCTCCCTTCCCCTGAGGTGCCAATACATGCATGAGTGCTGTGGAGTGAGCAGTTCCCTTGTGTGCAGATGGCAGCCTATTCATGTCTCTTGTAAATTATTTACAAGTCTTGATAATTATGTGCAGGAAGTATTGTGTCAGTGTTGGGATTACATTAAGGAATTTAGTCTTGAAGTTACAAAAGAGTTCATGATGAGAAAAAGGGCAGGGCAGCCTCGTCCTTGGCTGTGTGGGGCACAGAGCATTGGTGGGGCAGCAGCTGAAACAGGCCAGGAAAGTGTCTGCAGTGTCTCTGCATCCCCAGTCCCATGGTTTTCCTTTGCCTAAATCCCTGCTCACTTCCCTCTGCTGTTCCCAAAATCCCCATCCCTTCCATTTACCCCCTTCCCTGGCACCTCAGTCACCTGTCCCTACCCCACACCTCACTGCCTGCAGCAGAGCTGCTTAAATAGATCCTTTGCCATCAGCTGGTGTCCTCAGTGAGCAATGGGAATTGCAGGAAGCACTGTCAGCCTGGAGCCTTCCCTGCACCCCAGCACAGCAGTTCCAGCTCTTTGTCACCAAGGGCAGATGCCTTTTATAATTGCTGCCGATAATGGCTGTAAGACACGTTCTCTACAAGATGTGAGGGGGTACTTAGCAGAAGGAGAGAAAACTCTTCCAAACCATATGGTGGTATCAGCACTTGTTTGATGCCAAGCTTGGCTCTTGGTTAAATTGGGATCCCACTTTGCATGCCTACGTCTGCTGAAGGAAAAAAAGTTTGAGTTGGGGCCATGAAATGATGAACTTTTTTCATGTTTATTTCCATGCTTTCTTTCTACATGTAAAGCATACAGCTTAAAAAAACCCCACAACTATAGGTATAGTATTTTGGACTATGGCATTGTACTAAGATGAGTCAATTCTGTCTCCAGTGAGAAGTAGGAAGAAAATCTCTGTGGCTGTCATGCTCTAACACCTTTCCTAATTGCTTTGAACATACATTTCTGAAGATGCCCTCTCTATTGTCTCACACACCAAATGATTTATACTGTGCTTTGAAGACCACCTCTGGCGTAAGGGAGTACATCACATCTCTGGAAGGCACTCAGGAATGTTTCAAGGGTGGCAAGCTCCTTATTTCTGTGGTTATTCTCTGTGCATTTATTGGTATGTTGATGGGTACAAATAAAAGCTTGTGGTTTTTCATTGAGACCTTGTTTGGTCTGCTCGGGAAGATGATGCATTATGAAAGAGCAACCTTTTTTCTTTTAAGTTCACCCTTGAATAAGAAAATACAAGAAAATTGTTGCTTGTACAAACAGATATTGAAAAGAAAAAACTGTTCTGGAAAACCTCCTGAAGTAAAACTGGGACCTAGGGAAAAGGAGGGGTGGGAGGTGTGAAGGGAATTTTAACACAGTTTGTTCATGTAGATGTGGGGTCTGGGATTGTGAATACAGGAGGTGTTTTCTATGGATGCTCTGGGTCAGTTTTATGCCCACCATGTGGTTTGCCAGACTGGCTTAGTGGCTTGGGTGGTCAGAGGTTAAACTGTAAGTCACATTTCAAGTGATGCAGAGCCTTGTGCCTGTGTTTGAGACTGTGCTGAACTGTATGGATGTAGCCGGTGTGTTTTGTCCCCAGAATTTTGATTTAAGTATTTTTCTATCCTACTTTCTCTTTAAAATGCTCATTTACAAAGCTTCGTATCACAGTTTTTACCAGTTTGAAAGTTATAATTAAATCAGCCAGAAAAAGAAGAGACTGAACACTCAGCATATCTGAGATGGGATCAATTTAAGACAAAAAGGTTTTTAATGCATTAGAAGAGCTTTGGGTGTCATCTGTCTCAGCCTGTGCCTTCCCCACTGCCTGATGTGAATGCACTTGGAGCTGCTGTTGAAAGCACACGCACAGCAGGATGTTATTGTGGAACCTGGAGTCTGCACACTAAACTTGACAGATAGAATTGTGAATTGGATTTTTTTTTCCTTCTGATGTTTTATATCTTCACTAAAAACTAGAATCATACCTAATATCCCCAAATAGCAAATGTGTGAATCAGAAGCTTATAGATACGACATTTTGAGGATACTGCATTTCTTATGCAGCATTTAATCTGAAATACCATAAGAAAATCCTGTATTATCTCCTCTCAGAATTTGCAAGCAGTGCTTTGAACAGAAATAGAGTTTTAGTAGAGGCAAGTATCAGTTCTCCAGGTAATCTGATCAATCCTTTCCTGTTACACCACATGCTCTGCAAATGCTTTTTTCTCACACAGTTTTTCATAATGGGAAATGTGAACATTTTTCCCTACCCAGCCAAACTACTGCACTTCTTCCAAGCTGGTGGGGAGGAACCCAGGCCCAATGGCATATTTTTGCAGGGAACGTAAAATGAAACAAAGATTGTGAAGTCCTTAGCACTTCAGTGGTTAGCCTGACACAAGGCTTTTAGCAGGAGCACAAGTGTATGCTGGCAAAATGACTTCAGTTGCATGTTGACTGACTGAAGGCAAAAGCAGGCCCGTCCAGAAAGACTTCATGGTGAAGTTCAGTTGCCAAGCACTGATGTTTAGTGCCATTTCACTCTCCCCAAGAAATGTAGGATGTTAATGTGGGCAGATGGAGCACCAGTGCAAGCAGGGCTAGTACAGCCTGCAGACCAACATGAGTGAAACCTGAGTCTAAGAGTGGGTATTAAGTTAGTGTTAAGAATTTTACTTGGAGAATCTTTATTAGTGCAGTGATGCAAAGGTGCAAGGGCTAAAATAGTTGTAAAGGCTCTCTTCTTGCTGTGTGTTTTGGGACTTTTCTGACTGGGTAACTTCCATTACGATGAGATCTTAGAAGTTTCACAGGAGGGGACTCCCAAAGAACTCACAGTGCCAGTCTCTGCCATGTGATTTGTCCACGGCTACTGGTCCGCATGGACAGAGCTGTGATCCATTACAGACCTTAGCTCTGTGTGCCACTGTTTGCAGGACAAGACAAAGGGTGTATAGGACAGGTATGATGTTGTGCAAGAGTGCTGTCTGTTGTATTGCTTCTGGTTTTTTTCTTTACTAAGGCTTGTTCTAAACCCTCTGTCTAAAATCCTTCTGAGTCACCCAGACAGGCTCCCTGAGAACACGATCTAACCACCGTTAGCAGACTTTTGCTTTTATTATCCTTTGGTCCAGATTTCATCTAGCTCTCACTAATTCAGATCTGAATATGAATGCCTTTGTCTTCCCACAGCACTTCTGTGCAACTTCTGTCATGCAAACTTGAGTTTAACTCTTCTCTTTCTGTTGATTTGACCATCTTTCTATCCTTACTTTCACCCTGCAAGAACTAAAAAGACTAGGAAAAAACAGGCTTCTAAGGGTGGATGTTTCTTGAGTGAGAAACCATGGATAGCTTTTGTCATGATTTTTTTGTTTGTTTGTTTATTGGGACGTTGTCAGTATCTCTCTTGTCTCATGTCTCTGTGCCCCGAGAAAGCCAGTCCAAGCTTGTTCTGTAAAATTGCCAGTCAGTTGTGCAACAACACGTGCTCCATCTTCTATAGAAAGGGAGAGTTTTGCCAAGAAAGGGCATCTGCTGGGCGCGGAGGACTTATTAATGTACAAGGACCTTCTGGCCTCTGTCCCTGCCTTCAGGGCTTGACGCAATGTCCTGAAGAAGTCAGGAGCAGCAAGGCTGGAAAAAGGGTTTGGGACCTCCTAGCTGGCTTTCTTGTTCCCTGAGCAAAATGTTTGTCGCGCTGCTTTCCATCTCTGTGGTAATTGTATGTTTGTGCAGACATGTCAGTATGGGGAAGGTCGTTACCTTAACTGCATTCAGTCATTACATAAAAGACTGTCAATGAGGAGCTGTAACTACTCAGGAGTTTTAATTACGCCCTGACGTGACGATATTGTCCTGGCCTTGCACACTTCTGTGGGTGTATTTCTGAAGGAGGTGGCTTTTGTTGCTCCAAGCAGATGACTCCTCTCAAGAAGTTGTTCTCTCCATCAAGGTGACATTCTGGAATGACAGTGTGACACGTCACTGAGGAGGAGGAGGAGAAGTGCCTAACAAGGAACTGCGACTTCAGTGTGATGTTTCCCCATATTGCCAGTCTTTTGCAAAGGGGAATGTTTGTGATTCTCCAGGGTTTCCTGTGGCATCACTCCTAATAACCATCCTTTTAATCCTGAAGAGAAGTTGTATCTTCTTAACAGCTGTACCTTCAAACAGACTGAGAAAGGGCCTGTTTTAGCTCTTTGTCTTGTCCTAAGATGTCTCAGACTGCAGGTCAAGGAGAACTTGGTTGAATGATTTGTAATAACAGATTAATTTATATTAAATGTCCAGACATATTGGACAGATGAGGAATCTCAAATTGAGATACCCATGCTCTGGCTACCCTATCAAGGATGCTCAATGCTTCCAAAATATATTGTCCCTTTGAGGTCTCCTGACCCCAGCTCCAAGAGAATGAAAACACCTTTATATATTGGGTACTTTCTTTAGGAAGGTCTGTAAACTGATCTTGCCCAGACTGTGCTCTTGTGCTGAGTGTCTGCTGCTTCACATTTGTAATTCATGCAGAGGCTGTAATGGAGGAGTGAGCTGCTGGGCTGGATTTAAAGGATGCCACAGATTTTTCGTAGCACTACGAAAGAGGGTGATGCTTCTGGCATATTTAGCTTTGGTGTCTTTTTTGAAGAGCCTGTGAACAAAGGTATTTGCTGTTGGTGGGGCAGGACTGATAATAAGTGCTCTACAGAAGCAGAAGCTTTTCCCCAGAACTGGAAGTCTGCAAGAACCTTTCCTCTATCTCCCATTGCTTCCTGACAGTGTGGTAAAGGGCTGGTCCTCAGGTCTGGCACAGCACCTGGATAGAGCAAGTGGGATAGTCCAATTAGGAGTACAATTTGTGGAAAATGTATTTAGTGACTTTCACCTCTCTGTTATGGAGACTGAAAGCAGCTGCTCTGAACAGATACAACTTAATCCGTGCTGTCAGCTGCACTACAGTGTTAACCTACTGGGCAAGACATCCCTGTAATAAATAAATAGGATAGATCAGGATAGGTTAGTTTGTTGTACCTTTTAGCAATGGGCACATATCAAAGACTTTGTCTTTTAGGGGCTGGAGGATTTCTTTGCGCTTAGGTCTAAGTGAACGGAAATTTTCATCTCTGCAAGTGCAGCTGAATGAATAGTTTGTAGTGAATAATATATCTCAAGGCTTTCACTGCATTTGGGATTGACAGAAAACACATCAAAATTTTAATTATTGGGAATTATTTGCTGAAATATTCATGAGCTATTTTTGGTTCCTGCAGACTTTGCATGGAAAAGTTAGCTATTTAAAAGCCAGACTCTTGTCCCTCCACCTCCTCCCCTGTGCTACTGTCTGGTCTCCTTTCACCATAAAAGCTTCCCAGAGCAGGGCAGCAGGTCTCCCTGCATCCTGGCTTGAGACTTAACACACAGGAACCCTGAAATAATAATAAAAAAAGTTATTGGAAGTCTTCCTACTCTTACACTCAGCAGAGGGCATGAGGGTGATCAGGATGAGGTTGGTTTATTGGCTTCTTGAGGTGCTTGTGGAGCTGAGGGCTTTCTGTGTGACTGGGGTAGGAATCTGCAGAGTGGAGAATGGACACATTTAGAGAGGCAAGGAAAGCATTACAAAAATATTATGTCCCTTCCTCTCCTTTTAACAGCTTTGAAACAATCAAAACCTCAGGAGTAGCCGTTGCTGATGTTATCTGTTATCTGAACACTGTACTAGCAAGGATGTTGGGGTAATCCAGACTCCTAATGTGGTGTAACCAGTTTTCTGAAACTGCTGGAAACAGCTTTTTGCCCTCCTGACCTTCTTCCCCTCCTCTTGCCCCCCCCCAAGGGTGGTACCCCACTGCTGAACCATAGGCCATCCCCACAGGACACGGCTTGCTGCCCACTACTGCAGGGGAGAGCTGGCTGGGGAGGGATGCACACTATGAAGAAAAAAGGGAGAAACAAGCTTCTTTCAGGGTAGGAATAATTGAAATATAAATTTTCCTTCTCATCGGTGAAGAAAGCAAGGCAGCAATTGAAAATGGAATGGGTAGGCATGAATAAAATTGTAATTTTCCTGAATAACTGAAATAGCAACCAGAAAGTGAGGAGGGAGAAGCAGGTACAGATCAGGCCGCTTTGCCTGGGCCTCTGTCAGCTGCTCTCTAAAATGCTTTGCTACCCTCTGGTGGCTTCCTGAGGATCTGTGCAGTCTTGTTTCCGTTCCTTGAACAGTCCCCTGCCAAGTTTCTGAGCTGCATAGAGGAATCCAGATCTGCTGATGGAGGTTTATGTTTTCTCTGATTCCAAAGCAGCAGTGCAATAATAATGAAACAGCAGTTTTGGGGTTTTTTGGTTGGATTTCTAGTTTGAGTTTAGTGTTGTTTTTTTTCCCTGTAGTTTGTATGCACTCTCTTTTAGTCTACAGTTATAATGACAAAGGTAGCTTGCTTGGGATGTTCAAATGAAAGAATAATAGCTTTGTAGCTTGGTTGTCTGTGTAGTGGGGAGTTCAGAGTTTGTGAGTGACATGGGTTTTGTAGTCCTGCAGAATGCAAACCTTGTCCTCTATTATCTGCAAAAGACATGAGTACCAGTGGAATCAGTAACAGCCAACATCCCATCATCTCCAGGAGTTCAGAACAGATCCTGCTCAGCGTGGTGCAGGGGCAATGTTCAAAACTCCATCATCCTTCACTGTGCATTCATCAGTCAGTAGCTTCTTGTTTCTTCCCTTTTCCATTTTCCCTGTTCTTTAATTGATTTTCCATTTGACTTCATAGCACAGAAGCTGTAGGTAGGGATTTAAAGGGCAGTGGTTTGACAGATTTTACAAGAAACTCCTCCCAGGTATTAATTCCTGGGTTTTGGGGTCAGAGAGGCTCTTGTGATCTTTCAGTCTGACCTCCTGTGGAGTGCAAGTCATAGACTGCCCTCAATTGACTCCTGCTTGAAGTGCAGTGCTGAATAAAGAAAACATCATCCCCTCTTGCTTTGAAACTTTCCATGATGGAAGACTCACCTTCTTAAATTGTTCCAATGCTTTATCACCTTCAACATTAAATACTTCTGAACTTTGCTTTGTTTAGTTTCAGCTTCCAGCTTTGGGCTTTTTTTTTTTTTTTTTTTTTTTGTTGCTTTGTGCATTTGGGAAGCCATGTGTTGCCAGAACTCTGTCCCATGCAGGACTCGTGGTCTTGATAGAGTTGCCAACCCGGTGAGCTCTGAGAGGTACCTTGGTTGTAAGAAGTAAAAAGTTGTTAATGTTATTGACTGGGTAGGTGTAGGGTGGGATGTGAAATCACAAACTCATCACCCAGAATGAAAAAAGCAATACAAGGCCATGATGTGCATGTGCTTTTCCCCAGTGTATTGCACTGGGTGTTTCTAGTGTTTACATACTTAAAGCAAACACTTAAGAATGATTTATGCAGGTTTTCAAATGAGATCTTATAGAAAAAGTCTTGCAGAGGTTTAGTTTTACAGGAAATTTCTTGAATTACAAAAACATTTGTTGTTTTGAATGTGTGTTTTTGTAAATTAGCTGTGCTGAGGTCCTTGGGGACTTGGCTGCTATGTTCAGCACAACAATTGCTGTTAGCTTCTTGCCCTGTTCCAATTTATGATACATTTTATAAGCAGCACCATCTATCTCACAGCTTGGCAGAGGTTTGCAGTGGAGAGCAGTCAGTGCCTTTTGTGCAGGATTAGCCTGAGAGAGAGTATGACCACAAGTGTGGCAGGCAGTAAGCCCAGCTATAAGGCCACCTTAAAGCAAAACAGCTTCCTGTGGTTCAGGCAGAGGACACGGATGTGGTAGATTTGGGTTACTTCAACCACAGAATGTGCTGTGACAGCAGATAACCAAACTTCTTCTGTGGCTTGACCTCCATCAAGCACAACTTGCTCTTTTTAAAGCCACTGGACATCCCACAGGAGATGGTGGGAAGTCAGAGGTGTGGGACAGGCTTTTTTGCCTCTTCTTGGCAGGCCAGCACATGGCACCAAGAGTCCTCAGTGCAAAGCCTCTTGTAATACAGCTCCTTCCAGGCCTTGTGGGCTGCTTGTGTGAGGCTCTGGGAGCTGCTTATTGCAGTCCTGCTGCAATATCCGTGCCTGTGAAGTGGGGACAGAAATGCCAACCTCAGCGTCTGTGCCAAGGCGGGCTGTGAGGGTTTGTGAATGTACACAGCTGCTGAGGGAACAGCTCTGCTACTGATGTTCAGCACACCCAGTCTATCTTCTGGCATTGATGCCTTCTAAACCAAAGAAGTGTTTTGAGCTGATGCCAGTAGTCATGGGTATGTCTTACAAGATCTTTTGCAGCCAGATGCAAACTTGTCTGGGCTGTGTTTTGGGCTGGCTGGACTCAGTCTGCTTCAAGACTGCAGGCTGTGTAATTACACAGCTGGGGTGTCTGAGCTGATAAATCCAGCCTCCCAGCAGACCTTAGTGGCCAAGTGTGGTGCTTTGCTGACATGGCTACAAGGCTTTGGGCTGGAGACAGTTTACATCCCTCCCTCTTAGGGAAACTTTTGTCACTTGACAATAAAAGAGTGTGAACATTACTAAAAAGAAAGCATGTGCTCCAGCCTCTGAAAGCTCTGTAGCCCCTTCCCAGGAACTCTAAGGGGATGGAATGGAGTGTGAAAATGAGAAGGCTTCAACTGAAGTGTTTCACACTTTAAAATCACTTTTCTTTTCAATGTCCATCTTGATCTTGTCAGACCACAGCTGGTTCTGGAGGAAGACAAGATGCAGACTGACAGCCTCTAAATCAGGCAGTAAGGGAGGTCACAAGGTATGAATGTGAGCACCTGTGCAGAGGGGACCCCAGACTGCTGCATTCCCCCTGATACAGCCTCTCTGTGTAGTGACAGGAGATGATTTTCCTGCAGGAAATCATGAGTATTTCAGGAAATCAGTGTTTCTGGCAGCTCAGCAAGAAAGCACTTTGCAAGCTGAGGATGAGGGTATATCTGTGATCACTGGGACTTCCTGAAAGCTGTTTCTTCCCCAGCTGCCTGTATAAGAGGGAATCAATAATGGAGGTGTGAAAAAGTAGAGTCAGAAGCAATGAATCACCCACCACTCCAAAAGGATAGGGAAAGAGACAAAGGGAGAAGAGCTCTCCAAGTCCTTAAAAAACAGTCTTTCCCATCAGCTTGAGAAACAAAACCGGCAATGGTTAGGAAAGAACAATCCCATCTACAAAATTCACCAGTGGGGTTTGGCTTCTTAGTACTGAGGGGAAAAATGCACTTGGCAAGCTGCATTCCTCCCTGTTTTCCAGGGCACTGCACCCTCTGGCTGCAAGTGCATCAGACAACTTTCCCAAAAAGGCACTTTGAGGATGTAGCCTACATCTCTGGAAGGAATTGAATGGGGAGTGTGTCTCTGCTAATGAAAGCTGCAGCCAGAAATAAGAGTTCTGGAGGTTGAAAACTAGGTTAAAAGCAGCCAGCAACGGAAAGCAGCTGAAGATGGAGTGGGTTAAAGAGCTCTTGAGCATTAGACAGTGGATGGTTTAGCTTCACTCCCAACTCCTGGGTAATGCAGTCCTGGCAGATTGACAGGGCTTCTGGGGTGAGTTGTCACAAGATGCTTCAGCTTGTTGGTTTTTTTCCCCTTAGATTTTTATTTTTAGTTGAATTCTCCCACTTAACACACACTACAGTGACCCCTACTGCTGCCTGTAGTCAAGAACCCATTTCAGTACAACCATGAAACTATGGGAAAGTATTGCCTGTAGTTGTAAAAACAGATAGTATCATTTATAACCCTTAAGTATGCAGAATGTTTGCTGCTAAATTCCACATCACCAAAGAGGAAAGCTTCTGTAAACCCTTGTGGTGCTTAAATTGTGGGTAAAGTCTTTGTGTAAAGAACAAGAATCAGCCAAAGCCTTCAGAATAAACCTGTTCTCTCTTTTCCAAAAAAGACTGGGGAGGTATGCTGACCAGCTGGGCCTCCCACATGGCAAAACTGCTGTACTGCAGCACATGCAGAAACAGCATCCTTGTGCTCCTGCTTGGTCCCAGCCATCAGGAATCTCCTATTTTTCAGGAGCACTTGTGGGGTAGGAAAATCCTGACAGCAGTAAGAATATGAAAGGGTATTCAAGGCTACTGCCCTTAGGAAAGTGGATGGCAGCTGCTCTGTCTTCTGTAATGCCTTGTGATGGGTTAAGAGCCTCATACTGGTCTGCACACAGCATTTCGTGTCTGTGTTAAACCTATCCTGACCCTGGGCTGAACCATCACCTTCTTTATATTTGAGCTCTCTTTTCAGCAGGATTTTTCTGGTGTGTAAAATCTTAGCAGGGACATTAGGATCTTACAAAGAGATGGTGAGGAAATAAGAAACTTGTAACATGGAATAAAAGGAAGTTTGAAAAGTTGGAATATTAGATGTAAATAGCAGGGTCTCAGTGAAGCGCAGTGCAAACACAGCTGCTGTGTGGCAGGATGGCCAAGTCCCCATTTCCATCAATCCTAATTTGTATAAAAACCCATAAGGAAAATGATAATTTGCCTCAGCAGGCATCTTCCATGAAACCTTCCTTGGTGAGAGTGCCACTGTGGAAGAAAAAGTATGGGGTACCAAAGACATGGCCCAACAGCTTCTACAAGGTGAGTACCTAACTAGTAAAGCAAGTTGTGGAAGAGCAGAACAATACTTTAAAATTAGATTATTCAAGCACTCTGCCTGCATCCCTGACAGATCAGAGCAGGCTTTCCCCTATAAGTTGTTCACCAGGAGTTGCTCTGTTTCAGTTTTAGCAGCTCAGACCATGCCATAGTCTGGAGCAGATGTCAGCTCCGAGGTTGCACCTGATTGTTAATTTACTTTGTGTTAATGTAGCCCATTACCAGATGCTTGCCCCAATACTGTACAAGTAAAGCTGTTGTCTGTTCTAGCTCATCAAAAGCACGGCAAGTTTTACCTGGAGACTGGAGCTGCCAGGTGTTCTGTGCCCATTGAGAATTGGGCTGGATAAATAGGGCAGAGACACAGTCCAGGTGCCCTGCCTGAGCCTAGGGGAGCTCTGCCCAGGGGCAGGGTGGTGAGTGTGGAGGTGGTCAAGCACCAGGAGGGATCCCTGGCTCTCCCTGTGAGTGATGCCTGCTCCTCTGCATGGACAGTCTGACCCATGGCCATGCTGTGTCCAGTGCACATCCATGGGCTTTGGCAGCAAAGCTTTTCTCCCCAGCTGCAGATTTAGTGATGCCTCAGGTCTGGGGAAAGGCAGCTGAGTTACTGCAGCTGTGTGGAGAGCCAGGAGTCCCACTTATGCACTCTTTCAGAAGTTATCTTTGACCATCTGTCCTCTGAGAGCATCATCCTGAGATGGATCCTTCTGCCTGCTTGCCTTCGTGCCGCTGGCTGCTGACATGCACCACCTTGGGCATTGGTGGCCTTGCCTGACAGCTCCTGCTGTACCCAGGGGGTGACTGAGGGAGCAGGCTGAGGAGCCAGGCTGTTCTGTGCCCTGCCTTGCTCTCACTTGCTATTGCTGCAGTTCTGGGAGCAAAGTGTATAAAAATGGGGAGTATTTTGGTATCAGACTCTCCTTCCTGCAACACTGCACACTATGGCATACAGCTCTGCAGAGCTGAGCCAGAGTGCCTTTGTGCACTGCTGAGTGGTGCTGGATTCCTTATGGCTTCATTATGGCTTGACACTGATCACTGGGGAATGAAAAATAGATGATGTGGCTGTGACACTTGCTGTAACTCAGCAGGGAAAAGGAAAAGACACCACCTTGGGAGCCCCCCTTCCCATTCCTCACAGCTTCCAGTGTCGTGTGCTGCTCACAGAGTGCCTGGCACTGACCTCAGGAGCTCTGGGGCTCTGCTGTCATGAAAAGCAAATAGCTAAACTTGTGTTTTACAACAAGCTGCTCCTGTGAGACTTAGGCAAGGACAAGTTGGGGCTGTGACAGAGGGAAGCAGCAGGAGGTCCCATGGAGTTGGGTCTGTTTTTCCTCAGAAAGCAGCCATTGCTTCCCTTTCCCTTGTGCAGAACCTCCAATCCTGACCCAAGGACCTTCTGGAGACAGGCAGTGATTGCTCTATAGCAGGAAAATGTTGAGCTGTCATTCCCTGGTTCTGAGTCATCCTGCTAAATCTGTGCACAGCAGCTGGCTGAGTAGGGGAGTGGGAGATGGAAAATCCCCTTTGAGATCAGGATAACAGTCAAGGAAACAAAGTGATGGAGAAAAATAAGTCAAGCCTCTGAATGTAGGGATTTGGATGTGGGGCTGGCCTTCAAGATATCTAGATAGAGCAAATGGAATCCTCACTGCTGGGATGTAACATCTAAGGAGGGTTTATGTGAAACTGAATGCTGCATAGTTGAGGTTGCCTCTGTGTTGGGGCTTTAAGCAAATGCCAGCTGAAAGGAAATAATTTTGTCAGTGGTCTGAGGATGTGGATGCATGACACATGAGAACTGGCTCAGAACAGCTGTGCTTTAATTAGACATTTTTCCCCATTGTAACTTCTGTTTCCCTGCTGAGTTGCAGGATGCAGCTTGTTGGGAGTGGAAAGTGGTGGCTGTGGTTCCACTCACTTGTGAGCCCCCTGTACCTGGTAGGATCCTTTGTACAGGGACAGAAATGGTGTGTGGGGCTAAGGCGGGACTTGGGACAACTCAAGTCTGCAGTTGTGGTTTTTAATTCTGCAGAGGCTTTCTCATTTGAGGGAAATTCCCAAAATTTATTGCTGCCATTGGGTGACACTTGTTTAGATAATGTCTGTGACTGTCCCAGTGTAAACAGGCAGAGGGCTAATGCAGGTCTGGCTGGAGGTCAAACATGTCCTGTAGCAGAGCCAGTGCAGTGGCTCTGCCAACAGCCTGGCACACAGCACGCTATGGTGACTTTTCTCAAGTAGCTGGAAAAGGCATCCTGGCCACATGCCATTCACAAGCTAAGGTGAGAATTAGAAAAGGTGTGTTTTAGTGACTCATAAATAGCTCAGCACATGCTGACGGAGCAGCAGCTCAGCTTTATGATTTCAGCTTTGCATCCCTAAAGTGCCTGTTAGAAAAAAAATAAAGTACCTGTGCCTGAAATGCATGGGCTAAATTCAGACCTCCTGGAGCAGTATTTGTTTAGCAGATCAGAATCTAGCACCATCTCTCTAACATTATTGGAAAATCCTCTGCACCCACCCTTATCTCCTTTAACCCTTCCTCAGTCCATTCTGTTGTTGCATTTTGTGCTGTGCCAGATCCATCTCATGTGCCGTGTGTGGGGTGTGGTCCAGGTTTTAAACTATGCCTGTGGGAAGTAGACAATCAGTGCAGTGCTTCACCTTCAAGGCCTCTGGTAATGCCTGATAAAGAATTGCCTAGTTGATTTATCTGCTCACACACAAAAGCATTTTCCTCCTGTATTTTACTCCTCTTTTGAAATGCTACCCATTGGTCATCCATCTTTTGTGATTTCCTCTTTCTTGCTGTGCTCCACAGCAATAATCACATAAATAGTGCTTCATCTTTGACTTTGAACGCTTCTTATTCCTTCCTGATTTGCCAGATTATGCATGTTTTGGAATGGGATTTGCTAGAATCTTTATTCCATCTTAAGTGAAATATCTTCAGCTGTTGAGGAAAGCAGGATTTTTATGTTCTTATAGGGGAGCAGAGTTCTCCAGAAGCTGATAATCACTCTGAGCTGCCTGTGGGCTGGCAGTGCTGTGTTTTCAGCAAAAGCAGGGTAAGGCCATTACTGAGTATGTCACATGTCAGCAATGATTCCTGTCCCTGGGAGCCAGCCATGTTACCTGTCACTGGTGTGGTTATTGCAAACTGGTGTTGCTAACTTTTAGAAGATTTGGGGCCTTTCTTAAATCCCTGAGCCATTATGTAAGAATAGTAACTTGGCATATTTAGATTTCCTGGTTCTAATGGCTGCAGAGAAAAGCTAACAATAGAAACCTTTAAAGATGCTGGACCATGAGTCAAATGCAAAAAAAGAACCTAAAATGTGTTACTCAGGTTTGTGTTTTCTCTTACAGCAGAGGTAGAGAAATTGGTTCTGCCTTGTAGCTGGCACAGTCTGAGCCTGGTCATACCAACGGCCTACCATTTGTCCTGAAACTATAAACAGAGAAAAAACCTTCTCTATCCCATGAAGCTGGTGTGTGGTATGTAGATATCCATGTGCCAGGGGGCTGCAGAGCAGAGGGGGACTCTTGGGCTAATGGGGAACAAGTCAAGTTCTTCTCTGTTCACAACACTGTCAGCCAAACACTCCTGGTATTCCTCATTGTCTGACTTTGTTTGAGAATCTTACAGAAATGTTTTATTTTTATGAGATCAAAGCCCGTCCTTGCAATTTTATTTTCATAATAGTGCTAAAGTACTTCAGCAAAGTTGAGACACTTTAGAAAAATGTCATTTTAAGGAAAATAACATGTTAATTTTTTTTTCAACTTCCCCAAAGTAATAGTGTACTCTTAGAAAGAGACAGATTTTTTTTGTTAGCTCTCTTGCATTATGGTGAGGACTACATGATATGAGTCTCAGAAAAGGAAATTTTCCAGACAAGAATTTTAAAGTTCACCTGGAAAAAAAATATACCCAGTAGGAAGTCCTGTCCTAACAACCCAGGATTTCAAGGGTGGCTATTACAAAGGTCTTGTAAATCCCATCTTCAGATCTCTTGAAACATTAATTTTCCTTTACCTACATAGACTTTTTATAACTGTGCTGTAATATTATTATTTAATACCTAGCTTTTGTAATTTTCTTCCTTTCAGAACCAGCAGGGACAAGTCTGTGTATAGGTCTGATAAAGAGCCTTAGCTGTGCTACACTGCAGAGACTGGCAATTGCATGTTCCAGAATAGTGGTCTTTCTAGAGAAATCTGGTTCAGATGTGTCTCTGAGCACTCTTCAGCCATGGTGGCCACTTAATGAGTGAGGGTCTGATCTGTGTTGTCCTGATCGTGGCTTTTCTGTCATTGGAGCGGCTGTGAATTGGAGCAGAAAGCATTTCTTGTACCATCATTCCCAAGGCAGGCAGTTAGGCAAGTACTTGCTTGTCTTGATGAGGCTGTGCCACATGTGTTGTGTTAGCATGCCAGAATAAATACACTTCAGGTCTAGACAACAGTAAAAGGCTCTGTAAGTGTCACTGGAAGTAGGCAGATGGGGAGGCTCGTGCTTCCACAGCTGCTGCTCCCAACCTCAGATGCCCTCTGGAACATTAGGAGTGAGTTTGCTGGAGGGGAAGGGGAGATGGCTTTTGGCATGCTTGGTCTATTGTACTTTTACCCTTAGAAAATCCCCTTTATTAAAGCCTGACAACTTTTCCCTGTGAGGTGGATGGATTGGTTGCACTCCTAGATGAGGAAAGCAGCCTGCCAGTTGTTCATGTTTCACGCAGGGAGCTGGGGGGAAAGCCAGGAGCACATCCTGAATTTGGAAGCTGCACCTATTCCAGCTCTGGCTGTGCCTTGGTGGCTGCCTGCTGAAAGCAGAGGAGCCAAGGGGCTGTTGGTGGGCAGAGCCCAGAAGCTCTGCTGGCCAGCAGGCTGGATTGCTGCCCACCCCAAACCCTGGCTCAACTGTGATCTGCTGCCCTCACAACCTGGGTCATGCCTCAGGAAAAGCCATCATTACCTACTGTGGATTAATAACCTCAGTTACTGGAGCCCTGTGGGTCAGATCTTCCTGTGCTGGCTGCATTACAGCCCTTTAATCTGCTTTCCTCTCTCATAACCTCTGAGCCTGGAGGGATTGGCAGGCAGGGGAGATCTTCTGCCTTCCAGCATGTTTTCCCTTGGAAGGGCTGCAGATGTGGAACAGCAACCACAGCTGGCAGGGGACTTGAACCCAACAGAAAGGTGCACCTAGAAGGTGCTTCTGCAGCTCTCGGGTTCAAAGGACAAATGTGGCAACACCTGGAGGTTTGCCATGAACTACATCTGCAAAAAATCACAGCAGCCATCCTGTGGGGGACTGGCAGTCAGGCTTGGTCATCTAGGCAAGGGGCTGCATGCCTCTTGAGGGGAACATCCCCCCAAATTCCTTAATGTTCCCTGGGCAGCTGGGTAAAGGTGAGACACAAGTCTGGATTTCTGAGATGCCTCTTCACTGGGTGTTTTCCCTAAAGAAAAAAGGGCAGGTCTCATGAGTGGGGAAATGGCCAGTGAAGAGGGACTGAGCTGTGCAATCTTGGACATGCTCCTAAATGATCTTGAAGAGTGAGAGGATGAAGAAGAGACAAAATCTTTGAAGTAAGAGAAACAGAAACGGACATAAAAGAGCTGCAGAAGGAGCATCTGATATGGAGCATCTGCTGAACTAACAACAGTAGAAACTGGGGAGGAGTGCAGGGTAATGCACCCATTGATGAAACCCAAACATATGGGGGGATGTATCTATAAATATTATATATATATATATATAAGGGTAAGGGGTGCTACTGGGGTCCTTTTCACACATTTCCTCACTGGAAAAAGACCACAGAGAAAGTGAATCTCTCCAGAAGTCCTAGCTCAGCAGATGCAAGCAGAAATTATTGGAAAAGGTACAGAAAGCAAATAGGAGCTATCATCCTGCTGAGCTGGAAATCCCTGGAGCACTTGCACCTTGAGTACTGTGTGCAGCTCCAGTTATCCTGTCTCAGAAAAGATGTGATAGAACTAGAAAGGCACAGGAAACAATGACAAGGCCAGTGGAGCGTGAAGAGGAGCTGCTGCCCAGGGAATGATGGAACAGATTAGGCATTTTCAGGTGCCTTCAGAAATGAAACAACTGAAGAAGGAAATACGACAGAGGTGTATAAAACCATGACTGTTATGGAGAACATAAAATTACTATTTCACAATATATTCTTATAATGCTCACCTTAGAAGTTAAGGTGAGCATTAAATGATTAAATGGAGCTATAGAGAAGGAGTTTTAAACTAATAAAAGCTTTTTCCTGCCACATGATTAACCTGTGGAACTCCTTGCCAAAAGATGGTTAGGAGGCCAATGGTATTACTGGTTTCCAAAAATGAGTATAAAAAGTAGTTGGGGAGAAATCCATCCAGGGTTCTTAAAAACACATTGTGAGACATCCTGTAGATGAGGGCATCTGCTGGGCAGTGGAAGTGGGTGGAAGGAACAGTGTCTGGCTACCTTACTTTTTCCAGAGTATCTGTTCTGTGCTGCTCATACTACTGCCAAAATGTTTGGAGATGCCCTAGAAGTTCAGGTTCTGAGGAAGTGTCACTTTACTGAAAAATATTCAGAATAACCACTTCTCCCTAATTCAGACTGGACACACAAAGCCTTCTTTACATGTAATATTAGATTTCTTCTTAATGTCAGGAAATTCATCTCCTGAGTGCTCATTACTATAAGCTCTTTATGTGTCTGAGGATAAACCTATTAAATGATCAAGGCTATGGGACATCTTTTCTTTTGCTCTGGAACCTGCTTTGGTGAGCTCAGAAAGGGCTGAGATTTTACCAAGCCAGTCTCTCCAGCAAGACCTGGAGTTGGTGGTTTCTGTTCACTCTTGCTCAGAAAAGCAACTACGAAATTAATCTTTCTTGTCTGATGTACGAAATCAAGCTTTTTTATTTTTGCACCTTTTATTTGCTCTCAGAAGGTGTGTGGTATACTTTATCCATGGTAGAGTTTTCAGAAGAATCTTTCTTTGCCTTAGTGCAGTTTTATCCTGATAAGGAAAAGGCTAATTCTCTCATTAAATCACCAGAATGAGGACTGACAAATGATTCCCTACTTGTCCACAAATTTCTTATGTGACCCTCAGCAAAGCCCTCACCTTTGCGCTGCAGTTCCCACTGTCTCTGGTGTGATTGTGCTGTGCTTTGGTGGAGCTGGGTACAGTAGGAGCTGTATGTGGCTGTTATGTCCCTTGCCAGCTTCACCAAGAAGGGGAAAAGGGTAAGCAGAAACAGCCAGAGAGCACAGTGGTGAAGTGGTTTGCACTGAAAAGGGCTTGGCCCGTTTTGGTAGATTTTGCTCTTGCAAGGAGATGTGTTGTGGAGTGGTTCTCTGCCACCACTGAAGAATATGCAGTCAGTGATCACATATCAACCCATGGAGTGAGCTTGGAGAAATGAGCACCAAGTGCCAGGAGTTTTCTAAATTTACAGAGAGAGGGACAAGGTGCAAGCTCTGCATCAGCACCAGCTTGGACAAAGCTCTTAAGGTTAATGGGCCCTTTCTCATCATATCCGCCCGTGTTTGGCCAGAAAATGCAACAAGGGCAGAGACTTGCAGCAAAACCCAAACCAACCAACCAGAAATAACACACCTGCACAAGCTGTTTGTGCACCCATCACAATGTCCAAAGAACTACCAGTCAGTATGGATGACAACAGAACAGCAAAGATTATTACTGCCTGTGTTTGAACACAAGGAAATTAGCTTTCCAGCTACTCTCTTCTTGGAGCTTTTGTAGATTTTCTTTCTTTTTTGGCTTTTGTAACTGGTGAACTCACACACATTATGCTATTTTAATACCTAGCAAAGAGCCTTGTCGGCTAAATCACCTTATTTTTCTCTGATCAGAGTGCAGTACATTCCTCTTTTTAGCAGAAGGTATTAATTTAAATTCCATAATCCTAAACATATTCTCGTTTCTGTTCAGTGCTTCAGAAGGCCAATGGCATTTTAATTTAATAAGGGAGAAACACACATGACACTGTGTTCCCTGTAAATGTCTTCTGACCTCAATGAGGCTTTCACAGCTTTCTTTGTGTTCTAGCAAATGCAATCTCTGCTTTTATTCAAGCACACTATCATTTCTAATACCTGTGTTCTACCATGGGTAAAAATTTAAATATCTCCAGCGTTTTCACAGTAACTTTTGAGATGTTATTAGCATTATTATTTAGTAGTGTGAGCTCATCAATGGAGCTATAGTGAGATTTATGCACCGCTGTGTCCCATTGAACTATTGTTTGGGTACATGCTGTCTCTCTGCGCTGAAGTAAATTTTATTTTGGTTTACCTTGTTTTCAGATTAAAATGAGTTAACACATCTAGCAATGTCTCGATTTATGTCAGCTCCATTTATCTTTTCAAATTCTTTAAGCTTTGTTTACTGGGCTAAGATTTACCTAATTGGGTACATGATATTACTGAGTATTTCGTAGCATGTAAACACTTGAGTCATATGCATTACAGTTCTTCCTTTACCATTTTTATGCTTCCATTTTGCAGTCTAAACTTACTTAAATCTACTCAGTTGGCAAGAGCACGTGCTTGTTGCAGTCCTTACGGCCCTTCTTTGGAAATGTCAGGTAATATTCATTTTTTTCACTGGTTGAGTATGCTCTCTTTTCCTCTAATGTGACTCAGGAACTGCCCCTTAGCATGTGCCCACAAAGGCTAGATTATCAGCCTTGCTGCAAGGTGATGGAAACTCCCCAAAGAAATGGGGATTATTTTATTAGTGGGTTTTATGGGTTATTTTGAGTAGATTTTCCAGGAACAGCTGTGTCTAGTTTAATGAACAGAGGTCTCAAAATTCAGCTACCTGTTGCATTTTCACTTTTTATTCTAACAAACATCTGTATCATGTCCAAGGCACTTGCCCTTGCATGTTAATGAGATAAATCTGCCCATTTCTATGCTAGGTTGATACATACAACATCTAAGTGCAACTCTTCCCTCTTAACTAGTGCTGCACTTCAGTCCTGGCCTCCCTAAATGAGAGCCCCTCACTTACAGCTCCACGTTGGCTGCTAAGCAAGGAGGGCACCTTGACTTTGGATCTCACTGTACTGTACTTGATCAGCCAGATCCAGAATTGTTCTCATCTCAAACATGCTGCTGAAGCATTTGCAGAAAGAGAACTGTTATTTGTTTATGCTATTACTGAAGTACTGGAGAACCACCAGTTCTGTTTTAGGGCTTCAGGGTGCACACTCCTTCTGGCCTTGTTCCAGCTGGGCTGTAGGCTGGTTCTCTGGTGATCAGGTGTAGCAGAGGACTGAAGGACAACTCTGGGAGAAGGGTGAGGTAACCACTGTAGTCTCAGTTTGCTATGTGCCCTGACATGGCACCATAGCCTTTCATGATGGCTTTGGAGCAGGGATTGCTGAGGAGTGTGATGGAGCGATGATCCTGGGTAACTGGGGACATGGGGAAGGGCAGTTTCATTCAGCTTTTTGCTATGACTTGGTGCATGTGCAAGGTCCTGTCTAAAATAGCTCATAAATTAAGACAGAGTGATGATTTTTCAGCCTAAGTCACAGCAGATAACAAAAACTGAGTTTAACATTAATCCCAGGGATATTAGTAACATCTTCCATCCCTCTAACAGTCCTCAACTGTATGCTACTGGCTTTGCTTCCAGATAAGTGCTAGTTTTTAGCATATGAAGTAGAGTTGACTGGAAAAATAAGAGCTACCATATCATGAAATGTTTAGCATTTTAATTGGTTTTTTTCCCCCCTTTATATTCAAGAGTAAGTCTGAAAACTGTGGAGTATTTATTGAGGGCATGAAAGACTCCGGATGCTCTCAAAAATATTAGTTTTGCCACACATGCTTGATAGATTCTCACTCCTAAACAGCATCTCTTTTGTTACACCTGGGTTATGTGCCTCAGTACTCTGATCTAGATGTTAACATCTAAGTGTGTATCCCCACTCTCATACCACTGAAGTGCTGGCCAGAAGCTTGTTACATCCTAGAGTGCATTCTCTGGAAAAACATCCATCTCATGAGCTGGTCAGACACACCTGGTCACTTCTTCCAGGTATTAAGGGAAACAAAAGCAGAGAAGGTTTTGGAAGATGGTGTGTGAGTAGGTAACCCTGCTTGAGCACAAGGTAATTCAGTTAAAAATTCACCCTTCTGCTGGGTTCCTATTTGTCCCAGAGGGAGCTGCTTTTTAGTGCACTATTAGAGTTCATTCAGGGGAAAGAGTTCTTTTGAACCACTTTTGTATGTGATAGTACTGTTTTGTCGAAGGAGTTTTTCTGTGCTCCTGTTCTTTCTAGCCTTATGCTGTGGATTTTGTGTAATTTCATGAACTGGAGACAGTTCTGGTTAGTTTCCCATCCTTGCATGTGAAATATGTGCCCTACCTTTCTCTGTGCAGCGCCAACACGGAGACTTGAGTCTGCAGCGCTGTAACAGCGACAGTTTAAAAATGGGTAAAAAAGAAGGTACCTTCAGTTTCAATGGAGCGCCCTTCGCAGGAGGCTAGTGCCTTGGGGCAGGTGGGAAGACGGAGCCTCCCTCGTTTGCAGCGTGCTCATCAGGGAGCCCTCCCGTCTGGGCATCCGCACCCAGCAGTGCTTTAGGACCAGAGGTGTCCCTCTTCCCGGCCCCGCTGCCGGCCCCGCAGTTCGAGCCCCGGCAGGGCCGCGCTCGGTGCCGTCTGTAGCTGGGGCAACGCAGGCACCAGCCGGGCCAGGCCCCGCACGGCGGCCCCGGCGCTGCTGTCTCCTCCCTCTCTCCCTTCCTCCCTCCCTGCCGGGACTCGCAGAACTCGAGCACGGCGGAGAACTCGAGCACGGCGGGACCGGCACCCGGGGGGGGGGGGAAGCGGCAGGGGCCCCGCCGGAGGAGCGGAGCGGAGCGGCCGAGCCCCGGCGGCGGGGGGGTCCCGGCGGCCCGGCCCGGCCCGGCGGGGGCTGTGCCGGCAGGGGGCAGGGCTGGGAGCCGGCCGCGCGTGTTTCTAGGGCTTGACGTCCTTCCAGCCAGCCCGCCCCGCTTCCCGGCACGGCCGGCCCTCCGCCGGCGGACAAGTCCCGAGAAGTGGCGGCGGGGTCCCCCTCCCTCCCCCGGGCGCGGCGGGGCCGCGGCGATGGGCCGGGAAGTTTGGCGGCGAGGGGGCCCGGCGCCCCGCCGCTGAGAGCCGGCCGCTCCGGGGCCGGTCCCTTTTCCGAGGAGCGGGAGGGCGCCACAAAGTGAAATCCATGAGGATTCTCGGGCTTCTCCTGGAGAAAGGCTCGCATATGCTGCAGTGTCTCTGTGGAAGGCGCCTGAGATCCAGCCACAGCCCAGGTGGGGAGCGCGCGTCCTTGTCCCCGCCGCCCTCGCCTCCCCGCCCGGGCGCCGCTCGGCCCGGGCTGGCCCCGTTTCCTCGCCGCCCTCACTCCCTCCCTCCTTCCCCTGCGCCTCCGTCTCGCCGGCGCCGCGCACAGGTGGCCGGGATGGGCCGGGCGCTGTCCGCGGTGCTGACCCCGCCGTGCATCCCCGCACCGAGTACCCTTGATTCGGCATCCCCACGCCCGGCTCCCCTCCGCATCTCCGCCCGCTGATTCCCAAGCCGGCCCCTCTCTACCCGAGGCCTGGCCCCCACCCCACCCTGTGCCTAACCCCGCCTGGAGCCCCCACCCGCACTGAGCCCCCACGTGTGTCCTTTGTCCTCACAGAGATTCCTGCCTCACACATGACCCTCATTATTGCTCCCCGTCCTACCTGCAGCCCACTTTTTCTTCGTATGGGACCCCTGTATTTCTCATCTCACCTGAAACCCCCAACTGTGATTTCTGTTAGCATCTGGCCAATATGGGGATAACCCTCCCCAGAGTGCCAGTGGCCCCAAACAACTCTAGGGTTGGCCCCTGTGTGAGAGCTCTCAACACTTTGTGCTTCTGGTAGTAGTAATGTCGCAGTGGTTTTCTGGTGGAGAGTGCTGAATGAGTTTTTGAATGGCAGTGTACTTACAGGCAAAGAGAAATCCCTGCTTGCTCCTGATGGGGGGCCTGAGGAAACTCCCAACTCCTCTCTCAGCTCCTAGTCTGTTGGGGAGAGAGCCTTTCTCTAGGATGGGAAGGAAGTGCAGTGGGGCGAATTTCTGAACAATATTTGTGATCCTAAACACTTCCCCTGAGCACTTCTTGAAGAGGGGAATGAGTGCATGAGTGCCTTGGTTTGGTGTGGTACTACTCCTGAATTTTAGGATATCTTGTTGAAGCTTTTAAAGTGGTGTTCCTACAGTTTAAAGTTTCCTCAGTGCTACACGTTTCTTCCATGAATCTGAATTTCCCTCTCTAGAACACTGGGTAAATGGTTCTGGAGTGAAATCCTGTGTTATTGTTGTTATTATTAAGATCTATAGAAACTACTAATTGGATGTTTATGAGGGCGTCTCTTAGAGTATTCTTTCCTAATGCTTGTGTCGGGTTTTTTTGTGAAATCTTGGTCCTAGAAGAGAAAAATGTCCCTGCCTCTAGTGCAAATGCTTGGTCTTCTCTTGAAGAGAAAGGCAGTTCTTAGGGGACCACTGTTGCTGCGGTAGCCTGGATTCCCTTATGGCCTTGCTAAGGAAAAGCTGTTAATGGTTATAGGCACCCGTTTATGCCTCAGTAGCCTCTTCCCTCCCATGAAACTCTTGTGTGCAAGTTGCTGTCTGTGACAAGCTCATGGCAACAGGGGAATCTTTGGGAGAGAACACTGGACTTCCTTCAAAGCACGTTCTGCCCTGCTTTGAAGAACAATATGATAAATAAATAGAATAAATTGTGGCTGCATGTGGAAGCCGTATGCACGCTAGTCTCTTTCCAGTAAAAAACTACAGTGGAGTTTTCACTGTAGTGCTATGTGTGAATGTTTGGGTTGTGTCTTTTGGAAGATCAGTAAAGAGAACAATAAGCTACTGGTAAAAGTGGGGTGTGCTCAGGCCATGGGGGATGCTAGGCTGTAACTTTAGAGAACTAGAAGTCAACGATAGTGTCCTAATAGTTTCCTGGCTGAGCTGGTTTGGCTTTACAGGTGGATCCTATACTGGAGTGTGTTTGATGCATATATGGTGCTTGAATCTTTTCTTATGTTCCCTGTTCTGAGGAATGATACTGAACATTGAGTAGTCTTTGTATTTCCTGATGTTGTGCTGTAAGGAGACAGACTATGGGAATGATTTCCTATTGTAATCTCCAACTGAGCTTATTTTCCAGGTACTAGCCCCATGCCACCATGAGCCTGACAACTCCAGATGGGGTCTGTTGCTTTGAATCAGCATGCTAAAATACATTCCCTCTCCTTGGCTGAACTTCTTCATTTTCTGTTAAGGTTGGGGATTATGTTCTTGAATAATGCACAATAAAAAGGAAAACTTCCACTTATAAAAGAGTCAGTGTGGGGTGGGCCTGCTGGGGGATAAATCTCCTTGCTAACTTTTTCAAAAGCTGAGCATGCCCCAGGAGACAGGTGTATACTCTGGCAACAACCCTAAAGGTGTGTGCTGTGCCCAGTGTGGCACTGTGGGGCCAAGCCAGTCAGAGATGTAAACCAGCCTAAGGGTTATAAAATTATGGGAGTGAAAGGACTGTGGAAACATTGACTACAACAGTGGTGGCACAGAATGTTGTGAACTACCTCCGTGTCCTTGATCCTCTGATCTGAAGTTATTCTGATGGATTTACCAAGCCTTTTGCCTTCCTCATATCTGTTTTCTTTAATGCAAACAGCTCATAAGGATGTAAGCACACGTTTAAAGTCAGATTCATATTTGTGTGTTGTGCTGACTCAGAGCGTTAGACCACTCCTGATCCTGACAGAAGCTAATGCATGACACTTCAAAGAGAAACAGTGAAATATTGAAGGTAGTTGTATAGTACTGTACAGCTCTATTGTGATGCTAGCAAAAACATTAGCAAGATTTTTTTTATTGTTATGCAAAGACCTCTCACCTCTTTACTTTAGCTAACTCTAACCTGTTGTTTTCTTATGCTCCACTTCCAAGGTGTGCGCATCTTGTCTAATGGGCAGGCTGGGGTTGTTTGAACACCACCTTGCAAAATGGGGCTTAATGGGTCTCCAGGCAATCACAGAAGTGCAAGTAATTCTTAGTAATGCAGAGTAAGAGATTTATCCTCTTTCTTTCTTTACAAGTATTTTAGCACAGCAGCATCCTGTGTCATCTTTCAGGTGTTATCTTAGTTTCAGACTTTGCAAGCTGACTGATTGTATTGCATGGACAGAGGTATTTCCCGTTCAATGGTGCAACCACAGTTAATTTTGTTAAGTGTTTTTTCCTTTGATTTATTTTCTCTGCTAACATTCTTTTCCCCTTTGCTTAGGAGGTGTGGTTTGCCAGTCCAGAGTTTTTTTTTTTTTTTGCTTTTGGCTTCCTAGCCAAAAGTATGAAACAGATAGCTACTGCACTGTTAAATTCAAGGTAAACCTTAAATAATGCCTGCATTGTTGTTGTAGCTGTGACTAGAGTTGAGAAAAACTATTTTTGCTGATCTGTACCTGGTTTGCAGCCACTTTGATGTAAAAGGCCCTGTACCCATAGACTGCATAATAGCAGCATGGAGAATTCTGCTAGTGAGTGTGTTTTAGTCTTCCTCCATAAGGATTTCTTACTTGGCTCTATGAGTGGTTCTGTCTCATGCCTGTCCTCCCCTTGGCTCTGGCCAGACTCTCCTGTGGGATGCATCATTGCTAAAACCACAGATACTTCTCACATCAACCAGCAACAGCATTCAGCATCAGTGGATTTTCAGCTTTATTTTCAGTAGTAGAGGTTTAGTTGTATCCAGAGACTGATCTATTCTCAAACATTTACAAGAGTGCTTCTCAGTTTAAGTCCCTATTTTGCAAATTGATGCCTTCAGTACAAATTAAGCTCATATTGAAAGTAAATCCTGAACTTGGCTTCCATGGGAGTCTCACACTGGTGAAATTTGGAGATGCTCCTGGAAATATACTGATTGATGCTGGCTTTATGGCAAATTAAAATGATGTCTGGCACAGTAGGTCTTCATATTTCTCCAGGCATCACAACAATAAGTTTGATATTTGGGGCAACAGGAACAAGCATTCTGTCTAGGTAGGCAGGGTCAGGCTGTGCCTCTGCCATTAATCAGCCAGTCAGTTGCTGCCCATATAAATCTTTGCATTTTCCCTGAGACTATTTAGGGCACTGTCATAACAAATCTGCACGTGCAAGACATCTTCAGATGCAAATGGAATCACACACATAGGAGATACAATTGCATATGCAAGAATAGCATTTGGCTTATGAGCAGAACAGGCACTCCTTTGTTTGCTTGTGCAGTCATCTGTGCATCCATCTACATTTTATTTACATACACTAGTTCTTCAAAATTTTCCTACTGCTCTTTATTCAAGTAAACAGCAAGTTACAGTGTGCAGCAAATATTGCACAGTTCAGCTTCAAATTACTGGAAGCAGCAGCTCT
This sequence comes from Ammospiza nelsoni, assembly GCF_027579445.1. Classification (NCBI taxonomy): domain Eukaryota; kingdom Metazoa; phylum Chordata; class Aves; order Passeriformes; family Passerellidae; genus Ammospiza; species Ammospiza nelsoni. The sequence continues at coordinate 11,562,969 of NC_080642.1, read as the reverse complement.
GTGTATGTAAGTGACAGATAGTGGAACCTGCAGAACCTGAGTTCAGGGGGCACAGAGAGGCTTTGATCTGTGGCAGCTCAGAGTGTGGATGTGCAGTGCTGCTGGGAGATGGGAGCGGTGGCTTAGCGGGGCTGAGCTGGAGCTGGGAGTGGGTCACAAGGCTGAGAAGCGCTGGGATCTGGCTGGGGGTCATCAGTGCATTTTCCTTCCCACACCAGGTGTGTTGCCTGCCATTCTCTGCCACTGTTATGGTACATATTTTGTTTGGGCTCCTTCTTCGTGTTTTGTGTTTTTGGAGAAGTAACACTTGCTGACCAGTGGAAGTTAAGTAGCTGTGCTGTTCTGGGATAATGGCTATTGTTGACACTCATATGCTAGTGGAAAGAATATCTTTGTCTGATTTAGTTTAATTCACCTGGGAAATGAATTAAACAAAACTCTGAAAACTCTTTTTTATTATAACAGGAGCACTCCTCTGGGGTATTATTCAAGAATAGCTATAGCATTTTAAATCCACGCTTTCCTTTTTTCTGAAGTAACCCTCTCATGCAGACATTGGCTAAGCATCTCTCCTGGAAGTCCACAGTGCTTGTGCATCTTTTTTAAAAAATCTGTTCTAGAAATGATTAATTTTTTAGCATTTTTATTTGGTGAAATTACTTGGTTTCTATCATACAAAAATTCCAGAGATACAAATGATAATGAACTTAGTTATACACATATAACTTTAAGTGCTTGCAGCCAGTTCTCTGTAGTTATGCAAAGGAAAGTCTTTGATATTATGCAGGATTTTATTTTTCAGTTTGCAATAAGGTATTTCATAAATCTTGAAAAGAAATGCAGGTCTAGGAACACTCTGGGTGTAAAGTGGCTTAGCAATGCAGAGCTGTCAGCCAGATGTCTGAGGTTACAGATCTGGGCATCTGGAATTGCTGGATCTTAACTCAGTCCTCTGAGTACTGAAACTTGTCTGGGTCCTACCAGAGCATCACTGATACTGAATCATATTTGAAAAATGTTTTACTTTCTCCGAATGAGGAAATACAAGCAAAATAAGAGTCATTTGAATTTTCTTAAGTACCTGTAATCAGGATGATGAACAGTACTTTGAAGCAGAGGTTGGCTGGTTTATGGCACTTCTCACCTAAAGGTTTGCATGGTTTTGCAAAGGAATAAAGCTTCGCTTCCTTCGTTTCCCAATCTCAGCCAAGAAAAGAGTATGAGGTGTCTGAGGTGTACAATTGCAATGCATTATAAACTGAAATATTTATGGGAAATGTTAGCTAACAATATAATGAAATATTTTTTCAGATTTTCCATTTGTTTTCCTGAATGACTGTGTGTATAAAATTCTGTGTTGCTGTTTTTCCACTTGAACTGTAACTAAAGAATGCAGGGTCAAAGGGAGATATTTAAAGTTGACTTTCAGAGCAGATGCATTCAGCTTAAGAGCTGTGTGACCGTTGTTAGGTTGTGTCCATCGAAGACCAAGGAGCATTTCCGGAGACAGGTCTCAGCTCACTGAACCATCTGAGTGCAAATTTAACTCTATTCGTGCACCTAGTCCCAACCAGAACCATTACTGAACCATTAGATTAGTGGTATGTATCATCCCTAAAATTATTCTTGTTTGCCCTGTCCACAGAGCATTGACAGTAGGCTTGTTTTCTGCTTCCAGCAGATCCCTCTGGAGGTATTTCACAGCCATCAGTTCCCAGATGGGAAGCCCTGTTCATTAAAGAAATTGAAATCTTCCTGTTTATGAGAGCAATCTACTTCTGGCTCATTGAACTTTGTCTCAAAACCAAGCCACTTGTCTTCCCGTAGCCCTTTCTGCTGCTTTCCAGAAGTAACCTGTTTAATTTTTTACCAAACTGATGCTAGTTTTAAATTTTTTAGTCCAGGTTGTACATTTATCATCAAAAGTTCAGCATGGTCTGAAAACTAGATGAGATTTCTTGTAGAATATATATTTTTTTTCAGTTGTAAAAGACCTCTAAGATTGAGTACAACTGTTAACCCAGCACTGCCCAATCCACTAAGTGCCACATCTGCATGTCTTAAATACCTCAAGGGATGGTGACTCCACCACTTCCCTGGGCAGCCTTTTCTAATGCTTAGCAACCTTTCAGTGAAGAAATTTTTCCTAATATACAATGTAAAGCTCCCCTGATGCAATTTGAGGCCATTTCCTCTTGTCCTGTCACTTGTTACTTAAAGAGACTGACCCTTACCTTGCCACAGCCTTCTGTCAGGGAGTTGTAGAGAGCAATAAGGTCCCCTCTGATTCTCCCTTTCTCCAGGTTAAACACTCCCAGTTCCCTCAGCCACTCCTCACAGGACTTGTTCTCTAGACTCTTCCCCAACTCCATTCTGGAGCTGGACGGATCACCTCAGTGCCTTTCTTGAAGTTAGGGGCCCAAAACTGGATACAGGAATTGAGCTGTGGCCTCGTAAGATGCTTGTAATGGATAACAGATGCAATGGTAGTGTGCAAAGCTTTCAATTGTGTGAATAAATGTTTGATTAATAGGCCTTTAAATAATTCTTCTTCGCCTTGGAGGAAAAGAGATGTATAATGTTTAATAATAAAAATAGTGTTTCTTCCCATAGCCTGAAATGGCATGGAAGGAGGTAATAATGTTTTGTATGGCAAAGCATTTTTCTAAATGGCATGTTTATGCCTTTCTAGCATGGTGGCTGCAATTGGCTGCTGGGCCGATTTGCATGTGCTAAATTGCAGTCCTGGGGATCTGTGAAAACAACCCAGCAAAGCCAATCTCAGCTGGGAGCATGGAAGCTTCTGCTAAATTTGTGATGAGCCACCCCCAGGCCCAGCGTGAGTCATTATCATTGTTTTGTTTTCCAGAAGTTGGTACCAAATGCTTCCAGGATCCAAAGCGTGGATTATCTCTGGAATTGTATTTGTTCCCTCAAAGCTTTGTTTGTTCCAGATAAGAGGAAAGAATAGGAAAGAAATCTGGTTTAAAAAAAAAAATTGTTTCCTTATTAGTGTTCTCTTCCTGCTTTTAATGTGCACTCACAGCCATTTGTTCACTTGCAAACCCACTTGTGCATGGCCCAGCAGTTGCTGCTCAGTCCTAATCAGTTTGCTTTGTGCTGCCAAGGCAATGTGGGGGCTACAGTAAATACAGTAGCATGAGGCAACTTGACTGAAGTCATTGTTTGGCTCTGGCAGAGCTGAGGTGGGGAATTTCTGCTGTCTCTTCTTCTATTTGCCTTGCTGGTTTCTCAGTGAGTGTTTTTATGAAGCCACAGCTGTGTGTGGGACCAGCTGGGGCATCCATTTGCTGTAGGTCAGGAGTCTTTGGTCTGAGGAGTGCAATGGCCTGATCCCCAGGATCTTACACCTGATGCCCACTTGCTGTAGTTGCTGGTCCCTGGGGAGATAGGACAAGGTGTTGAGAGGAACTAAAACCCCTGCCCTGTGCTGTGATTGTGACAAACAGTACATTTGTTCCCAACTTCTAGCCCTTGTTTCAGGCTGTTTTCTGAAACAGACTTCTTTGTGCCATGGACTATGCAAGTGTACCTGCAGGGACTGTGGGTGGGATGCAGAGGAAATGCTGAGTCCTGCAGAGGAAAGGTCCAGGAGTAGGAAAATGCATGTGTGTGGGCATACAGAAGCATATAGAAGTGATTAAAATTCAAAACTTCAACATACAGTGGGTGGAAAAGACATGGACACCGTGGGAGGCCTACATGAGCATGGGAATGGAATAAGGAGCTGAGAGCACTGAAAAAGAGGAACGGACAAAGGGGAACTTCTAGTGAAACTGGTTTTAAAATGTAGTTAAACATGCTGTGCTTGCTTTGTGGACAGAAGTACCCAATCTGGTCTTCCCTCCTCTGCATTACTGATTTTCAGGGTGGAGAAGTCTGCTGGGAGGATCCAAAATATGTCTGGAGGGAGGGGCAGGCAAAGCACTCTTCCTTATGCAGCTGAGGGTGAAGCTGAACACAGTTGCACAGAGCATTCAAACTGGAAAAGCACAAAGGATCAAAAGTGTCCATGACATTCCACAAGGCTCAAGCCTCTCTATGATGTTGCTGTGTCTACAGATAACCACTGGAATAGTATTGCAACGTCCTCCATGCTGCAAGTTCTTTCTCAAGCTCTGGGTTTCCTCTTTTGTTGCAATGTGACATGAAAACAAAACCAAAGAAAATAATAATTCTACTTCTGGTGGGACTGGACAGCCAACACGCTGCCACTGCTTTTCTGAGTTCCTGTGACTTAGTGTTGCTATTGTTTATCCGCTTTTGTGGCTTTTTGGTGGTGGAGAGAGGGGCATGTGAGCCTGTGTTGAATCGCAGCAGTGAAAATCAAGCACAGACCCCTTTCCTGTGTCCCAGTGCATGGTGCTCCCCTTGCTCTCAGTTCTGTGTGCCCAAGCCCTTTATTTCCCAGCTGCTTCAGTTTAGCAATAGCATAGGTGTATCCTGGGTGGTGTATTTGTGAGGCTGGAGGGAGTCTTAGGTGGTGTTTTTGAAAGGCTGATTTCCCCAGGTATTTATGCTCAGTGCAAGCAGGGTATAATCTCTTAAATATTCAGCTGGTTGATCAGACAAATATGTATATAATTATTCACATATGGCTTAATGTTCTGTGGCTGTGCTTGGGTGTTCCTCTCTAATAACTCTAATTTACCTTTAATGGACAAGACAAAGAAACCTGGTTTGCTTTTTCCTCCGTTTCTGCATTTGCTGGAGTTTCTCTGATGAATCCTTTACTGTGCTCACCCTTAACCTGAAGAGGCAGTTGTGGGACTATAAATCATGCTCCCAGATGCTTGCAGGCTGCTCAGCAACGAAATGCACTTTCCCTGCCCCGTCTTCCCTGCTAAATGGCTGACACACATCTTAAAGCATCTTGCTGGAGATCTGTTCCTGCCCTGCAGCTCGTTTACAGCACCTTGGCTTAGAAGGTGATGCAACTGTGCTTTAGAGTTGGTTTGGGGCTTTGTTTTTGAGGTTAGGAAAGGTTAGAGTTAGAACAATGAAATTTGTTAAGATGGTGTGTGAATCATGAATAAGGAGGACAATTAAATGGGAGCATGTCCTTTTCTGAGGAAACACTTTAGTGAATGAATTTCACACTTGTTTGGCATTTCTGGCAAGTGGTGGGTCTTGCTGAGAGTGCTCCCATGAGAGTTTCTCTCCTACTCATCCACAGCTCATGCCCTTTGGGTCGATACTTGTCTGTCTAACATGCTGTTTGGCAGGGAATGCTCCCACATCCCAGAGAAGGTCAGGCAATACATGTTCTAAATGATAGTCTGCTAAGTATAAAAATCCAAACCAGAGGCTTTTCTTTGTTAGTAGTGAGAAAAAAACTAACTCTGAACTGGCAGAAAGATCCAGGCAGGCGCACTGCTTTGTGAAATAGCCATGGGTACCTCTTGGGGACTGTGCTAAGGGCTGTCTGCCATAAGGCTGTGTCTACTCCATGGGAAGAGTTTATTGCTTATGTGCATGGCCACTGAAGAAAAGTGGTTCAATAAGAAAGTCAGATTTTGATAAGGGACTGGCAGGGTGTAGAAAGAGAAATGTAGAGCCCTGAAGTGTTCTGGGAAGATACTTATGGGTCTAATTTCCACCCAGAGCAGGGACCAAGGACTTGTAAATCCTGCTCACTCAGCCCAAAGGCATCACTTCTCTTTCTCTCCTGTCACCCTGTTCCCTTGTGTGACCTCCAGACTCACTGCAAGCCTCAGACTCAATAGATTTTCCCTGATGCTTCTTTGCTCCTAGTCTGTAGAAGGGGAGGACAGCACAGTGCTGAGGAGGAGAGAAAGGCATTGAATCTCTATTATTTATGGGAGTGTTGTTCATTTGGCTGGTAAAATGCTGCTGGGATTAAGTGTTAGAGGAATGATGGGCTTGTTACTCAGTGAGCACATGTTGCCCCACTAACTACCAAAGGACAGTCGTCTGTTTTAGCACTTCTATAATCGCTTGTTAAGCTTTGAGACTAAGAGCCAATATGTCTTACTCCCTACTTCATCTCTACTTTATCCACAATGGTGTTGTGTTATAGAGGCAGATCTTCACTGGGTTTAGTGTAGCCTGGAAAGAATTGTTTGGAAAAAAATGAGAGAAACCTCTGAAAAAGTCACCAATAGAAAGATAAAAAGAAGTAGCGTCAATTAACAGAAAAATACAAGAGCAATTAATCTGGGCCAGAATAAAGTGTCCATCTAGTCCAATAGCCGTCCTCCATCCACATCAAACAGGAAAGAGTAAGAAAATATGATCTGTCCCCCAAATGCTCTCCCAGCTGCTAGCTATTTTCAGCTTAGAAATTATCTGAGTCAGACGTGGTTCAATGTACGTAAGAGTTCTCAGTGGATGTTTCTTTTCTGTACTTGACCAGTCTCCCCTTGAGTTCATGTATATTTTTAGCATCATAGTGTCCTGTGGAAAGGATTTCCCCAGACCTGTTACATGAAGAAGCCTGTCTTTTTCTTTGTTTTGAACTTGATTCCTGCTTGGGTTAATGCTTTCCAGAGACCAGTACTGAACGAGATAGCGAGTAACAGACCCCATCCTCCTCTCGTGCTACTTGTGATTGCAGAGACCACAAGCATACTCCTGCTAAGCTGTTTCTCACAGTTTGAAGTGTCTTGGATCTTATTGCTGCCTCTCTCTAAACCATTCCCAGTTCTAATAAATGCTTGTTGCAGTGAGAGCAGCACATCATCACATGCTTGCCTCAAGTAAGGCGTTGCTTTTCTTTATGCCCAAGGGTTCAAAACCAATGGGGTCAGTTCAGCTGGAGAGACAGCAGTTGTCATGTGGGGTACAGAAAGGAAAGCGGGCTGGTGAGTAGGCTGTTATGGCCAAATGATGAGTTCTGTAGCTGTCAGTCCCTACAAGCTTGTGATCAAAGTGGCATCTCAAGCTGTGGGTGGACACAGCCTCGGTGAGCCGCGTCAGGAGATGAGGATGGCCGTGCCGGAAGCTCCGTGTGTGACGAAGCGTGGGGGATCACCTTGAGACACGACTTCAGCTCGGGGATGCTTTGAGCTCCGTCCTGCCTGGTGAGCTGTGCTGGCAGCTGGCTGCCCATGGACCAGAGCAAGAGAGGGGGAGCTGGTTCCACTCTGATATGAGAGGCTGCCCCTTATATCCAGAAGAGAAAAACCAGGATACCTAGGGTGGAACTGAGCTCCTTTCGTAGCATATCCAGATTTGGAAGGGACCCACAAGGACCATAGAAATCCAACTCCTGTTTTAGTATGCATCTGCCCCATTGATTGTGTTCGCAATATCTCCACCATTTGTAGGGGAAGCCAGGGAGAGTTGCTCAGTCTTACATTTAGGCTGTGGGTACCTGCACATAACTCCACCCTGAGTTCCACCACACCTTCCTCTGCCTTATTGCCTGTTTGTAGTGTGGAGACAGTGCTGCCTTCTTTGCAAAGTACCTGTGTGACTAACCTAGGACCTGTGTGACAACAGAGGGACTCTGAGTCTCAAAGCTGTTTAATATTACTTTGTCTGTACACTGGAACTGGAGAAAGGGGGTAGGATTTTAGGTATTTAAGAGAAAACGCACCATGAGAATTTTAGAGTACAATTGAAATTCCTCATTTGTGCTTTAAGAGGCATTTGAGACTTCCAGCCATTCAGTAAGCTCCCATTAAAAGAACATGCATTACAAATTTCTCATGTAAAAGTATTTAATGTTCAGTAGGAGTGCAGCTTGCCAGGGAGAATATGCTGGCCGCCTATTAAGAGAAACAGATGAAGGCAATTGCTTTCTAAGGGTTAAGTATGACCTGGTAAGCCAAGGCCTGCAGCGTTAGCAAGTGCCAGCCAGCAGCTGGAATAGCTCAGTGATGGATAACAAGTGCCCTGTCCTTCCATTCCTCCAAAGAGAGCCTTGCTCAGTGAAGGTTTCTAACGCTGAATCAGCAACAGCACTGGCTCTCTAAAGGGCTCCGAGTTAACAGCTTCTGCACACTAAAGGTTAATGGTGATATTTCAGGAGGTAGATTTCAGAGGAAAAAGGTTTTTTTCACTGTTGTTTGGGGTTTGCTTATCCTCTCTATATTACCTGCAGCAGTGTGCTAACGCATGGGCAAAGTGGGCTGTGACCTCAATCAGCTAGTTAATTTTAAGCCCGTGCTTAAGTGATTTGCTAAAACTGTGCTTATTCAGAGGAAGAAAGCTGATTGTATTTTCATTGCTCAAGCTAGGTGAATTATAGCATCTAAGTGATTTTAATGATGAAGGAGCATATTATGCTTTGAAACAATTATTTACGTTCTCATGAAGAACATTAGTATCAGTCAGTATGTCTGATGATTGATGGCCATGCTCATACTTGCTAATAACCCCCTCAAAGCTATTTGAAATACTGTATTGTGCACTTACATTTTTATCTCTGTAATTTTAAGATGAGCACAGCTTATTAAACCAAAGTATTTTCATGTCTTATGTCAATAGAAATTGTTCTTTTAATGTTCAGAAGGAATTGGTTACAGAAATATGGGAGAGAGAGGGAAGGGATTGTTTTCCTTTCGTGTTCAGTACATTCTTCATACTTTTGCTTTTTGATGACTAAACTGTTCTGTATTTGCAATTGAAAACTGTTGATTGGAAATTCTTGTGAGGCTAACATAAATGGGGCTTGATTTTGAAAAATACATTCATGATCGTTTGCCTAATTTGTGTGTGCAATTAGTGTGATTGCCACTGGAAATGGCCATCTGAGAACAGACTGTTGGAGACTTACATCTTTTTCTGATCTGTTTTCTCTCTCTCCTCCTTAAGGTGCCAACTCCTATGATGTCTAAATATTACCCATGGAAGTTTAATTTGGTAATATGTTTATTGATATCCTTTCATCTCTTACCTCTCCACTTTCAGGTGTTTGTTAAAAGGCTGAGAATGATTATTCCCTTCTGCTTCCTTCTCAAGTCCACTTGACACAACGTAGAAGAGGTTCTTTCATCTAAGTTGTTGATCTTGCAATTCAGAGAATCAGATCTCACTGGCAACTCTAAAGACTCTTACATGGCCATAGTAATATTTAAGTAGTTTCCAGATGTGCACAAAAGATTACAACTCTCATCTGTTAGGTCTCTTGCTCCCTCCTGAGGAAACTTGTGCTCACAAGGGACATTTATTGGTGACAAAGTGGAATTGTTTCATTTTGCTTTGTTTTAAACATGTGATGAATTAAAAATGTAAGATAGATGAGTCTCTAGAGTATTCCCTTCAGTGAAGCTGTGAAACCTGGTTCAGTTTAGGGATTTGAAGGGCATGTCAGCTCAAGACATCTTTGAGCTGACTTGGAGTCCTTTTTGTAGGAGCATGCTATCAAGGTTGTAGTTCCTTAATGGTTTCATTGATGGGTAAGAGAAGGGAATGAGCTTGTGACCCCAACCTCTGGGAGCAGTACTCTTATTGCCTCCCATTGCTGGTGCTGGGGATTAAACCAGTGGGAAATTACCCTGTTCTTATTATTGGTATTTTAAAAATGAATTGCTTTTAATCAAACCAGCCTTACAAGAGTCATTGTGGCTATACAAGTGCTGCTGTTGTAGGGAGGGAATCAGCAAGAAAGGTGTAGCCTGAGGCAGGGAGAGGAATGGGTGGAATTGCCCCTGTTTGCAGCTACTCCCACGTCCCTGGGTTTGAAGCAATGGGCACAGCCCCACTGCTGGTGACATTCACATTGCATTCATTGCTCCTGAAATGTTCTCCATCCTGAGGTACAGCTAAGTCAGATCTAAAGATTAGGTGTACCTTCCAGTCTGGGGTGTGACTCAGCCCTACAGCTGCAGAGGTGGGAGAGCTGTGGCAGTGAACAGAAGACAAATATCCCCTGGCTCATTAATGATGGGATGGAGAGCACATACTGCCTGATTGCTTATTGCCTGTGGCCTTTCATTAAGGGTAAACTCAATTTGCCCAGTATTGACAGCTGCCTGGTGGAAGGGTCATGCTATGTGGCAGGCACTGAACTGCCAAGAACAAGCACCCAGATACAACAATATGTCAGAAATTATACAGGCAGTGTATTTTGTTCTTTTCTCTTGTGCTTTATCTTCTTGTTGAGAAGAAACAATTTCTAGGGATGAGACATTAAATATGTCAATCCTGCCTTGTCTGCTAGCTAGGAAATGCTGGAAAGTTAATGAATTTAAGTGGGGAAGATGGTTATTGTTTGCACTTGCTTGTTCCTGGCCTGGGTTGAAACTCATTTAATTAAAGGAGTGTAGTATCCTTTCCAACGAGGCCCCCAAGCCAATCAAAACCTTTGGGTTTTTTCCTGCCCAGTGTTTCTGATCCTTCCCAAAGCATAAACATTTATTGTGCTGTGAGGGAGAAGTTTAGAAAGAACAAGCAGACCATGATTTGCCAGGGAGCATCAATTTCTGCTGGCCCTAGCACCGCTCTTCCCCCTGCTCTGTCCAACCAAAGGCCCTCTCCATTAGCACAGCTCGCTCAAGCATCTTCCCTCCTCATTCTGAGAGCTGCTCCAGCCCCTTCCAAACATATAATTATAGGCATGAAAAAAATAAATTTGTTCTTATTCAGCACCTGATAAAATGGTGACTCAGACATTTTCATTTTCCATTGGAAATGCAAGTTCTCGCACATTCGGAGTGCTCACAGCACACAGCCTGAATCTTAAAGGGAACTCTGTCTGCCCCCTGGAAGGGCAAAATAGTTACAAATGCAGGATGCCAGGTGGAGGCTCTCACAAGTAGCTTCATTTGTCTACATGGTGAAGCAAACCAAGGTCACTTACCTGTGTCTGCACTTCCCCCTGCAGTGTAGTAATCCCAGCAAAACCCCAACCCACACCCAGCAGTGGGCTATGGAGACCTGGCCAGCCTGGCAGCCTGGAGCTTTCTGGCCACTGGGACTGCATGATCAGCCTGGCATTTGAGACAAATGGTGGAGTAAAGGTACTTGGTCAGGTTTAGGATGGCCCTTGTGAAAAGAGTGACGACACTCTTCCTAAAATAAACATGTTTCTGTGCTGTGTCAGGAGATGGCTCATACACAGGCTGGAAGGAAGCAAGATACTCGCTGAAAGGCATAAATCTTTCTAACCACCTTCAGTGGTTATTTTTAAGCTCAGGGCATGCAGTGCTATGAATGCCATCCCATTAGGGCTGGAAAAGTGTTAGTCAGGAAGATGGGTGCTCTGGAGCATGAGAGTCCTCTTCCTCTAGCCCACATGACCTGTGCCTTCCAAAGAAAACTCCTGGGCTGTGACAAGACTGAAAGCATGTTTGATTTTAGTTTAAAGTGAATTCAATAAATAGTGTTTTATTGTATTCTTCCAGAGCAGCCAGAGTTGTAGGATAAATATTTATATGGAACAGCTGCTGAGTTAAGACAGAAGTACAAATATATGTTTTTGCCTTTGCTTCTACCTGAAGGTCCCTGAGGACTTGATTCCTATGGGTCCCTTCCAACTCAAAATACTATACAATTCCATGACTTTGTTGGAATCAATTATTTCTTATACTACTTATGGACATGGCTTTTTTTTTTGTTTTGTTTTGTTTTCATATAGTTCAGGAAACAAATGCAAATGAGGTAAAATATAAGTCCATGAATGCTTCTCCTTTATTTTGTGGCCAACCTATGCCCAAACTCACCATGGCCTGGCAGCTTTTCATAGGAGTATACTGGACCAAACCCAAACTAGTGTCTAGTCCCTCTTTCTCCAAGAATTTACACTTGCATCAATTGCTGATGTAGCTTAGCAAACAGGACCCCTCGTGGGAAGGACTGCAACATCTCTGAACGTGAGCCAAAATCCTTTAATCATAAAGAGATAATCCACTAAATAATTTGAGCCCAGCAGTCTGCAGGGCATGGGGGCTGTTTTCTGGCTTTGCTCCCAAAGATTCAAAAAGTTCTTCAGAAATGGCTGCCCTAGTGCATGATGCAGCAGGGAGAGCTTGGAGAAGACAACATTTTGTTTTGGCTTTGTTTTTTTCCCTATGACAACATAACTTCCTAAATGCAAAAAAGGATCAACATCTTGGTCTATTTGGGACAAGGTGACATTTCTTCTGAAAAAAAGAAGGATCTTCCCATGGGGTATTTTTTACACCTAATTTTCCTCTGGCAAAATGTGGGTGCATTTTTACTGATGGAAAAAGTCTTTCCCTAAATGTTTGAGGTGTAGGAGCAGCTTTACAAATTGCACTCTGTCAGGAAATAAATGACAGGTGAGTGTGCATGTGTTTGTTCATGTGTTCCCAGTGCCTGGGGTGAGCTCTCTCTGGCTGGTAGCATCGGCAGAAAGGCCTCCCCAGCTTGGGCAGGGGTGGGAGATGTTTTGGAAAGACAGGAGTGCAGGATATCTGTTGAGTGGGGCAGTCCTTTGAACAGCACACCGAACAGAGGAGAGGTTTGTCAGTGCCCCAAGAGCAGGACATTCGTCAGACCCTCAGCTCTTGGTGACTGTCTGGAGTCCTTTGAAGCACTGACAAGGGGCTGATGATGGGAGAAGAGACCTGGGATGGTGCTGTGGTGGGGTAGGAACTCCCCTGACCCTGAGTGGTCCCGTTAGGTGAGCAGGGCATGTTTGTTGCCTGAGGACTACCTGGGATTTTTGGCCCCTTATGGTTACAAGAGAGACTTTGCTGCTGCCCCATCAGTTGTGGTGGTTGCACCTCTCTCTGTTTAAGTCTTGTTGCATTATGCTGCTTTGGGTGATCACAGGTCAGCAGTGACAGCCTCCTTGGAGTCTCAGACACTCAGACCTGGCAAGTCCCTCACACTGCAGAGCTTGGAGCTCCAGCTTAGGGCTCTGTGTCACCTCTGTCCTCTCCTTGGCTGAGTCACCTTTGTGAGTAACATCTACCAGTGATGCTGCCTTTTGGAGTGGGCATTAGCAATCACTGGACTGGTACCTCTCCCTGCCTTTGTTATAGTAGTAGTCTTCTTTTTTCCCTTTAGGATGTTTGTAGTGAACCTGAGCATTTTCAGGGCAGAGATTTGCATGTTTTCTTTAATCTAGCCAGGTCCAGCAGCAGTAGCAGTGTTGGTATGTTCGTCACATAAGCACATAACCAGAACAGCCAGTGTGCTGGTATAAATGATTCTGCAGTTCAAGCAATTTGATTTTTTTTTCTGCTACTTTTATCATTTAAAATAAATAGATCATAGTTAGATGTGCCTGCCAATAGCTCAAATATACCTTCAGTTAGGTTCAGTAACATTCCATCTCAAACCATACCCTGTGGGACTTTCCAGGTAAACTTACATACCATAAGAAACACAAGGATTACTCCTGTCTTGGACTATAGCTAGTATTCTTCCAGTTAATGTGATCATTCCTAGAATAGAAAAATTTTGAGCACCTAGCTATTTTCAGCCAAGCCCCTGCCTCTACCACTTGAAGGGAATGTCAGATATTTTCACATGACAGAAAAGCGTGGCCAAATTCTGTTCTATAAAATAGTCTTAACTTTGGGGTTACTGTTTCTTTACTGGATTTCAATTTCTATTTATTCTTGAAACTTGCAAAAGATACATATCCAAATCTGCTAGATAGTTTTACAAATTACAGCCTAGTTTAGATGCATTTTCCTTTAATGATAACCCTCAGCTAGCTTGAAAATTAGTGATACAGACTGACAGATACACCTGGAGGCATCCACAGCCTTAAAATATCAGCCCATGTTTTCTGCCTTTTATTTACTTGTTGGTTTTTGTTTGTACTGTAATATTCATGGAGTGAAACAAAATAAGGAACTGAAAAGAGCATTTTTATGTAATTTTGTGATCCCTGTTAAAGTGCTTTGTGTGTTTATCAGAATGAATTACTTGTGCAAAATTCTGTGTTCTTTTTGCTTTTCCTGACACTGAAATGTCTACATACCAGAGCAGGGAATGAAAGCACATACAATATGGGGAGCAGAGATGCAGGTGGGGAGTGTTTGCGGTGAATTCCTGTGATGATCGGGAAAGAGAAGCCCACAAAGCCAGCTTTGAAGAATGTCCTGTGACAGCCAGGCTGAACTGGAATGTGTCCTGGTATATTTCCATAGCGAAACAGAAAATCCTGCAGCGAGGCAGTCGATCGAACGCTGCCGACTGCTCGCTCAGCCCATGCAGGAGCAGCCTCCTCACCTCCCGCCAGCAAACGGGGTCTGAGCAGGGTGGCAGCAGCCATGGCTTTAAAACATTCCTTGCCATATGTCACAGTGCTACCTGAACTCACCAGCCTGACCTGCAACACAAACAAAACCCGTGTCCAAAAGGTGTGTGCCAGGCAGAGCATGTGTTCCTTTTCTCTCTGCTCTCCAGAGTAGTCACTGCGCTTTTTTCCTCTGTAGTTTGTAGCTTTTCATCACCTGCAAGTCACTGGTGTTTTCTGAAGGCTGGAAATTGAAAAAGAAATGCACCATTCACCTTCTGACTGCTGTCTGTGCTATCTGCCAGCACCATCCAGGTCCCCTGTGGGCATTAAGGCCAATGCCACCCACATCATTACCCAGCTGGGAGACAGCTGCTGGCAGGGACAGCCACTTTCTGTGGAAGCAGGGAAAGACTGAGGCTTTTCACAGAGTGCACAGATGCTTTCCATGAACATATGCTCAATTAAGAGGCAAACTCACCACCTGCTCTGCAGCGTGAGTATCCAGGCTCCTTTCAGGCAGGTATTTGCTTTGCTGTGTGCTTATGCTTTTACAGGGGTCTGGAAGTACTTTGGGTAGTGTTTGTGCAGCTGTGCCTGAAACCCCAGGGGTCAGGTGCTGTTAGCATGCAGAGCTGCCAGCTTCATTAAGGTAATTGTGCCCAAGGCCTTTCCTTCCTTCTCCTGGTTTAATGAGGAGCCACAGCATCCCCTCGATGCTTCCAGTGGCTGCAGGGAGCTGCACGTGGGTGGGAACTGGAGTGGGTTTGCTCTCTGCCCCTACAGCCTCTGGGGCTGCTGCCAGCACTGGGCAGGGAAGGTGAGCTCCTAAAGGCAGATTTTGCTGCTTAAATTAGTGCCTTATTTTTTAAAAACGCAAAGAAATTCATTGCTCCTGTTAGAACACTTGCTTCTGCTAGAATGTTGCACAGGTTTGGAGCCCCTCATGAGCCCTTGCCTAAGCCTCAGCCTCTGAGTCTGCAGCCAAATCCCCAGCAGAGCTGGCAGCGCTGCAGCAGCCCGGGCAGGGATAAATGGGCCATGCACTCTGCAGCCTTGGTGGCAGGGACAGATTAACCCTCTTTTGCAGAACCAGTGCAGTGATGGCAGCTGGTGGGTGGCTGAGAGTCCCCTCTCCCTGGGGTGCCCTGAAAATGGGCATGTGGCTCAGCACAAATACCTGTGCTGAAACATAAGTCAATATATCTGCCAAACTCGGCCTGTTTTCTTTCTTTGGACTGTTCTTTTCTCACCCATCTCAAAAATGCCTTTTCCACAGGTAAATGCATTTTCTGTGCCTAGTTTGTGCTGCATATGGCATCTTCTGTGAAAATGAACATTTCTTCTGCAGCATTTTCAGGCTTCTGTGTCCCAAAAGAAGATCATGCACAGGGATTTCAACCTGCAGCCACAGAATCTCTACCAAAGGAGCATGTGCTGAAATGTAAAATGCACATCTGTGCTCCAATCATGGAGCCATGTTCTTGTGCCCAGCAGGTTTCCAGCCTTTTCATTCATTAAAGATGATTCAGGATGAGGACAATTAATTATTCACTAAGAGTAATTTTGAATTTTCACTGGCTGCAAGGAAGTGCCTGTGGGACAGCAGGAAAACAAATATGGCAGTGAGAGAAGGGGCTTGCTCCATGCTGGAGCAGGGGGTCAGAGGCCCCCAAGAGCTTCTCAGAGTGGCAGCTCCTGCCAGGCCAGGTACCCCACTCACCACAGAGCAGGCAGCACTGGGGGGAGCTGGAGCACTGTGCCAGCCTGCCATGAGCTCACAGAGGCAAGGAGCACGCAGCATGAACCTCCAGGGACCCCTAGAGCCTGCCTGGGTTGCTGCACGGTGTTGCAAAAAGCTGTGCTGGACCCATGTTTTTCCAGCTGTGCAGACACACAGATGAACCAGGGGTTTATTGCTCTGCAGGACACGTTTTTCCCTGCTGTGAGACAGAAATCACCAGCTCAGGTATTGTAAGGTGAGAGGAGGAGCGGGAAGCTCAGACCCAGGTTGTATTCAAGATGATGGTAAAGATACTGCTGTGTTTCCTACCTGAATGAGTGCTAGGAGGGCTGGTTTGAGCTGTGCCTGCATTCCTGCTGCTGAGGTGGCACTGGCACAGGGGGCCATGCCCAGCTGCAGGCTGAGTGCCGGGGCTGTCACTGGTCCCTGGTGAGTGCACAGGAGCTCACAGCACTGGGGCAGACACAGCAGCAGCAGACACAGAAGTGTGAGTGGGAGTTGGCTTGCTGCTGGCAGCCCCTCTGTAAGCCTGAGGTGATTGCCCAGATTTCAGTGTGAGTAGGAACAGCATTTGCACCTCTTGCTTTTGGTGGGGTATCATGTGCCTGAGCCAGGGTCCAGCTCCAGCCAAAAGTGGCTGAACTTCATGCTGCTCACATTGGCGTAACAGGCATTGGCTGGGAATGCTTTGTAATTAGTACCAAGAAAATGAGAAGAACCTTCTAAAATGCAGCTATCCCATAGAAAGCTTTTTCTTCTCCTAGCATAAGTAACAAGGTGGAACACTAGAAGTGTTCTTTTTGAGTCTTTTTATCCAAATGGAGTTAATCTTATACCTGTGCTGTGCCTGGGGCTGTGCTGCAGATACATAGGAGGCTGTTCTGGCTGTTCTGACACCTTGTTTAAAACAAAACCTACTGGAACAATTGCCAAGAGGAGAGCTTGGTGTTGGCCCACCGAGACTTTGCAGCATCCTGTGTGTACTTATTATTTGCTGTGATCAATGGCACTGCAAAGGCTGTTCCCAGGGTAGGAAATGCCTTATTGTATAAACAGGCTATACTGGGAAGGAAAATAGTACCCAGGAGAGAAAGCAGTGATGCATTAGAAGTAATGGGCTCTATCAGTGTGATTTTGTTGGGCAAGGTAACCTCAAAGATTTATTTAAATAGGGCAGAGATATGAGTGACTGCTACATTCTCACTTTGTAATGCATTTGCCAGTCAGAGAGCAGATAGCAGTAAAGGCATTGCTTTTTACAACACAAGTTCATTTAAACTGAGGCTCTGCAGAACTTGTTCTGTGGTGAGCTAAAGCAATACCCAACACCTTTCTCTGAGTAGGAAAAGTGGGTATTCAGACAGGAATAGCTGAATTTGTGAGGTTTTTTTCTGTTCATTTTCTGCAAGTTTTAAAGATCATCTTTAAATACTGAAGAAACTAATACTGAATAGATCTGTTTCCTGAGAGGGGGGGAAAAAAAAGAACAACTTCAGAGATTTTCACCTGTGATATATTCTCAGTTTTTGCTGTGGGGTCAGGATGTGGGACCAAGGGAACCATGGAAATTTCCTGTTCCTAGGCGACCTACTAGCCAGTACAGCAAAACCCATTTTATTCTGTTAAAATGGAATACAGTGCTTGACATAAACGCTGTGGTGGAATGCTGTATGCAGCCTCTTTCCTACATTAATTTCCTATTTTACAGGAGAAATTACAAATGTTGGGCTTGCATGACTGGCAGAGCGAGAACTGCTCAAGGCAACATAAACAAATAGCTATGAATAACAGATCCAGGAGTAGACAGACAAATGAACACAACTTGCTTGCAGACAAATGAACAAGCAGTACAGCTAAGGCCAAGCTAGTTAGCTAATGTTTTTCTTTGTAATCTGTGCACCTACATTACCCTGCAGGTGGTTATATCCAGAGCTGATGTGTTAGTACATTGGTGTGATTGGTGTCCCTTACAGCTTGGCAGTGTATGCAGAGACGCTCCCCAGGTTTTGCTGGATGTATATTCAGGCTGCTGAAGTGCAGAATCTAAGCTTCCCCTCTCTCATCTTTGTATAGGATGACTTTGCTAAAACAGATGGGAAAGGGGCAAAAGCTGCCTCCCTTGTAAATATTGTGTGTGAAAAAACTGAAGGTCCAGGTGTAGGTAGCTGCCTCCTGCTTCTGAGTGAGTTCTGGCTTGCAGTGACCAGGACTATGCAGGAGGGGAAGGCAGTGTGTAAGGGGCGGAAGGAAGCACTGAACCCCTTTGTTCTCTCTCATTACCTGTAGACCAAGGCCAAGGTGTTTAATGATGCCCACTCCAAGGCTGTGGCCAGTTTCTGACTTGGCTGCCTCTGGCTGCTCCAAAGGCCCCATCTCTTTCCTTTGCAGTTTGTCCCCTTGCCAGTGTGGCAGGCACACTGCAGGGTGCTGCTCTGAGCTGTTACACAGGTGATTTGTTCTGCCTGTTGCTGGTTGCATTTTCAGCAGGGAGTGAAGGTGACCTTAACGTGCACTCAGATTTTTGAGATCTGTAAAGCAGGGCAAGATATGTGGAAGCAAGTGGGCATTTACAGTGTCAGCTATACACCTTTACATTTATTAGCAAGCAGTTCTAGCACTTGGATTTGCTAGGTACAGAGCACAAAGGCTGCATGGTGCAAAGGGGAAAGGCAGTTTAATTTAATGCTGGGAGAACAACATATCTGGGGGTTTGTGCAGTGCCAAAAAGTTTGGAGGGAAGGAACGAGATTTGTCACACTTAGTCCAAAACTCCAACAGAAAAAAATACACTAGGTTTTTAACTTGTTGAACAGACTTAGAATAAAGATTTGTGGGTAAAAGAACAGGCGGGCTTTTGAGTTGCAGAGAAATAAATTTTCTCTCTTTTCATTTATTCCAAGTTTTTTTTTAAACTAGCACTGTAAATTATCACAAATGCAACGGACTGGTCAAACCACGTGCAGATTTTTTTTTTTTTTCTTGGCGTGGAGATGATGAAACAGATAATGTCATTGACCTGTCACCTGCAGCACAGGGCACCTGCCCTTCTGTGGCAGAGCTGCCACGAGTGCAAAGGCTTGTGACATGGAGGGGAAAGCCCTGCAAAGAACAACGCAGAGCGGTCACATTTCACTGGGAGCAAGCGGTGCCCCGGCTGGAAAGCCCTTGCCTTTGAGAAGGGTTTGGGCACGGATGGGTGCGGGTGCGGGCCGGTACCGGAGGCAGGCCGGGCTGCTGCGGCCCGGGCGCTGTGAGCGTGTCCCTGGGCGCCAGGTGGCACTGCTGCCGCGGGGACAGGGCACTGTGTGGGGGCAGACAGCGCTGCCGGGGGCACACGGCGCTGCCGCGGGGACAGACAGGGCGCTGCTGTGGGCACACGGCGCTGCCGCCCGTGGAGCGCTGGGCTCTGGCAGTGCCCTGCGGTGCCAAACCCCTCCGCCCCTCCTCTCCGAGCGCGGAGCATCCTTCTCCTTTCACCCGTTTCTAGGCCAGTATTTTCCAAGTGTGAGCCGAAATTATGTATTTAAAATTTCTGTTGAGCAGAGAGCCCCACCCTGGAGCCCGAGCAGTTGTCGCTGTTTTGTCGCACGGAGGCGTCTGAGGCTGCGGATCTGCGGGTGGGAGCTGGTCCGGCCCCCTGCCTCTAAACGCTGGTGTTCGGAGGAGCATCTCGGGCTGCCGGCAGCTGCATTTCCCTCCAGCTGAGCCTGCGGCAGGTCCCGGCCCCGGTACAATCCCCCGGGGCAGCTTTGGTGCAGCCGGCAGCCCCCGCTCTCTGCCCTGCCGGCGGCGGAGGGGTGCCCGGCTCAGCACAAGGGGAGCGCTCCCACTGTGCCTTCTGAGAGTGCTGGTGTGTGCAGAAGTCCTGCTTTATTAATGCAGGCTTTTCAGGTCCTTGTAAAAAAAATATTAATCTGTGTTTATACTCTAAGGTTTGAGTTTTCATTCTTTTCCTTCTCTTTTCCTTCCCGCCCTTTTGTCACTCTTTTGCCTCCTTCACCCTTGTTCTTTCCCCTTTGTTTCTTCCCCCTTCCCCTCATATTTCTTCTTTTCCTTCCTATATTTTTTCTTCTTTTTCCATTCCTTTTCCCTCCTTTTTTCTTCCCTTTTTCTTCCCTTTTCCCCTTTTTTCTCCCGTTTCCCTCCTTTTTCCCTTTTTCCCCTTTATTCCCTTTTTCCCCCTTTCCCCCCCTTTTCTCCCCCTTTTTTTCTTCCCTTTTTCTTCCCTTTTCCTCTTTGCATCTCCCTTTTTTTCTTCCTTCCTTTCATATATTTTCCTTTCCGCACTTACCTTTCTTTAATTTCCTTTTTTTTTTTTTTTTTCCTTTCCCGCTCCCTCTCCTCCGGAGCCGGCGGTCGGTGCCGGTGCGGTGCCCGCGGTGAGCGCTGGGCTCTGGCACCGCTGGGCGGCGCTGCCGCTCCGCCGCCGCCGGCCCGTGCCGGGAGCGCCTGCCCGGGGCTCGCCTTGGCTGCTCGGGGATCGGGGCCCGGGGGGCGAGCGCTCGCAGGCCTTCAAAATGAAAAGGAAATACAGAAGGGGAGGTAGAGCGGCGCTAAAGAAAGGCCTGGGTTAAGATAAGAGTCGGTAGCTGTGTCCTTCCCATGTAAATTCAGGGATCCACACCCAGTCTGGACTGATTTATGTAGGCAGTGAATTTTATCCTAATTTTCTGGACTGATTTATGTAGGCAGTGAATTTTATCCTAATTTTCTTAAATCCCTGTGTGTTTGGTTGAGAACCTCCTGTGTCTCTTGAGTTCACGTTCCTGCATAGGGTATCACTAACTGTGGCTCAAGGTGGATGACCAGCCCCAGCGGGACTGTGTCATAACTTGATGAAAAGAAACTCAAACTTGGTTTTTTCCTCATTTCATTGGTGATTCTTGTATTGTGTCTCAGTTTCCGCAGCAGTTCTGGTCTGGTCACCTTGCATGGCAGTGCTCTCCCTTCCCAGTTCCCATACTCGGCTGCTGTCCCCCTCTGCTGTGTGTCAATCTGGGGATCCTTGTGCCCTGCGACTGTTCACCTTCATTATAACAGGGATTGAGTCCCTTCCAATCCCAGTTGTAAGTACCTCGTCCAAATTATTCCATATGCAAAAATAAAAAAATAGGCTTGTTCTAATCCACAGGCCCTTGGAAACGAAACAGGGAAAGCTTTGGCCTAGGTGCAGCAGTGACCAGGGTGCCCTCAAACAAAAATCAGTGTTGGATTTAAAGGCAAAATGATGTATTTTCCCAATTTTAGGACCACCCCCCCTTCCCCTAAAAATAAAATAATAGCCTAGGGAGCTTTGCCTTCTTCCAAGTTGTTATCTAATTGCATTTCCAATTTTTCCATCAGAGACATATTCCAAGATATTTTGTAATTCCCCCACCCCCAAAAAAGGGGAAAGTTTACAACCTTCTGAGGTTTCCTCAAGACTAATCATTCAATGTTTAAATAATATAGGAAAGAAACAAGATTAATTTAAATTAAAATAGTTCTGTGACCCCAATATTGTTTTCCATTTTTAAAAATTCATTGTAGGAAAAGAGGAAACTTGGTGCAATAGTGTATTTTACTATTTTTCACTCTACTCACAGGCATAAAAAAAGCCTGGAAATTATCTGAAATTGCATGCTCTGAGAGCTGTAATCCCATAACCCTGTGAGGCGCAGTCACTCTAGTCATGCTGCTGTAGCTGGATTCCTCACTTATTTACTCAGGATGGAAAAGGATCTGAGCGGGAAACATCCTTGTGAAGCCCTGGTGTTTCCCCAGAGCAGGATGGAGGCTGCAGGACTAATCCCTGTTTTGCACACTGGAAAGACAGGGCTTCTGTGATGCCTCTGAGTCTCTTAGCAGTGCAAATGGCTTTGTTGGTGCAGCCCTGGGGAAGTGTGGGCTTGGCTGGGATGAGTGGGTCCCCACTGCTTGCCTGGTGCTACCTCCATCTCCCCTGCCTCTGCACTGCTGAGCTCATGGTTCTGGGGGCAGAAGGATTGTAGGTTTGAAAAATAAAGTCCTGGTGAAGCAAGGTGGCAACCTTGTCATTTATTGCAGTGCAAACACAGGGATCCTGTTAGTGTGCTGGAAGAGCTGCTGAGGAGGGTGGACAGTGGTGGGGGGCCAAGGCTGCTCTGCAGCAGCTGTGCCCAGCTCCCTCTCTATGGCCTCACAGGGCTGGTGGGGTCTCTGCTTGAGCTGTGGAGAAGTTGAGCTGCAAGCAGAGGGGATGCTGGCAGAGGTGTCAGCTGAAAAGTGTCAGTCCCTTCCCAAAGGGGAGCCCTTCCTGACAGCTCCATCTATGCAGGCATGGGGAAAGCTGGGGCCCCTCCATCAGCACCTCTTGCCTGCACTGCATGAAAAATCCCACCGTGAAATCCATCTGCCCCTCAGGGATGTGTGTTTGCAAGCTCTCCCTTGGGGAAGGCTCACAAAAGCAGTATCATCACCTCACCCTGATTTCATGGATGGAGGAGCCGGCAGTGTGGGGTGGAGGGCATGCACCTGTGTCACTCCATGGTCTGGTGGCAGGCAGAGAGAAGTTGGTCAGGCTGGTGCTTACTCTTGGCATTGAGGGTGATCTGCAGTGTTTGTGTCTCAAATGCTTCAGTGCTGTGCTTGTGAATCAAGCAGAAAGGCTGCTTTAAAAGCAGGCAGTCTAGTTTTAGAGCTGGCATAATCATAATTCCTACGCCACTAGGAGCAGGGGGGAGGAGCAGATAAAAATCAGAAAATTAGAATTTTTTTACAATAAAAGCCAAAGTGCTAGAAGCCAAAACTGTCATTGTAATGTGAGCTCTTTTTTGATAGTGTCCTATTACATCGTGTAAGAGGTTGAACACGCGTACAAATATCTTGGTTGGTAATTATCTGATTTGTGATATGTAGCTAATGTGAATTTGTTGTTCTGTGCATTATGCAGCAGCAATTCATTTCTGAGCAACATTAACTGGCACTATGGCAGTTCAGTGCAGAAATTACAGGCATAAACATATGTTTCACTTAGGCTGAGTAGTGGCTGAGTCGAGACACCAGCCATCCTGGTCAGGGGAGATGTGGGGTGAAGAGCTGAGGGTACATCTGTTCCTAACTCACCCTGGCAACAAAATCCTCCTCTCCCAGATGATGTTTGTTGGGTATCCTCAAATTACCCAGCAAGCAGAAAAGATCTGTGCAGACACATGTGGGTACCAGCTGGCCAGGGGACCCCACAAGTGGAAGCTGACATCTTCCCTATTCTGGAATGAGTTTATGGAGAGTGGTGTCTCTGCAGGCTGCACCAATCAATAGCAAAGATCTGCAGGAGTGGCTTTCAAATTAGATAAGCTTTGGAGCTGATGTCTGAATGATGGTAACAATATAAACACTTAACTCAATGCACTCCTGTCACTGCATCCCTAACTACTCTTAGATAAGACCATTTGTATTTTATGGGATCTTATTTGCTTTCGCTTTATTTAATGATACTGCTAAATAAAACCACTCAATAATTGTTGTTGCTTACTTCAATTCATCAATTAAATATGCAAGGCTATTAGTATAGATATATTTTAAGATGGGTCAATGAGCAAAGGTTAAATAAAACATCCTACAGAATGTACATCAAATGTCTCCCCATTCTTAGAGTATTAAAAAGATATTTTTTGAAAGACTGAAAGTATTAGTGCTACAGATCAGAGAAAGGGTCTCTTGGCTCATGTTATTGCAGGCTGTGTCACATAATTTTTTCACAAATATGTACAAAAAGCCTCCTTGGAACAGAAGGAGCAGAATGAGATGTGCCCACTGGCCCTGTTGGAAGTGTCTTACTCCTCTGATTGTTAGAAACCATGTCTAATTTCTAGTCTAAATTTATTCTTGGCCAGTTTCTACCCATTTCCTCTTGTGCCAGCATTGCCCTTCAGCTTATCTGTCCTCTGACTGCTGTTATTTATGCCCTGTTTACATTTCTTTCTGCCTGGGCAATGAAGATCTATGAAACATGAACATTCTGCTTCAGTTTGTAGGCAGTTTCACTTTCTTAATTGCTCTAGTGCCAGGGTTTCAAACAACACAAGGGAACATCCTTTGTTTTGAAAAGAAAAGCTTTCATTGAAGCTGCACAATATTGTGGGCATATTTCCTGTTTGACCAAGGCTTTATGAATTCTCTATATTTTTCTCAATTTTTATTTTCCCCATAAAATTGCAAAGCTGTGGGTCAAATTTTAGCTGACAGAGTCCATATTAAATTATTAAATAAATGAAAAAAGACTTTTCAGACCCTACATTGTGCCAGGAGTCAAGGAAGAAAAGTGAGAGAATTGCAATAAATGCTGGAGCTATCCATGTGCAAATAATAATAAGGCTGAGAGTAGCATGTATCCTTTTCTAGAACAAATGCCTGGTGTCTGCCTCCTTATGTCTACTGGTTTTTGGCAAGATGAACTTTGCAGGAGTCAGTCTGGCATGTTTAACTGGGGTGAGAGCTGGTGCCTGCTGCACAGGGGTTTCTTGCAAACCCCACACAGAGCATTGGTAGTGTAAGGGGTGGATGGTGGAGCCTGTGGGGAGATCCCTGGAGCAACTCTGAGATCTGGAAGTTTGTTTCATTTATGTAGACTTTGATAATCCCAGCTCACGTTCTCTTTGGCTCATGACAGCTAAGACTTGCTGATGAATAAGCAAGGACCTCAAAGTTATTGAAGGTAATGAAGTGTCCATGAATTATGCTCTTTCACAAGGACATGTTTGTGTTGCATATGCTCCTTTTACTGCTACTGTCTTCAGGCTTCTTTATCTGCATCTGTAATGAGGAGACAGACACTGGCCTGGTAGCTACAGATCTACACGCTTAATTTCCTAAGTGCCCGACTTCATCAGTGCAGACTTGAAAAGAGCTCTGAGTCACTGCCCTGTCAAATCAGTTTTTTCATCTGAGGGCATCTTCTTGCACCCCACATTTAAAGCATTTGAGGTGGGCTGAAGTGGGTATTAGAGGTACTAGAAGTATCTGGTTTAGTATCTGAGTTTCTAGAAGTATCTACTGCAATGGACTGAAGAAATAATAGATTTGTTTCTTAACTCTGAGAAGGGAACATGTATTATTGGCATTCTTTAGCAAACAGAAGAGTTCCCAAAGCCAAGCAAATGAGTGACAAAGCTTGCATCAGACTTATGAAATGAGTTAGGGGAGAGAGAGCATCCTTGCAACCAGATTAGAACTACCCTGTCCCTAAGTCAAGCATAAGTCAACCCTCCTCCAGCCTGGAACTGCCCAGCATGTTTTGCTTCCCTTCCTTTGTATGGGGAGGTTGCCCAGGCATGCAGAGCCTCTAAAGCTGAAATAGAGCCTGTGGAAGACAGAAACACCAGTGGGGCTTAACTCTGCAGAAGAAGAGCTACCTCAGGAACTAGGCAGTTTCATGAAAATAATTTTGTGTCTCCTTTTCCCTGGTGCAGAAAATCAGAGACTATGAGAATATTATTAGGATTTTAGCTTCTTTGCTGCTCTGGCCCTCTTTCAAGATTGAAGGATGCTTTTTGGGCAGAAAATCCCAACATGCCTCTGCAGCTCATGGATAGCTGGTCATCTCTCCATGGAGTGCTGAGGATCTCTGTTACCATATTGCTACCTGTATCCAGCACAAAGCCATCTTCTCCTTAATTACTGACAAAAATGTCTCTTCAGAAGCCTCCCAATAATTACTCAAGTACCCACTTAAGTGGCTTTTAATTCAGGCTCCTCACCCCCACACATGTGCATTTTCCAATTGCCAAGCACAGCTAGTCTTATGCATAAGCATCTGCCAAAAGAAAATGCTAATACCCTGCCCCCTGGTTTATACTACCTTGCATGAGTTTCAGTGAGCCCATAGCAGCTCAGGAGATGGTCTTTCCAACAGGCTAGAGCAGGAGCATTTAATCATAATGAAAGATGAAAGCTCTTGTTGTGAGTTGCCTACATCTGACAACACTTGGCAGTTCTACAGCATCTCTTGTTGGGCTGCTGCTGGCTCCTTTGCCAGCTCCTCTCGTTACTGGAGGCTGCCCCTTTTCCCTGCTCTGGGGCAGGAGTGCCCGTGGGCTCCTGTAAAAGCTCTGGGGGCAGCTGGCAAGGATGAGCCATAGGCAATGTGCTGGATGCCACAGCAGGCAGCTGACACTGCCCATAGGGTGGTGGGAGAGCAGCATTTCCAACTTTGCAGCCTTCTTTGTGGGAATAGAAAGGGAAGCTCAGGGGATCCTGTCCTCTCACCCTATAGGACTCCGCAGCATTCAACAGGGGATGCTTTAGATCATGGCTATGTGGGTAAGCAGGGTCTGTGCCTGTTTCTCCATGACTCACAGAAGGCATTGCTCTTTCTGCTTAATTCCACTGTTTACTGGGGTAGTTCTCCAGACACCAGGTCCAATCAGTGACCTGTTTGTAGCAGGCTCCAGCAACCCTTTAGTGGAATATTGTTTCCTGTTTCTGATGGAGACCAAAGGGACACTAACTCTGTCCCTGAAGTGAGAAAAGGATTGTGCATGTGAAGTGAGAGGGCAGGCAAGCACGTCGCCAGAGAGGAAGATCAGAATTCCTTGTACAGGAATTCCTTGTCCAAGATGGAAGCTGTAGAGAGGTCATGAATAAAGGATGCAAGGAAAAGGGGTTGTCCATGTCCAAAAGCTCTTCTTGCAAAGTCCTAGGAGAGCCATAGAAAGTGGTCAGAATAGCTATTGAATCTTCTGCTTTCGGCATTTCAGGAGTTCAGCAGTCTGAGAGCAGAAAAGGCAGGAACTGTAATTCATGTCAGAGAGATACGTGAGTGGTACAGGCTGGGAGGCTGTGATGGATGCAACAAGAAGGAGTAGCCAAACAATCAGTAGAGGTGCTTTTTTCCCTTGAAAAATGCCACTTTGTCAACACTGTGCAAGGGAGAAAGGAAATAGTCATTTCAGAAGAGCGTGTTGTGTAGGGGTTTCAGTGCCAAATTTCATGCCACTGCTCTGCCTACTGTAAAAGCAGAGACTTGGTCTGAACAGTGGTGAGACTTCTACCACATCAGTGTGCTTTCCTCTCTTCTGGCATCTCATAGTGAGCTCCAAAAGGTCTCATTTTCATTTCATGTGGGGAAGAAACACAACTTTGAATGCATGATTTTCTGCAGAGTAGATTTCTGTTATCTTAGCTCTAATACCGATGGACGCTGGGTGAGTGTCAGAAGCCAGGCAGAAGGGACCAGTTGTGATTATGAGTCTGGTCTGCACCATGACTCAAATCAGGACTGCACCAAGCAAGCCAAGTAAGGCCTGTGTGACAGGCATGATCTATAGGGCAAGAATCTTGTAGCTGAGTGGGATTTGCACTAAATGTTAGAAGTAGCCTTTTTCAGCTGATGGTGGTAGAGCTGCATTCCTAAGGGAGCTGTGGGATTTACAGTGCTGCAGGTGCCTGATCAGAGATCAGACCATCGGACAAGCCTTGTCAGTGATGATGGAGGTACTGCTGGCTCAGTACATGGGTGACTTCTCCAGGGTCCTTTGTACCCTGTGCCCTGTGATATCAGCTCATCTGTTTTTGAAAGAGGTTGGCTCTTCGGGTGAAATGATAGCAAATCCATCACAACTCTTGCCATGTTGTTCTCTTGATGGATTACCTTTGATATTAACAATAAACATGTGCCTTGCCTTGACTTACTGCCTCCAGATTTCACTCTGACTTTGCTGGATTGAGACAGTCCCTCCTTTCAAAAATGTTCTTACTGAGAGGTGAGAGATTTATCAGTCAGGGCTAAGTTTTCTCTGTCATTTACTTGGCTGTCGAGGCTCTCAACCATTTGTCTTTTGTGGCCAGATTTTCAGCAACACCAAACTATTGGTGGCCATGGTATTAACAGGCTAAATACAGGCAAGTACCAAGAGTGTTTTCAAGAGTGGCCCCATGTGAATCCCTGTGGATGTGCTATTACTGCAACCAAGAGACCAAACTGCTCATGTCTTTCACTATATCCATATTCGTTGTAGTCCTCAGACCATCTTTGTTTTGCCACTTCTGAAGTATGGTAACTAGACTTCATGACTTGTGATACTGGTATTTGCTGCACTGGTACAAATGTTTTTGTACAAATTTGGTAAAACGAGCATTGCTCATTTTTCTCCCTATTGCTCCATCCGTGTACGAATAGGCTTGGGCTCTCCTAGCTGCAGTTCTGTGCAGAAAGCTCCTCTTAGCTGTATCTCTCTCGTGGTTCCCAATTCCCAGAGTCACTGCTTTCTGAGGGAAAAAAATTGCCCAGTCTTGAAGTAATACAGACTGCACAATTTATCCCCAGAGATTTGATCTGTCTGTGTTAAAAGGAAACTTGTTCCTATGAACTCAGTTTCCGTGTCAGTTCAGTTTATTCTCTTCACCAGACTTACTGCGATCATTAATTACTACTGCATTAGGCTTTGTATCCTTGGCAAACTTGGATTTCCTTCCAGACCACTGATATCTTTATTGGTGCCTGGATTGCAGCAGCTCTCAGAGTCCAGGGAAAGAGGACATGGGATTTCATTTTGCTGGAGAGATAGAGGAGTTGATTTATTGCTGGAGAGGGAAATAAATTACAATGCAAATAGCAAGAGGTGTGCTTGTAAGACAGGGGTTTGTGGGGGAAGCAATGCATTCACCCAGATCCTTTTTACCCAGCACTTTAGGTCATCAGGGGATAAGGGAGTCTTCAAACCTTGTCCTAGCTGCATGACAGCTGTAATCTCACATTTACTTTTAGTGTTGAATATGCTCTTGCAGTATGTAGGAGAAATAAGCAGGTTTTGTTAAGTAAGATGCAATCTGAATGCATGTAACTTCAGAGGCATCCTTAGGGCAGGATTAATGTCCCAGCACTCCTGGACTGCAGAGCTGGATGGCAGTGGGAGTACCAGGTCTTGCCAGAGCTGCTGCTTTTCTTTTGAGCTCTCCAGACTGGAAGGATGCTTTGCTGAGTGGCAGAGCAGTGGGCTGCCCCAGTGAAGCACTGCTAAGCTGACCCAGCAGGATTTGAGGTTTGACCTAGCTCAGGCTGCAAATCCTGGCCTTGTGGATTTGGAGGCTGGATGAAGGGACGAGCAAAGTTTGGGTTTAGGGAACTTTCCATGGCTTCTTTAGGTCTGTCAGAATCCATTATGTGCAGATAGACAGATCTACAGGTCTGGAGGAAGTTTGATATTTCTCTTGGCAGCTTCTGGCCCTTCCTCCCGCTCTTGACCTATGCCAGGGCTACAAAGGTGCAATAAGGAGGTGGATCTTCAGTCTCCAAGCCTTGACCTGCTATGGAGCAGATGGTCCCACAGCCCTGCTGGAGGAGCACGATAGGGGTTTCACTCTCTCTCCCTCCTTTTTATCATTCTCAATCACATAATTGGGTTGGTTTGCCTCAGCCAAGATCTAATCAGGAAGGATCTCTTTGACTTTCAGCAAAGTCAGCTTGATGGAAAGTTTAAATGGAAAGGCTTTTCCTGACACACTTGAAAATGGTTTTGGTTGAAATTGGTATCTGGCTACATGGTTGCAACATGAAGAGTTTTCCCTCCTCCCAGGGAGAAGGAGAGGCAGCCTCTCAGACCTCCTGAGCCCAGGGGCTTGGGGGCCCTGGGATGGAGCTGCACTGTGGGGTTTCACTCCCCTCTCTACCCATACCACACCTTCATGCAGGTAGCATGTAAATCCAGTCACAGCCATGTTCTGTGTCCATGGGACATGGGCGTTTCTGGCATTATTGAAACTGTAGGCCAAAATGGGCTACAGGTTGTCATCAACTAGGATGAACAGAGGACAGGGGGGATGGCTGACCTCTCCTAGGGAGAAGAGTGGGAATTGTCTGTTCCTAAAAGTATTACTATCCTGAGGTGGGGACTGAGTCTCTGCTTTAGACAGAGGAGCATGATGTGTGTGTTTATTCAGCCTCAAGCTCATAGGTGGGGTTGTTTATTGGTGGCTATTCCACCTATTTCATGTCAAGCTTCTGCTCTGCATTGAAAGCACAAGGGATGTGGTCTTTTTCTAACACACTGTGAATGCAGATGCAAGACCTGGAGTGAAATCCAAAGTCCACGCTTTACTTTCTTCTTCTGGGCTCCTGTGGCTTAAGGCTATTTGACAGGTAGGCATAGGTGAAAAATCCCTAAAGAAGTGGAATGAGGGAGTTGCTGGGTGTTGGGAGAACCCCAGTGAGGAAGAGGAGGTAGAGGGAGGAAGAAAGGAAGAGAGGCAGCTGTCTGTCCTGTCTTTTAAATTCTCCAGTGCAGGCAAGAAGATACTTGAGTTTTCTTTCCAGATGTGTAGGTGGGTGTTTCTAAGCCTGGAGCAGCTGCTTGTCTGTGTGCCACTGGCTCAGCAAGGGTGGGCTCCTGGCTCTGCCTTGCACAGGGTGACTGCAAGCAGAGTGTCCATCCTTTCATTATTCCTTGATGGGAGATCCTTCAGCAAGGCCTTGTTCCTGCACTGCCCTTCTGACTGAAGTGCTGTGTGGGAGCTGTCACTGGGCAGGTGTTTGCAGGCCCTTTCTCTTGGACTCCTGCCACTTAGGAAGCCACAACTCAAGTGTATCACTGCAAGGACAGCAGCTTTTCATGTCCTGATCCCATTGGGGAAGGCAATGACAGAATGGTTGATGAACAGGGCTGTTGGGCTGAGGTGATAAAAACAGATTTGTGATGCGCCCACCTTGAACAAGCCCCAGGTCTGGCTCTGGCATGTGGGACAGGCACTGACCTGTCTGCAGGGAGGTCTTTATATGTGGGAACAGTTTGAGATGCTCCCTCCTACTGCTCCTTTTCAAGCTTCGTTTCAGGGAAATGATACCGGCAGGTGTTTCCAGAACCCTGGAGACAAAAGTCTATTCATCCATACAGGACGCTTCTTAAAGAAAAATGCTTCACAACACTTTCATTTCTAGACAGCCAGAGTTCCCTTCAGCGAGGAGAAGCTTTCTTGTGTTACCCTGCCTGCATCTCATATAGGCAACCAGTCAACAAGGAGAAATAAAAGCTTCTGCTAAGTAGAAAACCTTCTCTTAAAAGGGAGCGGGGGGGGGGGGGGGGAAAGTGAATTTATAAAATCCTAGTAGAATTATTTATTTTTCTGACTGCAGTTGGTTTTGTTGTATTGGTACTGCTTGTGGCTTGCTTTTTGCAGTAGTGATTTCATTCTGCAGTGTGCCAGCTGTGTACCTGCCCCTCGCTTTAGCACCTAGACATGCCCAACTTCTCCCCAGGCTGGAGCTGGATTGAAAGACACCAGCTAAACTAATAAATACTTCTTGTGATGAGTTGCAAATTTTGTTTAATTGAATCTTTGAAGGCAAAAAAAGGGAGTGAAGGGCCCATTAAATGAATTATTTCAATATAGCAATCAGGTGATGCAGGCTTTTTTGTGTTTATTAAAAGGCCAAGTCAGCTCTAAGCTCAGCTGTGCGAGAACAGCCCAGAAAGCCGGCCAGTTCTTGTACTCTGCTGCTGTTTAAGGGCCAGATCTCTCTCCCTGAATAGCATATTTAAAGTGGCCATGTGAATTCTTATTAGGCATCCAAACATAGATACAAACTCATGCATTGTAAACAGAATTACCCTGCACAGAAACCGAGCAAAATGCAGCAAGGTCTTGTCTTTTCTTTATCAGGTTACCCAGGCATGTTTTTTTTTCAAAAAGTCCGCCCACGCAGAGAGACTGGGGAATGCCAGAGCTGCATGAATTTTAATTATGCTAGACATGCAACAAGGGGCTACCTTATAAAGAATAAAGTTAATAAAACATGGATATGGGCTTAATTCTGCTTAATAAGCAGCCCTGGCAATGCACATTTTAGATGTAATTTACACAGCGTGGAAATTTGGTACAATTCTTAAGAGGTGTCTGCATGCAGACCTTCAAACTCAACAGTGCTTTCCTATTGGAAGAGATTTGTTGCTATGCTGCTGTAAAATGGTGAATTAGGCCATTCATAATTATTGGCCAGAGATGGGAGTCTTTCTTTTTTTCCCATTCAACTACAGCAACATGCACACACATTTTAAAGTGGTATTAAATGTAAATCTCTTCCTTAATTTTCATGTATGCATTTTCAGTAGCTCTGCAGATAAAATAGCAAAATAAACCCTGCATATGTTTGTATCTGTAGTTAGCTCTGTATGTACAGAATTAGTAAAGCAGAGATATGCCTAATGACTGAATCTACAGAACACAGCCCATGGCTTTTGAAGGCTCTATGAAAAATAAACAGGATATTCTGTTAGCAACCCTGCGGGAATTATTGCACTTCACTAAGGAAAGATGCCAATAACCTCCGTTTTGACCTAGATAGATCATTCTGTTTAGGAAGGTAAGGGAATGCAATTCTAGATCTCTTCTCTGCTCAAGTCACCAAAGCCCTGACATTCAGCCAGGCCTTCATTTTAAACCTCAGCACTAAGGACAGAAGAGTTTATCAAGAGGGTGAAACCTCAAAAATGGTAGTGTCTTGAAATGTTAATATTGGTCATGCAGAGGCTCTTGTATGTCTGGGGTGGGGATATTTAGTGAGCACAGTGAGTCTGACCCTCTGCCTGTTCCTCTGTGCCAGATGGGGTCTTTCTCCACAAACTGCAGGGGGAGCACTGGCATATCTCTCCAATGTCATCAAAACAGTCTGTCTTGTTATTTCATGAATTGGTGCTACTCTTGCATTCTGTTTTTCATAGGGTGCACTGTGCAGCTTTGCAGACTGGCACTGAAGTGAGGAGGAAGCCCAGAGAGAAGGGGCATGCCAGAAAAATTGCCATAATAACTATATAATATAGATATTATTTTATATAAAAACGTGTTTTAAAATTATGTTCCTTAAGGAAAAATGCCATATTGGCCCAGTTTGCTCAAACAATTCAGCTTCCATTGGTAGTAAGGACAAAGGCAGCCTGTGAATCTCACAGGAGCTAGTTGGTTTGGAACAGTGTAGGCTGCACAACCCTCAAAGAGGAGTAGCTGATACAGATGAAAATGGAAGATGTTTTGAGCCCTCTTTACCCAAATGGAAGTTGAAGGAGAGAACCTTCACTGTTAGAGATGAAAGCACATGAAGGCTTTTCTGTTTCTCCTGGCAGCCCATCAGAGGTAATGTTTCACTGGTGAGAATGACAGTGCAGGAGCATGATGAGACTGGCCTTCCATTCTCCAGCTGAAGAGCACTCTGGGTTTCCTTGGTGTTTGTAAAAGCTTGGGCTCTTCAGAAAGTCTTGTGAAGCTGGGGCATGATTTGACGTGTGCAGATGTACATGTCAGTAATGTCACCAGAGCTCATGGCACTGTGCCCATGCTCAGAACCAAGCCCTGTGGACTCTCTGGCCATCTGGAGATAAAGGCAGACCTGCATGTTGGCAAATGCAACACTACATTCAGTTTCACAAGCTTTGGCTTAATTTTATTCAGTCACTGCAGAAGTAGGAAGGACCTGAGAGAAGCCTTTCTTCCTAAGAGTTGCAGCAACTCTCTTTTCAGGTCCACAAATCATCCGGGAAAAAAATACTGTGACCGACTTTATCACTGATTAGGATCATTTTTAAGTGCAGAGCTGCTGTTCTGAGTTTACAGCTACACAACAAAACAAATTAGTTGCACATCAAAATAACTGGAACTTATCTAATGTGGGGTGGATAAACTGGCATTTTTTCACCAAACTTGAAGACTACAGGCAAAAAAAGTATCTTTATATATAGATGGAAAATCTCTTTCTTGAGAAGATATGAAGATATGCTCACATCCTTTGAAGATGAAGCTTTGGATAATTCACTGGCATTTCAGATAGTGATTCTCTGATTGCAAACAGCTTTCTTTAGGCCATGCCTGTACCTTGTACTGCAATAATTCTTTGATGTCTAGTGAAATAATCCGATAGAGAAAATTAAAATCTGAAGCATTTTAGCTACAGGAAAGGGAAGAAAAATCTTTATTGATTGGGATGGTGAAATCTGCTCAAAAGAAGTTGGCAGTAGTTAAAAAGAGATCAACAGCCTGGAGAACCTGATTGCACCTCGGTTTGGTATGCATAGAAACTAAGAGTAAAAATCAGGAAGTAATGCCAGATAATGCCAGAGTTTAGTTAATCATTATGGACATAGTGAGTGGTTGTTTCAGTTGTCTTTTTCTCCCAATACATTAAAATAATTTAGAGCTGAAGTCTAGAGGTGAAGAATTCAGAAAATTTTTAGAACTTAGAAGTGAAGTAGTTAAAAAGATTACTTTGCTAAATCTGGTAATTCCTAGGGTGTGTTACCCACTGGTCCAAAATGCTCTTGTCAGCTGCGAACATGCATCACCCGTACACCTTCAGAGCTGGCTTAATCCTGTCCTGCCATTGTTACTCGCCAAAGTGTAGCAGTGTCCTTTCTCTCTTCCCAGCCGAGATCCCCTCTCCCTCCACCCTGTGCGCTCCCCTAGGGGTCCTGCTCGTCACCTCAGTAACCTGGCAGCTGCCATCGCTACCTGTTACTTGAACCTGAAATCCGAAGAGCACCGTCCTTGTGCAGCAGCAGTTACTTCTCTGGATAACCAGAGATGTTATCTCCACCTTCAGTTTTTTTCGGTGCGGTTTTGTGGCTGGAGATGTGCGGGAGCCAGCCCAGCAGCTGCTGATGGCGGTGTGCGGTGGGACCGCTGCGGCGGGGGCAGCCCAGCAGTGCCCACCGCCGCTGGAGCCGCCCGCACGCTCCTCAACCGAGGCACCGGGCCCGGGCAGGGCAGCCCTCGGGATGCCGGGGTTATCCCTTTTCTCTGCTTCCACAGAGAGGCAGGGAGAGCCACGGACACGCTCGGCTGCCGAGGCTGGGCGCTCGGGCGTCGAGAGCAGCGGGCAGGGAGGCAGCCGGGGTGGCTGCGCGAGTGGCAGGCGGCTCCGCCGGGGGGCTGCGGTCCCGGGGAAGCCCGGCTGCCGGTGGGGGCGGCGGGTCTGCCCGGGCGGAGCGGCAGAGCCGCCGCGGAGCTGCAATCGCCTCGCTTTGCCTGCGCGATATTTCTCATCCAAACCTCGATCACGTAGGATTGCGTAGAAGAGGGCGAGCGGGAGCAGCTGCAATTCTCTCGGAGCCCGGAGCCCGGAGCCCGGC
The DNA here is from genome assembly GCF_027579445.1 of Ammospiza nelsoni. Classification (NCBI taxonomy): domain Eukaryota; kingdom Metazoa; phylum Chordata; class Aves; order Passeriformes; family Passerellidae; genus Ammospiza; species Ammospiza nelsoni. The sequence continues at coordinate 11,528,012 of NC_080642.1, read as the reverse complement.
TCCTGCCCGGCAGCCCGGCGGGGCTGCGGGGCTCCCTGCCGCCTTGGCAACAGCCCTGCGCAGCGTGGGCGTCCGGGGGGGCTTCCCCGGCCCCTCCCTTCCCTCTCCTCCCCCTCCTCTCCTCGCCTCCCCCCTCCCGGCTCGGGCAGGAGGATGCAGGCGGGAAGCGGGCGCGGCTCGGCTCCTCCTCGCCCCGCCGCCGTCGGGCGGCACCGCGGAGCATCCTGAGCCCCGCACGGAGCAGCAGCAGCAGCAGTGGCAGCCGCACCCCCCCGCCCTTCTCCTCCTTCACCTCCTCCCCGCCTTGCATCGCTCCTCCCGCCGCCGTCCCCGCCGCGGCAGCCGGGCCCGGGGCCGCCCCGGTGCCGAGTGCTCGGCGGCCGCCCGGTCGGCCGGACGATGTGGGTTGCTGCCGTCGGGGAGAGCCGGTGCCGGGGCAGAGGCGGCGAGCAGGGCAGGAGAAGCTGCGCCAGCCATGGCGCTGTGAGCCCGGGGCGCCGAGCTGCGGCGATGTGAGCCCGCACTCGCGGCCGGGTGCTTCTTTTTTTTTTTTTTTTTTTTTTTTTTTTAAAGAATTTAATTTTTTCGCCTTCTTTTTAATTTGTTTGTTGGCCTGCTGCTTTTTCCCGTGGCTGCTTTTTCCTTCCCCTCCCGCCCTCTCTGAGAGCAGAGTGGGTAGGGGGGGAGAGGAGAAAGAGGAGGAGTGCGAACAGAAATGCAGCGCGGCTCTCCCTGAGCCCGGCCGCGGAGCCGCGTCCATGTGCGCGCCCTGCCGCGCAGCGCCTCGGAGCCACCGCGCCGGGGCCGGGGCTGGCCGCGGCCCGAGGGGTCTCTGACTCATCCCACAGCCCCTCGCCGGAGGGCGGCCGGAGGGAGGAAGCGCCGCCGCCTGCGCCCGGGCGGAGCGGAGCGGCACCGCGCCGCAGGGACCCGCGGATCCTCCGCGCCCCCCTCTCCTTTGGACACAGCGGACCTTCGCCAGCGGGGCGGCCGCTCCCGGATCTACGCGGCGCTACCAGCCCGGCCGGGGGTCTCGCCGACGGCCGCCCGCGCCGGGATTTGCGCTCCCCGGGGACAGACCCATGGGCGGCGGGCTCCGGCGTCCAGCCATGGTTGTTAGCCCGGGCGCCCTGCTCCGCCTGGCCGGCTGAGCCCTCCCCGGCGCCGGGACTCGGGGCTGCAGCGCGTTCCGCGGGTCGTTCCCGTGCCCGGTCCCCGCGGGGCGCGGCGGCGGCTCGGCCCCAGCACGCCCGGGCGGCGCACCCCGGAGCGGAGCGGCGCGGGGGGCCCATGAGCGGCGATGGCAGCGGCTATCGCCAGCTCGCTGATCCGGCAGAAGCGGCAAGCGAGGGAGTCCAACAGCGACCGGGTGTCCGCCTCCAAGCGCCGCTCCAGCCCCAGCAAGGACGGGCGTTCCCTCTGCGAGAGGCATGTCCTGGGGGTCTTCAGCAAAGTGCGCTTCTGCAGCGGCAGGAAAAGGCCGGTGAGGAGGAGACCGGGTGAGTACGGCGGGCCGGGGCCCTGGGAAGCCGCTTGGCGGGGATGGCTGCCCCGGGGCGCTCCGGCACCGCCTGGGACGAGGCTTGCTCCGAGCTGAACTTTGGCCTGGGTCCTGGTACATCTCCTCCCCTGCTCTGATGGGATGGGTGGGCTGTGACCTGCTGCCAGCGTCCCTTCACGACTGTCCGAAGTGTGAGCACAGAGGGCAAGAGTGGCCCAGCGGTTTCGTCTGTCGAAGCTTCACCCAGAATTGTATTTTTCCACTTCCTCGTAGATAAGTTTTTTAAATAGTCTCTCATTTTCTGCATGGAGACAAGGAAATCGATAAACTAAGGATCAGTTAAAATTGTGGCCATTTGATTACTAAATCCATCAAGTGCTACTTCAAGAGCTGAGTTGTACAGGGAATTTCATTAGCTTCGAAAGCTTTCTTGATGGCAGCTGCATGACGGTTACACCTGATATGGAGTTTGTGAGGACCTAGAAATGCTCTTTAGGCTAGTCCTTTTAGTCTTGTTTCTTTTTATACTTTTATCCTTGTGTGTGCTCAGTCTTGGTTCCTTGTGAAGAACTTCACCCTAGTGTACACCCTAGTGCTCACATTCCCACGATGAAGTCCCACCACCCACAGTTTCAGTTCTGAGCCTTGCTTTGGGCTCTCAGCTGTCCTTGGTAGGCGTGAGAACTCAGCACCTGACAAGAATAGGCCCTCCATAATTTCTGAGTAGAATTATGATTTACGTCTTGCTTTATTTTTTTTACTGCTATAAGTCACCATAAAGGTAAGAAAGCAGAGATTGGTTTGAGAGGATGTGGTGAAGATGTAGTTTTCTCAGATATTCTTCAGTATAATGGTTAAAAAAGGGGGATACTCATTCACTTAGCCATTCAGGATGTACCATTAACCTGTGTAACCCTCCTATGTTTTCCATAAACATTAGTATTATGTTTCTTTATCAGTTTCTTCATGAATCCCCTTCTCCACAGCTGAGGTCTGTTGGTAATGACTCTCCACCAAGGCATTGGAGGTAGCTAAGGCTGCTGTTCTTGCCTATAGACTGATGTACATGACCTGGACTCATCTGAGCAAGGGAAGGAAATGGGACAAAGCCTCTCACCATAGAAGGCCACTTCTGTCAGCACTGTTGTCAAACAAAGGGGAAAGAATATTTACCATGGATTGCTGTCAGTGCTCCAGATTCACAGGCTGTGAGGCAGGGACCATACTTAGTTACAGGAATGTTTGAAGACTCAATGCATGGGTTAGGTTGTGCAAACCCATTTCTTTAATGGTCTGCTTTAAAGCAGGTATCACAAGAGGCTGTAAAATACTTGAAATATAGCATGACTCAAAGGGGAAAAGTTGCCTATCATTTTTTCCTACTCAAGTTGTGATGAGTGGTGGCTTGCTGGACTATCCTATATATTAGTTAATCTGGGAGCCAAGACCAGAACACGGCTCTTGCCCAAAAAATGTTGGCATTTTGTCTCGGGAATCACTCTTTGCAGGATCAAGAATGGGAACTGGGAGTCTTACTGATGTAATTTTTTATATTCCTCTTTTTTCTGCATCTTAATCTGCTATTAAGTGCAGTCTTCTAAGGATTGAAAGGGCTGGGAAGTGTAGATCTGTTAGCTAGATTTCAAGATGCTTTGTCTCATGAAAGTTTTAGTGACTTCCAGCAGGATGTGGTTGGGAAGGCTTTTTATTGGTCCTACCCCAGTGCTCCCAGCTACACAGGTCCAATTCTGCTTCCTTGGACTCAGTCAATGCCTGTGAATAATCAATGGATTTTAAGAATTCCCTCAGCTTTCTTGGCCTTTCATGCTGAGGAACTTTTCTGATACCTTACAGGCAAGAGTGATTTTAGGAAATCATTTTATTGACTTAGAAGGAGGATCAGCACTACTTAGTGTTGTAAAAATAGAGCTGCTCAATCTTCAGAGCTGTCAGTCAATCACTTGTAACCAGTACTGTATTCATCTTATAAAATCAAACAACTAGAGGAATTAAGTTGCTATGAAAAAAAAAAAAAATGAAGTGTGGTTTCCTAGGCTATGGACTGGGTCTTCTTTAGTTCCCTGCATCCATTTTTTAACTAGGGATTCATTTCAGTGATACGTTGTATTCCTGGTCTGGGGCGCTCAGGAGGCACCATGCTAAGAGAGTCTGCTGCTGCCATTGTTTATTCAGGGGAGTGTACTGTGCCCCCAGATAACTTGCTCATTTCAGAATACAGGTTCTGCACAGAAAATGACATGCAAATGAATTGAAAGGGGTTTGAAGAAATGTGCATACATTGTGCAGTGACCCACAACCCCAGTGATTATGTGTACTTAATGATATGCTGGTTCAGTAGTTTGCAAGTCACTGAAGGGAATGAGAGGAACACCCCTGTTCAAGAGGTACAGTTGTATTTGGTGATGATACAGTGCCAGGGGATCTCTCCTTACCTTTTTAAACATGACCTTGTCCTGTGACTATGGGGAGTAACTGTCAAAATACTTCGATTTTACAGAGTGGTTTTAATCTATAGCACTCAACAAGCTCTACCAAATGGAGAGGATTCCTCCCATGTTGCAGAAGGTGAGACCAACTCCAGCTGTGGAGCAGTTACCTGACACAGAGACCTAATTCCCAATGCTGGGACCAGCAAGCCACACTTTGGGCCCTGCTTGCCACTGAGCTCAGGATGCAGCAGTGGTGGAGCTGCAGCTTGCACATTACACAGATACAACGCTGGTGGAGGTTCATGTTCCCTTTGCTCCTTTCTTCTGTAAAGTAACTGTGTGAGCTTACATTGATTAAGTAAGCTGTTTAATACATGTTTTAATATGCAAACAGTGCTGTAACTAAAATATTCAGTAAAGACGTGGGTGAGCAGAGTTACTTGGCACTGGTTGGCGCCTTGTGCTCCACTTTGCAGCCTGTGTGAAGTGAGAGTGGCATACTCCTGCTCTTGTATGGGAAGGGAGAATTTGCACCCTGGAACAGCTGAGTCTCGCATACTGGACATGAGTAGTCAGAGGTTTTGGCAAGCTATGGGGAACCAGATCCATGCAGGGATATCTTGTGTAATCAGAGCTGTCTGCTCCTGGGGAAAACAGACTGCAGAAACATCTCATTTGTTGGTTCCAATAGGGACTGTGTTGTAAAATGAGAACTAATTTTGTCTGTCTTTTCAATGGGCAAAGGCAGCTGTCTCACATGCACACTGTGTTCTTTTAGAGCTCTTGGATGTGTTTTGCTCCAAGATGACTTACTAGTTTAAGATAGGCCAAATAAGGACACTGAGTGTTGTGGACTAAACTGAACATTTGGACACATGGGTTTAATCCCATTATTGTGAGTTAATACAGGTCATTTGCTGCAATTGTGCATCTATAAATTATATATTTTGCTCTGAACCATAGTGACTTGATAGAGGATTCGAAAGAAATTATTGTATGGCATGGCTTGTCAGTGTAGGTTCAAGAGGTGGATTCTTCCTCAGGGACTGATGGATCCAAGAGTTGAGTGCAGGAGATGAGACAAGGAGCTCTCTCCAAATGACTTCCCTGCCAACAAAGAGTTGAACCAAGTACTTTCATCCCCTTTGTGTCTGAATTAAAGCATCTAAGTGTGTCCCTCCTTCAGCCTGTTTTATAGCAGTCTGAAAAGCCTGGGCTGGTGGGTTCAGCTTGTTTGTGAAAGCTGTCACTGTTGCTTCACCAGCCATCTTCTCAGGCAGAGCTCACCCCAGAGGTGGCCTTCCATCATGCCATGGCCGCTGAACAGCAAAGCTGAGCAGTTTGGCAGCCTTGCACCAAGGGAAACAGGCTAGAGCATCAGGCACAATATCTGTGGGGATTGCTAGAAATTTCATCCAAGTGAAGCCCACTGAAAGAGTGTTATTATTTGGGGAAATCATGTTTGATTCGTTTGGGTCAGGTGATGCCACGCGCTGTGTAGCATTGTCTCAGTCCTCTCAGATATTGCTTTTATAGGTGAGTTACCAGCTCAGAATGCAGAGCTCATTCTCAAACAGGTTTTTCACCCCAGGGAAAAAAAAAAAAGTGGTTTTTTAATTCTCTTTTTTCCCTGTCTGGTACATATTTTGTACTCTTTCAGGGGAAGATAGTTTTCCTTAAGGATATATAAAGACTTCTTCCAAAGTGAAGGAAATGGCTTGCATATAGGAAAAAAGCAGTAACTTAAACCATGTTTTCCATTTGCTGTATTTCTCATTTTGAATAATAAATAGTGATTTGGAACTTAAAATGTATGGATGTAGATATTTTTGCAGCAGTATAAGTGAAATATAAGGGCAACTTTAGTTGAAGGACATAGAAGGACTTTGTTCATTCAGAGATTCATTTAAAGCATTTGAGAAGTCTGTCATCTGCAAGCTGTTAAATTCCCCGACTTAAATCCTAAAGTCCTTTCTGATTTCATGCAGGGTGAAAAAGATGATTGAAGCTCAGGGTAAAAACCACCTTTTTAGCTCATAGTCCTTGCCTGCTTTTGTGGAGTAGTGCATCTCAGAACAGCTGTAATACCTGCCCAACCTGTGGGATTTGTCCACTTTGTTGCTACTGTCTGAATGCTGGCTGCATTACCCAGGGCATAGCTGCTCCCTGCAGGAGAGAATTCCACCTGGATCCCAGCCCTTCGCTGTGTGTCCATGCATGTCTGGGTGTGTGCCCAAGCAAGGGGGTCCATCACATTCTTCTGCCTGCTCCTCTGCAGAATTTGGTGCTGTGTTCTCTATAAAAGAAGTGGCTGACAGGAATGGAAGTGGCTGGAAATGTGACATCACCTGGACAGCAAGAGCTCCTAGAAGTGCTAGCTGAGATGAGGGCATGGATGGCAAGTCTCCAGGCAGACATGAGCCTGGATAACACCAAGGGGAAGGGCACAACCCTGAGGGCATGCATCCTCTTTGGTGGGGCAGTGCTGTCAGCTCCTTCTGCACCACCCATGCTAATGAATGCCAACATAACCAGGAGGGAGGAAGAGGCTCCCTGCTGCTGATGACAGCTCGGCTGATGGGTTTCATTTTACCCAGCTGATGCCCGGGGGTGGTATCACACACATTTGTCACTTGCAGATGTGGTGGTGTCATGGTGCATGGCTGTGCTCTGTGTCAGATAGCAGCTCTGAGCTCTCAGTGCCTAAAGTCTGGGGGAGAGCTGCAGGTTCCTGGCTTTCTCCAGAGCATGGAAAACTCAGCTGCCAGCCTGCTTCCCAGCACAGCTTATGGGTGAGCATGTCAGTCACTAAGCCGCTTCGGACTAGTTCTGGACTGAGTATGCTTGATGCCAAGAAAATCCGTGGAAGTTATCCAAGCTCTGAGAGGGATGGATATCTTCTGTCCCCATGGCCTCAGGGGTAGCTGTGCTTGTGAGAGCAGTGGAAATTGTTAGCCAGCAGAGGCTCACCATTAGATCAATACAAATGATTGATTCTTCCGTCACCGGCCAAATGGGAGAGTCAGGGCAAAAAGTGGTTTGTGAGTGATTATTTCCCTTCACCATAAAAAATCCATATACATCAATTTATCGTTGACTGATACAACTGTTGGGTTTTTTTGGGGGGGGGAATAATGGTGCAATTTCATTTAGAAGATTCTGATATGATTCCTTCTTTAACTTTCAGGTATTATTCTAAATGAAATGTTAATTTGAAATATAAACCCAAAAGCTTGAGTTCCAAAAAAATACCAACATGGAGACAAGGTTTTCTTTCTTCCTTACTTGCTTTGCTGAATTCAACACAAATTTAGAATGATTCCAGTAGACCAGTTACTTCATATTTTAACAGATAAATTACCTATTAACCAGAACAATCATGAGCTTGACTTGGGCAGTGAGGAGAGCAGAGCTGCCATGGGAGCTGATGAGGCTGTTTGAGAGACAAACATAATCATGAGTCTCACTGTGGTGGGGAACAAGTGCAAATGCAGTTGGGCTTATCTGCTTTCCTTCCTTCCCCTCCCCAAAAAGGACTACCATGAACCACAGTGGCCAGGTAGGTGTTTGTTTCATCCCCATTTGTCTCATTTGATCTATCCTTCTGAACAGTTACGTGCATATTGCTTCTGAGATTTTTCTGCTCCTGCACAGTTGAAACCAAGCTGTGATTTGTTATTAAAATCAAAGGAAGAATTTTATCAAGCAAAACATGTAAGAGATTGATATCCCTTTCATATTTGCAAGCTCCATGGCTTGGCAGAAGGTGACCAAGAACATAGACAAGAACAGGTCAGAGAAAGCAGCTCCAAAGAACTAATTTTTAAATAAAGACTAATCATTGAATGCAGATATGTTTCTGTATGTTCTGTCATAGTGTCATTGCCATGACTGCATTATTATCGTGTCTTGATCTTGGAAATGTTTTGAGAAGTGACCTGTACTGAAGTAATCTTCTCTGTGCCTGGGCTGTACTTGCTGCAGTCTGTTGGGGAGCAGCCCTTTTGTACTCTGTTCTCCTGTTTAATACGTGGCTCATCTCTATTCCCCAGCTAACACAAGATTCTTCATGTTAATGTATTATCCTTTCTGAGCGTGGAGTAAGCTACTACACCTATTTTGTCTTCGCCCTCTTCTGACATGTAGCAGAATCCTGAAATAACTCAGCCTTTCCAGAGGCTGGTTTTAATTTGCATCTCTCTTAGAAGCTGTAGGAGAACCATGGATGCACTCATGGGTGCCTCTCTTCCAGCTTGCAGGAACTGGGGTTTTGTGCTTTGAGGGAGTCAGTGTGGAGACTGAGTTTGTGCAGCATGGTCACAGGGCTGTAGGGCTACAGCTTCTTAACAGTACCTCTGAAAATAGCAGCTACAACACATTTCTAAAATGGTAAAGCAGAAGGCATCTTTCTTGAGAGCCGTGGAACACGACTGTGGGATTCACTGTTCAGGCAGACCACTCATTTTGGCTTTTCCAGCCCCCACGCTGCAGCTCAGACAAGTAACTGCGCTCATTCCCAGCACTGAAATGAGGCTTTCTGACACTCTGATGGATCTTATGTGGCTGCTGAGAAAATGCACCTGGATGCAAGCTGGCACTTGTCACACACCTTTTCTGTCCTGTGTTAATTCCAGAATGCCCTGGCTAAAGGTGACAGAGACACAAGGCTACAAACCTGGAGGCAGGGTGGTGACCTGAGTCCTGAGCCATTCCAGTCTTCTGGGAGGAGCTGTGGCTGGTTGTTGGTATGATGAGGCTCTATGCAGCACCTCTGGGCATTTCTGCTCTCTGCCCTTTCCCTGTGGAGTGCGCTGCACCAGGAGATGAAGGTTAATGCTGGAAGCAGCAGCATCACAGAAGGGGTCTGTGCAGCTGTGTTGCTGCATCTGCTCTGTGGCTTTGGGTTTGTCATGAGGAGCTGACTGTTCCTCTGTGCAGGGGTACCCACTGAGGAGATGCTGCGTGGGCTTCTGCAGCCCTAGGCAGAGCTCTAAGACTGTTGAGCTCCTGTGCTCAATAGCAAGGGGGAGGTAGCAGTAGCAGCTCCTCTTGTCTTGGCAGCATGTGCACCTGTTGTACCTGAAGTTTTGTGTGGGAGGTGGAATTTTGTGCAATCCCATCTGACTTGCATCGATGACCCCTCCTCCTTCAGTTTTACCAAGCACAAAAACAAACTCCATTTCCAAGGGTGCTTGGCTGGCCCTGCTGTGTTCCTGAGAGGAAGCCTCAGCTGTGGACCTCTGGCACTTCACTGGCCAGAAGGTGGGCAGCTGTGGTAAAAGGAGAGGAGCAGGTCAGCTGTCACCTGCCTGTGTTCCCCATCTTTCTTCCTGGGACCTTTTCAGCACAATAGTTCTTTTTTGGAGTGTGCACCTTCAGTGATAGATGTCAGAAAATGGCTGGTTGCCTCTCATGGAGGGGGCTGTACATGAGGGTGAAGATCCAGGGCTAGGTACAGCCACTGCAGTGGTGGAGAGCATCCCACATCCTCTCACATCCCACATTCTCTCACATCCCACAGCAGCATCTGTGGAGTGCTCTGTGCACTCCTGTCTCACCTTCCCTCCAGCAGCCTGCTCTGTTAAGGGCCTGTGTTACATCCAGTGGACAGCTTCGTGCTGTGAACTGGCAAAATAACCACAGAGAGGCAATGTAATTCTGTTACTTGTGCCTCTTCTCCAGCTGAAACCTGATTGCAGTTATGATAAAGATAAAATCCCCCTCAAATGTTCCTTTCTTGAGATGCTTAAGCATTTTGGATTGGAATGAAGGAAGAAAAGAGAGATCCTGGGGTTAATAGAACATGCTCACTTAATTGATATTTATCTAGAATAGCATCGTTGGCTGTCTCCTCCCTTGTTGGCTGCACAGATAGTTTCTTTGCTTAGCAGTTGCCACCCATGTTTCCTCAGCTGCCAAATAAATACATTTCATTCATCCCCCAAAGCAAAACTGTTTGCAAAAGGTCAAGTGGATGAGTCTGCTGCAAATGAGGCCAGGCTGCAAAAAGCCAGTCCACATTTTCCAGAACATTGAGAAGCAGTAGAAATCAGCAAAAAGACAGCTGGTTTTGGCTTCCAGCACCCAGCTTAGGGTTGGGTTGCTGAAGGGTTCCCTGGGGTCTTGGGAGCCACTGGGCTGCAGGAGATGCAGGGATCAGATGCTGGCAGGTGAGGGGCCTGGACCATCCACCTGCCCTGTAGCTGGTGGTTTTCTGGCACAGCTCCTGTAACTGGAGCTGGGGTGAGTCACTGGCTGCCTCCGGTATCGATCTGCAGCCGTCCCTGCGCTCATTCTGTGGTGATCAGCATCACACTCTGGCAGGGATTGTCTGTTACTGGGCTAAAAGGGCTGGCAGAGCGTGGGGTGTAACCAGTAATTCTCTGCTGGCCTTCACAGTCAGGTGTGCTGCTCATCAGTATGGGCTCTGCCTGCTGGCAGGCACACAGCATCAGTACTGAAACATTTCTAAACATTTCTTTTGGCTTTCATTTAATTTCATTCCATGCCACTCCTACCCTCCTTGCTTCCATAAACATTTCTTCTTCTATTTTCCTTCCTGTTTCTTCTTCTACTCTACTTTCTATTAAAATTCTAAGATTTTAGAGCCACAGCCCCATAGCAGCTCTCGAATGTTTAGCAAGTGCCAAGTGAAGTTTTAGAGCTTTCTGAGCACTCCTGGGCAGCTGGGGGAGCAGGAGCTTTGTTCAGAAACCTGTTGGAGAGGCAGATTTTCTGTTTTCACTCCATCTGCACTCTGTCATCCTCAGCACACGCATCCCTGGGGAGGGAGCTCACTGATTTCAGCTCTCTTCTGAGATGGCACTTGGGTGGCAGGTGAGCCTGCCTGTCTCACTGGAATCCTGAGAGCTGCTTGATACCAAAAATGAGGTGTTTGTGCTGAGACATGAGCAATAAAACATCATCGTTATTTAAAACAGAGCTTTAGATTGAACAAAATGGATGATCACTTTCTCACACCTGGAACATTTTCATTAGTTTGAAGGAAACCTTTGGCTCTAATAGAAAATTAAAATCATTATGCAGATTACAAAAGGTAAAAATTTCCTTTTTTCACAAAGCAAAAGGAAAGAACTTCAAGTCATATGGTGGAATTTTGGCCATTTTTAGCATGATCTTACTCTTTGAAGTATAATATTTCAGAATGGCACAAGCAGCACATTTTCATTACGCATTTGGGTGTTGTATAAGATTTGTTAAAATTTAGTAACAGCACCGTTTGGAGTCAAAAATGCTTCCAGACTGCTTCAGAAATGCTTAAGTTGCACTAGTGCAGTGAGCAAAAAATATTCTTGTAATACAAGTCGACTGATTCAAGCTTTAATTTCTTCCACATCACAGGCTCATTACCTGTTAAATAAAGGATTTTCACGTGCTCATCCCATTGGAAAATGCTGTAAGATTGCTTGAGGAATACTGTAGCAAAAGAGGATGTTATCACTTAGCACTATTTAAAGCTTGCAGAATGACACTGGGACCCAGATTTTTCCCTGAGTTGTTATCCAGTGATTATCCAGGGCTATAGGGGGATAGAATATAAGAAAATAAAGATAGTGTAGAAAGTAATCTTACCCCTAAGGAGTTGCAGCTGGGCCAGTTATCAAAGATTAGGAACAGGCCTGACTTTAACAGGCCACAACTGTGACCAGTGAGAAAGCGAGTGCTATAAGAGTGGGGTGGCTGGGTGAGAGGGGAACTGGAGTCAGTTGTTGCTTTGTGAAGAAGAAAGAGTTAGTGCTCTGAGGAGCTGACCACGAGAAACACCAAGGAGGTATGAAACCTTTGTGGTAAGGAGACAACAGTAGGGGACCCCTGCAATAAGAAGACAACATAGGGTGCTTCTGTGAGCTGATGTTGGTAGGACCAGGTACCTTCCCCAAGACTGATAGCATCTGGAGTGATTGATTTCTTCTCAGTGCTTGTTGGTAGTATATTCTGTCCATTTTCTATTTTAATGATTTTACTATTCTAGGTATTCAGAGCAGAGTGGAATTTTTATGTGGTTGTTTCCATAGTATGTTTTGTTCATGTGAGGGACTTCTTGGTGTTTCTGCAATATTTCAGTCCTGCTGGATTGATGGGGGAAGTGGAGAGATTTAGCATCTGAGAGCAGCATAAATCCCAGCGCTGTGGCAGGCCCAAACAGCAGAGATGGTGTCTGCCCTGCTCATGTGAGCACTGTTAGTGATGAGGTGCCTTGCATGGGGCACCTCAAGGTGAGCAGAGATGGGGGCTCTATCGTGGAGTCTCTCAAAAACTTGGAGTACAGAATGTGCTGATGCCACCACGTCATGGTCACCCAGCAGCAGGGCTGAAAGGGACCCTCACTGTTGAGTAGTCCAGCTTCAGTCCTATACTGATTCCAGATGTGCATTCTTTAGAAAGATGTTCTTAAACTTGTTTCTTGTATCCTCCCATGGAGAAAATTCTGGGTAGAATGTCCTGATATCCAAACCACATTTCTGTAGGAACCAGGAAGAAATCTGATAAACAGCGACCAAGTTTTATATTGCATTTTGGAGTCAAGAGAACAAAATAAAATCTTTCTAACTGTACACACGGCAGAGCACTGCCACAAGATTCCCCAGGATTTCTGATCCATCAAGCAAGTCCTTAGGATGGGTCTGACGTGTTGCTCTGTAGGAAACCTCTCTGGGAAGCTGCAGGCCAAGAGGTGCTGCAAGCATGGCGAAGATGACATTGCTGCTTTTCAGTTTCTCCTCCTGTCAGCTCGAGGTAGCAAAGCAAGCAGCTTCTGCAGACATACTCTGAGCTCTCCTTTCCACCTTTCTTAGCATAACATATGTGGGAATATACCCCTTCTTCTCTGCTGTGAGCTTTGGGCTCAGTCATCCTGAAAGCTCTGCAGTGTGGGTGTTCCCATTTGTTAAATCCTCACGCAGCTCTTGAGCTCCCATTGCTGGCATGGGGAAAATCAGCATTTTACTCCCCATGTTTCCCCTTTGTGGGTGTTGGCTCAGGAGCTGGCACAGCCCGGGGGCCAGGGAGAGCCATGCTTGGTTGGTTCGTGAGACACATCTGCACCCAGATGAAATGTGCTCAGTGGCTGTGGGCTCACACGTAATATTTATGCTATCCTCTGTTTCACTCTCGGTGAATATGCTGTAATTTTGGCTAATTACACAATATGTCAGGAATAATTGCAGGGTGTTCCTCAAAATAAATAATACATTTTGTATGCTCTGCTATCCATACTTATGAGCAGGCTTTAACCTTCAGTAGCCAAGGCATTGACTGTGCTGGAAAATGACAGCTTAGGAGCTGTAGCTACAACTTATTTTGCATTAAATTTCTAATTTTTTTAATTCCTTTACCTGAAAAAGCTTATCCTGCATAAATTCTGGAACAGCACTACATCTCTTCTGTATGCCTTTTGTTCCTGCCTGGCTTTGGTTTTATCATCAGAGCTGGAGTCAATACAGGTGGAGAAAATTGCTCTTGAAAGGGAAATGTTTTTAAATTTTGTTTGCTGCTAAAACACACTGGATCAACAAAGCAACATAAAACGCATCCTGGGGGAGGCAAAGACAAACGTGGCAGTGAACTGTATGAAGAATTAGGTTTTTACAGTTCTCTGGTCAAAGAAAAGAAGTTTCTGGGGAGAAGAGGATTCAGACTCAATGCAGTATTTCATTGTACTTAAAATGAAACTTTGGATTTAATCTCTGGCTCCGTTAACATTTTTTTCATTACATTTCCAAAGAAAATATGATGTCCAAAGAAAAAAATGAAAAATTGCACTGTTTTCAGACCTCTCTTTTTTTCTGTTAGTGAGATGGAGTTTGTATATAGCTTTATCTACTCTTATTCTGAACTTTTCAGCAAAATATTCAGCTAGACAGTTTTACTCAGAAGTAGTCAGCAATTCTGTGCCAAAATACCTCGTGGCAGGTGGGCCATCAGTTCTCATCCACTTTTTGTCCCACTGTTCCACCTGCAGTGATCTTTTGGTTCCTCTTTGGCCGTGCACTGCTGTGATGGCTGTTTTGTTCTTGGTGTTTGTGCAGAGTGGGTAGCTCATGTGTCATGTACATTAGCTTGGTGTTTGCCTTCTGGGAAAACGCATCCACCACTTCATACCTCATTATCCTTGAGCCGTTGACCTGAGGTGGCCGTCACATGGGATCCAGATCTTGGAGAGTGGGTGAGCTGCAGGGTGACTTCTTTACTTTCTAACATCCATAGGCTGTCCTAAGACCATCCGCAGAGATGTAGCAGGGATTCCATGTGGCACCCCTAGTTTTCAATGCTTTATATGACTAATTTCTCTGCCCCTTACCTCAGACTTGTAGTAACAGCACTGTAAAGCTGATTCCTGGATATGGGAGGGTCTGCATAAATGCCATGGATGTGCAATCACATCATTTCCACCTACTCTACAAGTAAGAAATAAGACTTCCCTGGAGGGGCTCATCTTGGTTAGAGCAAAGCAGGCATTGTGGAGGGGTGCAGACAGGCAGCTGTGCTCCATGCTGGAGAGATAATTACTATTCCTCCTGGCAGGCTCCAGGAAAGGAAAGCACTTCTGTGGATGCTCTTTTTGCCTACGAGGTGCCATTCTGCTCTAGTGACTCAGTGATGGTGACAGGAGGCAATTGCACTGATGGTGCTGTCATCAGCTTGAGCCCATCATCCCCGTGAGTTAGGGAAATGTCATTTTTGGAAGCATGTCCTTCAAACAGAGAGGCCATCCCTGCTAGCACAGCCCGTTATTACATGTAATGCATCCTGGAAACACCACTTGTTTCTCTGTAGTTATTAGCCCTGGGTGGAGATTTGCACTTGAGATGAGTAAATACACGAGTGAACCATGCAGCCCTGTTGTCCCAGAGCCATCTTCTTCTCCAGATGAATGCTTTGTAATTGGAGGGTGACATTGTCCCTGTAATAATGTTAAACTGAAGCTGGGTATGGCCTTTGTTCTGCATCATTGGGAAAGGAGGTGGGATTGACTGTTTGATGCCCCCATAACCATGGACCTTGTGAGCAGATCTTGATGTCAGTAAGTCTGTTTCCATCTCTCCATCCTACTCACAGGCTCAGTGATGTGCCACTGTGTTAAGCCAAATGGCTGCATCTGAACTAAAGGGGTTCATGACAGCTTTGCATGGTGGAGCTGAATGCCTGGCTTTGCTACAGAGCTCCCTCATGGACAGCTGTTGTTACCCACCGTGACTGGACCTGTGTGCAGATAACCTGAAGAGACATCCAGATAAACACAAATGCTCCCCTGTGTCGCTCACTTCCCTTGGCTCTGCAGTTCTTTTGCTCTCTCCCTCCCTGTTACTCAGCGTGCTGCAGGCAGCATTACCCAGGCCATCCTGGCCACCTGCTTGTATGCTTCCTCAAGGAATACACGTCCTTCAGCTCCAAACAATTTTGCTGAGTTTAGTGACAGAAACTGGAAAACGCTGTGACACTGGGAAATAAATGTCTTGCCTCTGCCTGTGCACTTCTGTGCACTGAGTGACTCCTGAGGGAGCTGAAAACGCTCAGCACTTTGCAGCAGGATTTCCCACCTCTGCACCTGCCTGACACAGTTGGAGTGTCCTCCAGGATCCCGCGTGTGGCTGACGATGCTCCGACCTGCTCCGTGCGTGACTCGCTGCAGGTGCGGCCACAGCAGCCATGTGCAGCATCTGCTGAGCACTTACAGCCACAGTCACTGCGTGGCAGAGCTGGTCAGGGTGTTCGGCCAGAGGAAACACTCTGGGTCTTCAAGGGCAGTAGCTCCTTTCACAGCTGCAAGTGGTGTTATTCCTGAGCTTCCCAGTTTGGGTGAATTCAGTGAATCATTGTAGTGAGTTGAGCTATTAAACTTCTGTCGATAGTGATGCATTTAATTTGAGACAGTCAAATTACTTCATCTTAACTCCCTGGAGAATTTGGCAGCTCCTGGCTGGGAAAACAACCCCAACATTTATCTCCCTCAGCTTTGCATCCCTGAGTTCTGTGCCTGTCACCATAGTAATCTGCATGGAGCTTGCTGATTCTCGTGCCGATTTATTACAAGCCTTTATTAATGCTGTACTTCTGAAGGAGGGATTTTGGTGCCCTTCTCTGTCTACAAAATTTGTGTTTGCAAAATTTGGCTTATCGAGTATTCTGGAACCCATCCTTTTTAGGGAAGGGAAACTGCGGTTTCTGCAGTGGCACTTAAAATGCGGAGTTAATCTAAGTAAATTAGGAGCAGTTTATGCTCTGACTTGCATCCTGGGCTTGGTGTGCTAAGGATTTGAGTGCTGGTTAGGTGAGTCATAAATCAGCCTCCCATTATGACAGCTGCAGCCTGAATGGGGGAAAATAAGAATAATGGAATGTGTAAATTCCAGGCTAAAATGTTTAATTGCAATAAACAAATGTTTGAAGAACATTTAGGTGAAATATACTCCTGAGATGTATTACATTTCCCGTGTTTGCAGTCACATCCTCAGCAAAACTGTTGCACAGGCACAGAAGGGAGTCAGCAGCATGCTGAGGTGGTTCAGAGGAGAGCTGGAGATGCTTTCTCCCTCACCAGACCGGTGTCCTTAGGAGGTGCCAGAGGGACTGTTCTGGGAGCCTGCTGCTGGCATCTCTCACAGCCTTGCTGTGCTCAGACCAGACACAGGCACCGAGCTGCAGTGAAAGAGAGCAAACAAATGGGCAAGTCTCCTGTGGAAATTCTGCAGTAGGTGCCTTCCTTGTACCTTATTGCAGGTTGCTGGATAGAAGATCGCTGCTTCCCATCCAAGCTTGCAGAGTCATCTGTTGTTTGACAGCTCGTTGTGCAGAGAGCAGTAACCCCATGAGCTTCAGAGTTTATGCCATAACCCACACTGGCATCCAGCACAGTAACTTCTGAAGTAGATTTAGAAGCAGTTCTGCACCAGTAACCTCAAGTGGAGGCTTGCCTGCCAACCAAGAGCATTGCTGTGCATTGCAAGAATCCTTGGAGCCAGTGGCTCAAATCCCTCAAAGGTCACCAAGCCCTTCATCTTTTAGAAGAGTTCATTGAAAAGTGGCTCCTCCGAGTTCTGTGCCATTGACTTGGAGAATTCAGACTGAGGTGACTTCTGTGAGTGTGGTTGAATTCTTTGATAATTCCCAGCCCAAGGCAAAGTGGGGACTGGCTTGCTGCAGCCTCAGGTCATTGTGTTGCTGTAAGAAGGGGCATTCTGAGAGTTGAAAGAAAGGAGACCATATCAGACTGACTTCCATAGTGGAGTTGCATCTGGAAGTCAGTTTTGTGCCCTGTTCTTTGCTGCTTCAGAGCAGGGTCTGGAGCAATTGAGCTACCCTACAGTGATAATAAGAGAGTAGGGGTTCTCCCCTGGCATTTAGTGCTGCTGCTTTCTGATGGAAATAATCAGGAGTTGGTGCCTTCAGTGGGGCTTTGCTAAATGCTGCATTGATGCATAACCTCATAGCTCCTCTCTGCTTTAGGTGAGTTATTTTACTTCTATGTTCTCCATTTTCCATTTAAGGGGTGAGTTCCTTATTTACCTTAAACAGGAGAGCTAAATGAAAAGGTCTTTAATATTTCTGTCAGTGTTCTTGCTCTTTTCCCCATAGCACACAGCAGCTGTCTTCAGCAATGCCTGCAGCTTGAGGGTGAGGGACATGACTCTGCAGTGGCTGATTTAGCCATGATCCTCTGGCCCTCAGTGAGCATGCCCCTGGAGATAAACAAAGTGCATGTGAGCACCCTGCAACTATCATGTCCTTGGCAAGCCCCGGGAGGATGAAGATCACTGTGTAGCTGCATAATAAGGCTGGAAGCACAGCAGCTCATGGTGAACTGAGATGACTTTAAGGCTCAGCAGCAGGACAGCAGAAGTGAATAATGGCAGCATCACATTACCATTTAAGTAGAGACAGGAAGATTAGCAGTCAGATTGTGATTTAGTTGGCCTCAGCTGTGCCAGAGGGCTCAGAAAGTTAACAGCAGGGCAGGCAGAAGTGGTGAGTTTGGCCTGTGGAAAGGGTGACCAAGCAAGATGCCCTTCAGGGGATGTTCAGTGAGTTGTCAGTGGATGACTGCTCTAAGAAGGGGTGTTAGGTGACAACTGTCTTCACTGAAGGTAAAGTGCCCAGTCTGACAGATGCTGAACACTAGGAGAGTTACAGCTTAGCTCTTGCTCCTTGTTTTTGTTCTGTTCTGCGCTCTAATCTCCCCATTGTGGTGCTTCCTGAGCATGATTTTCCCTTGCATCCTCCAAAATTGCCACACTGGAAGGAACTGACCTTACTGCATCTGCATGAAGAGAGTCCACCGAGTTTTCTCCAGTACTCCCCAGCCCTCAACAGCTGTATATGAACAGCTAGAGCAAAATCTTTAAAGTAAACATCCTGAAGTACAGTAGTATTGCTTATAAAGTGGGGATAAAAATATGCTTTTGCATATTGCATGGGAAACCTGGTAGCATGGGTCTTGCACCGGGAATGGAAGCTGCATAGAAATCTCTTCTGTTCAGTCAGTAGTTTGGGATTAAGGCAGCAAGAACATCTTTCCTAAATCCATTCTGAAGTGCTTGACTTTGTGTTTAGGGAGACACTAAGTTGGTGATGAAGTCTTGTCCATGTTAGTTCAGTTCCATTTCTAAGGGAAAGCTGCTTCTGTAGCAGAAGGGAAGTACACATGGAGGAGCCTGAGGGGGAGGAATAGGTTTATCCCAAGTGTGTTATGCAGTATTGCACCTTTAAAAGCAAGAAGATTTGAGTTCCATTTGCTTTACAAGGCTGAGGCTAGACAGTAGGTTTGTTTTGTGATAAATTCTAAGAATTATAGAAAGAAAATGTTCATAGCAGAATTTTTGCTTATCTGTGCTTCATTTTTCCCTTTATTTTACTGTTTGATTCTTTCTCTTATTGAATATAGCCTGGAGCAGTACCATTGAGGGAAATACAGACAAAAGTATAGAGGTTGTGGGGTTTTATTGTATTTTTGTCCCCTAGTACTCCAATAAGCACTGTCAATAATATCTGCTGGGAAGGGTGGTTCTCTTTACTGCAAACCTGGAAAGTTCTCAGTCTATTTCATTGTCTTTCTGTTCTGACTTACCAGGATGTCTCAGCATCCTTAATTGACAAGGAGACTTACTGGTTTTGAGGTTTTTTTCTATAAACTGAGGTTTTCAGAACAAAAGCTGCAGCATAAGGGTTAGCAATGCTGGAAGACTGATAGAATTGATCTGTAGATGGAAAGAAGTGATGTTAAAATATATGATATGCCAAAAGTAGGTCTCTTAAAAGTCCCATGCAGCATTTTACCTCTGGGCTAGCAGCAAAATTCCCTGTGATGATACAATTTTCTCTTTCAGTAATAGTTCCACACTGAGAGGGGAAGATGAGTAAATCCTTGCTCCTTGTTAAAAGTTGTCTTCACCTAAAATTTTGTCTGTAGGCCTCCAGCCACACTGCTTACTGTATGAATGGCAAATCCCAGCACCTCACTTTATGCCCAGACATAAGACAAGAGGTTCCCTGGTGGGAAGCAGCTACTCCAGCAGCTGTTGTCACCTGTGCACCTGTTTGTGTTTGAGCTGCTTCCTTTGCAGGCACTGGAGAGAGACTGGTGGTTTTGGGACCCTTTGGACCTGGCCTGGCCTGGCCAGCCTGGGTGGGTTTGGGGATGCAAAGAGAGATCAGTTCAGGTGGAGAGAGGGCTGTACTGTGTGAGACAAATCACCCATTGCTCAGCCCTCCTTGTGTTAGAGGAGAGAACTGGCTGTGCACCTCCCTGGCTGCTTCTGGGTTTAGTTCAGGTTGCTAAAGATACCTGAAAGTGCAGCTTCTCTGCTGTAGAAAGAGACCCAAGGAAATGAAGAAACCAGGGAAGGAGAGACCTGTGTCTCCAAAAGGCTCTCTGATACTTTGGTGTCTGGAAAAGGCATTTTTTTGCTACAGGGTATCCTAAATGAGTGTGGGCAGGGATGTTCCTGCAGAAGAGGATCTGTGCAGTGAGGAGAGACAGGAGCTCTGCTGCTTTCAGTCTCTGTTAGGAACAAGAGAAATGTGGTTTTGTGTATGGCTGAGAACTCTCTGCTTCACTCCCTTTGAGTTTTACTTTTGAGTTTGGGTGTGAGCCTCAAAGTTCAGCAAAACCAGGTCATGTAACACAAGATTTCCCCTCCACCTTGTCCCTAAGTAGGCAGTGACTCAGGAATGGCTGGCATTATGAAGACAGTTGTTAAAGCTGACCAGGTGTCTGTCAGGTCAGCAAGAGAAAGGAACCTGAAAGAGTTTACCCTGTATTTGCTATGCTGTTACAGCCTTCTGGTGCAAGTGTTTGCATCTATAGAAAGGATGCAAGGAAGCATCAGGGGATCTTGGGTGCTATTCTGATAAACTCTGAAAATGTCATAAGTTATTAATAACAAGCAGATTTGGTTGGTTTTTTACATGGTAGGCTATTTAGTAGAAGTGGAAGAGATTTTCCTGTTCCAAAATTATTTGCATGGTTGAAATATAGCTTGCATCCCTAAGAAGGAGGAAAAGGTGCTATTCTAATTCTATCCTGTAGCTAAGTCATCTTCCAAGGAAAAGAGATAAGGTCAGGGTTGTTCTCTCCCTGCACCTCTTCAGAGAGCTTTAAGACAAGACCTCCCCACTTCTCCAGCACACAGAAAACCTCCGACTGCAGGAGTATCTTCTAAATCTCTCCTCCTGGGAGCTCTTCCATTTCATACAAAGTACTTCAACATTAAAATTTAACCAGTGAGTAAAATTAAGGCTAAGATTCATTCAGGGACTCAAATGTAGGTGTCTCATATCAAAGAGTGCCTATTAGTGCCTTTACTATTGTGATATTAGATAAAAGGGAGGAAGGGGACAGACTTGAGGAGGATGATGCAGGCATCTGTGCCTGAGAATGCAGCTTTTCATTTCCTCTAGCTTTGATGTGCTTTTCTAACGGAAAGCAAGTTAAATCAAGCTTCTACATTCTCCAAAATAGGTAATTCATTTAGGTAAGAACGAGCTAAGTGTTTTGCTAGGTGTCATTTTGGCATATGTTGGCTTGACCAGCACTAGCTCTTAGTAGATGACCAGTACAATTGTACTTATTTATTGTCCCAGCACTGAGAGTTGCTGGGAGGAAGCCTGACTGCAGCCTACAGTGCTCACTGCGCTGAAATCACTTTTTTTAAGGCAGCACAGAAACCATCTGATCTGATTTATTCAGTGGCTTTTGGAGCTGTGAGAAAGTACCTGACTCTCCCCTGGCTAGGGTAGGGGTTGCTGAAACTGAAATCCTTTGCACCTGCAGCCTGTCTTCGTGTGAGCTGCCTGCTGCTGTCAGTGCAGAGAGCAGGGTGAGGGTTCCCCAAAGGGGAGTCGTGCAGGGATGCAGCGGGAGCGGGGCTCAGGATGGGAACATCAACACACAACGTGACCACGGTTATGTAACAACCATGGCTTATTAAACAGCCTCACCAGAGGCATGAAAGGCAGGAGCCTGACGAGATTTCGGTATGCTACGCTGGATTCTTTCCTGTCCATTGAGCCAGCAATAATTGGGGCTTATTTATTTACTTTTGGAGGGTGGTCACATAAAACCACAAAGTCCTGTGACACAAGGAGGATCTCCTCTACGCAGCGAGTGTGTCTGCTCACACACAGTCAGCTCACTTGTGTTCCAGCAGCAATGCCTGTGACAAATTTTTAAACTTGCATGATTACAATTGAATTTGGTTTTGACCACATAGTTTGTGTTTGATTGGTAGAGTGATGAGGAGACAGGTGGTAAAGCTGCACACCTCTGCCATGTGAAGTTCAAGCTGGTTTTGCTTTTGTTCATGTTTTCCTTTTACCCTTCAGCAGGAAGGTATAAAATGTGGTAGAGGCAATAGGGAAGAGCCAGCCAGGGCATGGCTGGCTCATGATACACAGGGGCTGAGAAAGGTCCCTGTTGGAGACAAAAATTCTAATCTGCCAGAGTGTGTGGCACATGTTTTAGGAGGGAGACAACATGCAGGATTTTGAAACAGAGGTGGTCTGAAGTACCCATAAATGCTTCAGAGGTCAGTTTTGGAAATGTTTTGTGTCTGTCCCTTTCTGAATTTTTCTCCCCAAATCCCAAAGAGTTGCACTCACATGCAGCCCTGATTCAGCACTCAGTTGCTCTGGGTTTGCACCACTGTAATACCAGTGATTTTAGCAGCTTTTCATTGGCATAAAACTGGCACTGCATGATAATGACTCAAGCATACAAAAAGCAAGGTGGTTGGCTTCAGAAGCAGAATAGAAACAATGGGCACATTCTTTGCAACAGTGCAAGCAAATACTCTTCTGAACAAGTGGCATATTCTAAATACATCAACTGTCTAAATACTTCCATTTGGTAGGTAACTTTCAGAGAATTGATGTTCCATAATCTGTTTCTACTGCACCAAGTATGCATTTCATTTTACCTGCTCATCTGATCTCAATTGTATTTGCCTGTGTATTATATGTGAATATTTTACAGCTATGCTTGAAAGGAATCACTGAAAGCAGTCTTAACTGCCAAGCACTTCTACATTTACTCAGCGCTTATTGGGGAGCAAGCAAATTGGGTCTTGTGCTACTCAGTATATGTGGTAATAATTATTATTTTTATTTTGCAGAACCCCAGCTGAAAGGAATTGTGACAAGGTTATTCAGCCAGCAGGAATACTTCCTGCAGATGCACCCAGATGGTACAATTGATGGGACCAAGGACGAAAACAGTGACTACAGTAAGAAAAATTAGCCTGTTTTGCAACCCAATTACAATCAAATGCATCACCTAGTGGGTCTCACTTGTGCAACTTCATTTTTGAAAAGATCAAATTAGGAGGAAGACAGCTGTTTTCTGCATATTTTTTTCTCTCTATCTGTCCCCTTTAAATCTTGCCAGTATCATTTCATATGTTTCCTCTCCGATCTTCTTCCCTCCTGCCCCGATTCTGTAACTGCCATCTGGGTGGGGTGGAGAATAAAACCCATGATTTGAATTGCTGCCAGAAGAGAAAGGAGATTATATTTATACACATGCCACGTGGGTAAAGGATACGGGGAATTCTCTCTCCAAGGAGAAGAGGAGAAAATCGTTTTCACTATTTTAGCCTCAAAAATTCAGCAAGCATCAGGAATTTCTAGGCTGGAGAAAAGCAGCTGTTCACTGAAGTCTCGTGCTTTGAGGCTGGTGTAAGGGCTGAGGGTATCAAATGACCTTGTCAAAGAAGGTCCTCTTCCAAAACCCTGTTCAAAAGGATTGGGTTTGTGCTGAACAACAAAGGGCGGCAGAGCCACACAGTTTAAATGCCATGGCCATGTGCAGGAGCCATTCTGGTTTAAATGCATGCAAAGCAGGAGTCAGTTTTCCTTTTGAAGAGGAAGTTTTGTCAATGCCAAAGCTCTTCAAAAGGTTTAAAAGGGTGTAGAATATTTTCTGCAGCATCTCTGCATTTCATAGGCATCAGAGTGCTGTCCCTGAGTGGGCAGTTAAGCTCAGATCCTTGCTGCCAGAAATTGCATCAACAGGGTAGGATTCAAGTCATGCTTTTTATTATCTGTGTTGGTTTGGAGCTCCCTGTGCCACTGCTAAAGGGGTATTTAACCTGACCAGCTTGGAATTTGGCTTCCCAGTCATTATTAGATGTGAACAAATGTTAATCTGTGTGGTAGGGGTGATGGAAGCAAACTTCATGTACTTTGTGAAAGGAGGAGCCTGCTTGATTTGCAGGCAGGTTTTGGTCTAATTCAAAGAAGCTCCTGGCTGGATTGATGGTGGCAGAATAGAACAGAATAGGAAGGCAAGGCCTGGGCTGCAGGTGAGGGGTATCTGTAGGAGTGCAGTATTGACACTGTCCTGTGAAGGTGCACTTGGACAGGGGTGCAGGGTGGCTGCAGCCCCACATCCCTGGTGTGTACCCCATCCCCAGGAAGCTGCAGGGTGCTGTAGCAGGAGCATGCTGTGTTCTGGGGCTACCCTACTGCAGGCAGCTCAGGGCTGGGGGTCCATACAGGAGAGAGGAGCTGTGGGAAGATTGTGACTGAAATTGCAGGTGGCTGGCAAAGCCCCTGTGGAATGACCCAAGAGGCTGCATCCACCAGAAACATGGCCTGTGTCAAATGCAAATGTCAGGTTTTGGTCCTTTTTCATACACTCATATTGAACAAATTAAATACTGCAGATTGCAGTAAGACCATTTCTGATTTATGTGTGGAGCAGGAGAATCTGTGGCCTTAGACACACACACACGTCTATGCTCAGGGACTCCTTCAAAAGAGTCTGGCCTTGAGATAATCTCAGACCAACACATGGGGTGATTTCAGTGGGCTGTATTAGCTTTTCCTTAAAGGAAGAAGACCTGGAGTGTTCTTAAACTGCAGAAAATCCCACTGGAGGCCTATTTGTCAAAAATATGGGAAGATATGCTAGAGATGACAGAGATTCATTGCCCTCATCTATCACGGAGGACTGAACAACAAAGTAATGGGCTTAAATAGGAGCAGGGATGAATTAAGGTAAACAGCAGAGAAATGTAAGAGCAGTTCTGCAATATTTCAGAGTGACAGGGGAGATGAGGGAAGCTGCTGCACTCTCAGTGGTTGCAGGGGAACCTCCTGAGTTCCCGTGGCTGAGGTTGGGCCCCCATTGCCCAAAGAGCTGTGATCTATTTATCCCCCCAGAAATGTCAGAGAGGAATTTAGCCAGGTGCTGAGTACTCGAGAGCTGCTTCCACCCAGTGTTCTTAACTGGAAATAGATGGGCTGAGTACAGTTCTAGAGTGTAAATTTATCTGGTGAGATGGCAGCCCTGCCTCAGCAGCTTGGTGGGACGGGAGGCATCTCCCTGAAGTGTGCCAAGCCACCGGCTCCAAGTCAGGAACTGTGCTGGAAAGTTTAGGCAAGTTTTGAGAGAAGATCGAAGCCAAAGAATTCCCCATCTTCTGATCTCAGGGGATCTCAAAAGAGGGAAAGAATATCCAACCTGATAATATTTGGCTTCTGAAAATGAAATTAGGACTGTGCTTTATTCAATTTTACATAGCTTTTTGCCACATGGTCTCATCAATAAATCCTCAGTGTGAATGAACATCTTAGAATATATAAAGCTTCCAGTTACAGCTTCTAAATGAAATCACATTTTGCACTTTGGAAGTGCCAAAATAAAGCTGATTTCCTTTTTTCTTTTCTCTTCCTCCAAAAAAATCTCAAATTTTGACCAGAAGAATGTCAAAAGTTACTTGTCTAAGTGAACAGCTTACAGATTTGCTTCACTGCAGTTTTCTGTTTTGAAGTGCTTCTGCAGAAGATTCCTGACCAGCCAGTCAGAAGTTTGTGCAAGAGCAGAACTCATCCAAGACTAGATAAACAATGTTTTCCCATCCCTGAAGAGCAGTTGGTTAACTTGCATCCACGGCAGGGAAGAGCACTCTACAGGGCCACAGGAGGATCCTTCCCACCCTAGATGACCATCTATTCTCCACACAGACGTCATCTTAGCACAGTTAAACAGCTGGTGAACACAGTGTTCCATACATTGCTCTGTGTTCTGTATCCCCACACTGATTATTCAAATTAGCATTGTGAAGGGATGCATAATTTTCATGGAATACATTAGGTTGGTTTACTCTGACAAAATAAATGTTTAAAATGAGATACACCATGTCCCTCAGATACATCTGATGGAATTAAAAGTTCTAATAAAAGCCCTGTTATTTATGCTAGAGGAACTGCTAATATTTAAGCAATTTTAAAATTAATTATCTGTTGCCCATTTAATGTATGTTCTTGAAGCTGATGGCATTTATTTTCCACCTCCTCTCACTTAAAGAAAAAAAAAAACCAGAAGCCAAATTCTAATGGCATTTGAATGGGCAGCCAGCCAGCTTCCCAGGAGCCAGCACTTGGGACATCTGTTCCTTCTGCCATGCTGTTAGAGACGTGCCATCTCAGTGTAAGCAAGGGGGCACATTCCCTGGCTACTGCCATTGGCCTGTGTGAGGAGTTCTCTTCCGACTGGAGTGCATTTTCATGGTGTGTGGCCCCTGTTTGTGCTCCTCCTGTGATGTTTGAGCCCCATTTTGGGGCAGTACCTTTTCCTTCCAGCTCCAGTGATCTCAAGTGGCCTTTCAGGGCTCACTGCTGCTGTCAGTGCTTGCATTGTTACTGATCTCCCTGGGCTGAGCAGGAAAATGCCCCTTCATAGAGCAAGTGGATTTCCCTGTCTGCCCACACAATCCTGCTGAGCATCTGAAATGTTTTGGCAAATGGATAGTAGAGAAAGGACAGGTGAACTGGACTGACCAGGTGGGAACAGCCCAGCATATCTAGGATATTTTTTGGGGCTTTCCATCCAGAAATACAAAAAGGTTAAAGAGGCTTTTATTCCAGCATCCCACTTGGGTTATCTTCAGCTGTACAGAGCCTTGTTGAGTTCTTTCAAACAGTTCTAGCAATGAGCTACTCCATAACCTCTCATAACCTCTCAGATTCCAGTGCTGCACTGTCTTCCTTGTAGAGGATCTTCTTCATATCCAGTCCTCATTTCTATTTGAGGCTTTTGTCTAGTGCCTCCTGTCCTTTCATAGTGTTCCTCTGAGAAGAATCCTTGCCTTCTTTGAGTTAAGAAAATGCAGTTCGCTCTGTTTCTTCTTTCATTATGTGTTGCACCAGAGCCTCTTGATCATCTCAGTATCCTTCCTCACTCCCCTCAGAACCTTAATCCTCACCACCTCATGCACTGAGGCTGCTCTGGCCCATTGCATCTTCCATCAGTTCTTTGTTATTCACTGCAGAACAAATGTCTTGCTCAAGAACAAATCACCTGTTATAAATTACTTTAGCTCCTCTGACTTGCTGCTGTTTAAAGCTGAGCATAGGGACCACACCTTGTGTATGGCAGGTCTTGCCTCACTCTTCCACTTCTGTAGACAACTTAGACCCATAGGGGAATAATGCATTCAGAATTTAGCTTATAAATTACCATAATATAATAGTGACAATATACTCATGCATTTAGGACTGGAGTGTGCTAGAAGTACTAGGGTCACATGTAAATACCACTGGTTGAAGATGGTAAGATATAAGGAAAAAAAAAGGGGAACGAATATTCAACATTTTCAAGTTTTTTCCCTTTAGCCCATGAAGTAAAAGAGCATGTTCCTTCCATGAAGCTACAGATGGCATAGAATATGTGCCATTTGCAGAAGAGAAACAGTTTTAAAAGCATTTTTTAAATTTTCTGTTTCTCACATCAACACACCCAGTGTGCAGTTCTATTCTACCATAGCTAGTCCTTTTTCCCATTTTCAAATCTGTTGTTTCAAATCAATTTTTTTTTGAGACAAAAAATGAGGCATCTTGCTTTTGAGGTTGATTGAGGGGTTTCCCTCCATTTTTGCATTCTTACTTTTAAGCTTATATGCTTTTAAATCTGTTCAAAATATGAAATATTATTTGGAAGCATGATAGTAAAAGGCATCAACTTCTGCAAAGTGTTTCTAGATTTGAGTGCAGACATTGCTCTGGGAATTTACCCAAACTACTGGGGTTTTTTTAATAGAGGAAGATAATTGCTTCCTGAAACTTCTTTTGGCTGCCAGTTACCTCTGTCAGTGTTGTGTCCTTATGCTTGCCTGCCCACTTGCTCCCCTGCCTTAGAGGAGGAGATGCTCTGCCACGGGTGCAGCAGGGTCCCAGGGGTTTTGGGAACTGGCCATGGTCCTCCTGCTGTAGCACAGCACAATAGGATTGTTCCTTTGCTCCCTTTGCATGGAGAGGTTTGGAAACACGTGGGTGCTTCCAAGTGGAACTTCTCAACCACTAATTCTGGGTGTTATCACCTTGCTGCCTAATGAATGCTTTGAATGGTCTGTCACAAGTTTCCTATGCAAGACAAATTGGCTGTAGGAAATGAATGATGATGCCCATTTTGTTTCATTATTAGCAGTAATATGCTCCATTTTTCAGTAGGAGGAAGAAATAGGGAAGGGGAATTGCTTGTAGACTTGTTAATTGCACAAGGTTTTAGACCTTCATGGTAGGGAGAAAGGGATAGGCAACACTTTTAATGCTGAGTAGTTACTCTGGGATGTGTTTGCCTTGTCTAGGGACAGTACCAAAGTAGCACTGTCCTTGACTCCAGTTATTCACACACCAATACCCAGTCTGGACTGCATTTTCCATATTCATCTATTGACATTCTCCCCCAAAAACACACATACAGACACTGGATTTGGTAAGACTTCAGCACATGATTTGATGTTTTATGGAATATGGTGCATAAAAGCACAACAAGAGACTGAGTTGAGGGATTTTTCACTAGACTTGAGGTGTCTCCATTTTAGGCAGGTCATTGAAGGGAGTCATCCAGTCTTCCTTGGGAATTAAGTGAGGAAAAAATTATATTCATGTGTACTGGAATTTATTGATCCTCTTTTGGAGACAACCAGCACAGCCAAGACACCTGGTAGATGTCCTGAGCAAAGGGGCATTGCATATTCTTGTTTCAGGACTGTTGTGTAGGAAGAGACCTTGAGTGAAGTATTTCCACTGTGTTTGTGCTTATATTTCTGCCTGACCCTGTGCCCATCTTTCCCTATCTTCAGCTTCCTGGGATGAGTTCTAATTAGCTCTTTGTAAGCTGAAGCACAAGGGATCCTGCAACATCTAAATACTCTTGTCCTATAAAGCTCAGTAGAAACAAAGCCATG
This sequence comes from Ammospiza nelsoni, assembly GCF_027579445.1. NCBI lineage: Eukaryota > Metazoa > Chordata > Aves > Passeriformes > Passerellidae > Ammospiza > Ammospiza nelsoni. The sequence continues at coordinate 11,499,354 of NC_080642.1, read as the reverse complement.
CTAATGCTTCAGTGCTCAGTCTATCAGTGCTGATAATAGTCTCCTCTTTGAGCCCATGCTGTTAGAATTGCCGCAAAAGCCTGACAGCACATTAATGTATATACTCATGGGGAGAGTCTTTCAATGAGATACAGGGTCTGTTGGGTGGGAATTGAGCAATAAAGTAATTAACTGAGAGGAAGTGGTTGCAACGCTTTAATCAATAAGACTGCAGTAGAACTGAATAATGGAAGATCTTGTCCTCTTCTGTCCTCTCCAGTGCTAGTCCTGAATGGGGAGCAGGAGCAGTGCTGATGTCCCAGAGTGAAGCACTATCTCTTCTTTGGTTTCTTCATTCCCTTGACAGCCCAGGAACACATGGGCAAACACACAGTCAAGTTAATTTGCATTCTTCTGGCCATAGTTGCTGTCTGTGTACTCTTTTAGCATATGGCAAATGCAGGAAAGTGTGATTAGGCTTAAATGTGTTTCAGGGGGAGCTAAACTGAGTTGTGGTGTTGCATTTGCCACAGGCAAAGTCTGTCTATGTGCAGTTGCCCTGACTCAGCTGGCCCTCAGAAAGCCATCACAATGCTCTTGCTTGGGAGCACGGATGAGCCCTTGGCATTGCAAAGGCAGTGATCAGACAGACTGATGGGCGTGTTAAGGCATTTGGGAGGCAGCCAAACTCAGTACTTTTAAAAATTTCCTTTCACCATCAGCTCCATGGCTGCAGTCCTTCCCTGTAGCTGGAAGCAGGATGCTTGATCCTAGTGCAGTCACTTTTGTGAAGAGGCAGGAGTGGGGTGGGCTGGCCCTGGGTCAAAATCAGCAGTGGCCATGTAGGGTGACATGTCCATAACATTTGTTTTTCTTTTCCTTCCACAGCCCTTTTCAATCTAATTCCTGTGGGTCTTCGCGTGGTGGCAATCCAAGGGGTGAAGGCAGGTCTGTACGTTGCCATGAACGCTGAGGGATATCTCTACAGCTCAGTGAGTACTTTGCACTGTTGGGCTCCTGGAGTTTTGTAGGTGGGAGGAAGCAGACTGCACCGGGACTTCAGCTTTTGCTGAAAACAGTCACGTATCAGCAAACCTTTAAAAGCAGCAGCGGGGGGAGCTGCTGCAAGGCCATGCAATATTCACCTAATAGTGTCTCCATGGAGATTCATGGCAGTATTTCCTGACCTGTGAAGATACATTTTCAGTTCCTTTAAGTATGTACTTAATGTAGGTCACGTTGTTGAGGCGTTTGTATAGAGTTGGCTGGTCATATTCGGATTTCTCATTTGTGAAATGGCATGGACTCACTGGGATTGCTTCTGAATTGCACCCAGATAACTGATCATAGGTGGTACCCCAATGGGTCATACTCTGCTTTGACTACAGTGTAAATCCACAGCAATACCCTGACTCTCTTAAAAGGGTTCTGGACTGTTCTGTTGGCAGAAATTCCCTGTATTTGTGTGGTCTTTTTAATGCACATAAAAGATAAGTGCGGCAATTTTTGCCGACTAATTCCCTTATAACTTTCTTAGATGGCATGAAAGGGCATGAGGTTATTCACAAGATTCTCATTTAAAGCAAGTAATTGATTTTCACAGTGAATAATTGATTCGGTGATTTATTAAATATGGCAACCCTTTGCCAGAATTTTTATGCTTCAAATAACTTTGTTCTAGTTCTACATAGTAAAAAGGGATAGTTAATAATACACTTCTCATTTCTGTAGTTATGATAGCTTTACAGTGCATAGCCAGATTCTAATCTCATCTTCCTTTGTGTAAATTTACAGTGCAGTGATTCTGCTCTTGTCTGGGCACTTTTGCTTCAGAAGTGTTGAGCATGACGATGGGACCACTGAAAGGACAGAAGTTTGGGTTGCTCTATGCAATTTTTCCTAACTTTTATCTTCCATCTTTGGTCAGTTTTATACTGGTCACATGATTGACATTTCCCCTTTTCCCTTGGGCTGTGACAAGGCTCTGTCTCTCCAGCAGCTCAGGGTAGGAAGCAGAGGAGGTGTTAGTATGCCTGGCGAGGTAGCTCTCAAAACTGGCTGCTTGTCAAGAAGAGACAGAGAGATCAGTCTGGATCTCTGTGCACGCCAGACGCTTCCTGTTCTTTCATAGCCCAGTAAACATAATTGACTGCTTCTAAATAAATTAAATTGGTTTACTAACAATGAAAACTTCCTCTCTCTGTAAAGCTATCAGAGTCCTAAAGGTAATGCCGAGCACAGTGTGGTACTGCATTATTGCGTGTGTGTCCCTCTGGGCACATTGTCAGGGGCTCAGGACTGATGCTTTTCCCTGTTTTTGCTGTGCAGAACACAGTTCTGGCCCAGTGCTGAGACTCTTTGTACCATCAATATCCTGTAAATGAGGATTGCAGGAAATCAGAGTGTGCCACAGAGCCACAGCACCACAGCCAGCCAACAGGGTCCTCTTGGGCCAATGAGTGGTCATTGTTTTTTGAATAAGTAGTGCAGGGGAGGGAAAGGTGTGGGTCTTGGGAAAAGGAAATAGAGAGTTGAAAAAATGATGTTTGACAGCTGAGAGACTAGAGAAGATGCAGAGAAAAATCTTCTCTCTCTAGTAATAGTCAGACATGATATAAAGGGTGGGAGGGACACACCAAGAGGTGGTAGACAGCAGGAGGACCATGCTGTCCAGGAAACACATCTGTTAGTCATTTCAAGTATCCTAAAAGGCACCAGATCACACATGTATTCAAATGAGGGAGATTTAATGGGCCTGCTTATTTCCAACAAGTGTGCCTGTCTTGAGCAGGAAGGTTAATCAGGGAAGGCTGATGGGGAAGGATGCACTGTGATGGCCGGTGGTTAATGAAGTGAACCTCATTACATGCCACAGCTTGATGGCATTGAGCTCTGTCTGAGCTAATAAGAGTGAAACTGTTCATTTTATCAATGTGATCCAAGGTTTCTGTTTGCAGTAAATGTGTGATGCTCTACTCCAGGGTGATGGACCTTTTTGGATAATTTCCTTGTGATGACTGGTGGCTCTGTCTTTGTCTTACAGCAGTAAATCAATTAATTCACTGTGCTAGGGAGCAAACCCCAAAGCAAGAAAATAGAAAATTTGGGGATAAAGTGTGTTAGGAGCAGGGAGTATGGGTCAAGCTCATTGTAAAGGACAGGGGATGAGATCAGGATGCCATGAAAGAAGATACATCTTAGAAGAGCTCAACCTGTTTAGGCAGTCTCTTTTGGATGCTGCAGGTTTCCTTGTGGGCTGAGGGTCCCCAGGCCATGCTGCCTGGACCTCATTGCTGACCACACCAAGGGGACACTTTGTCCCTGGTCTTTGCTTAGCAGACCCTAAACTACAGCTTTGTTCTCTGTGTGTGTGTACCTGTTTTTTTTCACTAGCCTTTTTTGGGGGATTTCTGAAAAAAATGGGTCAACATTCCCCACAGATACTGTTCACTCACATGAGCCAATTGAGAAATGATTGCTTGGCTGCCTTCCATGCTGCGTGGAAGCTCTGTAAGGACTTCTTAGATCACCCTCAAGCCCAGGACTAGTTTCAAATAAAGTTGTCCAGGGTAATGGTTTTTTTCTGTTTGTTTGTTTTTTGTTTGAGTTGGGGTCTTTTCCCTCCTCTTGAATCCAGATTGATGCTGCAACTGAACACATAATCACTGTGGGTTTGTTTTGGTTTTGTTTTGTGGGGTTTTTAGTGATGTTTAATCTCTGTGTGACAGCTGAGGTCTTGGCTGGCATCCTCTGCCCCGGATCCAACCAGAGGCTGTTATCAGCCTGGTCTTAAGGATGGCTTCTGCCAGCTCCTTCTGAGTTTAGGCCAATGGGCTCTTTAATGAATGGGCTTAGAATAACCAGCTCCTGGAAAAAGTCTTTCTTGTGTTGATTAGCACAAAAGTAGGGCTGAGCAGAGTCCTCTAAAGCCAAATGTGGTGAGACAGCATTTCCTAGAAACTTGCAAGACCTTCTGATGGCTTGGCCACATTGCTACCTTCAGCAATGAGTTTCCTCATCCCTGCCTCATCTGTTCAGGCAGGGATAGTGTCAGGCTGGGTTGAAGCCAACCATATATTCCTAGCCAACTTTAGAGGCCTAAATTTATTGGATGCTAAACCTTCTTTGTTTGGGAAGCAGCTGTTTGGGACTTGTGCATTGCTTACTCACACTAGATACCTGATTTAGTTTCCCCCAGACGAGGTTGTTGCTATCTCTGAGGTCGACATGGGAATTAGGTGATAAGCAGACAAGAAAATCATGCTTTAGTTGGAGGTATCCTGATTTGCAGAAAGTAGGATGCAAGCCAGTGTCTGCATAGCAAGCTTGGGGAGTCATTGGTGTGTTCAGTTTGGATTTCCTGGAATGTACAGCAGCTGTGAATTCCCTGAGGGTGCACAAAGGTTTCAATCAGCATCTGTTCTGGGGAGGGGCTTGACTCTCCTGAAGAACCACTGTTAGCATTTGAAGCCAAAGTAAAATTGCACAGAATGAATGAAGGGCAGTGGGTATAATTTACAGTGCCTCAGCACTTGGGAAGAATCTGAGACCAGGGGCTGAATGTTGTACAGGATTCAGAAACATGGCATAAAGAGGTCTGTCCTGCTCCTGTGAGTTTACAGAATAATCGTAACAGGAGAAGACTCAGAACATGCTCCCCTGTCTGTCTGGAGTTAATAGTTTCACCACAAAATTAATTTCCACTCCTGTGTAACTTTGTGAAGTTTCCCCCCTTGGTTCCCAGCTTTCCCTCTGTTATTCCCTATACAGGGGCATGGGAGAGGGAGTGCTTGTGAAGTATTTTGCCTGGGAGGCAAACCTGGTTTTCCTGGAGCAGATCTTCACCATGGGGCTGTAGAGTCTCCACAGGTCCACCCAATCATTCAAGTACACTGGAAGTACATCTCTCAATAAGATGATATCTATAATTCAGTGGCATTGCAGCTGGGATTGGTTTTGCCCCAAGTGCAGAACACTTCTCTTCTAAAATGTATTGCTCTCACATATTCCTTTTTGTTTAACTTGGAGTTTTAATTATTTTGGAAATGGCAAATTGTGATACATAATTTATTGGGAAGACGTAGAAAACCCTAGCAGAGATAGAGAATACAGAGGAAAAAAAATGGGTCACTTACAGGAGCTCACTGTGGTTTTTCAGTATAAACCTATGAGTTTGAAATGCTGAAATTAGAGCCTGAATCACTTCAAAGATTCCTGCTAATAAGGGAATGATTATGCACAATAAAAAAAAAAACTCTAAGCAGCATTGAGAAAACCCCAGTCATGCTAAAAGCTCAGTGTGTCTTTGCATTTTCTTTTCCTCTCCTTTTTTTCTGCTTTATCATTTTGCATAATAAACATGTCTTGAATAATAATGAACAAGCATCTGGGGAAGTATGTATATTAACTGTATTTTTAATCTGCTTGCAATGCTATAACTATTTTGCTACAACTCCTCTAGGGTTGCTGCACTCCTGTTTACATCACTCCAAGGTCAGGGGCTGGAATCAATAATGCTGCATTCTCTCCCCCAATAGACTTGGGGTGTTAAATCTACTCCTGTCAATCCCATTTCTTTTGTTCCTGTTTGATCTCCAGTGGTGCTAGTTGATTTGGTCAGCAGTACAGAGAGGGCAGGCAGGTATCCTGGACGTTTTTACAAACCTTGTAAGAAAGCACACTTGTTGGGGGCATTCCCTAGTTTACAGGCCTCATTAGGAAGCCAGGTCAGTGGAGGGGGAGAGAAATGTCTCAAAGGCAAGGCACAGCATGAGACCAATGTAACATGCCTTTAATTTATCTCCAGAGTACCCACTCTTCTTCACTGGCTGTTTAAAGGGACTCACTGAATGAAGGCATTAACTGGGAGATAAAAAGCTCCTCCTGTTCCCTGAATTTTTCATAAATATGGGAACAAAATGAATATTCAAAGAAGCAGCAGTCCTGAGAAGAGCGAGCCCCTGGGAACAGATTCCTGCCCTGCATCAAATTTTCCTAAACTACAGCTCCTGGCAGGCACCCTGGCCATGCCATCCTTGTAGCATGGAAACTTGTAAACACAGCTCTCATTAATAAAGTGGGCCCTTTTCCCCTGGTGAGATGTTGCCATCTGTGTTGTTCAGCTTGTCAGGTGGAAGACAGCAGCATGGTGCATTTCTGGGGCTCTTTGGGGGCAGGTTTCTCATCTGACATCCTGCTGAGGGACTGTCTTCCCTGAACTTCCCAGCACAACATTGTGGTACAGCTCCCAAAGGGAGAAATGGGGCTTTGCACCTTGAATTCACATCTGGAATGAGTTAGATCAGACTTTGCTGTTCAAGCAAGAGACCCTCAGAGGAAAAAATAAGTAACTGCAGGGCCTAATCCTGCTTTCCTAGCTGCTGTTGCCTTGTCTTATACGATAGCAATACAAATTATTACTTCAGTAAAAATATTCTTCTCTTAGGCTTAGTTGCACAGGATATTTAGGAAAATGCAATGGTCTACCTAACACCAGCTGAGGAGCAGGGATAGGCCATTCCCCTTGTGAGCAGTGGTCTGTCAGTGTTGGAATGAATTATGATCTTTTTGTTGAAATTTCATTTTGGAAGAAGACTAGGGGGAAATGCTCCAGAGGTGCTGACTCATATAATTTTGATACTTCCCCAAAGAAACATTACAGATTCCCATTTTGAAAGAACTTTAGAGTGGTTTATATTGCCTTATCATTCCTAATAAAATCAGAACACAGTGTTTAGATTTTGGTGGAGCATTTTGATCCCACATGATTCCCTTGAAATGTAGAGGGAGGGTAAAACACCGTCAGGGAGGGGTTTCTGTAAATTGAAGGGAAGGCAAGAGTAGAAACCAGAGAGATGAACCACTGGAGGCTGGCATCTCTTGCACAGTGTTTGTTTTGCTGATTTCCTTGAGGCCAGACAGGCAAAGCCTTTGGAGCAGGTGCAGAGCAGCAGTAGAGCTTAGGTGCAGAGAGCAATAGAGCTTACCTGTTTTTGTCCTGTGTGCTGTGTGTGATCAATTAATCACTGTAGGGGAAATGATGAGGTTAAAGCAGAACAGTCAATGGCAATGCAATGGCAATGCAATGTCTGAGTTGGATTTTGGAAGGAAACTCTAACACATGTCTAGACTGAGGATAGGACAGTATGCAGTGAAGCCCCTGTTTAGCAGAAATTATGTGCAGGTGGAGCACTTATCCCAGCAGGCAAAAACCAAAAAACCACTTTCAAAGTGTCCTTCTGGAGATGTATTTACAGCAGAAGTCCCTTTTGTTGCCATTCTTTTGCTTGCTGGGGGATGCAGGACTGGCTGGTAACTGAGTTCCTTCCTCCACTCCCTGGCTAATATTTGGCTTTTCCTAAAACTCTCTGACCTGCTTTGCTTGTTTTTAATGCCATTTATCCAGTGTCTATTTTGACAATAAATTATTATCAAATAATTTGTCTATTATCTGTTTTCCAGAAGTGAAACCTAGACAAAACTCCAGGATATCCTGGGTTACAGTAAGACTATCATTAACATTTTATTTTGTAGTGGAGGGAGGACAAATATTGTCCTTCCTGAGTCCAGGACACTGATATGAAAAGAAGCAAAGAAAGTTTTGAGTGAGGATGTGTTTGACTGAGGTCAGGTGTGTGTTAATGAAATGATTTGGATCTCCTTTCTAATAATACCAAAGTCAAATACAGAATGGATGAAACTAGGAAATGGTGTGCCTTTTCCAAACAGTGACTAACAGTTCTGGAGGTGAAAGTGGGAGAGAGGCTAAAAAACCCAAGGAAAAAAGTTTACTGACTGTGTGCATGTAATTATAACAGTGAGCCAAGTGACAGAAAACTTCAGAAATGGGGAACATTGAATTGAAATGGTGTTTTCCAAGGAGAAGGAAGAGAGACCAAGTCCCTGGGCTATTTCAAGACAGGCTGGCGAAACAATGGGGAATGTAGGGTACTGTAGCAGAAAGGCTTGGATGGGAACCTGAACTATCCCTGCTTTGCTGTCCTGACTAAGCAGCTGCAAAACAAAACTAATTTTATTGAGGTCTCTGGATCACTGGAACTCAGTTCAGGTACTAGAGACTTTTGTTCCCATGGATCTCAAGATACAGGGCTGGCTTCTGGCACAGGAACCTCCCGAGGTTGTTGAAGTAGATGTGCACAGCAGGAGTTAGTAACCTGGCCTGAAATGTGTGCGTACAATTCAGTGAAGTGCTAGAATTGCCCCTTGGTGCTTTTCTGAATCTGTGTTCCCTGGTCACCCCTGTGGCCGAGACACAGACCGTAGGGAACACCAGCCTCCTCCAAATGCTTCTTCTGGCATCTTTCTGAATGAGACACTCCATGCTGCAAGGAAAGCTCCATATCTACCCATCTTCTCCTGCAGTGCATGCATCCTTGGAAGGGAGCATGGGCTGGGAGGGGTCTGTGTGTGCTGCTGTCCCTGCTGCCAGGTGTTGTGAGGCGCTCTGTGCTGACGGTGTGCTGCGCTGCAGAGGCCCAGGATGGCCAGCGGGGCTGTGCCAGGAGCCGTGAGCTGTGTGCAGGCAGGGAGGAGCTCAGGGGCACCTTGCCAGCAGCATTGCCCAGAGGCAGCCTGGCAGCAGAGCAGGCAGGCAGGACACACACAGCTCTGTATCTGCTCCAGGGCCTCCTGAGCCTCGCCTGCTCCCTGCATCTGGCCTCATGGCTCTGAGGTGTGCCAGGGCAGCGCTGCAAGGCTGTGTCCTGTGCCTGCTGGCCCTGGGACAGGGCTTGAAGGGCAGAGCCTGTCCTGCTCACCCTTCACAGCCACTGCCACAGGGACTGACTTCTGTAAAAAATATGCCCAACCCTCCTGGGAGACTAAAAATGTCAGCCTCAAGGGGAAATGGCTGAGTGTGTCAGATCTGCTGGTTGTTTATTTCTAGGGCATTTAATTGTATTGGTCAACTTGTAAATTTTGAATGAATTCATATCTGCTGTAACACTTGGGGGTTTTTCCATAGTGTTTTTTTTTGCCTCTGGAATGGTTATAGGTTGGGACCCACATAGTTTTGAGATTATGCCATCCGACACCATGGGGACAGGCACATTCACATATCCTTGGTTCTTCCGGGCAGAAAGATGACACGAAACAAAATTATTACAATAGAGGCTTTGCTTTACCCTGGGCCTTCTACAGAGCAAGTCAGTTTAGCAATCACTCCAAACCCTCTGCAGCCAGTTAGTTTAACCAACATTCTCCAGAGCAGATTGTTTCACACATTAACTTTAATGTGAGCTCAAACACACACAAAGCTCCTTCATCCCACCTGCTGATCCTTGTCCTGCCCTGGAAGTTGTGACAGTGCAGGGTATTGAGCAGGGCACTGCATGTGCTTGCCCATTGCTGTCTGTGCTGTCAGGAATTCTCATCAGCCCATGGGCTCAGGACCCCTTCAGAGAAGTGTCTGGTGACCCAGTGACCATGGCTGATGGCCACCAGCCCCACACAGTGGCGCAGTGCAGGAGGGAGCAGAGGGTGTAATCATACAGATGCAGGATTATGAGAAATTTGGGATTTTGAGAATTCCAGTACTAAAGTAATGGTCTCTTCTGCATCATGAATAGAAGGAGAAAATCCTCACTTCACTGGAGGCTGAGCCCAGACAGGATGATTCAGAGCAGAGTGTGGACTTGCAACTTGGTCCTTCTTTACCAAACTGAAATGAAACACTCTCTGCTGCACCAGCAGTTGTTTTTAGGCTGCTTGCAGAACTGGAGAACCAAGTAATCATAGTTGGACTGGTACCCATTAGGCCCTTTATGGTGTATCATCACCTTTCTGCCTGCAATTAGGTTACATGCTTAATCTTTCGTGACTAATTTCATTTGCTTGCAGCATTTTTGCTGTTCTTTAGTTACACTTCCCAGCAGCTTCTGCTGCTCACCTTAGTTCTGTCATCCTCTCTCCTGTTCCTTTACCACTTCTTACTCTCACATCACTGTGTTTTGGACAACATACCTAAACCAGCAGATGCAAACTATGTACTCTTAAGCTTGTGGCCTTCTCAAAAGCTTTTGCTTGATTCTGAACCTTCTTCACTGCTGATGAACTAAGGATTGCATACTTTGTTGTGTGGAAGTTTCTGCTCTTCTGTGGAAAACCCTGACAAGCCCTGAAATGTTTAAATGATATTAAATTAATCATTCCTCTGTGAAATCAGTAAGTCCCTCACACACACACGTAAGTCACAGGTTAATGTGGTGTTTAAATGTCTCAGCCACTGAGAAAACAGTAAGGAGACTATGAGGGTGCCCTGCCACCTCCCACATACTGATGGTATCTGAGGTGCAGAGGAGCTGTGCTTTTGGAGCAGTGGTAGCCCTTCATGCAGCTCTTCCCTATAAGTCAGGGGATTGCAGAAAGCTGAAAGTATTTTGGTATTCACAATGTGCTCCCTGATCCTCCAAATACATACCTATGCACCAGCCCCGTGCTAAAAGCTTTCTGAAACATGAACAACCTCTTGACATAAATTAGACATGGCACAATGATGGTAAGCCTTTGTCTCCTCACCACTTTCCTCTTGAGAAGACCAAAGGATTTCCTTCTCTTTATAAGACATTTCCTTGGTCAGCTGCTGAAGGCTGTGCATCAAATGCATTATTGATAACAGCCCTTGGAAGCTGCATGCACAGCTTACAGACTCCCAGCTGCTGTCTGGAACACTGCAGAGGAACAAATGCAGCTGGACAAAGATTATCTGCTTCTTTCCAAAACGCCCTGAGACAGAAATCGGTGTGAATCTCCTGCACAGCCTTTTCTCTCCCACCACTAAATCATTGTAAGCATGAAGTAGAAGAGAAGAAAATAGAAACTCAGGATTTTGAACAAGGTTGAGTGAGGAGGCACCAAAAAAGATAATGTCCAACTTTGTAGACACGTGCAGAGTGAGATGAGGAGAGAGATTTAGCTTAATTTTGATATTCCCTCAAGCACAGTGGCTGTGCTGGGCTGTTGCTTCCCACAGCAGGAATCTGAAGCAAGCAGGGGTTGAGAAGGGCAGTTCTTGATATTACTGCTCAGAGTTCAAAGCCCATGCCCTCATGACCAGACATGCTTTTAAAGTGACTTTCTACTTCTGGTGGCTTCAGTCCCCACATTGTTCCATATTGCTCTACATTGGTTCATGTGCACTGCAGAGAGGTTCCCCTTTTCCTCCCAAGGCTGGATAACTGCTGCTGGTGGAGCTGGGGCAGCTGATGGGTTTTGAGCATTGGATTATAGTTGGTGCCAAGGAGAATCATCACCCTGTACAGCTGGTGCCTGCTGTCTGTTCCTGCAGCCCAGTCCTCTGCACTGTGTCTATTCCCATGCCAGTTAGGGGGCTGCACAGAGCCTGTTCCTTCCCAGCAGGGAAGGGCTCACTGCTGGAAGCAGGACCTTTGCCAGGGATCCAGCCAGCTCAGGAGGTGAGTGCTGTGCACATGTACAACAAGTGGTTTTATAATGTTGGTTGTTGCCCTCCTAGTTCTCAGGAGAAAAGGTCTCACAGCTGTTACACTGGCTTGTCCAAAGCAACTTCTGTCTTCTTGCACCTCTTCCTACTGCTCTGGACATTTTGGCTGGACAAAGCACTTCTTGATTCTCCTGACAGGCTGCAGAAGCTGTTGCTAAACAGCACTGGCTATGCTGTCCTTAGAGATACCCTGTGTCTTTTTTTACCTCCTGCTTATCTGTCTTCATAGAGGCTCACCACAATCTTGTCTACAGGAAATGTCTGTGGATATCCTGTCAGTTTCTTGTGGGCTCTCCCATACTCTCTGATAATTTCCCACTCAAACTGGGAAACTTCATCATGTAGCTAAGGAAACTGAGTGTAGAGGAGTGATGTGTTAAGCCCAAGGTCATGTGTGGAGACTGGATTAGGCCTTCTGTTTTCCCTGATCCTAGTACTTTGCCTTAATCACAAGCTTTCTTTTGTATCACTGTGATCATTTAGGGAACTGGTGCATCGGCAGCAGCACAACTTGTTTGTGTAGTATCTCGTGTCTGAGAAAATCAGTTTGCTTTCAAAGCTGTGCACTGTGTAGGCTGGGATTGCTTTTCCCTCTGTCTTCCTATTGCATTTCTTTTCTGGCTCCTCAGCATTTATGTCCCTAGCAATCATCATTGAGGATAATGGGAGCAGGCAAAAGAACCACAGGAGAGTCGTGCTTTGCCAGCCATCTTCCCTTGCACATCTTAATACCATATGTCAAGTGCAGTTGCTCAGGGCTCCACAGATATCTCTTTTTCAGCCACCAGAGGAGCTGGGGCTGTTTACGGTGTCAGCTTCACAAGATGGCAGGTGGAGAATTAGAAACTGCTCCTGAGAAGCTCAGGATTGCAGCAGTGCTCTGAAAAGAAGCACTTGGTAATTGCTGATGCCCCCAGGACCTGAACAGCTGGGTCTTGCAAGAAAAGTGTTTGCAGTAACAAAAGCAGGCATGGGTTTTCAGATAGCTTGAAGCCCTGCTTTCAGAGGTATTGAGCACCCAGTACATGCCCTTGCTCTCACTGAGATGAAGGTAAGGGTGGCCCCTGTCGGTGCATTAAACTCAGTGTCCACCTCCAGTAAGTGCCACTCACAGTGACAGCTGGAAGAAACCAGTAACAGAGACAGTAGCAGAGTGAGCTCTCTGACCACTGAGAAAACATCTTGGACTGTGCAGGAAAACTTGGTTTTTCAGAGCTAGGTTGAGTTCTAAATACCATCCGGGTGGATTGCTGGGCAGTCTGTCTGGAATTCACAGAGCTTCAGCAGTGCTTTACAGTGCTGGTATAGTGCCATGCACTGTGTCATCCCCCTCCAGGGCATCTCGTGCCATCCAGGCATGACCAGAGATTTAATGAGAGCTGTGGGACAGCTCTAAACTGGTGGTTTTGCTTGGAGCTGGAGTGGGTGGCACCCAACAGAAAATTCTATTCCATAGGGTTTTTTTCAGTGGTGGAAGCATGGCCGTAAAGCATCACATATCAAGGCAATAAATAGTGGAAGGATAAGTACAATTTCTGTGGTATTGAAGGATGTATTTTAGTGTCTTCTGTCACTACCACTGGGTCATACCTCGAGCAAGCCAACTGGTATTCATTAGTTAACTGAGATGAGTGTATTTATTCCAGCATCCCTGAGACTCCTGCTCAGTCTTTGGGTAATGTCCAGTGGATGGGTTCATGCTCAGGTCACTGCATGTGTGGAAGACCAACTCCTTTTTGAGGTGCTGGAGTATGAATTTTCTGTGAATATTCTTTGTTAATAGTGATTGATGATTTTGGTGAAAAAATGGTAATTTGTTAGAAATAGTGCCTGGCTTGGAAACTGGAAATTACCATGTCTTTCTGGGATGTGATAGCAAGGCCAATGCCTGTCTATCAGAAAGCTCAAAGTGATTGCTAGAAACTGGAGAGAATTATCCACCTTTTACACAAGAAAGGAGAGGTGTAGAAAAGGGAAGGGTGCCTGTTGGCCACCCTTATCTTTGGTTTGTAACTCCTTAGTGGCAAAGCACCCAGGCTCCCATAGCCTCAGCTTCTTGCATGACACAGGCCAATTTCAAGTAGTTTTAAAATATTTCTGCATCCCCATAGAAGCCTTTCCCTCTGGATTCCGAGTGTGAATGTCTCAAACTTCCACTGTCCAACAATCTCTGTTTTTGTAAGGAGCTCTGAGAGACAATTTATTACAGCTTTAGCAGAGTATTTTATAGTTTCTTGCATCTCCAGGAGTTTTGTGCAAAGAAGGTCTTTGTGAAAGTTTATTATTCAAATTTGGAAGGATGGAAGGAAATCAATTTCCTTCTTCAAAACTGCATTTTTTCACTACTCCATTTGCTTATCACTCTGCCTTGCCAGGATTATTCTAATCAGATTTCACATACAAAAAAATAATAATATAAAAATAATTCTCCTCTTTCAAGTCTTTGTGAGGCTTAAGTAAATTAAGACATTGATCAGATTCTGCTCACTGTTGAAGCTGTGAATACCATGGAGGGTACCTGTTGTGGCTGCGGATTGTGTCTGATGTGTTTTTTTATCTTCAGAGGGAGGCCCAGAAGGAAGGACTGAAATCAGACTTGTCCCTGGGGGTTACTTGGTTAAACCTGTGTTTCAGGTGGCAGCTGGGATGTGGACCTGCAGGGCACACAGCCACAGTCCAACCCAAAGGGGACAAATGGCAGAGGAGGGATGCCTGTGGGGCTGCAGGAAGCTGCTCCAGCAACCAGGGCTACCAGGCTGTGCTTCACCACCAGCACTGAGCTGCTGCAAGGGGAGCCCAGGGTCTGAATTGCTGGGGTGGTTTTGCAAGTCTGTCCTCAGCCTAATGCACCAAAATGCCAGCCTGTAGCACAGCTCCTCTGCTTACAGCTTATTGCTGATTTGGCAGCTGTTGGGGAACCTTATTTGCTGTTCATGTCAAGACTGATAGCACTCCTACGGGTGCTGCGACCTTGAGCATCCTTTCATTCTTCCTCAAAAAGCTCATTATGAGCTCCTAAATTGTCATCAGGGATTTGCCATGAGCTAAAATGAAAGTGTCTTTCTGTAAATACTGCCACAATGAAGTATGTTCACCTCTCAGCATGAGGTCTGGGCTTGTGGGCTTGGTGGACAAAGGCCACTCTGATACTGATTCTGGCCCCTTGTATGACAATCTGTGTTCTTATTGAGTTTGACAAAGAATAACTTCATATTCCATAGATCCATAGGAATCTTCTTGATAGTGGCTAAAAGATGTGGGTGGATGTTCATACTCAGCCCAGAAGACAATTTACAAGCTCCTGACAGCAGTAGGTTGTTGTTTTTTTTAAAGTCCCAAGCACACAAAGCTTGGTAGTACTATTTAGTAATACAACAGGCCTACAGTCAACATTTTTAAAAAAAATTTTGTGTCCCTCTTTGCAGATGGGAGTTTTGTACTTAAGGGTGCCCTTAGGACAATTTGTAGGGTTCAGCTCCCTGCTCTCACAGAAATGCCTTGCCTTGACTCGGTGATTCAGTTCAGTTGTCTAAACCTGGACATTCCTCTCTCTCTGCAATGTGCCAGCATCCCCTGCCTGCCTTCCACAAGACCATCAATCTCCCTTGGGACCTGCGTCCTACCTGCCAGCCCTGTGCATGTCTTGCATGGCCCAGGACATCTTAGATGGCACTGGAAACCTGTGCTGAGGTAACCAGATCGAGCCTTTAATCTCTGTGCCTCAGCTGCTCCTCTCTGTGGTGGAGATAAGATTCCTTTCTTGCTCCCATGGAGACAGAGTGCAGATAAGCATGCTGGTGATTGACAGGCACTGGATGCTGTGGTAAGGGCACTGTGCAAGAGCTTGAGTAGATAAGAGAGTGACTACATGACAGCATGAGGTTTTTTCACATTGTTCTTTACCTCAGAAGATTTTCTCCTTCACATGTCCTTTTCCTATCAGGTTGTTAGTGCTCTGAAAGAGATGAGCTCACATGAGTCTCTCACACCTGAAGCTTGCATTGACATTGCTCCAAACCTAGCTAGGTTTCTCTCTGAGTTCAGCCATCCTGTCCCTATTTGACCTCTTTTCCCCACGTTGCTCAACTAAAGAAGTGTTCCAATACCTCAGCAGTGTTTGGAGGCAGCTTCTATTTGAGATAGCTCTATTATTCATTAAAAGAAATGGCAAAAAGAATCACTTGGTTTTCAGGTTTGTCAAGTTGGAATGATGCAGAAAAGTAGGGAAATCACTCTCTGACTTCAAAATGGAATAAATTGGCCTGACACCACCTGAAAGAATGAACCCAGAAGCTAGATATCATCTTTTTCAGCTAAATCACTGTTCTGACACCTAGTTACTTCATTACCAGTGGTGCTGTATATACTTGCAGCTCCCTGTGGTTTCAGTGGGATTTCAAAGTAATCACCAGCCCTGCAGTTCTTTCCCCTTTTATTTACAGACTTCAAAAGCTCAGTTTTGTGCTCATCATGTAGGACTCTCTTTCTTGTCATTTGTTTGGAGACTGCCCGAAAGAAATATTCTATAGCCAGGAGATGTTTTCAAGGTTTTCTCTAAAGGTACTGAATACTGGAAGTCTCTAGAACATAAGAGACCAAGACAGTCAAGCTGTAAGACCCCACTGAAGTCTGTGGCAGGATATGAGCTCATCTCCATCCTAGGATCTTCCCTGGGAAAGATCAAACCATTATCCTCTCCAGCAGAGGACTGCCATGCTCAGCAGGGGCGGTAGGTGTGCTGAGGGCAGCAAGAGGAAGCTATGAAGGGCTCTGGGCTCTGCAACAAAAGCTTCAGCCACACAGTTCTCAAAGGAGCCTGTACATCTTTCCAAAGACCCCACAAGAGAGTCTGCAGCGTGCACTTCTTAGGTCATTATGTCCTTTTATTTATCTTCAATTTCACAGTGTCCCCTTTCTTTGTGCCTGCAGTCATCAATCATATCTTCAAATACTTGGGTATAATCTGCTCACAGTAGTGTCACTTCAAATTGTAAAATACTTTATGGTTAACAGTTTCACAGTTTCTGTGAACATTGATGTAACTATCAATGATGGACTTTCCCTCCTGCAACTCTTGAATCTTGAGTCATTGGAACCTGCATGAAGTGAGCAAAAGCTGACAGGCATTCTGAGTGTTTTAAAGTTGGTGGCCTTGTGTAGATTCTCTGTTCGCTTTTATTCTTTGAGTTTTTTACTGAGAATGCTCCTAAGAGAAGGCTGTTGCTGTGTTTCCATGCATTGCTAGCACTGGGAGCCAGAAGCTGTTCATATTCATCTCGTGCAAGCTGGTTATCTCTGGGGCTTATACAGTAACTAAGTCATAAGGGACACAAGCATATCCTCAATTCAACAGGAAATCTTGTATCTGTGGTTACTCCTCTGGTCAAGTTCTTGGCTGAACTGAGGAAGTGTTTTTCTTCAGAAGATCCTGGGAGACTAGCTTTTGATCTGGACCTCAGGGCACCTCTTGTGCTCTGCAAAACTTGGCAGCATCCATGTGGTGAAAATATCCCTCCCTGCATCTTTCTAACTCATCTCTCTGTAGGAGCCATCTGTCTGTCTAATCTTCCCAGGGCTAACGGATGGCTGTGCTTAAGTTTGACCATCCAAATAGAGTCCTCGAGTGATGGAGCCAATGATGCAATGATTGCTGGGGCATGGTGAGCTCTGTGCAGCCTGCCTACAGCTGCTTCCCTCCTTTCATTCCACCACTCAAATCTCCAGTGTAATTTTTAAAACTGCCATTGCAGATGACTGTATTCTTGTGGTTCCAATGCAAATATTGACCATGTTTCCTTTCAAAAATGTTTGGAGGAAGGAAGGAGGAATAGCTCAGAGGAACTACATTGTCATCTGTACAAAGCTAAATCCACATTGAGTAGGACAAAGACAATTTCCACACTCAGAATGTGTAATTGCATAGCAAGTGCAGTGTGCATGCTTGGTAGGTAAATTGTAGCTCTGAGGCTGTTGTAACAAAAATGTTGAGGGCAAAAACCAGATTTACATATTTGAAAAAATAGGCTTACATATGACTCTTGCCCATTCAGATAAATCAGTAATGTATTAATGTATTAGCTTAATACATGACGGACACAATAGCCTTGACTTCTCAAATATACATATTCAGAGAAAAATAAAGATTTAAAAGCAATTCTTTTCAATAAATAGGGGGATTAATCACAAATCCAATAAAAATTGCAGTTTTTGCTTCGCCTTCTACAGTCTTTTATGGTTTGAAAGCATCTGAAATGATGCTATTTCCTGATTAGATACCTTTTTAAAATTTCCTACCAGTAATTTTCATGGGTTTGGGGTTTTTTTTGTGTTTCTTTTATGTTTTTTCTGTAATAAAAGCCAATGAATGGTTCTTTAGTGTGTGACAGCAGAGTCAGCAGAAACTAACTGTCCAAATTGCAAAAGAGGACTTATTTAACCTGGTCTGTAGATTACAGTGAATAAATGAGAAGGGGAAATGTGTTTCTGGATGTTTTCAGCCTTCAGCAATTCAATGACCATGCCCTTTTCAACCTCAGCTAAATGAAATATACATTCCTAATGAAGTTCTGACATTCAATTATTTTCATGTTTTCATCTTTTTTTTTTTTTTTGGTTTTTTTTTTAGATCACCTTCATTGCCCAGACAAATGGCACCTCTTTAGCTTTGTCAGTCTGTCCCTTTTCTGCTAAGGATATCCCATCACCTTTAGTGTTGGAATACCTGCAGATGTATTTGAGAAAGCAGTTGCAAGATGGAAAGTGTGACTGAACCCTCCTGTTCTGTGGAAAACAAGATGTAAGGCCCCTGTCAAAATTGGTTGAGTCATTTTTACCTAGAGCAATATTTTAATGAAGCAATTGAGCCAGGACTGGAGGGTTTTCATCCATCCTGTAGGAGGATGGTGTATTCTGAATGACTGCTTGTCCTCTCACAGCAGTTTGGAAGGGACCTGCAAAGTTTCATGTGATGTGACAGAGCAGAGAAAACAGGGAATAATGAAGTGTAGGCACATAGTGGGGCAAAGCAGGTCCTGGAGACAGTGAAAGTGTCATAAAGGTTGTGTGCAGACAAGAGAGAAAAGGAGATGAGCTCAAGCATCAAGGTGAGTCCTTGGATGCACAGCCTCACTGAGAAGTCTCAGTGGAGGGTGAACCTCGCTGTCTGAGATTCTCTGACATTTTCCAGGAGATTATACAGGAGAGTATTAGAAAGTTTAAAACAGAGAAAAAATATATTCTTCACATAATATGTGACAGCTGTAAAGGATACCACAGATTGCTGGAGATTCAGGGCTGCCAGCAGTGTTCTTACACTTTGCACCAGTATAGCCAGTACTGATCTCTACCAGCAACAAAATACTCATCTAGGTGGGCCCCTGGCAGAAGGAAACCTATGTTCAAGAGGGTCTAGGAGCAGTGGGGTAGAAAAGGTCTTTGGAAGACCTGAGAATTTACTTTGAATCATGGTGAAAAGTCATTGCTCTCCTGCTTTAGCTATTGAACTCCTTTCCCACCTCATCATGTGTCATACAGATTTTTCTCTCAGTGGCACATGTGCTGGGGGCATTAGCCCAGTGGCCTAGGAAACAATGGGGCAAACTTCATGGGCATAGCTGGATTTTTCAGCTGGCTCCAGGTCTGGAGGCAGTGGGCACAAAATTAAACACAGGAGATTCTGTCTGAACGCTGGAAAATGTTATTTTACTGTGAGTGTGGCTGAGCACAGGCACAGGCTGCTCAGGGAGGTTGTGGAGTTTCCCTCCTTGGAGGGATTTCCTCCCTTTTTTATTCCTGGCATCCCTGGTATGTATTAGTGGTCTCTGCAGATGTCTCTGGAGATGATTTGGAAGACTCAGCTGAAGTGGCTTCCTGGCTCTGGAAGGTAGGGGACCACGGAGTAGAATAAAGCCATCCAAAGTCTTCAGATGTCTTTAAAGTGCAAATGCAAATGTGTTGCCGAGATCAGACCTGGGGAAAGAAGTGCAGCAGCAGAGCAACCTGCTACAATAAGCTAGTGCATAAATATTCCAGCAGAAAGGTTCAGAGCCATCTGCAAAGACTACTAAAACTTAGCAGGGAAGGCAGAAATCAAAAAGAGAGTTAATAATCAGTGCTCAGTCTCAGGAGCATACGGGACTCTTTCTGTATTATGCTACATGAATGTCTTTTGTATTGCAGTATCAGCCTTTAGGTGGAAAAAAGAGGGAGGCACAGCGATTTTAAAAAAGCACTCAGATATAGACTGGAGCTGTTAACTTGCTGGAAGTCCTGGTTGTTTTGAAGAAACAATCTGGTTGCCATTAAAAAACAACAAAAAAATCTCCTGCCTCCGAAAATTTTGCATGCTTGCATTTGTGTTAATAGTTTCCTTTGTGAGAAGTAGGAGGAAAGTGACAGGAAGGACAGAGAAGACTTGGGCATGAGAAAGTGGGTTGTGGAAGAGATTCATTATGTCATGCAAAACCTATCACCTCCACGTCCAGATTCCTCTCTGTCCAACTCAATACCACCCTAATAAATCTCCACCTCTTGGCTGATGTCTGCATCCAGGACATGTTATCAGTCACTGCTGACAAGGACTATTAGTCATTATTGCCAGGATAGGAACTCAGTCTGAACAGGCTGAATGGCAGAGAAACCAGTTTCTTTGTGCTAGGAAATGTTTGCTGCCATGGGTGTGGTCTAGGAGTTGGTACAGCTCCTGCTGCCCAGCACAGTCCATGCAGAATTCCCATTTCTTGGACAATACTCACTGTTTTAATGAGTAACATGTCCCTTTGTGCATTGCTTCCCTTGGTATGCACCAGCCCTCCTCCCAGGCACTCCAGAAGCTCTGAGATGATCCTGCAATCATGGATAATAAAAGTGTTGCCACTTAATTTGCACTCTTGTTTCAGAAGGAGATGATAACATTCCCGATGATCTGCCTTTAAAGGGAGCTCATTTCTTGATCTTTCTCAGTGAGAAGGGAGAGAGATTGTCTTGTTCATTTGGAAACTGCAGTGTTAATTAAACGGTTTCCAGAAACCATCTGTGAGTTTTTATTACAACTTGAGGTTTGTTCCCACTTGTTCACATAGTTGGAGGGGAGCAGGGATCACAGGCTGAGGGTTTGCAATTGTTTAACTTCTGTGTATAGACCTGTGACCACATACAGAGCAAAATTTATTAAATGCAGTAGTGCTGTCTCCCTGCTTTACCTCTGACAGGTTCCCCCAGTCACCCAAGTTCTCTGTATGGCTGTTGCCTCTCATTTTGTATCTGACATTTTTGCTACTGTGAGTTTTTTCAGCAGAATTCCTCCAGACGTGCTGTCATGGATTGTTCCAAGCCACAATCCAACAGGACAGAAGGTGCCTGAGTTAGCTTCAGCAGTGAAATTATACAGCAGAAGGCATTATTAAAAGTGGATCTTTTGTCCAGTAAATCCTCCTTTATGACTCAGAAATTGGAAGGAATTCAGAGAAGGGCAACAGAAACAGTTCTGGGGCTGAGGATTGAGTTAGAGGGGATATGTTAAGAGAGGAAAAGGTGTTGGCATTTGTTAAGGGAGAAAATTGACCATGTAATGTGCTGTACTGGCTAAGAAGGGGGATGTTTTCAGGAAGCCAGCAATGAACATAAAACGCTGCAGATTACGTAGGAAGTTCCACCCTGGTGATGGAAGTGCACTGGTTCAGTGACTTTAGCTGGAAAATGGAGCTTCCCAGGTGTGCAGTGAATGTAAATACAGGTAGGTGATGGAAATCACTGTCCTTGCTCTGCTAGGGACGTGTCCCTCTGACCTGGCCCTTAACCAAGGGTGGGAAGACAGGGCTTAGTAGTACCCTCTCTTTTGGTACCCCTGTAAAAGAGACATTTTTGCTGTGACAGAAGAAAAAGCCCTCTCATTTGCAAAGAACAAGTAATTTGGAAGCTGGAGAAAGCTTTTATTATCCACCAAGTGTGTGTTAATTAACTGTCTGTCTCACAAATTAACTATTAGTAGAAGGTGCTTAAGTGAAATGCCCTGAAGCTTCTTAAGCATCTTCTCTGGAAAAATATGTTGGGATTTGCTGTAAAGTCCAGTCACAGATCTGATGAGAGCCTGCAGCAGTCCTGCAAGAAGGATGCTGGCAGCACTTCCATCCTAGCTCCATTCTCTGATCTCTTGGCAGCTTTTCATTTCAGCACTGACAGTATTCTTTTAACCCAGCTTTTTTACCTGTTGGCTTTTCCTGGAAGCACTGTCTCTGCTTTGTGCTGCATGTATTCTAGTCTGCTGGATTTTGGATTAATTGTAGTTGTCTAAGACAGGTGCATCTGATCTTAAAATCTACTAGATAAAGGAGCCTGTAGACGAGCCATGTTTATGTTTTCCCAGTTCATTAAAGGAACAGCATGTGCTGCATTCCTGACTTTTGACACTTGGAATTCATTGTGGGAGGGAGGGGAATGTTGTTGTTTTCCTTTTGCAGTGTTTGTGGCTCGAGATTGAGAGCATCTCCTTGTGCCTGCTCTGTGTGCAGGCTCTGTGCCCTCCATTTATTAGGGTTTTTAACTCTCCCCCTCAGTTGCTGTCTGTTACTTGCCTCCTGTGCCATTTCTTTTCTTGGGAAAGCATCATGGTGCTTGAGGCAGCAGTGACTGCTCTGTGAACACCCCCTGCTCCATTTTGGGGGACAGGGCTTCTCTGTTTAGGGCACAAGGGAGCCTGAAAAAAGCAGCAGGGATGTGCACAAGGACTGGTCCCAGCCTGTCAGCAGCCCATCAGCACAGATGCAGCAGCGTGTTTCAGGCTGATGCCTCAGCACCTCCTTTCTCCATCTCCCTGGGAAGGCAGAATGGACAAGCCCAGCTCTATTTTCACCAGGGAGAAGTGAGAATTACTCACTGCAGCTCTGGGTGAGGCAGTCTGAATCTCTGTGGCGTGATGGGAGTGGGCTGTGCAGAACAGGGGGGAGAAGGGGATGCTGGATTGCTTTGCTCCGGCACCAGTGCCCTGCCATGGAGCAGGATTCCTCACCCTGAGCCTCAGAGCAGGTTTCCAGCAGCAGGAGCACACGGGGCTTTGGTTTTGGTCTGTCCTGGGGTGGGCACCTCTCCCTCTGCTCCTGGCAGCGCTGTTCCATTCCCAGTTTTAGCAGCCAAAGGTACCAGAAACACTTCTACATACAGAACTTTGCTAGGGCATAACAGCTTGCATGATTTAATTATTTTAATTGGAATTAACTGGGAAAATAATTCCCCCTTTCAGCAGGAATAAGCAGGATACAGCCTGTCAGAATTTTTTCAAATGAGCTCTGCTGAAGGCAGAGGTGCAGAGATATGTAGTCAGCCTGCTTTAATGAGATTTGGCTGTAATTTTGTGATGAAATTATTCTAGGTTAAACTCAATCACACACAAAAAAAGTGTTTCATTGTATTAAGGCATATTTGAGACCCACAAATCTCAGTCCCATTATTGGTGAGATAAAAACTATCAGAAATTATGTCATTTTGAAAGATTTTCATTTTTCGAATAGATGTTGGAGAACAAATACTGCTCATAATGCTGGGCAAAGATTTACCAGGATGTGATAATTCATGGATTTCTTTCCCAAATAGTTATTAAACTAAGAAAAAGCAGTGCAGATTTGCAAACTATTGAGATTATTATAGAAGTCTTAGACATAGAAAGTGACCTTCAGCTGAGAGACCGTGAGTTGTTTCAATTTAAATTAGATGGAAGGCTAAACATTCAACTGTAACTGAAATTTATTATTTTATAAAAGTGAAGAAAACTGGTTATAAAGGCAAACTAGGCTGTAAAACTCTGGGCTTGAATACAAAAGTGGCCTGGATTTTTTTTTCTTTGTGAGAGAGGTAAAAAGCTGTATAATTAATATACCAGACCTAGGAAAAGTCTGCTAGGGAAGATATTTAGTCTAAGAGATTTTTTTAAAAAACCAACAACCCATAATAGTAGCAATGATAATAATAATATAAAACAACACAGAAAAGCCCACAAAGATAAAAAATGAAATATTTGCAGGCAGGAAGTCTATAAAAATGCAAAATGTGATTCAGTGAGGCAAGGTACTGCTCTTTGGTCAGAAAGCATAGGGGAGAAATGAGAATTACCAATATGGAGAGGAGTGAGATGACCATCAAAAAAAAAGTGGAGAAAAAGGAACAAAGAAAGGAAAACAATTAGTGGAATGCTGTTTAGCCACTGGTATATAAAGAGAAGGAATGGTGCTCTTCATCACTTAATCTGTTGCCAGAGAGGATGGAGACACTGAGTGTTTAGGAAGCAGAATGAAGCAATTGCATCTTAGTAGGAAATGGTGCCCCAGACTGCTGAAGGATGTGACATCCCAAATCATGAGTCTGTTGACACACAGACATCTGCTCATTTTATGAAGGCTATGTGGAAAAATCCTTCATACTGGGGAATATGGGAAATTTTGTTTAAAAATGAGCAAAATAAACATTGTGGACATGAATAGGTTCATTCTTTTGGCTTCAGTGTAATCTGGAAAGGGAAGAATAATTTCAAACGATGGAGATAATGAGATACAATGTAACCTGAGTTTAATAAAGGTAGATTGTGCAGATTATTCTGTTACTGGTCTCCTAGACAGGCGGAATGCAGTAAATCTGATTTGTCTGGATTTCAGTGAGCATTTGCTGTCATGCCACACGTGTTCCTGGTGCAGTTGGGAAAGGCAGGATTAGCAGAAGAGAGGAGTGCAAAGGGAGGGAGGGAGGATCCCTGCAGGGGAGCTGACAACAGGTTGTGCTGCAGGGTGAGCCTGTCCTGGCTGCAAAGCTGCTGGAGTTTGACCGAGGGAAGCACGAGGAAAGCCAGGTCTGGGAGGTGCTGGCACTGCTGTGGGCAGCTGGAGCATTGTGTAGGAAACACTGGGGTAATTCTGGAGTGCTGGAGTTGGTGAAGCATCAGTGACACAAGAAGTTGTTGTGTTATATAAATATTAAAGAATTTGGCCTAGTAATAAGAATTTGCAGTCTTAAGTTTGCAGTAAAACTGTGAACCAGTAAGGGAATGCAACCCAGAAAATGCCAAATAACCACACAAGTTGTAAAAGGCACAGATCAGCCATAGAGAGTTGAACACATACTGAAATGCTAAAAGAATCACCACAGACACTGTCTTATTTGAGTGTGAATTAGTTTTATTAAAAAAAGTTGATCAGAGCAAGCTCAGAGAGTCTTTTCATTTGATCTGCTTTCAACTGATTTGTTTAGTCCCCAGCAAAATGCAAGATGAAAATGCATTATAATTACTGTATAAATTACCACGAGGGGGTAAATACCAGCAGTGTTTGTGCTGAAGGCCAAAGCTGGCACAAGAACAAATGGTCACTGCCTGGCAGTGAATCCAATCCAATAACTCATTTAAAAGTGAAACTTGATGAACTTGTGAAAGAAATGATGAAATATTGCCAGGAACAGGGCAGTGGTGAACTTGGAGGGTACTTTCCCTCTAGTAATTTACCTCTGTCTTAGAACAGTCATTTTTTATTGCCAAAAGTCCAGTTATGGTAAGATTGGTTTTTAAATGGAAGTAATTTATTAATGACATTGAGAGAAGCAAATTATAAATGACCAAAACCCTGTAAGTATTCCCTTGGAAAATTGCAGAAGTGTTTATAAATGTGCCTCTGTAGGATGCTGCCTGTGAATTAGAACAGGCAAAAGCAAGGAAATTATAAACCATGGATCATGGTGCTACCAAAAGCCGCTGCAATGGAAGCCTCTGTAAAAAAAAGATGTTTTCCTGTGGTTAAACACATTTCTCATTAAGGGGCTTTCTCCAGCCATGCCCTGGCTGTCTCCTGGACACACCTGGGTACCCAGTGAGTGCCCTTTGTGCCCCTGGCACACCTTTGCCAAGAGCAGTCCTTCATTTTCCCCAAAGCTAAATGTAGTCAATTGCCTGCTCATCTCTTTGCATCTTCTGTGGCTCCCTCACTCTTTGCTGAGAAATGCAGATGTTTATGATGTTTTTGTCTCACTTGTGGCTTGGTGATTAATATTCTGCAAGTTGCTGAGCTTATGGGTACCGATTTCCTGCTCTACTTACTGTACTTAAGTCAGCTTGGTTTGTTTTTCTTCCTCTTGCTAATATATCCACCTGGTGAGTTAATTGTGTAGGAAAAGAGCCAGGGAAGACAGAAAATGCAGAAAACATGATGTCGAGCTCAGCTGGGAGTATTCTGCAGTTCATTTCTGTATTGGGAGTGTGTAAGGGGTTGGATGGCAGAATTTGCTGTGATTTGATCCCTGGTAATGTCCTGAATTGTGAGCAGGAGTGATGGGCTCTGTCCTGGCTTGCTTTATGGGTGGGCAAACAATGTGTGGATTCTGGACTTCCTCCCCAGAAGCCTGTGTAAGGGCTCACTGTCATTCTTGAAGGTGAACAGATATTAGTTTTAAAGATATGCCACTCTGGTCTTCGATATCTGTTGCTGTTCTGTGAATTGATGAGAATTCACACTGCATTTCTTATTTTACCTGACATGGAAAAAGATTTTACAAGGCTAGATTAAAACCAAAATCTTGAGGAGAAGGATATGAGAGTGTTCCCCTACTTGCTGGGTTGTTCATTACCAGGATAAGGTAGATCCTTGTTTACTGAGGGCATCCAGACTTGCATCTCCAAGCAGATCCTGTGAAACAGCAGAGTTTGGGACCTGGTACTTAGTTTGCATGCTTCCACTTTATGTAAATAAATATCCAGTGGATCATGAGTTGGAACAAGTCCCCAGGACCACCAGGCAGAAAGAAGGGTGTATTGGAATGGGGTTGTTCGGGTGTCTCCTGGGGAAAGTGGTCCAGTTCATGGAAAGCATCAGTGGTCGATGGAGTACGGGAGACAATGTCTTCCCTTCCAGCACAGCCCTGCCTGCCCACTGGTCTGATGTCTTGTCCTTAGGAGTCTGTACTAATTCTTCCTTCAGTTTACTCTCTGAAATTGATTAATCTTAGTCTCCTTTTATTGATCAGTGCCCATTCAGTCCCAGATTGCCTCCTGCCTTCTTCTTTTTCCCACATTTCCCTTTGTCTCTCTGGTTGGTGGTCCAACTTTCTCTCATTTGTATTCAAATTGGCCAACTCATCCATTTTGTCAGGATCCAGCAGAGAAGATAGATGAAAAGAAATCTCTCTGCTGTCAATTCAAAGCAGTCCTGGCACAGCCTGTAACCATCCAGAGTTGAAATTGCCAGGAATTTGTTCACTGGAATGCGTTCAGTTTGGACAGAATCAGTAGGAAATAACAGCTCTTGAACTATAGCACATCTCCCCTGTACTCATGTGTGAACTGCTCATTTTCACAGATCATCAGCTTAGCTAAAGCTTGGGTGAATATTCTTTACTCTGAAGAATGAGGAATGTTTCTGCAGGAAAACTTCACCAGAATTAGCATATTTTTCTTATATTTTTCCCGTAAATGTCTGAGCTGTCATCACTGAAAGTTTCCAGGTGAATTCATCTTGAAATAGTTGAAATTATCAGTTTAATGGTTAAAACTTGGCAAAGTTAGAAGCGTGTGAAAACGGTGTTATCACGGGATTTGTCAGACAACCTTAATAATAGTTTCACCTACAACAGCAAAATTCAGTAATGCAATGTAATTCTGAGGCATCAGCACTGCACGGATGAGCACCATTAGATAAATGGGACCTAAGAGAGTGCAGAACACCAGGAGTACCCTGGTACTTAATGCCCTGGGTCTGCTCTGTATTCAGAAGGGTCTGAAGGTAATCACAGAGTGGAAAGCAGCTCCCAGGATGTGTGTGCAGCAAAACCCGTGCTGTGTGCGGGTAGTCCCAGCACTGTCACACCTCAGCCTCGTTGCCTGGCCCACTCTTCCACCTCCCAGCTCGGATTTGAGCAAAATTTGTGGCAGTGCCAAACTGATGGATCACCATCCCATTTTCTAAAATGTCCTCCCTGACAGCATAGGCTGTGCCAGCAAATCTAACTGAGCACATCCAGGATAGCAACTTCAGGCCATTTATTAAGTCCATCTAAGGCTTGCAAGATAGAATTTCTCACTTCTCTCAGTGATGGTGCCAGGAATAAAAGAAATCCATCCCCAGCAGGTATCCTCCTGCATACCTGTGTCCTCTTCTCAAGTGTATTGAACCAATCAGTCCTGGAGCCCATATGTCAGTTTAGCCTATCCTTGCTCAATAGATGGAAGAGAAAGTGTGGGACAAAACAAGTTTATCCCTCCTCGTCATGTGCAACCTTCCTTGCTCAGTTTCTTGACAGTTTATTGAGTTGCCTTTGCTCTGCTTTGACATAGGAAATACTGACTTAATATGAGTTTTGGTGTTCCAATAGGATATGCGTGAAAATGTGATAGTGGAAGAGGGGCAATGGCTGTAGCAAAAAGAAGGGACTGTGAGTTTTCAGCGCTTGAAGAGCAGTCTAAGGCTGAAGGGAGAATGTTTCAGGCTCTTCTGCAAATCCATCTTCAGCTTACGAGCTGGAGTAAGAAAGAGCTATGGACTCCTTATCACGAGATACTATGAAAATGATTTGAGCTTTAAGGCATTCAGTAACTGCTAGAGATCAGGATGAGACCTAATATAGGATATTTCCCCATTTCCAATTACTATCAAGAGACCTTGGTCCTGGCCTGCTCCCATATTTTCCAAAACTTTCTGCAAGAAGGAGATTCCATGAGTCATCCTGGTCATGGTGATAAGCTGAACTAAGGCTGCACAAAAGTGTTGGAAGTGCTTTGCTGTGACAGTAGCTCATGACTTGCTTCTTGCCACAGGGACCCGGTGTTGCAGTGGGGTAACATCAGTGGGAAAAGCGGAGCTGTTTCCACTCACTTTGCTCATTAAATGGGCTGAGGTGTGCAGGGCATTTTGGGGAGCTCAGCCTGGGCTCTCCTTCCTTCTTGGTCTCCACTTTGGGAACATCGCTGCCAAGACAACCAGACAGCTTCTGCATATGTCTGATGGTTTGGGCAGGCAGTTGTCATGGTTATGAGTGCTGCACAGGAACCAAAATAGATGTATGGAAAGATGGTGATGGAAGCTGGCACATATCTTGTCTTTTCTGTACATGAGCTGACAGGATGTGGCATGGAGGAACCACCTGTGCCCTGGCTCCCTCCTGCTCCCTCAGAGTCAGGACCAGCCATGCATTTGGCCTTCCTTGCTGCAGGTGGCAAACGGAGCCAAGCTGTCTGAAAAAGGCAAAGTGAAGTTTTTGTGGGGGAAAAAATAGACAAGTGGAGATGTTAATTTGTGAGAAGAAGCTCATTTCTTGAGTTTTAGATTGCAGGGTATGAAAAATCTCAGTGTCTGAGAGTGTCAAGCTTTCTCTCTCCTTATTTCTTTTTTCCCTCTTGAAGGCAAATATCAACCCATAACACTGTCTTTCATCCTCTAAAACTGATTGTCAAATGATAATTTTTTTTAGCAATATCTTTTTTACTGCTTCTCATCATCACAAAACTCTTCATTGGGTCTTGCTCTACAAATGCATCAAAACTGAATGGCAAGGAGAGTTCCACTGAAGAACAGTGAGCTGCTCCTTCATGGATATCTGCTTCTGATGGCCAACTGAGCACAGAGGGGAAGCAGAATTCTTCCTTTGCTCCTGCTGCAAAGGTCCATCAGGCCCCTGGAGAAACCAGCCCAGCCTGTGCAGCTGCACTACCTTGTGAATCTCAGTCACACTGAGAGCTACAAGGCAGAGTGGTTTATCTGTGCAGCAGGCAGGTGAGCAGCAGATTTTGCCTAAGTCCATTTTCTGCTCTGGGTTTGCAATTGGTCTAGAGGGCAAGGGAAGTCAGAAGACACAAAACAAAAGCATTGGGAGGAGGTGGTGAAGAGCTTTAATCAAAGATGTTGCAGGGTTCTGGACAGAACTTTGGTCAAACTCTGCAGCCAGGTCCTCACAGGATCCCGAGCCACGGAATTTTGATTGGATTCGGGCTGCCAGCATCAGGGCCTGCATTAATATACCTTGTTTTACTGCCTTTCCTCTGCCCTCTTTCTGCTACAGAACCTAAAGCTACCTGTTTGCAACACATGGGATGAAGGGTGAAAGCAGAGGGGTTATTCTGAATGCTTTTGAGCCCAGATCTCCGTTTTGAAAGCCTCTTATGGCATGGTTTTAAATTGGTTTAGGGACAGAGCCTGAGTGTGGTAAGATGTTAGTTAACACGGTGGGATAATCAAGTCACTTTGATTTCTCCCCAGGCAAACCTCTCTGCAGTCTATTAAAATGAAATATGATGCCACTGCTGTTTCCCTCAGCTGTAGTCAAGGAGATATTTGTTTTAATTCGGTACAAGATTGCCCCACAGGCTCCGATTTCTGCTATCCATATTGATGTTTGTAATTTATTGCCCTTTTACAATACACACTAAAAGGATGTTGTACTTGCCAGACTGGCTTTTGAGAACTTTATCTCCGAATCATTCTGTATAGGATACACTGAAGTTGTTCCCTCTGTCGTTAATGTTCTGTGTCATACAATATTAACACAGGCTCCATTCGTTTTACAGGCAGCCTTGGGTTTAGTAAGGGACACAAACAGAATACAACATATTCACAGAATATAATTCTGTTATCCTGGGTATGATGAAAACAGATGCCCTGTTGTCCCAGCTTGCATAAATGTTCAACATGCTTCTACTCAGCTGGCACTTCAGCTGCAAATGGCCTGAGTGACCACACCATAGATGAAAGTATGTGTTCCTGTCATGTTCCATCCAGCAGGGATGCATTTCAGTGTGTAATTTATGAGGAATGTTGGGACAAAAGATGCTGCAAAGTGCAAGAGCCTATTTCAAGCTCTCAGTTTAAGCAGGCCCATGGGAAGTGAAACAGTCTGAAGGTTACAGGCACCAGTGCCATGTGAAGCTGTGCTCAGGGCAAGCCACAGGTCTGAGGAGTGGTGCAGGCAGCTGCTTCAACACTTTTATCTAATACATTTTCTAGTTGGCAAATCTGAGTTTCACAGAACCAGATTTTTTCAAAGGGAGAATGACAAATTGATGAGATGTTACAATATTTCAATTAGATGAAGTGAAACAAAGTTTTCATTTTGACATTGATATGTCATAACATTATGATTTGATTGAAAATGTCCTTTCTGCTATGACAGATTCCACTTTCATTTCTCCCCTTCCCGATTTCTTTTTGACTGCTTAATACATCAGTATCTCACCCTGCTTTGAACTGAGAACATTCCAGACATTTCCAGAAGAAGAAACTTTTCCTAGCAAGGCAGTTGGTTCAGTCCCATTGTCTTGTGTCTTGATAGTTTAGCATCCACCATCTCTTTGGATCCAAATAATTACTGCAACTAAATCTTGTGCAACATTTTATATTTCTTAAGGCTGAAGAGAAAGGTGAAAGAAAGGAAGAAGCAAAATTTTTGGATGGAAAAGAGCTGCTAAACTAATTTAGATCATACTCTTTTGAGATGTGGCTGAGGATTTATAGTTGGATCTCATTGTACCTCAGTTTGTTTGAGATACTTTAGTGAAGCATTTGAAGCACAAAACTCCTTCATCTTTTCTATCCATCACCTCTTCCTCTTGCTGGACTCAAAAGCTTGGCTTATTAGAAAAATACAATAAAAGACTAACCGCAATGAACAGGAAATTTTAATTACTTCATTTACATATAGAGAATTAGTCTAAAATCAGTTTTAGGCTGTCAGTAAAGAAAACTAGCTCAATGGTTTTTTTCTGGGTTTTCATGTCAAGGAAATGTAAAGTTTAAACAATGCAGTTTGGAATACTCTTTGGGATTACTTTCCTCTTCTTCCCTTAGCTACTCATCCTTGGCTATTTCAAGACTCTTTTTTTCCCCCATGAAAACTGGAGAATAAAGGGAACTTCCTATATTTTCATTGTACTTGTAGAAAAAAAGATAGCCAGTTGTATCTGCAGATCCAGTTGTCAGATGGTATTAGGAAGGGCCAGTGTTGTACACTGAGACTCTAAAGTCAAGGCTGAGATAGAAACACGGAAAAACAAAAACATGTTGACTGTTCTGGAGGAACAATGTCATCTTCCCTAGTTATGGCCACTGCTGGTGCCTGGAGAGGCAAATAGACACATCCTGAAGTCTGGCCTCAATAAACTGGAGCTGTTAATCTTTCATCTCCCTGTGAGCAGTACTTGGTATAAATTACCAAGCAGAACATCACAGAAGTGGCACACAGTTTTTAGATGTTATTTATTATTTGAAATTGCCTCTCTTTACTGCAGAAGCTGTTGCAATAGACTTTTCTCTCTTCAACATGGGGCTCCCTCTCCCTCCAAGGTTAAACCAAGTGGCAGAGTGCTGTCCCAGCAGCAGGACACTTGCCACATGGTGGGCTGGCCATGCCTTTGGCACACAGCAGGTGTTGGCAAGGGTCTCCACCACCCCACCAGTCCCTCTTGCTTAGCCAGCTCCCCTCCCTGCCTTGGGGCAGGATAAACTGTAGATTGGGTCCTGAGTCTCTTTGTACATGTGTGTAATGCCATATATGTTAATGTCACTGCCCAAATAACAGCAGATTTCCTGTAATTTTCATAGAGGTCTCAGGAGACATTTGACTGCTCCTGAAGTCCCCAGAATTACTGCCAGTGATTGATCCTTTGGGATGGGATGTGTGCTTGCTCCCTGCATTGCCATCTTAGCAACCCCTCTGTGTGCTCTATTCCTTCTCATCCACTGCTAACCAAGAATCCCAGTTCTCCATTAAAACTACTTTCCTATTTAAAATACAAGATTAAATAGAAGTCATAAAGAGCCTAGAACTCTCACTTGGTGAAAATGAGAGTTATATAAAACATTCAAGAGAATGGACAAAATGGAAGCGAAAAAAGGTTTGATGACCTCAGATGGGTAAAAGAAGTTAGTTTGGATCATCAGTGATTCAGTTCTCATCCTGAGGCTTGATCCAGTCCTTGGATTTAGAGTCTCCTTGTTAAAGGAGACATTCAGAGCACAAGGAGTGTATCAGACTGCTATGGAGTTTTGGATGAAGAGGCGTGAAGAGCTTGTTTTACTTAATACGTGGGAAAATCTTACCCCAAATGATCTTAGTAGGGACCCACTACCTGTCCTGGTTGTGTCTGCTCTGTGCTGTACCTGACTCCACTTGCCCTTCACCCCATCTCTGTCCCCCAGCACAGTGAGTGGGGCCTCCTGTGGAACCACTGTGGCTTTTGCACTCGGGTCAGATGGGAAGGGCCCTCCTGCTTCTCCCTTCGGTGTGAGCTCCACTTGCACTTCTGAGAGATGGAAATTCACATTTCACGGGGTCATCCTTCAACATCCCCCAAAACTGGAGCAGCTCGTTTGCACACATCCATCTGTACTCAGCTCATGCTCCTGGATTTGAAATGTAAGGGGAAGTGAGCAGACATGAGTGAAA